>NC_134415.1:66751299-67376299 GCF_030867145.1 Opisthocomus hoazin
AAGATGGCTGGCTCTAACATGGTTCTCAGCCACTCTGCTTCTCTGCAGGGACCCTGAAATAGTTTGTATCGTGCTTGCTTCCAATTTAGTGACTGTTTTTTGTGACAGAAAAACTAAGCCTTCAGGACGTGCTGGTAATCCCTTTAGGTAAATCCTCAATATTGTGAAGATGTTTTTTAATTCACCTCACTTATTTAGTGGTACTGCTGAAATACTAATTGAGAACAAGCCTCTTTTGTTGTAGAAATTGGATGCACATTACACTTTAAGTGGGAGGAAGAGGTAAGAAATGGAGCAATTTGTAAAAGAGCATGAGATTTGAAGCACAGCCAATCAATGAATATGGAAGAAAGTGCAGTTTAGATGTAAAGTTATCTGCATGCCTAAAGGCCCGTGCTTCAGGGAGTCCGTGATGGCCTCCTTTCTTCTCTTGTCCTGCAGACCACTGTGGACACACTGCCAAGGCACTAGGACCTCGACATGAAGAATGGTGGAGGGGGCCTTGACTGTAGTTGCATCCTATTTTTCCTTCTCTGCTGTAGGACAGTGGCATTTGCTCTCCTGATTCTTTTCCTAACAGTTGGAGATCGACCAGCTCCTTTCCACAGACTCTGTGTAATATCTGTGCTAAATATATTGTGGTTAGCTGAAGCACCAGCATTGTCTTGCAAGCTTGGAATAGCTTTGCAAGCATCCATTTCTAACCTTGAAAAACAAAGCAAAACATGAGCCTCTGCCTCAGCTGCATGAGCATCAGAGTTAGGTTTTTTCTTCTGCAGTTGTCTTCTGGATTATTATAGAATCATAGAACCATAGAAAGTTTTGGGTCGGAAGGGACCCCTAGAGGTCATCTACTCCAACCCCCCTGCAGCGAGCAGTGACACCACTAACTAGATCAGGTTGCTCAGAGCCCTGTCCAACCTGGTCTTGAATGTTTCCAGGGATGGGGCCTCCACCACCTCTCTGGGCAACCCATTCCAGTGTTTCACCAAAAGAATTTCTTCCTTATATCCAGCCTAACCCTACCCTGTTTTAGTTTAAAACCATTACCCCTCGTCCTGTCACTGCTGTCTCTACTAAAAAGATTGTCCCCATCTTTCCTATAGGCTCCCTTTAAGTACTGAAAGGCTGCAATCAGGTCTCCCCGCAGCCTGCTCTTCTCCAGGCTGAACAAGCCCAACTCTCTCAGCCTGTCCTCATAGGAGAGGTGCTCCAGCCCTCGGATCATTTTTGTAGCCCTCCTTTGGACCCACTCCAACAGTTCCATGTCCTTCTTGTGCTGAGGGCTCCAGAGCTGAACGCAGTACTCCAGGTGAGGTCTCACCAGAGCAGAGTAGAGGGGCAGAATCACCTCTCTCGACCTGCTGGCCACGCTTCTCTTGATGCAGCCCAGGACACGGTTGGCCCTCTGGGCTGCCAGCGCACATTGCCGACTCATGTCCAGCCTTTCGTCTGTCAGTACCCCCAAGTCCCTCTCAGCAGGGCTGCTCTCGATCCTTTCATCCCCCAGCCTGTATTGATAGCGGGGATTATCCTGACCCAGGTGTAGGACCTTGCACTTGGCCTTGTTGAACCTCATGAGGTTCACACAGGCCCACCTCTCCAGCTTGTCCAGGTCCCTCTGGATGGCATCCCGTCCTTCTGGTGTCTCAACCGTACCACTCAGCTTGGTGTCATCTGCAAACTTGCTGAGGGTACACTCGATGTCGCTGTCCATGTCATTGATGAATATATTGAACAGCACCGGTCCCAGTATGGACCCCTGAGGGACTCCACTTGTCACTGGTCTCCATCTGGACATTGAGCCGTTGACCACTACCCTTTGGCTGTGACCATCCAACCAATTCCTTATCCACCGAACGGTCCACCCATCAAATCCATGGCTCTCCAATTTAGAGAGAAGGATATTGTGGGGGACCATGTGAAAGGCTTTAGAAAAATCCAGATAGATGACGTCCATTGGTTTTCCCTTGTCCACTCTTGTTGTTACACCATCATAGAAAGGCACTAGGTTGGTGAGGCAGGACTTGCCCTTGGTGAAGCCATGCTGGCTGTCTCGAATCACCTCCCTGGCCTCCATGTGCCTTAGCATATCTTCTAGGAGGATCTGTTCCATGATCTTCCCACGCACAGAGGTGAGGCTGACAGGTCGGTAGTTCCCAGGGTCTTCCTTTCTACCCTTTTTGAAAAGGGGCACAATGTTTCCCTTTTTCCAGTCACTGGGGACTTCCCCTGACTGCCATGACTTTTCAAATATCATGGAGAGTGGCTTGGCAACTACATCAGCCAGTTCCCTCAGGACTCTGGGATGCATCTCATCATTATTGACAGCATAAGGATGAGCTGTCAGGGAACAGAATGAATCCGTGTTTATTAACACCTAAGAAAGGCTCATTCATTTGACTCTTTTCAGCCCCTTTTTATGTTATTGTTGCATTGATAAATGTGCAGCAGAAGGGTTTTTAATAATACAGATTTGTAAGTACATGATTTATGTCACTGATTAAAAGCACAGTGTCAGAAATTATTCATAGCAGTTTGGAATCTAAACCCCCTACTCTCACTCCAGAATACTTGTATGGTGTTGGTGCAGACATCATTAGAAGGTGATTTTATAGTATGTATGAACTAGTTTTTGTTGTCACCTTTAATGACATTTTAAAGGTAATGCATGGACCGTCGTTTTAAAGCCAGTGGCCTAGCATCAGCAAAAATAACCATTCTTTGACCAGCTATTCAGTCATTATGATTCAATCTTGCTATGAGGTATGACCTCATAATAAGAAATGAATCTTATTTAAAATTAATGGATTATTAGCAGTCATGAATTGCTTTGAGCATTGATAGCCTTTGTTGCTGGATGTCTTAGTGGGACTGTTTATAGAAAATGGAGTTTGGTCACTTCTGACAAACTGCTTTACTGATGCTCTAGCAAAACTGTTTACCAGGCTTTTTCTTCTTGTTAAGTCGTGAGGGAAGCCAGAAGAAGCTGTGAGCAAAAAAGGGTGATTATTTTAACCAGCCTGACCAATATTGTGTAATTAATAATTTTGAAAGGGGAAATAAATGTAGACATTCCTGTAATGACTGTAAGTACTCCGAAAGAGTCAGTTGCATAAAAATAATTCACTAAGCGTCCAGACTAGAAGATTGAAAATAATGTGTAAAAGCTAAGTAATGCAGAGTTGATCTTCAGCAGATAAGCTTTAACGTTCTTCTTTGAATGAATGGTAGTGTGAACCTTTCAACATTTTTGTGAGATTGAGTGTATTCTAACATGTCTTACAACAACATATGTTGTATTTCTTAATTTTCTCCAGAAAACAGTGATGTAACCATAATATTTTACTCTTCTGGTCCTTGTTGGCAAGACAACATAGGAAGTTTCTGGCCTGACAGTTTTAATTTTGACTAAATGTTGGTTCTTGCTAGGCCTTTTTATAATCTGCTGATTTCCTAACATAAAGTTGTGGTAAGTTCTTTTGATATTTGTGCCTGAATTGCTGGTGATCAAGATTTCTTTGCTACACGACCTCAGTGCACATACAAGGTGCTTACCGGTTCTGTCCTTTCACAGAAGTCAAGAGTTGCTAAACCAATGGCTCCATGTTAGTGACAAGCAGTGATGTGGCAGACAGGCACAGATGGTGGCAAACAGAGTGCTCTTGATAGTTCCATCAAGTTCTCATACAAAGACGCAAACAATTGGTTAGGAAGTACTCTTCCTCCAAATATAATTTTTTCTTGATACGGTGGTTCAGCATAACTCAGACCATGTTGGAACTTTGCTACCAATGATGCTTTGCAAAGGCAGTTGACTTATTTATGTCCTCAGTTGCCTGTGCTAGCGACATACTAGGTACTAGTATGCTATCCTATATACTCTGTCTTCTGACAGAAATTTTCAAATCAACAATTTTGAAAAATCACAGTGAAAAAGGCTTACTGAAAAGCATTTTCAATGTCATTCATTTTTTTTCATTGACTGTTAGAGGTGAAGCTCCTTAGCACTTTTCTGAGCTGTTATCAAGCTTTCAATAAACCTACTTATCTGGTTGCCATGAGGAGTAACTAACTGTCAGGGTCTTATTGCTATATCTCTCTTCATGTATTTCTATGAGACTGGAATTGTACATTTCATCTGTGGATGGCATCCCTTCCCTCCAGCATGTCTACTGCATCACACAGCTTGGTGTCATCAGCAGATTTGCTGAGGGTGCACTCCACTGTCCATGTTGCTGAGAAAGATGTTAAACAACGCTGGTCCCAATACTGACCGCTGAGGAACACCACTCGTCATAGGTCTCTACGTTTTTTTTCTTAAGAGATTTCTGTTTTCCTCAGGATGGCCCTTCCTATCTTTGAAGGTCTTGGTTTTTAGTACACTATCGCTCCAGCACTGGTCCGCTACCACCGTCAGCAGAGAGAAGGAGTTCCAGATAGGTCCAGTATCCATCTTCATGGCCAGTAAATTAGGTGGAGATAGCTTTATTATTTTTGTTTCGTGGTGAAATTGCTGATCAGCTCTGCTTGTTATCTGAGATTAAGGCAAGAGGAAAAATAGTGGAGACTGACAGTCAAGACAAGGCACACATTTCCCAATAAAGGCATCTTCTAAAGAGAAGTTCGTATAAGTTTGATTATTTTTTTTCTTAACACTTGTTCTTGCTTTTTAAAAAAGCTTCTCTCTGATTTCTACAGCTTACAAAACCCAAACCAAACAAAAACCAGACAAAAGCAAACCACAACTTTCCCAAACACTTTGCAGCCTACACCAACATCACTGGCAACTTCTCATTCATTCAGTGACATAAATTGGGTCAAGCACAGAGGTTTTCCAAGAGACTACAGCTAGTTCCTGTAAGCACCATCATTCATGAGACTGCTCTGTGTGGCAATTTGTTACTGAAATGGATCCACAGGGCTGTGATTCCAATACTCGGGTAGTCAGGACGTGGGTGTAGTGTTCCTTCTCACGGACTTACCGGGCAACAACACCCAACAGGAGATAGCCTGGGTGGGTTCAGAGCAGATTCTTCACCTTCAGGTTGCACGCTGCTTGCTTTGTTTGTCAAGGACTGAGTTGATTCGCTGTATTAGATTATTTGGTTTTGTGTTTTCTGCTCACGTGCAAATAGCAGTGTCATCTCCCAAACCAGGCAGGTCAGGGATGCTGGAGGGACCAGCTCCCACTGCCAATCCTTTCCTGCCTTCCCTTGCCTTCTTGCAAGACTGTGAAATGTGTTTTCTCTCAGGTTCGTTTGTTACCTGTTCTGTCTCTTCCAGCAGCTGTACTGCTTTTCCCAATTTCTGTTGCTCTCTGGCACGTTTTTTTCCCTGATTTCCAGTCAACACCAGTAGTATCCCTGAAAGTTTCAGTTTTTCAATACTCTACCTATCAAACCTACTAAAACAAGGCTATAGAGATTGACTGACCTTATCATATGGGTCTGAAAGGAGAGAAATAAAAAAAATTTTAATGGATTTTATTACTGATTCAGGTAATGGGAGACAGATCAAATATGCTTCTCTTATTTAGGGGCTCAGGTAATTTAAATGCATGATGTAGTTGTCCATCCTTTACCTGTGCAAATAAGAAACCTGCATTCAAGCAACTCTGTGTTCAGCTGTTTTTCCAACTGGAAAGATGGAAGAAACGAGAATATCCATTTTCTTCCCAGAGGAGGCAACCAGTCTTTACATAAATCAGGTCAACCAGATCTAGTATTTTGTATTTAATGTGGAAGCTGATCGAAGATCTTGACTTCATGCAGGTGAAAGGCAGACTGGTCGTATGTTGGTGAGCCAATCCTACTTAACTACATCTAGGATTGTGTACATGGAAACTATTTATATATGAACAAAATTAAGAGAAATAAAAACATGAAAAGTCTGAATGCAGTCATCAACTGAACCTTTCTTCAGATGGACAATATCCAGGTACCAAAATGATGGAAATGCATGGTACCTGTGGCCTGAAAAGTTTTTGAAGTGAGGCTGGAGAGTGTTCATATAACCAGAATATTAATATTTCTTCCTCCACTACCCCCTCTCTCAGGATGCTGACTTCTACCATTACAGATTTTTCCTTAGCAGGCACCATGTTGTTTTGGGAACTAATCCCTTTTCCCCATAAACTTTTTCTCGTCCTGGACACACAGTTCTCCCCTGTCCCTGGGACTGTGATAACAGAAAGCAGTTGATAACTGTTTGCCATCCTTCCCCAGTCCCAAGCTGAACTGGCAACGAATCAGTCTGGCTTAGAGAAACCTAATGGGCAATTGGGAAACAGAAACTAAACAACTTGGGTGCTCATTCAGGAAACATGCATTTTTTTCTGTATGAAGACTACCACCGTGCAAGTATCACAGGTGTTAGAGTGAAATCTGAGTAGTGTGTGCTTCTTTGTAGGGATGTTAATCCAAAAAATAGCTTTGCTGATGTAAACAGAAGGTGTGACTTTGAAGAACACACAGATGACCACAGTAGAAGTTGGGCATCTAATTGTCGTATCACTCAATACCAATGAAGTTGTTATGTGGTTGAAGTGTACAAGCAAATAGTACCATGACCAATTTCAAGAGCAATAGCAACAAGGGACAGCAGGTGTCTTTGTCCCAGCCCATCCAAGAGGAAGCTACTGAGCACTGAGACAGGACTTTGTTGTGCCTCTCTCTCATTTTATTGAATCTTTGAATATATCTGTGAAAGCTGTAGAAAAACATGAGAGTTATGTTTTTGGGTCACATTGCTTGCAGCTTCATCTAAATATCTTCCCTTTATTTTTTTTCATTTTTGAAAATTTGGTTTGGCAAGAAATGCAGACAATGAAAAGGAGAGAAAACTATTGCCAGCTGGAAAGGCTGCTTTGATATGGCTTCTTACACAAATACTTGTCTCCAGAACTTCAAATACTAGAATTTGAGGGAAGAAAACTTGATACCAATGTAAAATACCATATTTGCATTACACTGTGACTTTTGCAGATGAGCACTAGTCATACTACTTCAGTGTGAAAGTGCTAGATGCTATGCTGACACTGAACTGAAGTTTATCTGAAAAAAGGGAAAAAGATGGAAGAGTGTCTTAATCTTGATGAAGGATGTCTAATGCAAATAAATCGTAAATATATGAGGCTCTCTTAATACATGATTCAGGAAAAAATGTTCTGGTGTACTTTATATAATTCAGATGATTTTAAATATGTTACTAAAATATGTAGAAAACTTTTGTCACCGCAATTCTCTGCATAATTGCCTTCTATCAACTTGATTTTTTTCAGTCAACTTTTATGAAGTAAAATGTCCCTGAAGAGACACTGGAGAAAATTGCTGTGCCATTCCAAAGTCGATTTTCAGCTTGAACTTAATGTACTATTTAAGGAATTTTTAAAAATAGAGCCTTTGCTTCAGCCTTACAGAAATGCACTTACTTTTTCCAGTCAAAGAAAGCACAAATAATGGTAGTGACTGTTTCTCTGTGGAATAGTTCACATGTAATCACCTTTCTCTATAGCTACATATAAAGCATGGATGACCCACGAATTTTTGGGATCTGGGGAACGAAGTGTGTCTGCCTCTAAAGGGTATTCAGCTTGTCAAGATACAGTGTTATATACTGAAACTTGTCTAAGGCTAGACTTGGTGATGCAGTACAGCTGATTTTGCAGTGTCAAATCTAAAATGTCATGATTGTGTGACCTGAGGCGGTAGTTTGATATAAACTCATCCTTCTCCTTCAGGTCGTTTAGAGCATTTTGATAGGAGAAGTTGTTGTGAGTAGACTTTATCCAGAATTGTCTATGCATGATGCAGAAGCGCAGGCACATCTGTGCCCCTGCCACCAGCATGGCTGGTTCTTTGCTTAGCTGGTTTGAGAAACACGTGCTTGTGTATCTAGCCTTGGTGCAAGACTCTGGCCTTGGGTTATGGAACTGTAGCAAAAAAAAAAATTAGTGCTCACGTTTCTGCTTTGGGGTCTCGCAATCAAGAGTAAAACTTGGCTTCGGGCCTTGTGAAAAAAGTGTCAAAATCAATCAGTCTGCTGCAGTACTGATTACATAGGTGGGTCTGAAACTGAGCGGAAAAGGAGACTTATAAAACATCCCATGTTGCTTAGTGCTATAATGAGAGGCTAATTTTGTGTTCAGTCTGAACGTTTCCTAGGTTTAATTTTTTAAATCATAACTCTTGAAGTGCTTTGTTCAGTACACTGACATGCTTGGACTGTATTGTTTCCTGAGATACATGTAATGAAGAGGGGCTAATAAAATGTACGTACTCCTACGCAGACAGAAGATGAGAAGTCATGTCAAATTAAAGCAGAGATGTCACAATGTGGCATTCTGAAGTACGAGAATAAGTAGTTTTGTTTATAAAAGTTGACAGGAGGAAAATTGGGAAGTTAATTTTGATATGTAAATGGAAAATGGAGAGTGAAAAATTCACGCTGGATGTGGAGACATGTGAATCGGGGAGCTTGCATGAATCCATTCCATACAAAGCAGCCTGCAGCACAGCGGTACTACATTGGAAAGGATTTCCAGTTTTCCAGGGGAAGAAACCTCTTCTCCTTGGATAAAATTTTAAACACAATATTTTGTAGGTACTTTCAATATACTGGCTTGGTTTGTATATTGAAGTTTGCCAAGATACAATGCTGTCACACATGTAATAACTGCTTCTGTTCCCATCTTGCTGCTGACATTAATGCCTCACCATGGAGCTCTGTCAGGCAGTAGGAAAGCTTTTGCTGTCTTGACGATGTTACTTAGCATTTGCTTTTAGCAGTCATCTTTGCTCTAAGAGATGAAGAATCATGCTGTATGTTCTGAGAACTCTTGTGTAAATTAGGAAAATATCCTTATTTACAAATCAAAGAAAAAGAGTGAAAGAGTGTAAGAGAATAGTGTATTTAGGATTATTTATGGTTAGGATTAGTGTGGTGATCTGTGGGAGAACAGGGTGTTAGAGAAGGGGACCTGAGGAATCCAAATGTCCTTAGTTCTAGATGCCTTGTTTTATGGGTAAAGCAACTTTTCTCAGTATTGATAACTGTGGCTCATCTCATAGGGCTCTATGTAAGCATTGCACCTTGCATTGCAGCTCAGTATCTACTCTTCATGCCATATTGCTATTCTCACCACAGAACATTGCTGTGTTCAGCTGCAATACTTGTAGTGTGTTTAGAAGCTGTTGTAGGATAGATGCTTCAAAATTGACTCGGGCTCTTATTTCAGAGACGACCAGCTCTCTGTAGCTGTTCTGCACAACTGTCCTTTCCTTCGCTGTTAAAAGAAATGTCTGTGGGAAGCTTTTGTTTACCTCTTTCATGTATTTTACAAGATTATTTCTTATCTTGCCTTTGTACACGGTGCTTTTCAGTCAAGATGGCCAGAGCTGGTATCTGTGCAGTTTGTATCCAGCTGCTTATCACTTCCACCTTAATGGGCTTATCACATACTCTTTGTCTGGGGCTTACATGATAGTGGAGGGAAAACTCAGTTTCTCTTCTGTATTTCTACGGCTTCTTTGTCATTTGCATTCTTTGTGTTTTCTTTTTTTCCTAGTGTGATTGCTGAAGAAAATGGCCATCCGAACACACCTCAGAAAGGACTGTTAACTGAAGATGCCGGTGTCGTTTCTGGGGTGCTTGAGGCAGTCTCAAAATCTGCTCTTTCACCCCAAGTAGTGCAGGTTTCAGAAGAGCAGAATATGGTGCCTACTCCAATAAAAAAGTCAAGTAAGACAAAACCACACATAGATGTGAAAGCAGAGTTGGAGAAGCGACAAGGAGGAAAGCAGCTGCTTAACTTGGTGGTGATAGGTAATACTGTTCAATTACATTTGTGACGTAGAGTTTAAAAACCGCGTTGATTGAATCTGGAAGTGATACAGAAGCAAAACTGTCCTCTCTCCAGGGAAGGGAAATCTCATACATTTTTCAGTCACATCTGCTTGACTGTTACTCTTTGGAGGGAGTACATTCAGATGTCACTGACTAGGACAGTGAGGTTGACTGCGCTTCTGGATTGCATAAACATTATTAGCAAATGTGATTTTCATATGTTTTAGTAAATTTCTTCTTGTGCTGTATTTAAAATGCATAGATTAATAAAATTGATACAATATTTGTTTCCCTCCATAGGGCATGTAGATGCAGGTAAAAGTACTTTAATGGGACATCTGCTCTACCTTTTGGGAAATGTGAACAAAAGAACTATGCACAAATACGAACAGGAATCTAAGAAGGCTGGCAAAGCTTCGTTTGCCTATGCATGGGTCTTGGATGAAACTGGTGAAGAAAGAGAAAGGTAGAAATATCTTTCAATGGGAATTGAAGTTTTTCCTGGAAGAACAGCGTTTATTAGGAAATATCAATCTACTAATAATGCATTGGTAGAAGTATTCTAAATATTTAAAGATACTTACTCGGTACTTACTAACAAATATTTGTCTTTGTCTATATAAGTACATGTTATCAAAAGAAAAAAATAATGTCCTCATTTGGTTATAAGAAATGTGAACGAGAAGTTAAGTATTTATTTATGTATTTCTATGCTCTGGAGTGCAGTGTAGGACTACTATGCGGAATGCTTCTAGTAGCCAAGTTAGTTCATTTAAGGCTGCCTTACTAGTTTATTGCTGCCAAATTTCTCTCAGTTTGGTTGTCGTTTTATGGGAAAGTTCTAGGTTAAATTTTTCTGTGAAGGGGTGTCAGAATTATAAACTAAGCACTGAAATGTCAATTCATCCCATGACTTACATTACGCTGAATATAAAATCTATAAATTATTTGGATTAATAAATTATATTTGTATTCTTTATAAACTGCCTTTAGTTTATTAACTTAAAATACAAAATTTAAAATTAAATAAATTTTATCATATTAAAAAAGTATGTAATGGGGAAGCAGTGAAGCTAATTTTTAAAAAAATCTCCTAAGAGCTTTTAAGAACACTGTACAGGAAGCTAAAGACATGATATTCTGTGTTCACAAAATAATAAAAAAGGCATTTTCTTATGTGTTTATATCTTTACAATCAGTTGTCACACGTGGTTTCATGGCATATAAGCTCTGAAGAACCTGGAGTAAGGCAGTCCCTATCGAGCGTGTAACTGTTGTTGTTTTTAAAAGTAGATATGCTTTTGCAGTGTCCCTGTATATACCTAAACATTTGCCTGTGTGAGTTGTTTCATTTATGAAGTGCAGATACAGACCTGATTGGGGGGCTGTGTTTGGGGGGGGGGTGTGCAGGTACGGGGAAGGGGGGAACAATCCTGAAGAGACCAAACACAATTTTTAAAACTAGCCTTATGTGAATGAAGGCTGATGATACTGTAGTGGTAGTGTTGTTGTGACATTATAGTGTAAGGATATAAAAGAGGAAAAGCTGAGGGGGGAAAGGTATTTTTCTTAATCCTGGTAGACATAGCTGGGTGTAAAACAGACAAACTTTGAAGATCAGTTCCTTTCACAGATCTGTAATAGAATAATTAGACACCATATTAAGTATGTTTATTACTACAAGTTACCTTTGATAGTCTGTAATTAACAGGTGAATCTGGAAATAGGGACAAGTATTTATTGCCTGCAAAGAGTAAAATGTTAACAGAAAGTAAAGTGTGTGGAATAATTGTCATGAGCCTTAAAAGTGATATCCCTTGGTCTATGATGTTTTTAGTATCCAGCAGTTATGCATTTAGGTACCAGACTTCTCCTCAGAAGATAAATTGTAATTATTAAGGGAAAGGTTTTCTGAATTGGCATTTCTGTTTTCTCTTTACTTTGAGTTTTGTATTTTTAAAGAAAAACTTTCTGGAACCATATGTAAATGTTTTGGGGTTTTGGGGGGTTATTTTCTGGTTTTACTTTGTCATTGGAAGCAGCGTATTTTAAATATCGGTGCTAATGTGAAAAGTTTTGTCCCTTGAAAGTGCCAGTCTGGCTTCATCATCTATAAACGGAGACGACTAACACAAATACAGACATATGGGTGATAGGTGTTTGCATTTGATCAGATCAGTCATGTGTTCTGAGCAGAATGTGTGGTAGTTAGTGAGATGTGGAACTGATTCAAAGTGCTGCGATTCCTCTTTGATAATCAGTAGTTCTCCATGTGGATCTTTGCAAATGTATAACTGTATCCCTGTAGTCCCAGACCTTCTGTTTTTTTATTCTTGGCTATGTGTCTGTTACTCTATGATGCCTTTTTCTGAAGAGCTAAGTATTAAAAGTAGAATTAGTAATGATTTAAATATGTTTATTATTTAATATATTATAAAATATATATCGTTTATTATGTTCTCACCATGCTTGTTGGGACATAGTCTACAACAGTCTGGAGTTAGTACTGTGAATTCTGGGTGTTTGTTTCTTCACAGCTAGGGTTACTGAAAGGTGGCTGTAGAGGTCTGCTTTTCCAGCAAACAGGTTTCTTTCAATTTTTTTATGCAGGCTAAATCAAATGAAAGCTATGTTGTGTATAATTTCGTGATTGTGTTTTTAGTAGCTTGCTTTATATCTCTGTGAAGCTTTCAAAGCGATTTTAATGGTGCGTTGCATGTATACTTTCTTTAAGGGGAGTCACGATGGATGTAGGCATGACCAAATTCGAGACAAAGACTAAAGTAATTACACTGATGGATGCTCCAGGCCACAAAGACTTCATTCCAAATATGATCACAGGAGCTGCACAGGTAGAGATGGTCTAAAACTCTTTTTCCAGTAGTGTTATCATTTTTAACTTTTTCTTAAATTGGTTTTCTTCTTCTGAAATCTAAGGTGAAATGACATCATTGATGGTGCTAAGGTAGCTTTGAGGTTGTCGTGAGTTTTCTAAACTTGAGAAAGAATGTGTTTGTTTGACTTTAAAGGCAGTTGTTTTTTTGGGGGATGTTAACTTTTTGAAGGAGAGTTTTATTAGGTAAGTAATTTGAATACTGAGTTGCAGTTTGATAAAATCAGAATTGAGCTTTGAAAGCTATTCATATATTCATCAGTGACCTGGATGAAGGGACAGAGCGTACCCTCAGCAAGTTTGCTGATGACCCAGAACTGAGACAAGTGGTGGATACACGAGCAGGCTGTGCTGCCATTCAGTGAGACCTGGACAGGCTGGGGAGTTGGGCGCAGAGGAACCTGATGAAGTTCAACAAGGGCAAGTGCAGGGTCCTGCACCTGGGGAGGAATAAAGCCATGCACCAGTACAGGCTCAGGGCAGACTTGCTGGAGAGCAGCTCTGTGGAGATGGACCTGGGAGTGCTGATGGATAAGTTGACCATGATGCAGCAGTGTGCCCTTGTTGCCAAGAAGGCCAATGGCATCCTGGGGTACATTAAGAAGAGTGTGGCCAGCGAGTCAAGGGAGGTTCTCCTCTCCCTCTACTCTGCCCTAGTGAGATCCCATCTGGATTACTGTGTCCAGTTCTGGGCTCCCCAGTTCAAGAAAGATGAGGAACTACTGGAGAGAGTCCAGCAGAGGGCCACGAAGGTGATGAGGGGACTGGAGCATCTCTCCTGTGAGGAAAGGCTGAGGGAGCTGGGCCTGTTTAGCCTGAAGAAGAGAAGGCTGAGAGGGGATCTTATAAATATCTCAAGGGTGGGTGTCAGGAAGATGGGGCCAGACTCTTTTCATTGGTGCCCAGACACAGGACAAGGGGCAACGGGCACAAACTGAAGCATAGGAAGTTCCATCTAAACACGAAGAAGAACTTCTTCCCTCTGAGGGTGACAGAGCACTGGAACAGGTTGCCCACAGAGGTTGTGGAGTCTCCTTCTCTGGAGATACTCAGAACCTACCTGCACGTGGTCCTTTGCAGCCTGCTGTAGGTGACCCTGCTTTGGCAGCGGGCTTGGACTAGATGATCCCCTGAGGTCCCTTCCAACCCCAACCATTCTGTAATGCTGTGTGATATGTCTGCTCAACAAGAAGTTCTGTGAAAGTAGTCTTATAGGTAAAGGTTTTAAGTGGTTTTGAGCTTAAAGGAAAAAGATTTAGAGAGTTCAAACAAAAGGCATTCTTCGGTTTGACAATGTATTTTATATGGGATGAGAAAACATAGATGACAAAGTTTATGCAGAGTGCATCTGTGTTGTCAGGAGGACATTTGCAGAGACTGTGTGCCACTTGCTTTAGGAACAGTAGGTAGTCAGAAATATTTGGCACTACCCATTGGATTCAGTATGGCACTTACCACTCTCATAGAGGTTAGTTATTTAATTTATGGAAATAATAAATCAGAGGGGGGGGAAGAATAACGTGTGGTTACATGACATAGAATGTGTGATTTTTTTTTTCCACTTAAAGGCACCATTTATTAAATAGTAGGATTGATTCTCCAAAGTAGAGGTGTAATCAAAGATTTGTTTTTCCAAAGCTAAGCTACTGTGTAGAGGTTTTTGCTTTGTGCATGCCATTACATTCTGAAATGTGAGTTTCATCTGAAGATCTCAGTAAGGATGGGTGCTGTTAGTATACTGTAGGAAGACTGCTTTGCCGCAGATTCTGCTCCAGCTCTGAAGCAGAGCCTGTGTAAGAATTCAGATCTTGTGACCCAGTGGTTAGGCTGCAGAACAGTCTCCAGATTTGCAGATTATGGTGGTGTAGAGCTTGTCCAGTCATCTGTACTGTGAAGCATATTTTGTAGCATTTCACAACAATGCAAAATGTCAACTGAGGAATGCCATTTTCCTTACAACTTTGATTTAAATTAGTTTATCTTTTGGCGGAAAATAGAAGCAGAAGTGTTAAGAGAAGACATGCAGATCCTCCAGCAGTTGTATCAGTTCAGCAGAAGATGGGGCTGGCTGAATAAGGCTTGGCATCTCTGTGTTCCCTCAGCTCTCAGGATGGTGAGCAGCTGGTCCGTTCTGAAACCTGTTAAGGAATCACTGACACTTTGCAAGTTTCTGTTGCCTGTTAAAGCAGGCTCAGCGCTGGAGCAGTGGGTGGAAGAAAAAGTGAACGTGGGAATGGCTCTGAGGTCTTTTTATCGTGGAGAGTTCTGTTAGGAGGTGAATCCCCAACTGCTGTTATGCAAAATGCAAATCAGCCTTATCAGGGCCAGGATCTGGCCTTTGGTATGTATGGTTAATTCACATAAGTCCTGGGGTATGGTTTTTATAATTTAGAAAATACAGGATGTCCTTTTTTTGAGGGAGAAGTTCACCGCAATGCACTTGTGAGGCTGAGCGCTGTGGGGGAAGTTCATCCCTCATCCTTTTCCCGTTCTCACACTCGCGCTGTCTCTGTATGAGCTGTGGGGATTTCACGCCTAGGACAAGGCGAGGGGAATTCAGAGCCAGGACAGTGTGCTGTCTCTGTTCGTTCTCCTGGCATCCTGAAGCATAAACATGTAAGGAAAGGGAGAAAGTGCCATTTTTTCTTCTCTCCATTATATCCATCTCATCAGTCCTATGAAACTGTCTTACCCCTGCCTCTTGACAGCAGTACCTTTATTGTTCATGTCTGTTGCCATTGCTTGGTACATGATGATGGTCTAACTGGCTGTTACTTACCAAAGCAGGAAAACTAGAAGAAACATTAGCAGCATTTAAGGCTAACAGCAAAATCTGTGGTTTTTCCTTGTGCTTACGTGCTGACTTTTGTGCAGTGCTGTAAACTGCGTGATACCTATTTGCTCTTAATGCTATGGCAGAGAGTTTGCCTAGATGATAAAATAGGCTACTGCGTCTTTTCCGCCTTGTGATTTTGGCATGCTCCAGTGTGTTGAGTGGACTGCGAGGCATCCACACCGAACGTGCAGTCGACTGTTGTCCCAGTTGTATAGTGAAGTGATTTATCTGTAATTTTTGCCGCTTCTCACTATGAAGGTGTCCAGACTAAGGCAGGGAGAACTGGGTGTTGTGCTCCTATCCGTGCTTAAGCTTCTGGAACACGGGCAGCTTTTGTTCAGTTGAAGTCTGTGAAGCACATCCATAGTGGGTAGATCGAAGATAATAGGTTCCCAAAACCAAGAGTTGGCTTGTGTTTAACAGAAAATGGTTGTTTGTGACATGAGATGACATAATGCTGCAATATCTCACCAAAGTGGGCATGACACAGATAGGACTGAGCAGTTTTGACTACATTTGAAGCACATCAGGGTTCCTCCCATGTAAAGTACATTTTGTGTGAAATATTGCAGATTGGTGTATTTACCCAGATTATTTCCACCTCTTAACAACTTTTGATTTTATTTTTTTTTTTTTTTTTTTTAATCTAGGCTGATGTGGCTATTTTGGTTGTTGATGCCAGCAGAGGAGAGTTTGAAGCAGGGTTTGAGACGGGTGGACAAACTCGAGAACATGGTTTATTAGTGCGCTCTCTTGGAGTGACACAGTTAGCTGTTGCAGTCAATAAAATGGACCAGGTACATGCTTAATTTTTTCATTTAATTGAAGGGCTTCGATCTAGGATTGTGGACCCTAAGTTTAAGGATCAATATTGTGAAACTATAATAAAGTATTTTTTCTTTGGTTCTCAGCTCTGCCTCTTGTGTTTAGACTTTACAATACTTTTCTTTTTATTTATGGGTGTATTTTCAAAGCACACAGGAGGATTGTTTTGGTGCTAAAATGAGTAAGGGTCCCTCCTGTACTTACGAAAATCTCACATAAGCAGTTAACCTAGTGGCACCTGCAAGGGCATCTTGGTGGTCATTTAAGTCAAGACCCCAAGAGCTTTACTGAAACCTGTATAGTGTGTTAAATATTACTAGTTGTGTTTTAGATTATTACTGTGTTGTATATATTCTTGCTGAATCTGAATTTTGTGTAAGCTTGAAAAAAAATGGTGCTGTTCAAGGACGAATCAAAGTAAAGGGGCTTGCAAGTTAAGTGGTGTGTTGTTTGCCGTCAGTAATTTTTAATGTGTATGCTCTTATGTATTAAACTATGAATCCACCTGGAAATCTCGTATTTATAAATTCATTGGGTGCAGTATGTGAAGAAGACCTGCTGGTACTACAGAGTTGATGACATGCAGCTGTCTGTTCAAGTCATGGTTAAAAATCTGCAATTTTATTATCATAATCTGTTTTCTGTTTTAGGTCAATTGGCAACAGGAAAGATTTCAGGAAATTACGAGTAAGCTTGGCCAATTTCTTAAACAAGCTGGCTTTAAGGTAATGTAAATTTCTGAGGTCTTTATTGCTTTGTTCAGGCATTTGGGTAGGGGGAGCTTTTCTTACAGTCATGTTATTTTGTGTCACTTTCCTACTACTACTATGTGTACATAGTACAGAAAATTCCTTTTCTTACTGGTACGATGTACATTGAACCCTGGGTAAGGTTAGTCATTTCATACTCTTTCTGTCATCATCTTTGTTTAGGTCTGTGGAATCTTTGGGGCACTCGCCTTATTTGTAGTTTTTTGGGATTGTTGTCTACAAAGCAGAACAGACCAAGGATCATCTGTCTCAATGTTCAGGATTCCATGAATGAAAGTAGAGAGTTTTATACCAGAGCAGGTGTCAGTGTGGATATGAATTTTGAATAACACTCTCCATTTGCCGTTCTTGACTGTTGTCACATTTGCTCAGTTCCAGCTACTATCCATGGGACTGCCTGTGGCCTTCCTGAAATCCCTATGCATAAACCTGAAGTTCAAACCGAAGTTTTGCCTGTCAGATATGGAATTGGAGTTTGTTACCTGAACAGTTTCTAGGTGTTAATATTGCTATTGTCATTTTTAAATGTCTCCAAATCTTTGTTGGAGCACTGTGATCAGGCAAGAGGTAAACAGAAAGGAAACGTTCCACTGAGTAATCAGCCTTCTCCAGGGGAGATGTGAATGTGCCAACTGTTCTTTTATAGCTTAGATGCGTAACACTGAAAAAATGTACCTCTTGCTTCTCCTAGAAGATCCTGTTGTTAATGTATGCTTAACTTCTGTTTGTTTTCTTAATTAGGAATCAGATGTGGGTTACGTCCCAACGAGTGGCCTTGGTGGTGAAAATCTGGTCACAAGGAGTCAGTCGAGTGACCTCACACAGTGGTATAAAGGAAAGTGTTTGTTAGAGCAAATCGGTGAGTGCAAATTTTTTCATTTAAAAACTAATATATCTGAGTCGTGTCTATGTCAAAACGTTTAATTTGGGGGAAGCGTGGGACAAAGTCTTTGGAATGCAATATAGTTGATGTATCCCTAAGTGAGAAGTTGTTGAAATAGTTAATTGAATACAGAAATTCTAAAATATTTTATGATTTTATTTGCAGATTCTTTCAAGCCACCACAGAGATCAGTGGATAAACCATTTAGGTTGTGTGTTGCTGATGTTTTTAAAGGTTGGTTGTTTTTATAATATTTTCACCATCATTTCACCGATATTTAACAGAAGTGTTGAAAAATGATGTCAAAATAAAACTTAAAGTAGGAGCTTTTTGTGTATCAGTACTGTTGAACAGGAATAGTAAGTTTTCAGGCACTGTACTTTGTTGAATTTTAGATAGTACCGCTGAAGGAGAAACCCACTGGAAAAGAAACTGAGGAAGAAAATCTGCGTGACCAGCTAATTGGTTGTATAATGAGTTGATGGTTCTGTGGGACCAAATCTGGGAGTTTCTCTTTCCTAAACTGGTTCTTGCTGCCTGAATGAATGTTTCTCAGATTTTGGCTCTTATACCTTCCACTCCTTGATTTTAAACAAGTTTGACTTGTTGCTTTTATGTTCATTGCTGTAGCTGTAAATAATGATACATTCCTTCATTTTCCTATAAAACTTTGAGGATGTGAGGTGGAAGAAAAGGGTGATGGTGGTGAGACTGTAATAACCAGCCAAGGATTTGATGAAAGGCAGCTAGCTGTTCTCTAGCACTAACAGAGATAAGGACAGCAAGTCAATGTAACCAGTTCTTATTCTGATTGTCTGGAGAAAATCGACTGCATTGAGTCCTTAAGATTTCCATTGGTAAACTTGATATTTGGTTAAATGCATTTGCATTTACAGATAATTCAGAAGAAATAAGGTTTGTAACTCTCATCTGATTTGAAATGTTCCGTAGGTCCTTTGAGAAATGTTGCAAACTAAGTGACAGCATGATCTGAAATGTTGTAAATATTTGTAGCCAAATATTATTATTGAAATCCATATTTTAGAAGAAATTTTACTGTATATATAGGGTCCTTACAGGGGAAGTGCAAACAAACCAGATCAAAATAGTGGTTGTTGTTGGAAAAGTCAGTTTTGTCCAATTTTCTTGTGGGTCTTTGAGAAAACACTAGATGCTGTACATGCCCTGGGTTAGCTGACTTAAGGTAGTGAAGCCATAATGTTAAATACTGAAACCTTGCGTGAGAATTTACCCCAGTATGTTATCACTAGTTTTGTGGTCTAGACCATCACTGTATATTTTTTTTTTTTAATTTTGTGAGCTGTGGGAATGTGTGTTAGGATTATTGACTGAGATCTTTCAAAATACTATCACAACTTTTTCTTGCAATAGTCATTTTTACGTTGAGCTAAGTTTCACAAAATGAGCAATATTGACTGAATCTGTTCAGTGGAAAAGTCAGATTTTTTGCTGAAGTATGCAAAAAAATAAAAGCTTTGGAAGGGACTCAATTTACATGTACAGGGTTTAGCACTAAATGTGGCCTTTTAGGTGTTTTTTAGGCTATTTTTTTCTCACCTTGTGATCTCAAAACGTAATTAACTTGGATGCCACCAGAGGAAGTAGCTGCATGTACACGTACATGAAGCAACAGTTGTTCTTATCTCTGTTCCAGTGCCTGTGCATGCTCAGGCGAAGCTGTCCATAGGAACGTGTAAAAAGTGAGAGTGCTGAGTGTACTCTTACGTAGTTTGGAAAACCCCTTTCTTCATTAAGGTTACCCACACATATGATTCATCTACCTTAGCCTGATTTTAGCTGTTGTTCTCCATAGCCCTCCTAATGCTCTCTCCAGGCAAACTGTCTCCTGATCCAAGAGGTCCCTGTAAATTCCTT
Organism: Opisthocomus hoazin; assembly: GCF_030867145.1. Taxonomy (NCBI): domain Eukaryota; kingdom Metazoa; phylum Chordata; class Aves; order Opisthocomiformes; family Opisthocomidae; genus Opisthocomus; species Opisthocomus hoazin. The sequence continues at coordinate 66,771,249 of NC_134415.1, forward strand.
CACTGCTGCATGAGTCCCTGCATACCGCATTATAATGCTGTCTAGGGTATGGCTTGACTAGGGTTTAGAAAAGCCTTGTCCAGCAGCCAAATTCTGAGCACAAAGAACACGTCCTGGCAGAACCTGAGTACCATGATTGACAGAAATCAGGCCATTTTTTAATGTCCTGATTCTGTCCCCCACCATCCATTTTGTACTTGCACTGATTTCCTGGGGAGCTGAAGGAACTTGGCGCTTTGCGGGAAGCAGTCAGCCCGGGAGAGGGCGAAGCTTCAAGCACCACGCTGGTTTGCCAAGCCAGAGCTGGTGGTGATGTGGAAAAAAAAAAAAAGAAAAAAAAAAAAGAAATGGTTCTTGATAGTGCTTGGGAGTGGTTGGGAACCTGGAGTGAGTTCACGTTTCTGGTTGCCTGCAAGTGCTTGCAAAGCCAGCTTCAGGTTCTTTTGTCCACCATAGTGAGGTGCTACTTGTACTATGACTTGGGGATTCTTTTTCTAGCAAGTATGTGCTTTTCCAGTTTTCTGGAGAACCGATGTCATCTGTGAATTGACCGCATTCACCTAATTTACTGGAAACTATAGAGGAGAATTACCCTGCAGGCATAGTGGCGGTATTTTTCCGGCTAGATAGAAGCAGTCGTCAATAATGGTGATGAATGCAGAAGACCAGGTTGGTAGTATGTGAGCTCAAGATTTGAGGTCAACTTGCTCTTTTGAATTCAGCTTTGAATTAAGCTTTTAATCTAATGTGATACACAAAATACTAAGATGCTTGACACAGAATACTAAGATGCTTGCTTATCATTGAATTCTAACGTTCAGCAAAAGATATATTTGTTGTTTGTATGGATACTGAAAACGTGGCTGTAGAATCACTTCAGAGGATTCTTTTTAAACACACTTGCAAACACATACTAAGGAGATGAGGCATATCTTAAGGTGTATGTGCATAAATGTGCACATGTAGCATAACTATTGAAAATATCTGACGGATCATTCAAATAATGAACAGGGTATTAGGACATTGAAGAAGAAAAACTTTGCAGATCTTTTATTCAGAAATACTTGAGTCATCCACAATTATAGTAGCTCCTCATATTAAATAGGACTGAATCAATCTTTAACTTTCCAGGAGTAAAAGTAATATGCAGACAGAGCATGTAGGATTCTGACTCAGTTAAACAGTAAATGGCATAGGAAATTGCACCTGTATGCATGAGAATTCTTAGGAGAGGTCTGTGGTATGTTTTTTTATCTGTAATTGTAGTAAGAAAGTGCTGAATTAAATAAAATTGCTAGAAATTAAGAGGCTTAATCTAATATTGAAAAACTAAAAAATATTTCTTCATGTACCTACATTTGTTTAAAGAACGGTATTGCTCCATTAGTTCTGAAAAACATAAGATGTAGAGGTTTTGAATTTAATGTTTCATTTTCATTATGATGCACAGCTGGCTAACTTGCAAGTACTGAACACTCTACTGAGGGGAAAAAAACCCATCATTATGATATTAAAAATTTACCTATGCATTGCTGAAGGGCTAACTTGTGATGGGAAATTGACCTTATTTTGAAGTTTTTAACATTATTACTGTGTTTATTACAGACCAAGGATCAGGATTTTGTGTGACTGGTAAAATAGAAGCAGGCTATATTCAAGTTGGAGAACGACTTCTGGCAATGCCTCCCAATGAAACTTGCACTGCAAAAGGTACTGTCTTCAGAAGCGTGTTTACTTTCAGGTCAATACTGGGCTAGAAGCAGTTACTGAAATGGTAACAGACTGTCAAACTGATACTAACTGTCAAACATAAAATGTGAAAGCATAAAACGAATTTCTTTAGATGTGACTGTGTCTGTATAAATATGTCTATGAAGAGTACGTGAAATCTTGCAGAGGTTTTTTTTTTACCATATCAGATATTCCAAATTTTACAGCCTCATGGCTTTTGACATTGCTTTATGAAGAATCTGTAAAAACATCTGAGTTCCAGCAATGTCTATAAGAATATACAGTACAAGTAGTATTAATATTCAGCTTTGCTGTGGAGTGTTACTGCTGTTAGTAAGTTTGAGGGTGTCGAACAACCTTTAGAAATTAATCTTAAGAATTAGATATGAAAAAGCTTGAGAATTAAGTCTCTGCTGTTTGATGTTCAAGAGATTTGTCACTGATCCTTTCATAATATACAAACTTTCAGGATATAATTGTCCTGAGCAACTACAAAAGAAAAGAAAACAAGATTTAACATTCAATATATTTGATTTCTGAAAAGAGGAATAGCTAAGTCAAGAGATTGAATGTTTAGTTGTTTCCTGATTAAGCTTACTGTTTTTGTCTTGCAATGTTGTTTTTGTTTCATGTGCAAACAGAAAGATAAGGTTATGATTTTCCTACATTCACCAATGAATAAAAAAATAAGCCCTCAAGATAAATGAATAGGTTTCTGTATCTAAGTATTTAGCCTGAATTCAGCAATATGCTGGTTCACCTGTCCTGTTCTGTTCAGAACTAGGTCATTCAGTGCTAATTTGGGAAGCTCTTCAGTGTGCCTGTTTATACGGTTACATGCATGTTGTCCACGTGCACAGGAATGTTACAGTGATGTGGATGAATGTGGGTGTCAGACTACTGTAGTCACTCCTCTGTTTTGGGAGTGGAGGAAGCAGAATGGAAAAAGATGTATTTTGTCTGCGTATCCCCACTGGTACAATTCTATGAGTTTTGTTTTGTACTGCTTCTTGTATGGCTGACGTGGGCAAAGGTTGGGGCTATTAGTTCATTAAGCATGTGTTGTTTATATTTAATGTAAAGGAGAGACAATTTAATTCATCATGCAATATTTACTAAAGATAGTGTGCACATTAGGATTCTAGTTTTTCATTTCAAGAGGCTGAGTTTCACTTAGTCTCTGAGGATGACATGTATATGTGAATTATTCATCAACACTGCTTAAAAAGCAGCACTTAACATGTTTGTAGTCAGATGATGCTTTCTGGCATGCTTTTAACAAGTGGTTTTGGGAACAGATTTGCAAATCAATAAATACAATCTGTAGCAAAATAGGACTAGATGCTATAAGTGTGTGCAGTATTTACAAAAAGTGGCATTTTTTTCTTTCCTTCCTGGCGTCTGCCAGAACCTCAGAATATTGAGTCAGGAGCAATTAGTTTTGTCCTCACCCACCAGCCGGGTTACCATTGAAAGCGGCTTAAATACATCAAAACCAGAATAAAATTACTTTTAAAGAAGCTTTCTAATAGACGCAAAGTCATGAACGAAAGGCATCGGTTATGCTTTTTTATGAAAGAGTCAGCAAACCCACTTAAGGTAAATGAAAGTTGACATAGTACCATTAAAGTATATGAAAGATGCGGTCTAGGGTGTGCGTGTGCCTCAAAGGATGGGTGGGGCAGGTACGGTGATAGTAGTACTACGGCGTTTTCAGGACTGCGTCATCCGTGCTGTGTGACAAGTGCCAGGTCCCCTCCTCTGGCTTAAATAAAGCCATGTTATTGTGCAGGGTGGGGTGAGAGAATAGTGAGTCCTCACCAAGGGGGAAAAAAGCTTCCTCAGTTTTCTCAGTTAAAAAGCTTTTACTCTCAACCCATTCATACTGAAAATTGATGAGTAATGGTTGATGAAGCACAAATGGCCCAAGCAGAGCTGTTTGTTTGTAGCTCAGAACCTAGGTACTTCACTGTGAGGTTCTGTTCTTACTCATTTCCAGGAATCACACTGCATGATGAACCAGTTGATTGGGCTGCAGCAGGAGATCACGTTAGTCTCACTTTGACCGGCATGGATATCATCAAAATCAAGTGAGCAAAACCGGGTTTCAGTCTAAGTAACGGTTTGTTTTTAATGAAAAGCTTTATAGCTATTACACTTAACAATCAGCGGTTTACTTGAAGAATGATGTGGCTACCAGGATATTTAAAACCGAAGTGATGCATATCACCTGGCCTGCATGTACAAACGTTGGAAACATCTGCTACATGTACAACGGCAACTTCAGAAGAATACTGTTAGTTTTCATACTGTGACCTAGTGCTGATGCTGGTGACCTTCGAAGCCTTTTTCCTAAAGACTTGTCCTTGGACGTTTTAATTGCTGAATTAAGTAAATCCTTATTGCTAAGTAAAACAAAAGATTTTTGAAGAGCTTTTCGAATCATAAATCATTCTTACAAGACAATTCCAAACAACGGCCATTGCGTACCAATAAGTGAATCTGAGCAAGTGGAATTGATGGAAACAGTTCATTCAACAGATTTAGCTGCTTGTAACATTTGTTTTGGTAAATGTTTTGCTGACCATTTTTGTTTTGGGTCTGATATATTCAGTGAGACACAGCAAATCTCTTTGTGTCTATTTCAGTGTATAGGTTTTATGCCAAGCATTAGCCTCAGGCTTTTAGGTAAGTGTCAGTAGTTGTTCAGGCTAGAAAATTGGATCCATGATTTGTTCAGCTTTTTTACATTCCAGCTGGACTTCAGACAGCAAACTTTCAAGCTACTGTTTGAAAAACTCCTTGCATTGATGGTCTTGCAAATTTATGCTCTGCTTTTAAGGGAAAAGTAGAGGCTCTTCTGTATTGCCATTTCATAATGGGGTGTGATTCTCTGTGGTAAATGGAGGGAGGGGGAAGTCTTGTTGTACTTGTTGAATGAGGGCTTGAGTCAATTCGTTACCTTGATGTCACTCATCTTTTGGAGGTATGTTATATTTGTCAAGAAAAGATAAGAAGTTTTAAGTCCTCTTGGTAATGATGAAATTTGGTTACATCTGACACATACGTTTAATTGTACTGCTTGTTCTCTTCAGTTATGTTTTTCTGGGTGGGATTAATTTTTCTTTTATTTTAGATGGCTAAAACTAGCCACTTTGAAAAAACTGCGTCTTGTCTACCTTACCGACTTGCAATGGTTTGCAGCTTTCTTGTGACTCCATGTAGACTTTTTTGGAAATGAGTGCTGCTGAGAGCGTAAGTTTTGCAAGTCCTGGTCACCATGTTCCTTTATCCACAACAGAGTTGAGTTACAGGCAGCAGCACTGCAATTTTGGGCACCCTGCAGTATTTTATGCTATTCATCTGGAACAGTTAATCTCTGAATGAAAGTCTGTTCTTCAAAGTACTTACGCACAGGAAACAGTGATGTTTTCAGAAACTGATTAGCAATGGACGTAAGTGTTCATTGAACTAGACCGACCTCTTCATGCATACCCACAAAATACTGTAGACATTCTCTAGGAATTAATTTTATTGCAGGCTTTAATACGGTGTTCTGATTTTCCCCCCCCCCCCCCCCCCCAGGTTATATCCAAGTGGTGTTGTCTTTGCTTTGCTTGTCTTAAATATTTATCTTTTTCCAATGCAGTGATTAACATTTTGCATGTCAAGATATATAGCAGTTTCTTTTGTTCTCCTTTCTTGCAGTGTTGGCTGTGTGTTTTGTGATCCCAAGGAACCCATTAAAGTTTGCACTCGTTTCAGAGCTCGGGTTCTCATCTTCAATATTGAGGTTCCAATCACTAAAGGGTTTCCTGTAAGTTTCTGTGAAGGTTGCTGTGTTCATTACAGGTTGCTCAGGGCTTTTCCTCTCCATGTTCCGCCCCCCCAGTATGAGAGGCATTTAGCATCCAGAAGTGGTTCTGTCCCTCTAGAGGAAACGGGTTATTCTGTAATTTGAAGAGGATGTAAGGGACTATTGTGACTGCTTATTCGTATTCTTAGTGGCTTTTAATACATAGCAGAGGCATTTCAGAGAACATGAGTTCCACCAGAGTCAGGCTGGGCTGTCCTTAGAAAGCTTGCGTGTTGTGGGGACAGAATGATGCATTTAGTTGTAAGATACCTTTTAAAATATCAGTTCATACCACGGAACTGCACTGAAGTGGCAAAAGCAAAACACCTAAGGATGAAAAATGTATTTATGATCGATTAATACGTGACCTTTGTGTTGTATCTGTAGAGATCACAAAGTTTAGGAACTAGGAACGGTTACTGAATGGGAGGCAGAGCCTCCTGTGAGAGTTCTGTAAGCATTTGTTTAAAAAAATCAGTCTTAAAAGATGTTGATGTTTTCAAGTTTTAACACCTAGGATTTCTGATTATTGTAGAATGTTTAATAACTGAAAAAAATACTTTTAGGTACTTTTACACTATCAAACTGTAAGTGAACCTGCTACTATTAGAAGACTGTTGAGTGTCCTGCACAAAAGTACTGGTGAAGTGACAAAGAAAAAACCGAAGTAAGTGGTTTGAATACTTGAGAATTACTCAAGAAATGGGCTGACTTTTGATTAATATACGGTATAACAAGCAGATTCTATTATGAAGCAATAATGTGCTTATAAGAATACACTTTCATTGTTTTAGTTGGTTTCAGGTTTAGATTTCAGAGTGCTTTACATAGTGAAAAACAACCTCCTGCCTGCTTGATAAGTGCTGAACACCTGAGAAGTAAAATGTCTTGCCTAAGGTCACTTGTAGAATTGGGAGTGAATCCCAGATCACCAGCCCTGCACTTCAAGGATTTTTAATTTTTTTTTTTTATGGTATTTCTTTTCCTCCTCTAATAGCATGGAACCCTTGGTATAATTCTGGAGATGTCTTAAATAAACTCAATTAGACAATGGGTCAGAGAAAAAGAGATTTACGGAGTCTTCCCATAAAGCTAAACTGTAGGAACATCCCTCTAATTATTTAAAAATGTATTTGGGTAGAAATGCTATTTGATACATACGACTTTATCAGAATAATCCTTTTCCAGAAATTGCATGGCTGAAACTGTTGCTGAAGGGTAATGGGTGAAAAAAAATCATGACTTCTACAGAGCAATTAATTGTCTCTTTAGTTGTTGGGTTTGAAACAAGGCTTGATTTCTACTAGACATGAAAAAACAGGTACTAATGAGATAATTAACTTCAAAACAGTTTGCTAAGTGCTGTGGTGGATTTTCTTCTCTAGAAGTTTTTAAAGAAAATTCGGGTGCCTTTTTAAAAGATATGCTCCAGGCAAATGAGTTTTCAGTCTGGTGGCTTGGGTTATACTTGAAATCAAGCTTGATCATTCTACTTTTGGCTTTTTAAGTTGGTTTTTTTTCCATTTATTCACTGTTCTCTTTTTCATTTATGCGTGCATATATTTATAATACAGTTTTCTGCCTATTTACCTGCAGGTTCTTAACTAAAGGACAGAACGCGCTAATAGAACTACAAACTCAAAGACCTGTTGCTCTAGAGTTGTATAAAGATTTTAAAGAGCTTGGGAGGTTTATGTTACGCTACAGTGGTTCCACTATTGCTGCAGGAGTTGTCACAGAGGTATGGCGTTTTTGTAACTGATTTTCTATACTGTAAAGGAATGGTGTTAACTTTCACATAGCATTTAGTTTTTATGGTGAAGACCTGTTTTACACCCTTTGGCCTGGAAAGTGAAATTATTCTGCTGAAAAAGAGACAGGGCTTTAGCAAGATGTAAGGAAAACTTGCCACAGTTCTGTTCAATTTATTAGGAGCAAAAATTACTCCATATAGCATTTTTGAGTGTTGCGCATTTTTTCCCGCTCTCTTGGGTTAAAAAACAACCCTTCACTATTTTAACATGCATCAGTCTTTCTGAAATCAAACTGTTTGTATAAATATACCAATTTGTAAATAAGAAGTGTTGGCCATTTTTACTGGGGCTAGTTTGGGTCACCGATCTTATTCTGTTAGCATTAAAGACAGTCGTACATTTGATTCTTACCAATGCCTGTAGACATTTTCTGATCCTGTGTGAGAGGAAGCAAAGACTGTGGGACTAGATACAGGTGTTTTGCCTGCTGTTAGGAGCAAAAAATGTGAATGTCCCTCTGTTTGTCACTTTAAAAAATCTTACTGTGATTTTTGGGTTAGAATTTAAGTTCTGATTCTAGGCCTGAGGGAGAGCAGTTTAGTCACATTAACCCAGTTCTAGTACTGAGACTTAAAGCTTAGTCATTTAATGGAACTAGAGTGTGAGAGTTCCTGGCTTCTCCCTGTGTGTGTAGGAATGATGTGCTAGGTCTGTCAGAGGCTCTGGGCCGTATGGAGCTTTGATGATCTTAACAGTTTGTCTGCTTTTAAAGAGGATCCAGAATTAGGGCTTTAGTCTCAAACCCGTTTTTCATTAAATTGAACTTGGAGTGAGTGGAGTCCTGTTTAGATCTGTGATGCCCAGTGTTTGTAGAACTGGGGACTAAATAACTCTATGATTGTTATTTGGGAATTACTGTTTCAGTACTTGTGATCTTGTTCTAGAGAATTTCAGAGCAAAAGGAATTATTTTTTCCACAGCTAACTATATCATGTTGAAAACAGCTGCGATCGTTTTACAGTTAGTACTTCATTTTTCACCATAGGGTTTTTTTTCCATTTGCTTGTATTTTTAGATTAAGGAATGACCGTGGTGCCAGATCTTCCACTGTCCAACCAAAATGCAATCAAATATCCAAACTTCTGTTTAAGAATCCAGTTACTTCAGTTGAAGGAGCAAGTGCAATTAACTGGGGAGAAGATGGTGATGACAAAAGTTAAGTTTTGTGAGATGTCTGGGGAGCCCTTCAGCAGTCTCTCCTGCTGCAGAGCAAGATGCCAGCTGACAAGGGACTGCTAATGTTGCACTTCTCGATCTCAAGAATCTCGTGTGTTTCTCCACGTGGAATTTAGCCCTTAGAAAGCCTGACGGAAAAATCGTAGAAAGTTGAATTAGAGAAAAAGGTGATGAATCATCATGAAACAAACTCCTTACTTCCAGACATAAATTGTTTACATATTTTCTTTGATTTGCTTTTTTGCTGCACATCAGTTCAGTAAGGTAACTTTATTGGTCTAATATATTTTGAGGTTTGAGTTGAATGCATATTCAGGGAGAGAAGAACTATTTACTTTTGTTTCTAGAGAATGGCATGTAGTATTATACAGGATTGTTTTCCCTGTCCCAAAATTTATTTAAAAAAAGAAGTTTTCTTTTGCTGTGTAGTGGAAGCTGTGCCAACATTGGCTAATTTTATTTTTTAAACTGTAAGAATAATAAAATAACTTCATCTGAGCATAATTTTTGTCTCCTTGATTTTTTGTTGTTTAAACAGTTCTAAATTGTGTGAAATCATTCTTTGCTTTCCATAACTCAGTAGTTTCAGAGTAAACTTATGAGTTAAAATGCGAAACTGGCATGCGACTTGTCTTTCTGTGGAAATAATTTCAGTTTTGCTCACGTGTTAGTGCGGCTACTGCGCGTACGCATCTCTTTCGTCCAGACTTAGTGCTCTCTTGAACAAAAGCTGGCAGTTTAGTCTCAGGATGTATGCTAAAGCCAAATTGTTTTGCTTACTCAAGCCTGTAACTCCTTTCCGCTTTTCAGTAATGGGGTAGGCAAAAACTCCCAGCTGGAAAGAGGGTCCTTCTGCCACCTCCAGCGCAAGCTCAGGGCAGACAGACTTCACTGCAGCTTGGAAGATTTGTTTTCAACAGGCAGTGTGAGAGGATGTGAGGTATTCCAGGACCTGCACATGAGAGCGGGGTGGAGACGGCTCTATTTTGGCCCTAGTTGGTAGTGTGGGGAAGGAACTAAAGTGCTTGCTGCAGAGCATCAGTTGCTGGGGTTAACTGAAGTAAAGCTGTGCCCTGCGTAGTGAAGAGCACAAAAAGCCTACGATCGTTATTTAGTTCAATCACGTACGGTCCATCCTGACTCTTCCCTCATGCTTTTGCTGGTAGGTAACTTTTTTGCCCCAGTTCAGCGGGACCTGCACTTGACCACCTACATAAATTGTACTGTTGACTGCATGCACGTTTGTGGAAGTATCAGCAATGCTTTATGTGGAGATGACTTTTGTAAAACCTTGTGAATCTGAAATGCCTGAAAGCTGTTATCGGCAAAACTGGAGCTTATGAATTATCACTGTTTGTTATGTCTTTTTATAGTCCAGAAATTACATTTAAATACTTACTAGTTTCAACATGCCAGCCGTGAAGGTTTCAGTGCACTTGTTGGATTCCAGAGATCTGTACTGCCAAGCTCCTGCGCTGAACCTGTTCCACTTGAACTTGCCTTCAAACCTTGAAAATGTTTAAGTTGCTTTTAAGTCAGGGGACAGCTGAAGTGCTGCAGGCAGAAGAATGTGTCCTCAGTTTCAGTAAAATCCCTGCTGGTTGTGGACAAGTAAGTGTGGTATGGGATGAACCTCTGATAACCCTTCTTACACATGGTTGCATTAAATTCTGAGGCTCAGTATTCTGTGACTACAGAAAATCTACTGCCTGCTTTCCCAATTTGTAGCTTGGGAGAGCCAGAGGTATTACCTAATCCAGTTTCAGCATGACTGCGCTGCCTTTCAGCACTGATTTGAACTCTGCCCAGAGGCACCAGTTCGTTGATGCATGAATGATCTGTTGTCATCCATCTCCTGGTGACAACATCCTGCACTCCAATATGGATGTGGCGTTTTGAGTACCTCTGGAACGCAAGGAGGTGGCATGTAGTCTTAGAGCAATTTGATAATCTAAACATTCTCTATTGGAGAAAAATGTCTTTTAGACAGCTGTTACTGGGCAGTTCAGGTACTTGGGAAGCTAAAGAAAAACCTAATCGTATGTAACGGGCTGCTCTATAGTTAGGTGACTTCCACTGGAATATATTGCTTCTTTTTTAAAAACTGCATTTCTGACAACGTACCACGGAGCGTACCAGGTAGGATCATGCTTCTCGGCTATTTTGAATTGAAGGGCCACTCCGCTGCTTGTATTGCTCGATGTTTGGGGATGTTGGTGGAAAAAAAGATAGTTTCTTATGTTTGAAATCTTATTTTGGCAGAACCATTGTTTTTGGGGTTACAAGGAAAAATATTGATGATGACAAAGCAATAAACATGAGCTACAGACATATTAGTCCAAGTGTGTTTTCTGTATGTCTCCTGATGGTAAGGAGCAGGTCCCTGGCTAGGTGTTTCAGTCTCGAATTATTTTTGTGTAGCAGTTGCAAAATGTCTTTCTTCAAACTTGAGCTTGAAAAACTGGTATAGGGAGAAATTTCCCAGTCAGACCATTCTTCTTCTCCCCTTCAGTATTTTATTTCCTATAGACAGAGGAGCTCATCTCTAGCAGCTTACCTGAAGCTCCCTGCTTCAACTCCTAGAAGAGAACAAAGCATCACAGAAATAGTACTTTTTTCCCCCCCTTTCTTCTTTTCTGCTGTTGTTGGCGCTTGTGAGCGAGCAGTGCAGGGAAGACAGAGAGAGGGGGAGGAGTTCGGACTCGCTGTGCAAATACATACAGAACTACTAATCTAAATTGATATCTTGTAGAAAAAAATCTCCAAAGAAGCAAGCGGCTAACGATGGCTCACTCAAAGGCGCTCTTGGTGCTGGAAAACTTTATAGCTGGCAAGTTTGTTCCTTGTTCCTCCTACATAGACTCCTATAATCCATCCACCGGGGATGTCTATTGCAGGGTGCCAGACAGTGGCAAAGAAGAGGTGAGTAGTATCCAAACGTACAAAGAACTGAAAATGTTAAATGCACGTAACTAATATTTTGAGTGCGAGAGCCTGAAGGTAGGAGAACAGAAAAACACTGAAGACTTTAATGCTTAAATGAGTAAGTTCTTGATTGTATTGTAGTGCTGTGTAATCTGTTGCTGCAGCAGCAAATACTGTTATTTTTTTTACATTTTGCTGGTAGAAAGTTACAGGCTGGATCCTAGGCTGGTGTGAATCTTCTGAAGCTTTAGTTACTGCAGTGGAGATCCTTCAGCTGAAGTGGGAGATGGCTTGTACACAAGTTAACAATAACACTCAGACTGGCAGTAAGTGTAAAGAATCTGAAAGAGAGAAAAGAGTTTATTGATCACTTTGGTGAATAAACTTAAAGGCTCTGTATACAACTAAGTGTGTTCTTCCTGAGTGTCTGGATAATTTGCAGTTGTCATTTAAAAGGATTTTTGGCTTGCTGGCCCTTCCCTAAAGTATGGTAAAAAGCTTTGAGACGCCTCTGGTTTTGATATTAGCAGTTGGATATGAAGTGGAGGTGATGAAGTGGCTGCAACGAGTCTGTTTCTTTATAACGTAGCCTGTCCTCTGCATCGCTGTAGTGTTTCCTAGTCCTGTGCTCTCTAGTGGGGTGAATGTCTCCTGGTGCCTTATATCTGTTCAGGTGTGGATGGGCAGTGTGACTTTCATCTGGGGACCTACCGTTTCATTGATGCTACTTTATAAGGGACCTACAAGCGTGTGTCCAACAGAGTGTTTCAGATTTACTGAAGAGAGAAACGTCTGGAAAAGCTTGGATAACACAAAGGCCTTGGCAAATATTGACGAGTAGCGTACAGCAATTTCAAAATGTTTTTTGAAACAAACTGCTGCTGTGTCTAGCTGTTCCCTTCACTTGCATTTCAGTCCTGTTGACATCTTTACTCTTTGCTTCTCTCAGCAGAAACCTTTGCACTGTAATTTCAGCTGGGTAAATATTTGCTAGATGTTGATGACCAGGGGTTGAAGTGCAACAGGTTGGGTTTGCTGGAATACATTTGTGTAAGTTCATCCCAACCCTAATGATGCCCGACAAGACTTCTCTTTGATGTGCAGGTGCAAATCTTCCTGTTCATTCATTTGCAAAATCAAAAAAAAAAAAGGAGAGAGATGTGAGAATGCCAGAACAGCCTAACAAAAGTAGGCTGCTCTCTGTGCTGGAGATACAGTTCAAATGTACTGAAGAGCAATGGCTTTTCTCTTCCAGCTTTCTGAGTTCGTGGTTGTGCGTAGCAGTGGGAACCCAGGTTAAACACCCGTAAAGTCAGCAAGTGCTTTACTCCTGCCTTTAGACCGCTTATACAAGAAGGTCGGGCTCTGTAGAGCTGGCATACGCTGGTGACTGATGGAATATGCTGCAGAGGACAACGCAATCACACACTACATGGAGGGTATCTAGAGATACCAAAAAAAGCAGCTAGACCCAGATTCAACAAAGAACTTGGGATGCTGATTTCTAGCAACGCTCAATGTCCAGTTGGATTTTTTCTTAGGTAGTTTCAGTGGAAGGTTAGAAGGAAGAACGGAGACAGACAGCAAAACTGTTGCTGACCCTGGAATTTAACATCAGGTCAGCTGCAGTGGCCATTTCAGCCAGCTTCTGCCAAAAACACCAAATGTTTTTTTTCAGGAGTTAATTTGTCCCCTAGCTAGATGTCTTAAATTCCAAATAGCAGCACCAAACCAAGATGACCAGGTGCCCTGTATCTCCAAAAGACAGGCTAGTGAGGAGTAATGAGTCCTGGCAAGTTTGTCCTTAAAAAAAGAACCTTGCTCCTGTGCATCATCCCCTGGGAATCGTGTCCTGAGGGCAGTTTTGGGTATTTTGGTATCAACGTTTTACGACAGGTCTGGATTGCGTATTCTTTCTCTGTGTCTGTCTCGTGCAGAAGAGGAAAGCAGAAGGAAGTGTTTCAGACACAAGAGTTCATAGCTGAATTCTTACGCCTGTTTTCTTTGTGGCTCGACTTTCTTTGCTGCTTTTGCTAGTCAAACCAAGTAACTGTTTAACCTTGCACGCTCTATTACTTATTCTGTACCAATCTCTCTCCTTTTTTTCCTCTTGCTATTTTTTTTAGATCAATCGACTGCTGCTTCCTTCCTTCCTGTGCTGATTTTCTCTTGCTGCTTGGGAAAATGTGACATCTTCCTCCTTCTTGACACGCTGGAGGGTTAAAAATGTGGGTAGCCTTAACCAGCCTTCTCTGGAGGCAGGCAGCACCCTGTGGAAAAGGAGGCAGAGGAGAGGACAGCTGAGAAGCAGCACCACAATGGCACCTAATGACGGGAGGGGGGAAGAACAAGTTAATTAGCGAGGGTGGTACGGTGAACCTTTTCAGGGTGGTGTGCTGTCTGCACCTGGCTCGCTGCAGAAGCTGCGGTTCCCCTTCCCCAGGCCTGTTTGGCCCTGCTCCAGCTGTTGGGTGGCTGGCAGCCCGCCGGTGGTACCCCAGCAGTGGGCTGTTGAACTACAGTCAGAAGGGTCTGGGCTTGGCCAGCAAGCCGTGCAACCTTGTGGCGGTTGGTTCATTCCCACCCTGGCCTCCGTACCAGTATTGTTCTGGCCCTCGTCCTTATTTTAAGGGAGACTGTAAATTTTGAGGTGCATGGGGGCAAGAAAAAAAGAGAAGGATTTCCACCTACTTTGAGCTCTGGTGCCCTCATTAGTAGAACATCATTGGAGTACCTATAAATTACTTTGTGGTGGTTTTTATAACAACCATCATGATCTGAAGGAACAAGTTTGGAACTCAGTTTTGTGGAGTTGATGGAAAGGAGTCTGCTGCGACTACATGGGAATGAGCAATGTGGCAATATTAGGAGAGGTTGGAATTATCTGATTAATCTTACATCAGCATCCTCTTGGTTATTGACCTGGGCAGATTTCCAAAAGCTGAAGAAATTTATGAGCAAAAATTATGGGAAACAAACTAAGACAGCTTTGGCTAAAAGCCCACCTTGATGCATATATTAGACATTGGAAGCAATTAAGGAGTGGTACATAGGAAGCAAAAACTGAGAAATAGGGCAGTAAATTAAAATATGGAAGGATGTTGGTAAAGATCTTTAGGCTGGTAAACAACATCGAGAAGGAACTGGTTATAAATTAATAGATGCAGGTAACTTTTGTTTAAGAGCCCAGAGGAAATGACTGATGGAAGAGAGCGATTTTTGGTGAATTTTAATCCTTCAAAGTCTAGTCTACTTTGGAAAAGTGCTGGTAATCTGCCACTGTTCAGAAAGGTCAGGCTGAAGGACCGTGCAGTAGTTGTATACATCTCAGGCAAAATACTGGTGAGGCTGGTATGCATCTATATGAAATGCATATAAAGATCTTTCACATCTGTAGACTTCGTTAGGTATCTGATGAGAGAACTGACTAAACCCCAAGAGTTTTAGAAAGGAGCTAATTTTTTTGTGTGTGTGACGGCATTGATGAGTTTCTAGCTGTGATCAGGTAAGATTAAAATTTTTTTCGGAGTGTCTATTCTGTAAATATATTCTTAGTCCTTGCTTGAATCAGCTGGGGGAAAGGGAAGAGGAAATCAAAGGCTAGCAGGACAATATGGTCTGTTCCTTCCCCAACTCCTTACTTTCATCATTGCCTGGTGTGGCTGAAGTCCTGTGTTTCAAGGACTGGACATTTAGACAGAGGCTGCATTTGCTCTGGGAGGTTCTTGCACTTTCCCCCCTGAGAAGCAAGATTCCGTGTGGGTTCAGCCAGTGGCACTTGCTGGTGCCAGTTGACCAGTCTGGCATTTTCCCCAGGCCTGGAGGGTTGCCCACGAGTTGCTGGAATGTAGAGAAAAGAGTTATAGCAAAATAGAACATCAAGAAAATAAACTGTCTTGAGTTATGGGGTAGTGTCTTGAGAAGATGAAAATGGAGAAGCTATCAATAGTCATAACTCTGAAGAGATGCAGTCTTCCCAACAGTGTGATCTGGAATATTAGCCTCTCAAATATGAATTTATCTGCTAATTGTTTAATATTCTTTCTAAGGCCTCCTATTAATAGTCACCATTCCTCTTTTGCTTTTTTCAGGTGGAAGCTGCTGTCAAAGCTGCCAAAAATGCCTTCCCAATTTGGTCCTCAAAAAGTCCATTGGAAAGATCTCAGATCCTGAACAAATTGGCAGACCTGATTGAACATGACCTGGAAGCATTTGCACAAGCAGAGTCAAAGGATCAGGGTAAAAACTGGAGCTGTTCATCTCAAATGTAGAGTGTCTTCCTGAATATTGAAATGGGGGATACGGTCCAAATTTTTAGTGTGGTATGAGCTGCTGGTGCAGGTTGGAGTTGATGTACATGAACTTTGTAGAAGTCACTGATTTTGGATTCCTGGGGCATCCTTGCTTTTCAGAATTGCTGACTTTGACTGCAGTTGTTAGGTGTTTGTAATGCAATACTACAGGGGAGCTGGTGTTATTGGCTATGATTGCACTGTGCTGGGGATTACTTGGGCACAGGACAAAAGACATTTCCCTAAAACCATGCAAACCACAATGTTCTGAACAGTTTGAAGCACTGTTCACATTGGTGTTTAGATGAGCCATTTTCCACCTGTAATAACACAGCAGCGTGCTTGGTTTTCTTTCAGGAAAAACTATTACGTTTGCTAGAACAGTGGACATCCCTCGGGCCGTGTACAACTTCCGATTCTTTGCCTCTTCCATCCTTCATCACACGACAGAGTGCACCGAGATGGCAACCATAGGCTGCGTGCATTACACCTCGAGGGCACCTGTGGGAGTTGGTATGGTGCTCCTGAAACGCTGAAAAGCTTGGCAGAGTGTCTGCCTCAGCAGCGGCTCGACAAAGAAAGAGGATTTTTCAAAAGCATTTATTCTCTCTGGATCATGTGCTAAGCACAACCAGTCTGCTAAAGCATGAGCAACTTTCTGTAAAATACGTTATGCTACTTCATGGTAAAAAGAATGCTTATATGCCCTGAAAAGCATCTGGTTTAACCTGGTAGCTCTCACCCTCAAAGCTTCTGCACGTTGTCCGTGTGTGCCTGCGCGGGTGGGTCGGTGTCACTGTTGGGGGTCAGCGGGGCCACCAGCAGCACCCAGCAGCTGCTCCCGTGGGGGAGCCAGGTCCTCCTCGCCCATGGGGAAGCAGTAGCAGTCTGCAACGGGACACTTCAGCCCATGGCCGGAGTGCACACGGGTGGACTAAACCTCATTTCTCTGGGGAACTGCTGAGCCCAGCCACTAGATGCTGCTGGTGCCTCGGAAATTATGCGGCTGTGCTGAGCTGACGGACGATGGAGTTGTAATGATTCCACTATTGGGGGTTTTATCTAAATATAGATGAATGTTCCACATTCACGCTTGGATTATTTAAAAAATAAAATTGGCTAACCTAGAGGAACCATTTAGATGTTTTTGTGAGCAGTGGGGAGCGTGAGTACTTCTGGTAAAATTACTCTCATAAAGGAGAGGCGTTTGCTGCTTCTGCTCCATCAGACAGCGAGAAGTCCTGTGGCTTGTGTGAGCAGTCACACCTAACAATTACAGGTGTTTTTTCACTATTTCCCTTAAATATGTAAGGTGAAAGTATTCCCAAAAATTCTGAAAAAATTCTGGTCATTCAGAAATTTGTGGAAACAGCAGTTTGTACACTGATAAGCTTCGGTGCTCATAAGTTAGGCTAAAATTTATGGGGAAAATATGCTCTATACATTATGCATGCTCTTTTTAATATTAAAATTGAAGCTTTAAAGAGCAACAGAAAGCAAGAGTGATCAGAGCTAACACATTACATTAACGTGCTGTTTGCTAACATAGAGTGTTACCAGAGGCCAGTTGATGTAGATGATAGTTATGGCTAACCTTGTATTAAAGTTCCCAGAAAACACCGAAAAGCTTCCTGTGAATAGAAGATTCTGCCCTGAAGAAGCAGCAATATTTATTCAGAGAGTTTGGCTGATCACTTTTAGGATCATTTGCACAATTCTTTTAAAGTTCTCTGCCTGTGAGAAATGTTTCTAGCTGCAAATTTGTTGTACAATTGCCTGGAAATAAAAGCTGTAGCCCAATTCCCTTCATAAATCTGAAATGGCGTATAACTGCTTGAGGTCAGAGAAACAAGTTTTGTATCCCAGTAGACTGAACACCTGTCTTTTGTGGTTTTGCGTTGTAGCTGGTTTAATCAGTCCTTGGAATTTGCCACTATATTTGTTGACCTGGAAAATAGCTCCTGCCATCGCATGTGGAAACACTGTGGTTGCCAAACCAAGTGAGATGACATCTGTCACAGCTTGGATGATGTGCAAGCTCTTGGAGAAAGCAGGTAAGTCCCGTAGCGTGCTAGGGAGGGGGAATGGGGTAGAAACGCTTGTCTCTGCACTGTTGTTTTGTTGCAGAAGTCAGAAAGTGCTCAAAGACTTTGGGAAAGACTGTTAGCTGAATGTTGCACTGGAGAACAAAAAGGTCTCCCTGTCCTCATACTGTCCCAGCTCCCCACCCCAGCTATTGCCCATTTTTTCCCACAACTTCTCATGAAAATTATTTGTGTGCCTCCTTTCCCCCTCCTGCACTCCACTTAAAGGTGTCCTAAGTCTGTGGTGCCAGCAGAGAAACTGTGAGAGCATAAGAGAGTGAGAATCGGCTCTTGGTGGCTGTGTCATGGCTGTATTTGTTCACTATTAAGAAAAACTGGGAGGACAACTGCTTCTTCCCTGAATGACTGAAAACTGGATCTCTGATGCTGGATATCAGGCAAGCTTGGCTAGTCAATGGAATTGGCTTTATCATTTAACCCATGACCCCCAGAGCTGTTTAACATCATGCGTTTCGGCTACTGCATAAGTTAAGGGTCAGTCTTTGTCACCCTAGAGCTACTGGTAATTTTCTAACTTCAGGGTCGAAACACAGCAAGGAGAAACCCACCGAGCAAGTGAAAGGGTACGATGATCGTGTGCCTCTCTTCCCATCAGGGGTACCTCATGGGGTGGTGAATGTGGTGTTCGGAACGGGCGCCAAGGCAGGAGAAGCCCTCGTCTGCCACCCCGACGTGCCTCTGATCTCCTTCACGGGAAGCACGCTGACGGCCCAGCGCATCGTGGAGAAAAGCGCTCCACACTGCAAACGGCTTTCGCTGGAGCTGGGGGGAAAAAACCCCGCCATTGTCTTCGATGACGCCGACTTGAGCCAATGCATCCCCACAACCCTGAGGTCCAGCTTTGCCAACCAGGTGCCTCCCGCCTCGGCGGCACACAAGCCCTGTTTGCAGCAGGAGGTGTGCCTGTGTCTGAGAGCGTGCGTGTGCGCCTGTGTGCATGTGCACGTAGCTTTGGATCCAAACCCTAAATTGTCAAGGTCTGTTTCAAGATTTGGTGTTGTGAGCAAACCCTAAGTAGAAAAATATGAAAAAGGATTCATTATTCCATGAGGAGGGAAACAAAGTAATAAAGGGCTCTTCTTCATGCTCTCCATCAGAAAGTAACAAGGTGTCATTATCCCTCTCAAAATAGATATATTGCATATCCCTCCAGGAAGCTGCTTCTTTAAATCCCACCATAAAAGTAAGTGGGAAGCTTGTTGATTTGATGGAATTAAATTAGGAGGCTTCCCCCAAAATTTTACCAACATTCCTCTTCCCTTATCACCACGCTCGAGAGATATCAGCAAAGCCAGGAAACAGTGTCAGGGCATATGTTCAGAAAACCAGCTTGGTAGCAGAAAAGGATTATCAGGAAGTGAAGACAGAGACCATTCAGAACTGAAAATCATGTTTCCTATGAAAAATGTTGGAGAAGAAGGCATGCAATCAATGAAAAATCAAATTTACTTGTGTGAGTGACTGCACAATCCTGATATTGTTGTTTTGTCTTTTACTTTTTTTTTTAATCTGGGAAAAATCCCACTTTTCAGTATTGGTGAATGTAGTTTGCACTCCAGAGGATGCAGGGACACCAGTCACATTCTGGGACGTGTCTCCTAGTACTCATCAATAGTACAATGTAATATTAACTAATATTGTTGTTTTTCTTGTTTGTTTCTTTCTTTTTGGTAGGGTGAGATCTGTCTCTGCACCTCCAGGATCTTTGTTCAGAGGGGCATATACAGTGAGTTTTTGAAGAGGTTTGTGGCAGAGGCTAAAAAGTGGAAGGCTGGGAACCCCTCAGATCCTACGGTTGACGTGGGAGCACTGATAAGTAAAGAACATCTAGAAAAGGTGATTTATGTGGAGTTTACGTGATTTCCTCTCATCTTTTAGAGGGCTACAAAAGGTGGTTTCAAAGGTATATGGAAAGGACCATGTCCTCTCCAAGATTAGCTCTGAGGGATGATGATTCAAAGCCATTATAAGGTACCTTTTTGATAAGAATTCTATTGCCTGTGGTGTGGGATCACGTGATTATTCTGGAAAAATCAACTCCATAGGGAAAATAATTTTAAATGATAAAAAATATTTATTCCTGTTTGAGTGAAATAATTCAAAAGGGTTAATTCTTAATCCTGAATTTATACTAACCAATCTTAGAGCTCAGCACCATTTTTATGGATTTTAGTATTGCATTTACTAAGATCACTTATTTGCCTAAGAAGGTAGTTAACAAAGTAAAAGTCTTATGTGTTTATATCACTGGCAAATTCTGGGGAATACAAGACAGTGCCGTAGGACTGCTTGCACTAATTTGGAATTGCCTACGTGTGGAGGGCGACTGAGATGGTGCACAGTTAGACATAGTCTGCTTTAGTGGCTTATATGAAATGAGTTTTTTTGGTATCAGAGCGAGTTCAGGAGAGCAGATGCTCATATCCCAAAGTTATCTGACACAATCAGCATAAGCGAGAAGCAGACTGAAAACCGCAGAGTGAGAGAGAAAGCCAGACCTTTGTCATGCTTCCTGACACCTCAGCAAGTTCTCCAGGCCTGTTCTGAAGTAGGGTGGTAGAAACACCCACTTCCCGAGGTCCTCAGCTTGTGGCATCACAGAGGACTTTCGAGTCTAACCTACCAAGGTGGTTAAAAAAAAGGAAAAGAGAAAGAAGCCCTGTGGTATCTCTGTGGTGTTTCTGTAGGGAGAGAAACCAGGCAAAGATTTCAGAACAGCAGAAGCAGATCAATAGCATGTCCTGTGTGTTCAAGATAGAATATGATAGCAGCAGCCATGGAAACAGCTTTAGTTATTTATCGAGGAGATTTTCTGCAGCATTCACGGCTTCATCATCCCAGTGGTATGTAAACATTTAACAAGCCTGCCTGTGAGGTAGGAAAAATACTACTGATCCCTTGGAGTAAATGAGTGAACTGTGATGTGGAATACGTGGCAAACTGCCCAAGCTCCTGGAAGGAGGGAGGGAGGGAGGGAGGGAGGCTCTGGGACCACTTGTGTTTTCACCAGGGGCCCTGCCTTTCTGAGAATACTTAGCGAGAAGGGCCAGCGGTGTTGCCTGCTAGGCTAGCAAGTGTCTGGAGAGAGACAACAATTGTTCTACAGCAAGAAACACCCAGCCTTACTTATCAACGGGCACAAACTGAAGCAGAGGAAGTTCCACATGAACATGAGGAAGAACTTCTTCACTCTGAGGGTGACGGAGCCCTGGAACAGGCTGCCCAGGGAGGTTGTGGAGTCTCCTTCTCTGGAGATATTCAAGACCTGCCTGGACGCGGTCCTGTGCAGCCTGCTCTGGGTGACCCTGCTTCAGCAGGGAGGTTGGACTAGATGACCCACAGAGGTCCCTTCCAACCCCGAACATTCTGTGATACAGAAAAAAAACAATGAAAACTAGGGCATGGTCTTTTGTTGTTAGGAGGGAAGTAAAGGCAACGTGATTCAATTGGAGGTATTCAGGGGCTCCTGTTGAAGTGTCCAGACTGGAGAGGTGGACCCTCAGCTTTTGATGTCCTTCAGCAGTGATGTTTTCCTGATGCTTCCCCAGGTCAGGAGCTATGTGAAGAAGGCCCAGGCTGAAGGAGCCAGAGTCCACTGTGGAGAAGGAGTGGATCCCTTGGCTCTCCCAACTGGCAACCAGAAAGGCTATTTCATGTTGCCCACAGTTATTGCCGAAGTCAAGGATGAATCT
Organism: Opisthocomus hoazin; assembly: GCF_030867145.1. Lineage (NCBI taxonomy): Eukaryota > Metazoa > Chordata > Aves > Opisthocomiformes > Opisthocomidae > Opisthocomus > Opisthocomus hoazin. Next base: position 66,792,840 of record NC_134415.1, read on the forward strand.
TGTTGCATGCAAGAAGAGATCTTTGGTCCTGTGACATGTGTGGTAGAATTTGATACAGAAGAGGAAGTGATCGAAAGAGCCAACAGAGTGAAATATGGCTTGGCAGCCACTGTGTGGTCCAGCAACGTGGGACGTGTTCACCGGGTGGCACAAAGACTACAGTCTGGGTTGGTGTGGACCAACTGCTGGCTTGTTAGAGATCTGAACTTGCCATTTGGTGGGATGAAAGCCTCAGGCATAGGAAGGGAGGGAGCAAAGGATTCCTACGAGTTCTTCACAGAGGTCAAAACCATCACAATAAAGCACTGACATATGTCAATGGAAGTATTTTAGAGTAAAATAAATGACAGTAATTTGCATTACCAAAAATGGCTTTCTAGAACACAGGCTGCTAGTGTGGACATCTTTTTCTTTAACTTTTGTCGAGTAATATCAGTGACAGCTGAAAATGGTCATCCCAAATGCTAACGTTGAATGCAGCCTTTCATGTTGGATGAGAAGCTCAGTGTGGACTCCACAATCAACCCATCCCAAGCCAGATGACTTGCTTATTTTACAGATCCTAAAGCTTTTTTGAGTATTCCTGTCTCAAAAATCTCTCCCTCTAAGGCAGATTACAGAAAGGATGATATATATCTGTACCTGTGGTTGGTGAATTACCTTGAGGGACAAAGTGGCAAGCACATTGTGAGGCTGATTTTGTAATGGGAATCAGTCTGTTTCCCTATAAACGATATGGTCCACATACCCACCCATATTGCACTTGACTGATATCAGATAAGGACGAATGCTACAGCACATGAAAAGCCTGAGGCAGTACCTTTAATCTACTAGGTGGTATTAAACCTTGGGATCGTGAAATTCTCATGACAAAGAGAAAATAAATGTTTTAATTATAACCTGCTTTGTGGTATGGAGCTGAATCATCCTAAGCCTTGTTCTCTCATGATTTTGAAATGACAGTCAGTTGTTACTTCTAGGCCTCAGTGATGGTGTCGTTCACATCCATGCACAAAGATTTGGCTACATCAAAGGCAGTGTCATTCTTCGTTAATAAAGATTGGAAGTGACTACTAAGAGAACTAGCTGTTGGAAATGTTTGTCACCAAAATGTAAAATGACTGGCAGTTTTTCCTCACTCATCTAAATGCTTTTTTTTTAATGAGGTATCTCACAAACTTGTTTGCACTCCACAAAAGATTGGATGCACATTTCCCTCTGCCCCGAGATGGCTACGCTGCGATTGAATTTTTACAGCAGCCCGTCATGATTTGTTTTTCAAGTTTTGGGATGAATTTCACATCAAACAAAGCTGCACAGAGTTTCATAAATGCCTGTATTCTGAGAAGAGCTAATAAGTCATTGGGATATTTTTTTCAGAACTGCTGGGGAAAAAAAGGGCACCTCTAAAATACAAAAAAAACAATGAAAAATTATTACTGGTGAGATGTGAAAGAACAGAGTAGCAAGGTGCTCTGCTGCTCCTTTGCACATCGAAAAGAAAACACAGAGAGAGATTTGGGGTTAATAGAAAATGCAAGTTTATTTTTTGTGCAGTTTATACCATTTTTAGGGTTGTGGAGGTATGATGGGCAGGGCTGTAATTGCTTGTAAAGCTGATGTAGATAGTCTAGAGGAGTCTGTAGGCCTTGAATACTAATCCATATCTTTATTTTGATATTTCTAATTAAGATAGTTTTTTTTGCATAGTGTACTTTTCAAGAGTATGTTTTCCAGAAAGGATTTATTTTTTCTTTCCGGAGTTTGGCCAAGCTAATGCTGGGATTTGCACTTTTCTTAGTACAAATAAAAATGCCAGCAGGGTGTTTTAAATTGTGGCTGCAGAAAGGCAATCTTGCTTTAAGTGCTTTTGGTGAGAGGAGTCACTGGAATAGATAGTGGTGGTGGTGGTCCTCGCCTTGTGTGAGTCGTGCCAGGGACTGCTCTAGAAGTCTTAGAGTGGAGGATGGATCCCTCCTTCCCCCTTCCAGATTTCACTCCAGAGTGAGTCACTCACCGGGAGCGTTTGATATGTGTGTCCTGAGTTGGCTGAAAAGCTGAACTGCTCTTTCAGAAGGCTTTTTGAAAATACCTCGTATCCCAGAGCTGCGGCCCGAGTGTGTGATGAACCTCGAAATCTCTGGATCCAACCTGGGTGCAGAGCAGACCTGCCAGGCAGGTTGGGACCTTGGTCTTCTTATGGATTTGGTACAAGTACGCCCAGCTGGATATGAGTTGAGGAAATACATAAAAAGGATAGGCTTTGTGAATTGATGTATTCTGAAGAAGCACAAACATTTTGTTTTATTTTAAAACTCTGCCTAGGTCTATTCATGACCATGTGGTGGCAGCAGAACACCTGCATTGCACCGTCACTCATTTTGCTGAGAAGGGAATGACCAGCTGTATCAGTGCGTGTTTCCTTCTGTCAGTTCTTTTTTTTTTTTTACACTAATCCTGTTTGGAAGAGCAAAAGAACCCAAAAGCTGTGGAACGCTTCATTAGTTTGGGTGGCAGGCATTTTCAGCAACAGCAGATGGGATATTACACAATTAGTAGATTTGGATGGATTCCTTCCCTGACCTGGATCTGCTCTAGGTTCGGTTTTAGTGAGCTGAATTTTCTTTCAGGTATTGATTTTGGCTTGGTGTTAGATATGATGGGAGATTTCTGTGTATATTTCATATAGAGGAGATAAAGGCCTTTGTGTCATCTGTGTGTTTCTGGCCCAAGATATCCAAGGTATTTTATAGAGGTGCAGTAGAAGGTGGGGAGGGGACTGAGCTCTGCAGGACCCCCAGATGAGGGGTGTGGAGGTGGCTGCTCCACGGCCAGCATGGCTCTGAGGGTTTCTCAGAGGTGAACTCCTGGGGTGCCCCATTCAGTCATCCCTCTGGCCAGCACCTCAGAGAGGTAAGGGAGGTCCGCTGGTGCTAATGATGATGTTTACCTTTGGGCAGGAGGGAGAGCCCATGTGAAGATGCAAAATACTGTCCCTCTCTGTGTTTCCCACCTCTAGTGGACTCTTTCCTTCTCCGGTTAAGGTGCCGTTCAGGTGCCTTGCTTATTCTGCTGTTTCTTGCCCTTTTAGGTGAGTAGAGCTTCACACATGTATGTACACGTGGGTGTTAACTTGTGGGGAGATTTCTTTTCCTGCCTGTAGTAAGGGGTAATTCTTGTATTTCACATGCTTGCCTCCAGCCTCGGGTCCTGGCCCCTGGGATGGCTGCTGGTGCTTGCGGCTGTGAAGCGGGCGGCAGGAGAGAGGTTACCTGCTTGTACCGGGGGCTCTCTGAGGGGACACCGATTTCTCCCACATACCAAATGCTTGGAACTCTGCCATATTTTCTTTATTCAGACTGACTTCTAGCATAGAGCAATGTGTGCAGATAACCATCTCTCATCTTACAAAGTAGTCCAAGACCTTTCTCTTGCGGACGATGCAGCTGCCTGTTGCAGCTGCTCTGTTTCTGGAGAAGGGGCTGTCCTGGAGGACGAGGCAGGACGATATCCGAGGCAGCAGGCTGACGGCTCTCGCAGAGCTCTCTGCGCTACCCCACCTGGAATTTTCCAACCCGGCAGAAAAGGTTCTTTTTGTAGACTGCCCTGGCTTGTGCATGAAATCATGTGGCCATTGTGAGGGTTTGTTTAATTACTGTTACGCAAAGCCCAAAGAGTTGTTCCATCTGTTAATTCTTACAGATGGAGCAAGTACAGTTCTGTTTAACACCAGAAGGTTATCTCACTGATGCGAGATGATTAGTTTACTTGGGTAGGTAGTAATATATTTGCCATATTTTGCAGCTCTCAATTAGCATAAGGTTATGTTTGTTCTATTTCAGATCTTTTCTTAGCGTGTTTATATCTGTATCCAGCTACTGTATAATGCTTAAATGCAGCTTTGCTTAGGGAGACTCTGGGTGTACTTCAGAGAGGAGACCATCAGTTCTAATGTTTATACTCAAATCAAGCTATGTCCCTGTTTCCACAGCATTTGTAACAGGCAAAACAAGAAGTATTTGTAAAACTCCCAGGGGTGAAAACAGACTTGAATTTTTGGGTCAAAGGAAGTTTCATGCCTAGCAACTTAAACGTGCAGAACTAGAATGTAAGCTAGGCTAGTTTTAAAACCTTAGCTTTGACTTTCCAAACTTCAGAAAGCTATACCTGAAGATTCAGCTTCACAGGTAGAGTCAGATCCCTCATCCCTAAGACTTTCCTCTTACAACAACAAGAACAATAACAAAAAAGAAGAAGAAGAAGAAGAAGAAAAGGGCGGTGGGATCTTGAGGGAATTGTGAGGACTTGGCTGTCAGGCTTGTTCTCAGGGCTGAGGTAGAAGTGTTTGCTCATTCCTCACCACTCTTCACCTTAGTTAGCAGTTAATTATGCTGTAGAGAGCTAAATGTAATGACTAGGTGAGACCCAGAACAGTTGCAGAAATCCTGATGACTGGGCCATTTTCTTTGCTGAATTCTGTTCTGCTCCTTTCCAAGCATTTGTTTTTGCACCTGGAGGGTGGTGCTTGTTCTTAGGGGGCCTCAATGCACTGGCTTTGTTGTTGTAGAATATAGAAAGTTGGTGCTGCTAACACTTGCACTCTAGACGAAGAGTGATGTTCAACGAGAAAAAGAGGGAAGTCCTGCAGTATTATAACTGGGTACACTGGATGTATTTTAATGCAGCTGAGAGCTAGTTATGTATCCAGAAACTGTATGTGTATGGTGCTGCCTCTGAAAAGGAGCAGCTGAAAAGGATTTGGAAATCATGAGGGAAAGCACAACCAGTAAGAGAATACCAGCTCAGCCAAACCAGCCCGACAGAGAGGAACTCGGCATGAGCTCTGCTACATCATTGCAATTAACGGGGGAGCCAGCATGATCCCGGAGAGCATAAGCAGAAGTGTGCTGAAACTGCAAATAATCTTTACCTTTGTACGTGGTATTACTGTCATGTTGTGCATCTACTTCTGATCTCTTTTAAAGGATATGGAGGGACAAAAATGATTCCCAATTTTGAAAAAAGCCCTTCTAGCATGGGACTTAGACCTTGGACCATGTGTTGTGACATCCCTTGGCTTCAGAAACACTTGCTTTACTAAGACAACTGGTGCGTGTGTGTACGTGTGTGTGTTCGGATGCAGGGAAGCAATTACAGGGCTCAGTGTGAGTCCGAGGGGCAGACGCACACTACTGGGCAGGTATTTCAAAGAGCAAGTTTTGTCTTCTAAAACGCAGGAGGTGGTGGAGCACCCTGAGAGATGTCCTCTCTGTTGGCTGATGAGTTAACCGTGGTACAGCCCAGCTTACAGTGTTTCACTCTGGCGCCAAGTGTCCTTAACCACCACCTAGAAAATACAAATACTCCCACAGAAGGGAGCACAAGTGTCCCAAGCGGGCTACGGCCTGTGGTTCAAAGTGTGTTGCTTACAGAAAAGGGGAGATGTGGAGTCATGACCTGTCAGGTGGATCAGGCCAAGGTTTATCGCTTGGTTGTGACCACTCACTCTTTGTCCTGGCCTTTGAGAAGATGTGCTGGACCTCACAGCTCAGGTGAGGGCAGGGATACCTGGTTCAAGGAGCCTGTGAGGACATGAGTAGGTGAGGGACAGATGCTAAACTGCAGTTGAGACTGAGGCATCAGTACTTGTGCACCTTCACCGCAGGCATGCGGGACCTTCATGCAGTTATGTGCAAGGTGAACTAAGAACATTTCCCTGTGTATGAGAGGTGTTGTGGAGTCCTCAGATACGATAACGAGGGGGCCTGTACAGGTCCCCAAAAGAGCAAAAGGCTGCTTTCACAATAATGCTAATGAGACCTATCTGCTGGTTTCAGAGAAATGGAAGTAATTATAGACCACTTATTGTGGAGAAGTAAGGACACACATTCATTCACAGGCTGCTAAACTTGTCCAATTAATTCTGAGCTCCTGAAATAATAATGAAAAGATTATATTATTGTTTTAGTAATTGAATTTTCAGCCTCCTTTGGGAAAAGTGCATATTAAAGTGAGGGTTTACCCTTGGTTGCAGAGAGATTTCTTTTTTTTTCTTTAGGTTTGGCTGACCCAACACGAAAGTCAGGCAAAAGTCAGATATTTTGCAGCTGTAAAATAGCATTTTCAAGGGTTGATTTAAAAAAAAAAAAAGGTTGGGGGGGTGTGGAATAAACGGAACATTTTCTACTGTAACCTTATTATTTTAAATTGGATTTGTTTACACTTACTTGGCTTGAGTGAATTGACTGTGTTTACCTGCTGAAAATGCAAGCTTTTGTCCTCAGGAGGAACAGCCAAAACGTTTGTTGGTGGAAACAGCAGAATGTCAGTCTGGGATTCTGTCTGGGATTCTTGTACTAAAATATCCATGTTTTCACATGAGTACTTGATAGCTGAAAGTAGATAATTTCAGTCCTGCTTAATGGCTGTATTTTAGTCACCCTTTTCCAAGTAGACCCTGGAACCAGTTTTCCATGTAGAGGACATTGAGTAGCTATCATAAGATTGTCTTAGAAGTTTGATTAGGAAATTACCTCCTTCCTATGCTGTTTTGCTCTCAGAACCACATGAAGCTTTTTCAGAATGGAAACGATACTTTTGTAGCCCAAAATTGTATTCCTATGGTTAATAAGTTTTTTGTCAGAGAAGTCAGTTTTGCCTCTTCAAATGCACAGTGTGGAGGGTATTTTTGATCATCAAATGTGTCTCTGGACTTTGTGGCTTTGAGTGATGTGGGGCAGGGGTGAAAACCAGCATCCTGCAACAGCCATGCGCCAAAGAGTTTGTTGGTGATTTGAAGAGAAAGTTGCTGTTACAGCACTATGAGATTCTTCTAAATCAGTTGACCCCTGCAAGGAGCTTCAGGCTGCTTCCTCTGTGGGAGATATGTTTTGAAACCTTTGCTTTGTGTTTAAAAAATAAATGTGTGTTATGTGCATAACTATTCAGATATGTAGTTTCCATGGTGTGGTGCTCCGGTAAGGGCAAGCTGAGCTATTGATCCATGTGCTTCCAAAGAAAATCTCACTCGGATCTGAGACCTTACCTACCTGTTCAGTTCTTTCCATGAGCAGCCTAAAAGAAAAACAGTTTTTCAGATTCCTGAGATCTTTATAGCACAACCTACTATTTGTTTGTAGTGCTCAACACCATAGACTCGTAAATAATAAAATTCCGTTATTTTAAGAACAAGGGTCCAGGGGAGGCTGTATTCCTCTCAGCTGATTCAAACCAACATCTACTTTTGATCATCAGCCAATGGTTTGCCCCTGGTTTTACTGACATCCTGCCTAGGACTGACGTTTCTTTTCCTCTCAGGGTCTGATCAACATCACTTTTACCCTAGGGAGGTTAGAACACTGTTTACCAAAGCACCTCATGCTGCTCTGCCTGAGAGATGTGGCTTTTCACCACTGGGGGAGGAAAGTCGTTCCTCCAGACATTCTTCCTGAGGTCTGGCTGCATTATTGCAGTTTATGGAGTTTGGATGTGAAGGTGATAATGTTCTGCCCAAGGAAAAAATTCAGTGAGGGGTGCATTTCTGTCTGATTTTTAAATATGTTTGATCTTTCTTTCCTTCCCAATTAATAGTTGGAAATGAGCTTTCATGTACTCAGATTCCCTTGTTGTTTTGCTCCTAGATACCATTTCTCACTAGTGGTAGTCAGTGATATGAATTATTTAATGGACATACTGTGCTTCAGAAACAGCATTTTTTGCTGGGCTGCTATGTAGTTGGACAGACACAAGATGACTTTTTCAGGAAGCTGTCAGAAATCTCCTGTATTTTAAATATCAAAACTGTGAGCCCTGAATGTTGAAGACAGTGTCATAATGTTCTAGCAATATTTACTCTAAGGTCCCATTTGAGTTGCCTGTGAAAAATAGGTAGTGAAATCACATCTCTGACTGAGAGACAGCTTGGGAATACCAGTATCTAAACAATCCCTGAGGCTCCAAGTAGTACTTTGATGAATAAACCTGTGATTGGACAGGTTTTTCTGGCATCAATTTTCTGTGCAACATCAATCTGCTTTTTATGTTTTTTATACCAGAAAAGAGGGATTCTGGTTATCTGTTCTTAGCACTTCGTTCAGAGGTCTTCCCATCTTCAAAGCAGTGTATGAACTTTAGCTAATTAAGCCTTTTCGCACATCTTACATGTGGAAGTGTGAAGCATTTTTCATTTTGCTGCTGAGGCAATTTATGGACAGAATATACTCTAATACCTGCAAGATATATTCTTCAAAGGGAGCTGAGGGTGTTTTTTTTCTTGTGCAGTCATATGCTGAAGGGCTTGAATAACCTTGCCAGAGAAGAAAGTCACTTTGGAGGGGGGAGGCAGAAAGTTCCTGGCTGAAATTTTCTTACTTATTCCTTTTTTTTGATTGTAAAGTGGTTTATGTGGTCTCCAAGAATCCTGGAAAATGCTCACTGCTGAAACTCAAGGAAAAAATTGTTGGCTGGCATGTACTCTGGCTGCTCCGTATCTGGTAGGGATGAGTTGGAGCAGAGCTGAGGCAGAAAAAATAAGAATCAAAGCTTTCAGTATGCATTACTGGGAGTTCAGATTGCTTTAATTCATGCAGTCTGTCTGGGTAGTTCTTAGTTCGCTGTAAGTGACTTGAAAATCCGTTTATATACCTCTCAATCATAAGAAAACCTTAAAGTAACAGTAGATGGTATTTATATCACAACAGAATTCGTAGATGTAAAGAAGCCAGAATATAAGTGAGAACTAGACTCAGGTGAAGTTCAGAAAAGAAAAAAAACCCCATGATTTTACGGGTGGTGTTGACTTTTGCCTTTGAGAGCACTCAAATCGTGTACCTGAATACCGGAAAAAAAGCAACTGCTGACTCTTCCATATGCAGGACAGGAAAATGACAAATCTACAGCAATATTCTGAGCAATACTAAATTTTCATTTGGATTTCACTGCCATTAGTGATTTAGAGGCTTAATTTATTTTGGTTTAAGAAAGCAGCCATTAAAGGCTGGACTTGTACTACATGGACTAACTTTGGGATGCTGTCAGATTTTGGTAGCTCTTGACAGGGCTCTGTTCCTTAAAGCGAAGTCAGATCATTTTTGTGATTAGTTCACAGCATCATTTCTCTTTGCATGTGCAGTCTACTTGGCTATTCTCTGGGTTAAACTTACGAAATGTGATCACTCAAAGCAGTGCTGATGTACGGACCAAGCCCCCGCATGGTCAGAGCTGAAGGGCTAGGCATGCCAAATCAGGGTTGTGCTGTAATAGCTAAACTGGATGTTGCCCAGGGTTTTGCAAACCTCGTGTGAATTCTGTTTTCTTTTTCTATGAACAATTTACCATGCTTCGAATAGCTACAGGTTTAACTTTGTATGCCTGCAGATCTCCGTACAAAACACTTGACATCTGAAACAGCAGGAACAGGAGTAACTAATTTCTCTGTAGGGGAGACAGCTTCATACTTTGTTAATGGAAAAGTGTAAATGAGGAAAGTGCTCTCTAGTCCTACGGAGGACAATGAAAGCTGCATTTTGTTTTTCCAACGTAAATGGATGTGTCTCTACTGCCAGGGGCAGCTCTGCTCTGCAGAGAGGAGCATGGTTGTGGAGCTCAGACCAGCCCTGCGGAGCTGGGAGGACTCATCCTGTTCTTGTTACTTCACTTTGGGTCATCGCAATAGGAAATTTGGCCAAGCACAGTTTACAACTGCATCTCCAGCTCTTAGCTTTCCGCTTGGAGCTATAATTCTCCACTGGAGTGGGATGGGGCCAAAGGTAAAGAGGCAGTCATTAGACTGTGACCAAAGTATTGTCTGAAGGTGACGGTGTATCCCGGATCAGCAGCTGTCTCATTTTCCCCCTTTCCCGCCAGAACCCCCCCAGAAGGTCAGTACAGTTTGTGTGCTTAGACAGCGGTCACGCAGAGCGGTACTGCACCCTTTCCTCAGGATGTGTCCCGTGCAGTCTAATCTTTATAAAGTCCATGTCCTGAACCGAGAGATTAGGGTCATGTTGCCACACATGGAAAAGAGAAACCTTTCCCTACGCTTCTTGTAAACGTCAAGACTAAGGGATGAGCCCTGTGAAAAGGTGAGGGGAATCTCCCCACCCTATCCATGGACCTTTTGGCACCGCATTGTGTGGCGTGAAACACGCTCTGCCTTGGGTGATAAAAGGAGTGCTGCTATTTCTGCCGTTCGGCACCACCGGCTCCCGGCCGCAGGTTCGTGGTGATAACAGGGCCGTGAGCTGCTCGTACGGAGAGGCCACGCTGGCGGCAACCCTGTGTCCCTTGGTGGCAAGGCAGAGCATGCCGTGCAGGAATCAGAAGGGGCTCCGGGTGGAAACAACCTATTCGTGTCACATCCCCATCTGTTCTGGAGAAGAAATATGGGCAGGGTCACACACTCTTTCCTAAATAAACACCCTCATTACCTTGAAATTACAGTTTCCAAAGGGGCATTGCTCTTTCTCTGTGTAATTTAAAATGATGACTCCTTGCTATTTTCAGGTTGGTGCTTGCTTTCTACTGTAAAATATTTCCACTGTGGTTGTTTAGACTTATTCCTCCACCACCACTAATTCTGAGGAAACTGTAGGGAACTTGTGAAGAAATGTTGGTAGAATTAACAGCCCAAGAGACCTAAATTTCCTCCTCCACAAATGGAGGCAGGTCAGGCAATAACTTCTGCGGTAGGACCTCAGCTCTGCCCTGCTAAGACTGAAAAGAAAAAAACTGTTCTCAGCATGCAAAGAAACCGCCAGCAAAGGTCCCGGCAGCCATGTTATTGCCAAGGGTTGGATCCAACTCCATCACTTTGTGCTGCTCATCAAAAAGTCATCAGGCAGCAGCAGCTACGGCACTAACTTGACCCAGGACTGAACAAATAGCCCAGCTAAGAAAAGGTCCTGCAGTTTATGGCTGGCTCGGATGAATCTGGGAAAGTGCAACAAAAATGTTGTTGCTGCAAGGAGAAGTAGGTGTGTGCAAGCACTCACACCCACACACACTCGTCCTGCGCAGTAGGGTTGCACTAGGGTTTTTGTAGTTTCCCTTCCGATAATGAAACTGTTTTAACCCCTGAAGTGGCATCATATCTTTTGCTTGATACAGTGGTTAACTGCTGAGAGGTGTGTGTGTATACACATGTGCTCTTCATTAAATCCCATTATCTGACAATTCTCCGCAGTAGCCTGGACCTCATTTCATGCTGCATTTGCTCCTATTAGAGGTCAGAGAGATCAACTGAGCATGTAAATAGACTCCCCAATTTTTTTCCACCCTGCTGAGGAGCTACCTGAGAGCACAAGCCTATCATAGGAGCACTCTTTTCTTGTAAGCCAACTGGAAAGCAGTAAATATCCAACTCCCCTCCCTGTAAATCCATCACTTTTTTTTCTTATTCTGTCTGTGTACACCTCCAATCACATTTGGGGTGGTAGGAGTTTGATCTGCAGCTGGTGCGTCTGGGCAGACTTTCATTGGTTTACAATGGTTGCCAGTTTGACCCCATTTGCTGAGGGTAGTTCAGAAGGAATTCGATCAATCAGGACAAAAATACACTACAGTCTGTTTTAATGTCGTTGCACAGTAACTTGTATCTGCAAGCACCTGTGAAGCTGAGTAGACTTACAGGGCCAGATTTACCAAAGGCTTTAGGCAAACAAGGCAGGACTTTAGTGCTATTTAGACAGTGACTTCTCATGTTGCAGTTTCCCCAAGCCACTGCTTAGCCACCATGTAAACCTGCCATCCTCTCTGCATTTAGAGTAAAAAAAATTCCACGTCCTTTGATCCTTTCAAGCGTGTGTCTAGAAGCATCGCTATTTCTGCCTCGTGCCAACCTCACGAGCAACTGTGTGGGAGTGGGGCATGAATGGCCATCATAGAGTTTATTTTTCATACATTCCCTAAAGATAAATTGAGACAAAGCAGGAGAGCTGGGTACACATACCTCTTGTTTTCGTCTTTCCAATACAACCTGTCCAATTTATCTATTGGAACATAAAAGCAGTTTTTAATAGAAATGCCTGTAGCCATTGCAGTAGGAACCTAGACTGGCTCTTCCCCAGAACTGAGTGGTTGTGTTCAGTTTCTCTGGCCTATCTATCCATGTGCAGAACTATGGATTTTGCTTTGCATCTAAAAATTTGGAGCTACTATGCCTAGATTGCATGGGGATGTAGTTTTTCACATGGCTTCTTGAATGCTTTTGAAAGGTTAAAGCTGAGGGGAGAAAATGGTGTCATTATCGAGGGAAAGGAAGATCACACTTTTCCTATCAATCTGTATCTGATTGCCTGCTCTCTGCTTCCTCTGCCCTGCCCGGACTATGAATAGGGAGTTCGGAGGTGTTTCCTGCAGGCCAGCTGCAGTATCGCTGCTGGAAAGTCTCAGTTACAAGTGAAGAACGCGGGCTGGATCAAAAGTGATGAGTTACTGGTGACTGATCTCAGCTGATGGGGGGGGGGGGAAAATGACTCCTCGGTGAACTGGGCTACTTCCCAAGAAAAGAATCCATCACTTCGGAAAAGAGATTAGTGGAGTATATCCAGCAGCTCTGCTGGCTGGCGGACAGCAGTTTGCACCGCAGCCACCGGATGAGGCGTTTCATTGTGTCATCGTGTGATTATTTATATCTTCCGTTGACTAGCGCATTTGTTTCCCCAAAGCAGAGTGGGTGTATGATTTGCTATTTTTTATTCTTTATTAAATTCTAAATATAAACCAGCCCTGAAGGGTGTGTAGAGCTGTAGTGCTGATTGATTTGGATGGGGTGGGAGGAGGCTGAGGAACTCCCCCTGTCCGCAGAGGTCTCCTCCTCTTCTCAATGTTCACAAACTTCTGAGCCAAGCAATGAATTTTCCTTTCTGCCTGGCTACTGTTTATTTGAGGAACAGATCACCTTAGTCTGCAGAACTAAGACCATTTGATATCTCTTCTCTAAAGTACCACAAAGAATTTTACCAATAAAATCATTTGCAGTGTTGTGTGCGTGCTCGTGAGTTTTGCTAAAGCAAGCATTTATTCTGATAGTTGTAATCTTCTTTGACAATCCATGGCAAGGAGGACAAAGTTTGTGGAGTGTTTTAGTAGTGTTGAACTGCAAAGTGAAATATTCTTGAACCAAAGCTGTTGATAGCTGTAGAAAACTTACCTGACTGATCATTCATATTAAGAGAGGAAAGTTCTCTCTGTTCTTTCCCTCCTTCTTTTTAAGGTTTTGCTTCCTTCTTTTTAAAGTTTTTTTTTTCAGTCTTGTAGTAATTTAAGTTTTTGAAGTGCAAAATTATTGCTTACGTACATATAAACCTAATGTTTATAGAAATAAAAAGAGAACGGATGAAACAGTTCTGCTACCTCTGCAAAAGCTGATTAATGTCAAAACAAAAAGGAGCATCAAGTTCTCGTTCTGGGTCCTGTATAAGCATCTAAAAGTGTGGAATATGTAAGGCTGGAGGCCCTTCTTAGTTTTAAGCAACAGACCCAGGGTTTGTGATGAATATTTTCCTGAGGCTTTCCTATGTGCTTGTCAAAGATGGTTTCCCATCAAGTAATTCTCCTTGTCCAGAGGAACGCTAGAGGAGACACTGGTTTCCACCTCAGAGCCTACTGATATTTGTCACTGGGTTCTGTAGCCAGTGTAAAAGAGAGTGAAAGACTTTACAAATGTTTAAAAAACACAGATAAGAATTTAAAAGACACAGTTACCTGATGCTTACCCACCTCTCGAAAAAGATTTTGATTCTGATATTCATCTTTTTACCATGATGTTATTCCTGTCTTCTTTACCTTTGCCTCTGCAAGTTTGAAATACTGAACAGCAAAAGGACAAAGCACCGAAAATCTAGCGGGAAAGTTGTTCCTGTGATTGACCCTTGTCCCTAGGGCTTTCGATTGGTGTTAGAACAGATCCAGATGCAATACATGTTGAAACATCAGGTTTTTGAAAATTTACCTGAAATTGATGTGAATCTGTACCTGTCAAAATGTTCGGGCACCTCGAGTGGCAGATTATAATTCTATTTTTTTCTTTTTTTCAGCTTCCATTGGCTATGCTGTGACTTAAGTTACTGTCTTTTAAGTGGAAGGGTGTGTGATATTTACAGCTATATAAGATCTCACTCTAACATGAATTGGACAATAGACTTCAACCTTTACAGAACACAGTTTGGTGGAAGTAAGGCAAGCTCAGTTACCGTGCATGAAGAAGCACAGCAGTATGAAAGAAATACATGGGGAAAAACAATAAATGTTTTATCATCTGAAAACCAGAAAACTATAGGTGATATAATTGATTTTATGAGAAACTGTTTTTGACAAGTCCCAAAATAGGTAGCAGAACCGAAAGAATTTTCCACCTGTGTGTTCCCATTTCAAAGTCAGCTTAGTTAAGCAGAGTTAAAGTGGCTTTTTGGATCCACTGTGAGGTAGCATTTATGAACATTGTTCGGTCCTTTTACTGATTTATTTTCTTTTATTAACATTTATTTTCTTTTATGACCAACTGACTGTTCTTTTACATGAAAGCTGTCAGAATAAATACAGATTCCTTTAGGAATATGCTGTAGAAAGTACCTACCATTTTTTTTCAGCTATACTCTTGGAGATGTAGTCTATGCCTCTTGCTATCAGAGATATATTTGAATTGAATTTCAGAGATGTTGTCTACACTTTAATTTTGAAGCAGAACATCAGAGCATGCTGAATGCCTAGACACCCTTGGGACTTCAGTGTTTCTGTTGATGTTGTCTTTTGTAGCAGCCTGTATTCAGACTGCATATCAATCCCATACGCCTTTGTGGCAGGTGACAGCAAGATGTGGGGTAGAAATGATCCTAGACTGATGTCAAGGAAAGACATCTGACCTTTTTGTACTAGGCATGATCACTGGAAGGGCAGAGGAGATAAATGGAAGCCGCAAAATCCCAACGGTGCTTCAGCTGATTCATTGGGACACTGTTGGGGAATGGAGTTTTTCTCCTAAAATTCCCAAAAGGTAGTTCAGGACAACCCTTGAGAGCATCTCCTAAAAGCAGGAAATTAGGAGGTCTGAGATTTCTCAGCACAGAAAACAGGTTCAGAAATTTGTACAAACCTGCCCATGACCTTCAGGCCAAACAGTAACTTCTCCCTTCCTATTCTGTCTTCATTGAAATTTTTTATTTATTCTTTCCCACATATCTATTTTTCCTTCTGGCTTGTTGGAGATAATTCTCTGCTTTCAGTGGACAAGTTGATAGGACGTTTTATCATTGCTCTGCAAAGTTATGATAGAATTCGAATGCATACTGTGCACACACAATAAAATTATAGACTTATGATTATAGATTGGATATCCCTTCTTATACCTGCTTTGATCATAATTAGCATTTGCACAATAGAGTCTATTAGATATTAATTTTCAAGGAGATGAATGAAAATATTTCCTTATTGAGGCAAAGATAGTTTGTCGTGAATGGACAATTAGGTCTCTTAAATGATCATTCAAAGGTTAAATGATTATTCAAAGGTTTTGCAAAAAAAAGATTCTACTGAAAATTTGGAAAACTTGGTCTTACAGAATTCGTTGCCAAGGTTCACTCTATTACTTGTCAAGAATGGAATACAAAATCAAAAGGGGTTTTGAATAGAAAATGATTTATGCAGAGGGTAAGAAAGTGTGTAAGGTCCATAGGCAGACCCTCCTGTTGAGTCACCAGGTTTGGACTGAGCCTCCTTGCTTTCCAAACTCCTTCTCAGAGAGAAGCCTGGGTGCAGCTGGATCTGGAACTGACCTTAGACCACAGCAATTTATGTCTAAGGAATATGTTTGTGTGTTCACAGTTTAAAGAGAGAGAGATAGAGAGAGAGTTACAGGAAGTTAGCAGTTATTAATCACTAGTTAACATTTACTAAATGATTAAGGAGAATTTGCTATTACAATCACAGTAATAGAATATTGTGTTGAATTGATTCACACACACACTCACACAAAAATTCCCTGCAAGTTCAGTGGAAATACTCACTTCAAATCGAATGATTTCTCAACAGATGAAGGTTGAGTCTCAAGGAGATCAGCCCAGGTGATGCCAACAGAGTTCGAGATACTCTGAGAAGCGTCCCACTCAGAGGGAGTTACCGGCTGCAGCCCGCTGCGGATCAGAAGACCTCAAAGGGTCCTCCTTGGTACCGCTGTTTATAGGGTCTGAAGATCATTGACTTCAGGCATCAGTATTTTTCCATCCTGGTCACGATCCACACGATGTCTGGTTTTGGGCTGGGTGGTGTGTGCGGGGGGCTGCACAACAACCAGTTTCCCTGCAGATGAAATATCTGTTCTATACTGTCATATGTGGGCTGCTGTACAGGGAGTCAAAGCCTTGTTTATTCTGCAATACTAAGCGGTCTTTTAGAACATGCTGTACAATCGTTGTCTTGGTGCTGCTTATCAGAGCTAATATAGACTCATTGCGGTCTGTTGAGCCAACAGGAGGGACATTAGCTGCTAGTAAAACAATTTAATTCTGAAGGTTTGGATCTTCGTTTAATAATCAAAACACACTGCCTTTCACTACAAGTGCTATGCTACTGTTTGTTACCATAGCAGCTATACTGGGGGAAAAAAAAGGCTATATACTGAGTTATCCACAGATTTATTTTTAAATAAAATTCTGTCTGACCTCAGAGGACAAGTTGCATGCTTAAATTTAAGTATATGCTTAAATATCTTATTAGAGTCGAGCAGCTCTTAGAGATATGTGTGAACACAAAATCTAGATTTTAGCTGAGCAGAGGTGCCTCTTTAATTGTCTGTTGTGGCAATAAACAATGGAAACCATAAACTGGTATTCAAAGTTAATCACCTGAAGTTAATGCTTGCTTATTTCAGATTTATATTTAGAAACAGTGGAAAATAAGGAGCTTTGCTAGAGTAAAAATATAGAACACAATTGCCAAATAATGTGAGATATAGCAAAGTTATTGCAGTACTCAAGCAAGAGCATTACTGTAGCGTTCAGCGGAAGTTGTCCTTGTTTGGTACTCTCTCAGCTGTGGACATACGACTAGCTTCACCTGTGACAAGTCAACCTGTCCTGAATCAAAGACATTCGCAGTTGAAAGTGATTATACCATTCCAGACATCCTCGGGGAATTAGTGGCCGTTGCCTCACGCTTCCAAATACCTGTTTCCCAGCATGAAGGCTACTCGTGTATGGTCAAATGTTTTAAGGTGATTCGTTCATGCCTTGAACCTGGGCTTTTGATATCTGTAGCCTCAGGTGTGCCTCACTGCATCTTGGCCTTGTCTCTATGCTGAGCCTGATAAACTTTCCCTTCTTATCTCCTGGCATGTGAGTGTCGTCTTCTTGCTTAGATTACTCACATTCAACAAACATCTTTAGGAGTGGGTTAAACTCAAACTTGCCCTTGTTACTCCTAGGATAAGAGAGTTGACACAAGGAGAGTGCCAGGAGGATGGGGCCAAGCTTTTTTCAGTGGTGCCCAATGACAGGACAAGGGGCAATGGGCACAAACTGAAGCACAGGAAGTTCCATCTGAACACGAGGAAGAACTTCTTCCCTCTGAGGGTGATGGAGCACTGGAACAGGCTGCCCAGAGAGGTTGTGGAGTCTCCTTCTCTGGAGATATTCAAGACCCGCCTGGACAAGGTCCTGTGCAGCCTGCTGTAGGTGACCCTGCTTCAGCAGGGGGGTTGGACTAGATGACCCACAGAGGTCCCTTCCAACCCCTACTGTTCTGTGATTCTGTAAATATAACCACTACAATACGTGACACTCTGTGGCATTTGTGCAGCTAGGCAGACTGCATCCCCTTTACCTCTGAATAGAGTTGATTTCTACCCAGCAAGGGTAGGCTGGTCCTTGCCGCTAAGTAAATTGCCTTAAAACCAGTGTTGTACTGACTACCTTGCCCTTCACGCTATACAGAAGGGACATTGAAGTTCTCCTGTATGCAATGAAAGCTGCGTACAGACATACAAAGTGCAGCCCCACTTTTTGGGACATGATGGGTAAGTGATTTCCCCCAGGAAAGCATGCAAATGGAGAAGTGAAGGTATCTGTTGGAGAGTGCTGGTTTTGTCGGTAGGAGTCAGGCATCCTGAAGGCAAGGTAAGAAAGAGTGAGCTGATCCCACTCCTACTGAGGCTGCTGGGAGACATGTTAACTGATTTCAGCACGGGTGGTCACACTGGATGATAGTGTGCATCTAGGAAGAAAAAACAGATCTCCCAGCCATTTTCTGAATTCTATCAAATGTCCAATAAACGGGAATTAATTTCTAGAATGGTGGTTGAAATACCTGCTATGATCTATTTTAATAATTTGGACATATGCAAAGCACTCTACAAATCGTAATGAACATCCAGCTGATGTCTGGGGTGAGAAAAATATGTTCTCTGTGTTACAGACAGGGGAAACTGGGGCACAGAGAAGATCAAAGATTTAGCTAGGCCCTTTGGTTCCATTTTTAATTAATACATTTACCATGTATAAAATTAGCCAGTTAAAAACAGAAAGTTGTGTGGAACTGTTAGCTACAGAAGTCAGAGAAACTGGTTTATTAAATGGAGTTATATACAGAATGTACTGATCTCCAAACCTTCCATCAGTGGATTTCAAACATTGTGCAGGGGAATCAAAAACAGCTTGTTGTTCTCCTGGCTAATATTTTTTTCCACCCTGCTACACTACTCAGGTGCCAAATTAATGGGGTGATGTTATTGTTATTGCTACAAAATGCAGAATAGAACAGAACAAAGGAACTATTATGTGTGCAAAAAATATCTTGAAATTGTCATGTGTTACATTAAAATCCATTATTTTAACAATCTTGAATACCATCTTTTTGGGCTTTACTGCATAATTCTGTCGCCTTTAGCTTAGTACCTCCTGATTTACACTAGTGTGTGTGAAATCAGGCTGTACTTGTAATTTGATTCTGTGTTTGCAGTTCAAAGCAAGCTCTCTTTTGCTAGGGTAGAATTTTAATATCAGAGACTCCTAGAGCAATAGGGCTTGCAGAACCTTATGAACTTGTCTAGGCTTTGCTTCTGCTTCAGGCCAAAGTAATTATACCTGTATGTTTATTAAATTTGTCCTTAAAAACCTCTGAGGATGGAGAGTCCACAGCCTCTCATGCACTCTCTTCCGGTATCACTACCTGCACTGCTAAAATGCTTTTTCCTAGTGTCCAACCTGAATTCTCTTAACTGCAAATGAAGGTCTCAACATCTTCCTCCCATCCATGATGGACAAGAAGATCTCATTACATCTCTTCTCTTTCCACTAGCTTTTTATATACTGCTAGATTATTTTACCCTGTGCAAGTTTTCTTCCTATGTTATACTTTCTGGATCTCTCTTGTTGTTCACTGTTTTCACTGGATTTCTTCAGGTATGTTGAGAAGCTTGCCAGGTTGGAACAGGGCAAAGGACTGCTTTCTGTGCCTCATGGAATTTGAGAATTACGTGTTGATGCTGAACAACGATCAGCTTTGAAATATTACAGCCCTCAGGATCTGCTCCTCTACCGTTCTAAAAGCCTTTTCCCCGTTGCTTTCAATAGGTCTTCTCAGACTCTGTGTGACCATGATGTTATTATGGCCCAATATGCAACCTATAGTTTTCAGGAAAGTATTTCCAGTTGAAGGCAAACAAATGTTAGCAATGGGAATAGGTAAATGCTGCATCAGTGAGGAAAAACTTGCTTAAACACAAATGTGCACAAGTTCCTATTTGGTTCTGCATCAGGAATTTGACTTCTGCTAGGGTATATTGCTGTTTATCACTGAAAGAATACGGGAGAACAATTATTGGTAATCTTTTCACAAATATGTTCCTTCTTCACCAGCAGCCTCTTTATAATGATGAGAGAGAAAAATCACGTCCTTGTGGGAGACACCCCTCGCCTCCCCAGTACTGGATTAATCCCAAAGTCCTCACACAGACAGTAAGAATCCATCAGCCTTGTTGGAACCTTTTCCTCCGACGCAGGCTTTCCATTTGTAAGGAGTCCTCTTCCTCCATTTACCCTGATGCTGTATTAGCAAGTCTTTGCAATGCATAGTTCAGTGCTTTGACTTTCTACAAGAAACATGGCGATGAAAGTGATAAAGAATGGTACTACTAGTGTGCTTGAATATTCTTAACGGTTTAAAGGTAATATATTGCTCAATGTTCAGTATGTTATTGCTCTCCAATTAATTTTTATCTCTAAACATAAAAATATTTCTTTCTTATGTGAATCGTGAAATCATTGACACGAATATTATTTGCTCCTCTAAACATGAATTTTCAGTTTGTGTTCAATTGTCAGGAAATTTCTGCTAACTTTTTTTTGGTTTATAGTGCTATTAGACAAGCCATGATGGAGACGGTGCTGTTTGAAACAGTGCATTCAGCACAACCAAGCAAAAATAAATGAACAATCCTGTGCTGATCCTGATCACTTCCAACCCTGTTGCAACTTCTAATTCCCGAGGGACAGAAATGCCTTCCTTCACATGCTGGCTGTATGCTGAGCACATCTTGTAGTGGGATGGGATGCAGTGACTAGCAGAACCAGTTCTCCTCAACATCTTCTGTTGTTTACAGCTGAAAACCCATAAGGAAGGTTTGCTATTTCTTGAATCGCAAGTGGGTAGAAACTGCCTGGTTAAAGGTATATAATTTACCTTAAGCTATTGTTTTATATATATATTAGATGTAACCAGTACATCTGGTTATCTATATGTTTTATGTATCAGGTAACGACTCCGGATTTGCTGGTGGAACCACTCATTTGCCATAGAAGACACAGCTGTCTGACAGCCTTTGAACTGGCTTAGGACCTTGAG
Organism: Opisthocomus hoazin; assembly: GCF_030867145.1. Taxonomy (NCBI): domain Eukaryota; kingdom Metazoa; phylum Chordata; class Aves; order Opisthocomiformes; family Opisthocomidae; genus Opisthocomus; species Opisthocomus hoazin. The sequence goes on from NC_134415.1 coordinate 66,813,672, forward strand.
GTCCTGATTGCTATTGAGTTACCTTCTTCCTTTGGGTGACTAGCTTTGAATTCTGGTCCTTATTTTCACTGTCTGCAAAATAAGACAGTATTCTTAATTTCCCTCACTTCGAAGGCAGAGCCTTGTGCTCTAGTCCCTTGCTCTGGTCCCTCCTGGGTGCCTTGGGTGTTCTTTGTGGGAGAATGGGGAACAGGGGAAGAAGACAGGTGGGGGAAATGGCATGGAATGACGTGCTTTTGGGTCATACCTCACAGCAAGGACTGGACGTGACCAGGGAATGCATTTGGATATGGGAGCCAAGCTGCAGCCCTGTGCCTCCAGATGTGCTCAGGGAAACACAGGGTCACCATGGTCATGACTGGTTGGAAAAAACCTGAGAACATGAGCAAATTGAATACCAAGGGACCAGGAGTCTAGAAATCAGAGTAGGAGCTTGGACATCACTCATACAGAGTGCCAGAGAGAGGGTCGGAGGGTGGGAGGTGGGAGGGGAGGAAAGAGGGTCCTCTTAGCTCCTTTGGAGTGGCCATGCTGCTTCTGACACTGAGCTGCAACTTTTCTTCGGGCTCGCTCAGGCACCAGCTTGTAGCAGCATTGACATGTCGCTGCCTCCTGGGAGCTGTCATTTAGTGCCGCAGCAGCTAATTAAACCCTGGGAAGCAAGGTGCTGCTTAAGTGAACCTCAGCTACATCTGCCGAGGCTGTACTGCCTGTCACACCGGCCCTGCGGACCCTTAAACCAGGGCACCACTGCCTGCTGGCTTGCCTGGAGCTGGCGAGCTGATGGGGAGACCCGCTGCCCAACACCGAGGCCCGGGGTGGCACCCAGGGTCCCCGTCCCCGCATAGGATGGTGGAGGTGGCCGTGGCCTTCAACCCAAACCTCCCCAGCAGCTGTCGCCTGCGAAAGGGCAGCCTGTCCACACTCGCTCCCTGTTAGGGGAACATGCTGCCTGCCAGATTACCTCCCCTACCCCGAGATGTAATTTAGGGGTTTTTTTTAACCTGGAGATGTAATTTGGTGGGGTTTTCTTTCTTCCTTGAACGAAGGAATCACTAGATGGCACTGCATCCCCGCAGGACAAGCCACCTCCCTCTGTCTCTAGGATGGGTGAAAGACACTGCCTCTACCTCTTTATTTTTTGAACTGTCTGCTTTCAGTCTTTACCGAGGGAAGAGAAAAAGCAAAAAAAAGAAGCTATGTCTGTATTAAGAAAATGTGCTTTAGCACAGTTTCCCTCTCCAGCTTCAGGAGTGCTAGCCCTGAGTCATTCGCCCGTGGGACCTTCTGATTAGAATAACACACTATATGTGACTTAATTTTTATACTTTGTTCTTTTAGCCTGGTTTTCTCTACCTGCTGTCACCAATGCAACAGACTCAGAAGGCTCAGTAGAAAAAAGTGGTATTGTGGTATTGGATGTTTAGTTTAAGACTAAACTGCCTCAAATGTGGGTGATGTTTGGGAATGCTGGTCTCCAGCTAGGCTTTTAAGTTCTTAAAACAAATGAAAATAATCATAAATGGAGGTGCTTAGTTACAGGCACATAAATGGCTAATCGAGAGCCATCCACTGACACATGAGTATAGATAGGATTGTTCACTGAGCCATAGTTCCAATAAATGACTGCTATTATGTGCTGCAAATACCCTTAATCAGAGGCTTGACCAAAATTACCTTCAGCCACCAAGCTTGCAGAATTGGGCTGTTTCCTGACAACAGAGTTGACTGCAATAGTTTAATATTTCTATAACTAGGTACAATCCATAAATTCACAGTTTGGCAGAAAAAGAGAATAAACAGATGAAAAAAACATTACCAATGCAGAAAATGTTTACTTTGGTCTGAAGCCCAAATGAAAAGGTTTTGGTCATTTCCTATCTGCTCAATGAACCTTGAGATACTAGTATTTCTTTCTTCAAGAAACGTTGCCAGCTAGTAGTACTTGGAAGGAGTGGGTGTTTGAGCTCTTTGCAATCTCAGAGAATCAGTCTCATCATTGTGCTGTTCTCCTTTGTAGCTGCTGTAGCTGCAGCACAATTACAGAGGGCAGAAATCTCATTGTTGGGAGAGAGACAAACCTATTTACAAAATCTATGAGAAATTGCACTGCACACGGAAATATGATTCTTGGTTTAATGCTGCTTTAATCCAGTTTTGTGTTGCAAGACCATGAAGATGAAAAGTATTTGAGTTTTACAATTTAAAGTCTTAAAAGGAAAAGTGCCACAGCGGTGTCCAATTTCCTTTCTTGCCTTATTAAAGGTGTTGGTTAGGCTGGAGCTGCAGCCTACTGATAATGAAGGATGATAGATTAGTTTTGTTAGATAATTCATGTTTGCCAGCAGTCACTGGGAATAGATTTTTGTAATTATTTTATTGTATTTCCCCTTTAAATTCACAAACAGATATTTATTTCTGTGAGATCTTGTTGCAAATGGAGGATGTGATACTGCTGTTATGCTTCAGTCTCTCCATGGCAACTGTAAATGGGTCAAGCACGGGTGCAGCTTGGCATGCAGCAGCTACGGGAAGGCAGCTGCCAGGGTCTGCCCTCGCAATGCTCTGCAGTAACCTCACCTGGAGCTGCCGTTCATGATGCTTCCTAGGACAGCACTGAGTACTGCAGCCAAGAGGCAGTGTGGGAAGGGTCGTCACTAAACCTTGATCATCCCCTGGATCTGGTGTGGGCTTTATTAGAGACTACCCATTCAGACATCTGGTGTTGCACAGACCCATGCTCAGGTCCATGTGATTGTTGCAGGCACACTACAGCGCTTTCCCATACCACTGCAGAGCTCGTTTCAAGCCACGTTCCAGACCCATGGACAAGAGAGCCTAGGCTAAAGCAGTCTGAGGAAAGTGCTTGGGGGAAAGAGAAGATGGTTGTGAGACTGTCGTGTTGTGTGCAAGAGAGGGAGGAGAGCTACAGGCACAATGAATACAGGCTCTGCTCAGTTGCAAAGTAAACTCATTTTCAGGATGTTGGAATGCAGGAAAAACTCACTGAGGACAGAGACACACAGAGAAGCAGCAGCAAGGAGGAGTGTCTGGGTGCCTTGGTGCAGGCACACCTTGGCATTAGGCAACCCCATTTGGATCCCACACTATATGGCTTGTAAGGCTACTTACGTTCCATGTGGATAAGCAATTACATGGTCTGAAGTTAACACAATTCAGTGCTGCAACTAAAATGGACGAGACGAAACAAGAATCGGAAATGACCTGACTTTGCAATATTGCAAGAGCAATTCTAGACTGATTGTTGAGGGAGAAAACCCAGACATGTTTAGCCATAAAATCGTAGTAGTGCTAGACAGACAGAGGCATGCATTAGGATTTTGTAATAGGGACACTGAGGGTGATTCTCAAGGTGAAAATACAATTTACATTTCCGAACATCTGCCTGTGGAAAGAGGGGTGGGGAACTCTAAATCTAATCTCTGGTGCCTTCAAGTCTGCTTACAGGATCTTTTCATTCCCATAGCAGTCCTGATCATTCAGTCGTGGGAATGGAGTCATTTTTCTTCTCTGCTGATCTGTGACATAAGGCGTTACATTTTCTATCTATTGTGCAATAGAATTACAAGATGCAAATTTGCTGGACTAAGAAGCAGCCTTGTCCTTATGCTCTGTCTTAATACTGGTGTTTGCTAGGGAAACAGATGTCCAGTCAGTAGTCCACATTAATTGAATCTTGGTCAGGTATACATCTTCTAGGAAGAAGACACACTGATTAACAATTTGTTGAAATACAAGTGAGTTTCTATTTAGCTTTGGGGAAAAAAAAAACCAAAAACAAACCAATGGCAATCACAGACTGGATGGAACTATGAATATACAGCCTTCACCTGGAGAAATAATGTTTTTGTCTCTGTGGCCATGGTTACATAGGCAAGTAATTCTGTGTGAAAGGAGCATATCAGTAGACTGGGGCAGATGGATCACCATCTAATATATTGACATTGTTAATGATTTGGGTATCTTACTCTGGACTAGATTTAATCTGGTCCCCTGATATCCCCGTCTCACACATGGTTTCAGGCTGTCTGAAGGACGAGTCACTAATTTAGCCACTTGTTTTCTCCATTATGGACTGGGGTGAGTTTGGTGCCTAGGTGGATGGATGAGAGGTTTTGGATGAGTTTCCTCCTCAAAGAATCTAGTTTGAATGTGCTGAACTCACCCTGCAAACCCAAGTGACAGGTGGTAAATTGGGATGGTCAGGCTTTCACTTCAACACTAAACCAAAAGGGAGTATGGGCACAACCTGGTGAACACAGCAAGAGCAGGTTGTTGAAGTCAAACGCTTCTGGTGTCTAAGTAGAGACTGTTTTGTTCCGAAGTCATTAAAAACTCAGCAGGGAACTAGTTCCTTTGTCTACAATATTGTCTAAGTGATCACTTAGCTCGCCATGGCAGTTAATCTTTTTTTTTCTTTCTAAAATACATGTCATGACACAATAGTTAGATCATTTGCCCTCAGGATGTGCTTCATACTGTTTTTCTAACCTGTTAGCACAAAACCCCTTCTCTTTTGTCTCTAAACACTGAGGTGAACTTATCTGAGTCATAAGTGCTCTCTTGTTCTTCAGCATCATGCAGTGATGAGAGTTATTCTTTAATTTAAGGACAGCTAATGACCATTATTTAAAATGTATACATTCCCTGCCGGTGCCAAACCTGAGACACATGGAAGCTGATTTTGGAGGGGTGTGGAGCAGTACCAAAACCATTCAAATTACCAAGGCTGTCTTGCTTTAGCCCGTCTGAATACTATTGACTACTCTAAATTGAGCATAATTGTTTTTAAAAAATTAGATCTGCAAATGAAGAAACTTCTCTTGATTTTATTTAGCAAATCTCACCATCGCACAGTCTGTGGCTGTCTGAATTTGATTAAATTAACTAGTGTCATTGTTAGTGGAGGAAAAGGAGAAAATGAACAGTTGGCAAAGAGATCGATGTTATTATTTTCAGTTCTGGGTGGTCATCTTAGCCTAAGAGCTTCTTGGATCACTCACTTTCCACATATAAATCTATATATAGCTGAGAGTTGCCTTAAGATGGCAATTACTTCACTACTTCCGCTTAACTAGCATGGCCTCTTCCAGTGTAGAATTAAACAACCTGGAACTTGGTGATTTTTATCCTTTATGTACTTAGTCTTGTCTCCAGTACAATTTGGAGCATCTAAGAAGTGGCCCCTATGCTGTAGTCCGGGCTATCATGTAGAGACCTGAAACTGGAATTGAAAGCATGGGTTAGAAAGATGGAGGCTAAATGGGAGATCTTGGTTTGCTGATTTCTATCCCCTGTTACCACAGGCCACCATGTTTTAATTGTTTTCATAGACTATTCAGCCTGTCTCCTTAGCCTAGCTGAATTTCTTCTCCCTAATGTCTGCTGAGTTATTTGATTTTTGAGGACCTCACTGGTCTGCTGGTTAGATATCTTCTGTTTTCCAGATTCAGTTTGTTCGAAGCCATTTGTTCTTTGGCAATACAATTAATTTAACATTTTTTTTTTCCTAGCCTTTATATTGCTGGGCTAAAATAAACTGAGTTCTCCTTGTCTCCATTCATGAAGAAGGTTTTCCATTCACCCAAATAATTTAGTTCCCCCCCAACTCAAGCCTGAAATCCCTTTTGGTTCAGAATAGGTTTTGTTGAATGTAGGTTGCTGAAATTGTACACAGCATTGTATTGTCTTGTACAGCAGCAATAATATTAACACACCTGTACCTTTTTTTTTAATATCTTTATTTATGCTGCTCAGGACTCCTTATTTTTTTGGCATAGACTTTAAGGTCTTCCAGTGGTTAATCACAGTCTAGGTCTTTTATTTTGTCAGATGTTTCCAAATGTTGTTTCCTTACTGTGTGAGACTGTGATTATTTTATTAGTTTGTATGTATTTGTTCTATCACTTACCCAATTTCTGTCTCTCTAGTCTTCAAGAGCACTCAGTCTCTCTGTGATGATATTCCGGTCCACTTCCCCACTAGCAGCGCCTCCTTGGTTTGTCAACAGTGTGTCCCAGCTTTGTCAGCTGTGAATTTCATTACATTATTCTTATTTTTTGGTATAAAGAGCAGTGACAAAAATAGTAAGGAAAGGTTTGTTCAAAGACCATGGGCTGAATTTGTACCTTTCTTCTAACAACATGTCTCTTTGTGCTGTCTATTGGCACGTGCAGGTTCATTATCAAAGCCATAATTCTTTTTTCTGTCTGAAGCACTGCTCTCCTGGATAGTACTGCATCAAGTACTTTGCTAAATTAGATCCAATGCACTCCCACAGAATCACAGTTTCTGAGGTGGGAAGGCACCTCGAAAGACTGACTAGTCCAAACCCCAGCGCAGAGCAGGGTCACCTAGAGCAGGGTGCTTGGGGACATATCCTGTTTGGTTTTGAATATCTCCAAGGAGGGAGACTGCAACTTCCTCCAGCGTTCTAATACTCCCATGAAAAAACAAAGTTTCTTATGCTTAAATGGAATTTGCTGTGTTTCAGTTTGTGATCATTGTCTCTTGTAGTGTCGCTGAGCAGCACTGAAAGGACCCTGGCTTCTTCTTTAGTCCACCCATCAGGTGTTTATACAGACTGATAAGCTCCCCCTGAGCCTTCTCTTCTCCAGTCTGAGCAGTCCTCAGCTCTCCCAGCCTCTCCTTGTATTAAGAATGCTCTAGTCCATTAATTGTCATTGTGGCCCTTCACTGCTTGCTCCAGTATGTCCATGTCTCCCATGTACTGGGGAGCCCAGTGCTGGACGCGGCACTCCAGGTACATCTCACCAGGGCTGAGCAGAGGGGAAGGATCACCTCCCTCCAGTTGCTGGTGATGGTCCTCCTAAGGAATGTGTGCTGCAAGGGCACACTGCTGGCTCATAACCAACATACCGTCGCCTCCCCATGTGGGCCTGCCTTGCCCTTTTTTCTTGTCTGCCAAGCTATTTTCCACACAGCCAGTCCCCAGCCTGTACTAGTGCCTGGGGTTTTTCCCCCCAGCTGCAGGGCTTTGCAGTTCTCTGTTGGCCTATTTCTCCAGCCTGTTGAGGTCCCTCTGAAAGACAGCATGACCCTGTGGTGTATCAGCCACTCCTCCCAGTTTGGTGTCATCAGCAAACTTGCTGAGAGTGCCCTCAGTCCCATAATCCAGGTCATTAATGAAAACGTTAAACAGCGCTGGCCCCAGTAGCAAACCCTGGGGTGCACCACTAGTGGCTGGCCTTCAACTAGACTTGGTGCTGCTTATTGCCACCCTTAATCATGACAATTTGGTTTAGATAGTCAGAGAAAAAGGATCAGGTTAGTTCTAGTTTGATATGAGCTTGCAAATGCGAGTTGTGCTTCATTCAGGTTTGGTTTCCTCTCTCCATCTTTAAGAGGTTTCTTATTGGAAATAGATTCTGGGACCTGTACCTTGATAAGACAAATGCGGTGAGGTTCATAGGTGTGTTAGAGGAAGAAATCTGTGCTTGTGGGTAGAAGGGAACTCTAGGAAGCTACTGTTGCATCAGATCTGTGGAGTATGGTTCAGCTGATAATCTGTAGGGCCTTTCTGGAAGGTTTTTTGGCCAGTATTATCAGCAATACAAAGCTTTTTTGAGCCTACAGCTTATCTTGCTAATCCTTACCTTTTATTTTTCTTCTGAGAAGGAGTGTAATTTTCATTATAAAAGGAATCTGCAGCATAGAATATATATAGTTGGAGTGCACAAGGATACAAAACCTTCATCTAGCTTTTCTACCCTTATTTCCATTCTACATAAAAGGCTTTGCAACAGATATCAAACAAACGTAATAGCTGCTGTCTGCTTGGGGAAATTTAACATAAAAGCATCTGTAAGAAGGAAACGACACAAAAGTGAGATGACAGAAGTAATGGAGATTTAGATGAGGAGAAATCTGCTCTCATGAGGTAAGAAGATTGCATGTCTGGCTGTGTATTAGAATAGAGTTCATCGATGAGATTTCTGTTGGTGAAGCTAGATAATAGAATGAACATCATTTTCTTGCCTTTGGAGCTGGCAATTTCTGTCTTTAGTGAGTGTATTGCTCATGTGTTTCCAAACATTATGTGTATCACAAACAAAACACATACAGAATTCAGCAAAGCGAGCACGGTGGATGTGAACATAAAGAAAATCAAAGTCCCTTCAGTTTAATGAATTACATCTTGACCAAAAAATAAAAGCTGGTGATCAGGGCAACTAGCAACCAGAAAAGCAAATCTTCAGCAATAGTTTGTGGCAATTATATATCCTGAGGTGCAAGAATTACCATTTAAATCAATTGGACATACTGCAATACAGTGTTAAATATGATTCTCAGGCAGTGTCGTGAACTGTATTGGAAAAAGCTAACTATGGGGACACAGTCTCTGATCCCATAGTGCTTATGGATGAGTTTAAGCATTGATTTCTGCTGAAATCAGGGCTAAGAGCTGCCTGTTTAACTAGGCAAACATACATCTAACTATGTATGTTTAACTAGGCAAACATACATCTAACTATTTATGGGATCGAGGGGCCAGCTTTTCTTCCGTGGTAACAAATCCTTATATTGTCCATTAGTGGTCAACAGAAAACAGAATATGTATTTTTGATGATTTCTCTTCCTTGGTATCCTTTCCAGTATACACGTGTTGTTTTTTTAATTTCCTTTTCACTGCAAATGATATCTCTGCATTTATAGACCTGGAAGCTACCCCGCAGTAGCTTCAACATTATCTCAGCAGTCCAGTCTCAGTGTAAAAGCATCATGTCAGTAAGCAACACACCTGAGAGGAAGCATGGGATAGATACCTTGTTCTCTGAGCTGCTCTGGCTCCTCCTGGTCCTGTAGGTGCACTTTAGGGTATTGGTTCTGACATTAAATGGGTTGGGACTGGAGCCACATTTCCAAAGCTGAGCACTTCTCGTGATTCCTCTTACTATAAAAGAAAAGGGAGGGAAGACTGGGCACAGAGTTGTCTGCCATAATGCCTTTGTTCTGAAATTCACTTTCTACTCTGTTTGACCCAGGCTGAACTTGATGGAAATGGGGTTTCCAGGCTTGTTTTTTTGGGAACCAGTACTCAAGGCAGCAGAAGTTGCTAGTTTTCAGGGTAGGTTACATGTCTCTGCTTGCTTCCCAAACCAGGACTCCACCCATCTTCCCTTCCCAACCTTAAGCTCCTTGCTTCCTTCTACACACCCTTCTTAGGCACCAGTTCACTCCCCGGCTCCTGTTTCCTCACCTTCCTTTCCTATCTGCCAAAATGAGGACTCCAATCCTACCCCTCTTCCTTCTTAATTGCTCTTCTGCTTTCACCTCAGGGGTAAACATAATCTAGCCTTTCTTGCATCCTAATCCAGTGCTCTCTACCTCATTCTGCCAAGTTCCTGCAGTTTGCATTGGAATTACAGGCATGGTTGTGTGGGATACTAGTTCTGTCAACTGCTGATTGCCCTCTGGGAATCATGAGGGATTTATCCAGCAGCTCCGGTGGAAACCTTCATGCAGCCATTGTCAAGAACTGCTGCTGCCACCTGCCCCACACATTCACCAGGAAGAGTTTTCCGTACCATCATGCCATGCAGATCATGGATCAGGAACCTCAGATCTTGACATCTGTTATACGAGACTGCCAGGAAAACTTTATTTAGGTGTGACAGGTGTACTTTGTGGAATGTCTGCATATGCTAAAGAAGAATATACACTTGAATAGAGAGAAGGAAGGAGAGTTTATACATAATTTACAGGAATGTGAACAGGGAATGCATAGTATTTTAATCTTGTCCAATAATTTTCAACATTATCTCGATTTTATCCATGAAGCATGAACTTCTGCTTAAAATTAGCTGTCTGGGAGCTTGAAAAAACTTGTCTTTAAAGGTAATTTAATCTTTTATAGGTATATGAATCAGAGGCTTGAAATGATCATTTTCTGTCAGCATCAACCTTTATGATAGCTACTCTCCAGTGTTCATGATACAGTTATTTTTTTTTCCTTTCTGAAATATTTGAAGAAGAGTGGTGTTTGTAAAAGATATCAAGTAGCTGGCTGCTAATTTTTGGCAATTGTGCATCTAACTTACTTAGATCGTTTTGAGAAAATCGACTCCATCAAAACCGAAAAAACCCCAAGAATAAAGCATCTAGATGTTCAGGATAATCCCATCCACATGAGGAAAAACTTGCCAAGCTTTGTATGTAAGCTATGCTTAGAACGGGCTGCTAGAACATCAGTGGACATTTGAAAAAACCCAAACAGTAAATTCATTGTGAGAACCCTGTTAATTCTGTTATGCCAGTATGCGCTTTATAGGCACTGCCTGTGCCCACGTGTAAAGCTTACTGCTAATGTACTTCTAAGGCTCAGGAGACAGGCTTCTCCAGTCAATATTTTATAAGCAAAGCAGTGTGTGTCATGCAGAAAACTGATTGAAACCTGTGGCCTGTTGTGGCATAAGATTCAATGCAATATCTTTCAGACATGGTAGTAAAGCATACCCAAATAGCAGGACAACATGATTTTTCAGATCAATCTTCGTATAAGCCCCATCAGTGTGTATTCACAGAACTATTCATAAAGAGGATGTGTCTTTGCCTGGAATGCTTATTTATACCTAGATTTTATTGGCAAGCAGCATCATTTTTAACAGCAGACAGAAACAAGCTTTGGGAGAGGGTCTCTAAGAGTTCAACCTGGGTGATCCAGGCACCTGGGGTCAGGTACAAGGCACTGACCCAGGAGTAAGTTACTTGAAGCTCACCTCTTCTCTGTGCCATTGTCCTCCTGAAAGATGGGAGACACATCTTTTCTTGCTCTTGGCTTTCCTCTTTTATCTTCATTAGCATTGTGTTTTTAGACTATAGCATCTTTGGGACAGAAAGGTTCAGGTCCAATCCATCAAGATTACCTAAGATCTCAGGTGACTTTCAGAGGGGCAGGTCTTCTTTTCCTCAACTGTATCTTTCTAGACTGAATATAAAGGGAACCTAACTTAGATGAAAGTCAATAACAGTCAATATTCAAGTTCGCTTGAACTGTATATTCGGTTGCTATGCATGGAGTATACTGCAGCTGGACTCTCCAAGGACATCTGCAACTCAGATGATCACTATGCCAAGAAGGGTCACTGTTTTATCTCCTAGGATACATGTTGGTTTTACTTTATTTTGGCCTACTTCTGATTAAAGGTTTTAGACAGTATAAATATATTTATTCAAAAGCCATCTGGACGTAGCCTTGGGCAGCCAGTGCTAGGTGACTCTGCTTGAGCAGGGAGTTTGAACAAGACAACCTCCAGAGGTCCTAACCATCCTGTGATTCTGTGAAATACAACAGAAAATTAGAGAAGAGCATGCAGAAGGAGAAAAAGAAAATAAAATCCTATAATAGTGTTGTGGGATAGCTAGAAGCCATCCTACTTGCTCGTGAAGTTGTTTGCTTCAATGTGAATGCAAAAACCTTTGGGGTTTTCTCAGGTTGAAGTGTGATGTAGCTCCATGAAATGTGGTGAAGTGGAAATGGAGATGAAGCTGGTCCATTTTGCCTTCAGGTGGAAAAGACATGGGCAGCAGCTTGGGCCTTTAATAATTTATTGGTACAGAAGTCAAAACCCTCCCCCCCTCTCAGCCATATGCTTGCCCTTTATTTAGGCCTTTGTGAGCCTGACACTGAAACTCAGAAAAATACTACCTTACTCTTGCAATACATGCCTTAAAGGTAGCTGAAGGTGAAAATTGCTTTCTACAATTTTTAATCTCTGTGTTAGTCTACTATAAAAATTGATGGTACCTAACCACCACCTGGGAGAATTTCCACTCCTTTGGATTAATCTAATCAGCTAATTTCCTTATTCATTTTTTATGCCTTCCATATTATTTAATGCTTACAGGCACGTCCCATTTTAGAAGTTGTTTGGCCAAGCTAAACACATTTAATGATTTTAATCTTTCTGCATAAATAGGGCTCATACTGCATACTCTGAGGTTATATCAGTTGCAGGAGGTGAAGGAAGCTAATGTCATGGATTAACATTCCCACCCTGCGTGTGCTCATCTTGTTGCCAGATGGTCGAGAGAAGAGATTTTGAACATATTCCTGTATAAAACCAGTCCTGGTTGGTCAGGACAGGAGTGCTTCCTATCTCCTTTCAAAAATCTGTAGGGCCCAGCAGTAAGAATAGTACAGGGACACCAGAATGTAGAGGCAAATTTAGGAATGCCTGAATTTATGTCCCTGCTTCACATTTGACCACCTTTTTCCTATTATTGTCAGCATACTGCTCAGGGCTGGAGCCTCAGAGGGGCTTGCACTCAGGTTTTCTCCTCAGCACTGCAAGACCTGCCTCCTTCACGATCACTTCAAGCACTGAATTGAAAGCACAGGTTTCCTATGTTGTGTGCGGGGAGAAGTAGCCACCTGCAGAGAGGTAGCCATGAGCGAAATGCACAGGAAAGTTTTAGGCACCATCTTAACAGGACTCGTCAGAGGTGAACATTTCTCTTACAGGATTCTTATTTGTTGACACTTTTTCCTGAAGTGATAATTGCTCAGATGAAGAGGTGTGGTATTGAAACACGTTCATGAGTAGATGCTGAGGTGCACTGAAAATGTCTAAGATGACCGAGAGAGGAATTGAGTTCTTTCCTTTGCATAACTGGAAGCAAAGGCTCAAGGTCTTCCTCACGCTGGAGAGGCCCTGTAGCCATGGGTAATGTCTCCCTGCCCCTTCACTGGGAGGATATCCCTCTGCCCTGGGACTTGTGGCTGCTCAGGACTTAGCTCCAGTGTAACCACTGGGAACTGCCAAGGCAAGAATTGTGCCTCAGGAGATCCCCAGAGACCCGTGGCCCCAGTGGTCTGGTGAACTCTCCATGAGCGCCAGCGATACCCAGGGCACATGCGGGGTTAGGTGGCTGCTGAGCAGCAGTCTCCAGCCTTTACCTGCCACCTGCACTGGGGGCCCGGGTGGGTGAGGGACTGGCTTCCCTGCATCAGATCCCCTGGCAGATGGGGATGACAGTGCTTTGCTGTCTCTCAGGGGTACCGTAAGGATAAACAGATTAAAAGATTGTCTGGTGCTCAGAGAAGTGCGATGGGGGCTTTAGAAGAAGGTAGAATCCATAAACTGTCAGCAATACAACAAAAGGTTTTCTCCAGTTTAGGAACTGTAATATTAGTTCTGTCTTGAAAATAGCATCTACCTCTTCCTAACTAAAATGGTCAAAATAATTAACATTTTGCAGTTTTTAGGAAAGGAAGCATTTCTGAAACTCCTTTTTTTTTAAAAAAAAAAAAAGTAAACTTGTGTTCAAATGTTGGGATTTTAAAGCTTTCATTTCCTTCTTTTTTGGAGAGTATGACAAAGAGCAGTCAGAATTGGCCAATTTAAAAAAAAATCCAGTGTGAGTTTTTCTAACTGATATTCCTTTATAATACGGGAAATTTACATTAAGTGTTCATTGTTTATTCTATGCCACCTAACTAATTAGTAGGACCTGGCTTAACGGCTTTGGCTTGTGCCTTTCAGCTTCATATCTTAACAAATGATGTGAGGAGAACTACTACAATCCTCAGAAGACTTACCAAGAGGCTTGTGGTCATCTTGTTTTATACAGTGATGCTGTTATTAACTGAATTATTTTTATAGTGTCATAGCTGTATGTATAGTAAACTGTAGTAACAGTTAAAATCCTTTCTTCATTCCAAGATAGTAACTTTTATTTCTTATTCTTCTCTTCAAGTTTTATATCAATACCTGAGAACAGGAATTAAAGTAGCAGTAATAATAATAATAACAATAGCACAAAATATATAGTTGGGTAAAGTTGTCAGTTATGATTGAGACAAAAATCTGGACTTCTCCTTTTCCCTGGTGTAATCTAAAAGCAATTAAGCATGCTGAAGCCCTCCCTGTTTTTCCCACTGCTCTCCCTTGTGGCATTTAATTATTCTGATTGTCAAGACCTCAAAGACTTGTGTTTGTTCTCTGTCATTCATTAGCATGTGTGGGATTGGAATCTGTGGGATTTCTCTGTCTAAAACCACAATGTTTTCTTCTCCAAAGATGTCAAGCTCACGAAAGTGTTGATTTATTTTAATAGCATACATTGAAATAGACGAATGATGAACCATACTCCTCTTTTTTTCAGATTAATGATCGGTTACAAGGACATCATTAAGTGCTCTGTATTTGCTTTGTTTCATCTGTGGTGCCCAAGTGTAGTATGGCTTTCATTTACTGGCTTTCAGCTGGTAGCACACTAAGTAGTGTACTCTTCATGGCACAAGTCAAATACAATTTAACTTTCTTTTCAACTGTTCTTTTCAACCCAGAGGGGATGTCTTCAGACACTTCTAATACTCATTCCAGTTCTTTCAACAGCATGCCCAACAAACAGAGCTTGTTCGCCTTTAGAGTGCATAACATGACTGTGCGGTTTTATTTTGGCCAGCATATTGCCCATCACACTTCAATTTTCATCTAGAGAAGCAGAAGTTCTCTCCTCAGGTATCAGCAACAAAGGTTACACTGGTGTAAGTCAAAATGGGAAGTGTGCTCCATTTTTGTCCTGTGCTGTCTTGGGAGGTAACTTGCTCCAAAGTAGAAAGTTTCTTGCTTTTTACGTATTGTAGTGTCTCTGTTATTTTTAGCAACATACAGTTTTAGCAACATAGCCGTTCTTAAAACTAAAATGAAGACTTGAAAAAGTGAAATGTAACGTCAAATAAGTTGAGCTGATCATCTGGGCTACCTTCGTATAGGACTATACAAGGAAAACAGACAGGGAAAGAGGGGTTAAACGAATCTTATCTCTCTTTGCGTAAATATCCTTCAGAGTATAGTGGGCCCGGTGAGGAGAAACCTCACAACTGGCAGTCAGGATTAACTCTGAAATGTGTGTCCTGAAAATTAGGACAGCAGGGGTGTAAAGACAATTAGAGATCCTGAGGAACAGGAATGAAAGGACAGGCTATGTCATTTCTGACAAAGCTGAAACATTCATATACATTATACAGTCTTGACATGCATACCCCTATATATATATATATAATGTGTATATTATATACATAATATGGGTATGTACGCAACAGAAGTTCACGTTCAAATATTACAGGTACTGTTAGTAGAGACTGACTGTTAAAAAGAAGGATATTCAAAGGATTTAAAAATCAGGTCATTTCTTTCTACTTTCTTCCTTACCTGACCAGGCAGGAAGTACGACATGCCAGTTTGAGGAATATTAAAAAGATGCACAGAGATCAGGTGACATAAGCTATTTTCTTTCCCATAATATCTTAACTTTTTGTAGCAAAGCACCTGGGAGTTGCAGAGTCCTGTAAGACATGCTAAGAAGCTCATTAGTTCCTGCATGGCGGAGACCAGGAGCGGCCTAAGGAACTCTCCGGTAAGCTGACAGTGTAAAAACCTCAGAGAAGAACCTAATACAGGATAAGTAGGGTTATTACTGCCTTTTTTTTTTTTTTTCCTTTCTCCTGGTGACTCCCCTGGGTGCATAAGAGACTGAGAAGGAAGCATGAACTTAAACCCTGACTAGACCTATATCTTTCCAAGGAGCAGATGGCCACAGCTTTACCTCCTCTTTCCTCTGCACCGAAAGGAGCTTGTGACCTGGGCAATGTTTGGGGATGCTGCAGTTTAGAGCTCTCTTGTTTTAGACCTCTAGTGTGTTTTTCAGCTGTGTAACTGTGGAAAAGGAGAGATTTCAGGGTATCACAGGCATCAAATGAACTTTCTAAGAGGCAAATAACAAAGCAGGAGTGGGGTTACCACAACTGCAGCACAACTGGTGACTTGGAAGTCACCGGTAAGAAAGAATGTGGAGGTTTTAAAACTCACCTCTTGAGTCATGCAACGTATGGTGCTCAAAAGGGCTTAAGAGGTTAAGAGCTACCCAAATAAAATATTCACTGTCCAGTTGCCCTGGAGCTCATGACTCAGAAG
Source organism: Opisthocomus hoazin (assembly GCF_030867145.1). Taxonomy (NCBI): domain Eukaryota; kingdom Metazoa; phylum Chordata; class Aves; order Opisthocomiformes; family Opisthocomidae; genus Opisthocomus; species Opisthocomus hoazin. The sequence goes on from NC_134415.1 coordinate 66,829,634, forward strand.
TACTACAGGGTTTATAGCAATGCCAAGGAGGCAAAGGAGATGAAATGTATTTCTGCTTTCAGAAGGGGAATTAATGTGATAGCATTCATTCCTTTCATAGAGAATACCGCTATTTAGGAAGTCCTAAAGTACATGATGTCTTTGCTGATTAAATTTCCTGTGTAAGCAAAATGTTCATAAAGTTACTAAACTGCATTTTTGTTCCTACCTTATTTCTGGCAGCAGCAGTACGAGTTTCTGGAGCGCTGGAGACCTTGCTTTACCTCCATTTCTAGGTGACCTAATAGAGAGGAGATAAGACTGGAAGGAGAGAAGGGGAGTTGGGAGAGGAGGAGTGATGCTGTTGCAGTAAATCCTTCCTTCAGTCTGTGTAACTCCTGTGTAATTCTTACCTTCCTCTTGCACCCCTTAACATATCTAGGCTCCCTGTGGCCTGATGCTTCCCACCTGAGGTCATTAGTACAATCCTGACCCAACAAAGTGGCTGAAGTGATTTCCCTTTTGACCCCTGCTGAAATGAGCTGAAAAACCAAGACCACGTGTCCCACCAGGCCCGAGCCTGCTAGACAGCTCTTTCCCTCCCACTTAACACTGCACAACCTCTCTTCCCATACTGTGAGGCCCCTTTCCCATAATGTAACTTTTAGCAGACCAGTGAATAAAGAGTGTCAAGTTGTGAGATGGACGTCTGGCCAGAGGATGTCAAACAGGCATCCTCTGCATCACCTTCTGCAAGCAGTTCAACAGAAATTATTGTGGTGGGAGTGTTTTGGGCATGTCTTCTAAGGGCAAAATTATAGGGGGTAATTTTGCTGCCTCTAGGCTGACTTATCTGACTTTTGTATGCTTTTGTGGTAGAGCAGGCCCTTGCACTGTTTTTTTAGTCAATTTAAAGAGTGAGTCAGGCCAAGTAGAATCTATTTCAAAGTTTCCATATTAATTATTATGAGTCAAAGTAAAAATGAATATAAGATTAGTTGTTTTGCTTAAGTAGCCCTGTCCAATCTGATTAATAAGTACCCTTCTGCCGACCTCAAAATATGTTGTAAAACTTCTTCAAGATAAGGACCAAAGAATGCATCAAGATACTTCTGTTTTTCTTGTATTTGTTTATTGTACTTCTGCTCCAGTTTCCTTTGCTGCCAATGGCTTTTAAATACCAATGAGAAAATTGTGGGCTGAATTAAAGCAAAGAAAGAAAAATTTTAAAGAAAATGATGGGAACCCAGAAGTGTAGTGTATATGAAATCAAAGTTTTATTGTGTACATTTATGTAATACAGAGAGTCCCTCTCAACAGATGGATTTTTGCCCTGTTGTGTATAGAGAGGCAATGTCCTCATGGCTGAACCCCTTAAGCGATCCGGTGCATTAAGATAGGAGAGCTTGAAACACGCTGTGCAGAGTTTAAAAAGTCAAGCCCAAACCTGTTGGCACCAGGGAACATTCAATCTGGAAATTAAGACAGGGAGAAGATCTATGAGGAGAGGAGACAGTTCTTGAAAAGGCTCTAAAAACCCTTTAGCTTTCATCCGTGTTCTGTTGACTACTATCTTGCATTTTTGAATAGCCTGACACGAGATGACGCAAATATGCTGCATGGGTATGGGAGGAGCAAGGAGTGACAAGCCCGTCACACTCTGGCCATTTATGTTGAGTGACAGGTAGATGTACAATCCATGCTGTGAGACCTTTGCCCTAAGAATCAGCAAAAGCTGCTTTTTTGTCCCATTCTGCCTCTTCAGGAATCAGCAACAGCCCTCTTTCAGATGATGCATGATGGAAAGATCAATCTCCTCCTCTTCAGTCTAAGCATCTCTCTGTAGTGCCATTTGTCTCATTTTTGGCAGCTATCAGCAGTTTTGCTCAGTGTATGTGGGACACTTGATGCAGACAATTTACAAACATTGGGGGAAAGAAGGGAGTTGGCGGTGTTTTTGAATTCCCCTAAATTCTTCTTTTGTTGTTTCTAATGAGTAGCTGAAAAAAAACCCGTGTGTTTTATTTCCTGATGAGCGCAAATATTTGTCCAAAATAACTTAAATTGTTTATTAACTTGACTTCATTTGAACATTTCTGTTTTAGCCACCATGTGAAAGCTCTTATTTCTTCCATGATGGATATTTGTCATCAGCTCATGTGCATGTTTTGGCGAACCAAAGGATGGGTTGTTCTGTTTTGCTTGCTTGGATTGTGAAATAGGAATATCCATAACACGACAGGGCATGAAAGAGCCTGAAATGAATTAGGCCTTTACTTTAATGAATGGGCTTTTCATTTAGCAGATTCTTTATAAATAACTGTGGTAAATCCACTTTCAATGAGTCCAAAGGATGGTTGACACATACATTTCATACGGGTGGGTACTGTCAGACTAGAGCTGATGATACAGCATTCCAGGTGGCCCACTTTTCAGCAGATGAGTATTCTAGCTATGGTATTTCGCTATTGTATGTCAACTGGAAGAACTGCACTGATATAGAGCCAATACAGTATGTACTATATTTAATCTGATTATCTCAGCTCAAAACCTGGACAGATGAGAACGTTCTCAAACTGGATACTCCAAGAATCATCCAACCAACGTGGGTCTCTCAGCCTTCACTTAAAGGGGGCAGGTTTCTACCTGCTGAACTATTTGCTAAACTGGGCTGAAGGTAACTGAGCCAATGGATATTCCATGCTGAAGGTGGAAGAACTGAGCAGGCGTATACAAGTAAAACATCTGCTAATGCCCAGTGCTTCATTCAAAGCTGTGTATTTATTCAGATGAGGAGTGCCTCTAGGCGAATGTTTTTGAACCATCAGGTTTTGAACCATCAACAAAGATAACACCTACAGGCCACCCTTAAGGGAAAATTAAAGAGATCTGCATCCAAATGCAAGTATGATGGAAAATGTTGTGTCTGTGCATCTGTTATAAGTATTTGAAAACAAAGAATTTTGCCAAGACAACTGTGCCAAAAAATGCAGGTCATTTGAAAGCAAGAGCTATAAGGAAGCACAAGCAAGAAGTTGGATCGTTTTGCTTTGCTGGTCTTTTCAGGAAGTACAGCAGTTGAGGACAAAGGTACTGTTTGTTCCTTCAGGGCTTACTAATCCACTTGAAACAGAACCTGATGTCCATCTAGCCGTCTAATTTCTCATGATGATGTAGGCTTACATAACTTTTTGCTTTCAGATGCATCTCAAAGAGTACCACCAGTGTCCATGTGCCAGTTTGCACTGGAAGAGTTCAAGGCAACTGACATTCGCTGTGTTCTTTTGTTAGCATCAGAGAATACTGGAGCTGAGCCCTACAACCACACCCCCAAACGAACTTCTGGGATTTCTGATTGCCAACGGATTCCTCAGAAAATCAAGCACATCCAGTGCTAGTCTGGAGAAATGCTTTTGTAGGATATGTGGCAAGAGCACTGTTAATGAAATCTGCATCCCTTGCCTGTGGCCATTTTCTATTGTTGAAAGTAGTAGTGTGTTTTTCAGTCCCTGGTGATCCCTTTGTGTCAGATTTTGTATTAACCTGCTGTTAGGCATCTGGTTCCACCTACAGACACTGACTCATACCCGTAGGAACACCTTCTGCTGCTCTGTGACGCAATGGACTGTGAACAAACTTACTGTCATCAATCAAAGTGATTTCACAAACTTGTTTCTGGCTTTTGTTGATCCTGTGTTTTCAGAGTTGAATACGCAAAATGTAGGCTCTGTAGCTCAGGGCTGAAAGTTTGGACCAGATAAGAGATACTGTTCCTTTGCACTCAAGTATATGAGTGTAATTACAACCAGATCACTGGTATGACTACTTAGAGAAGTGAAATGTAAAATCCTTGCATATATAAGCATAAACTCCATCTTTGTAGATCTTTCAACCAAGTTAAATAGATGGTTGAATGTTTCCGGGAAGAGTGCATGAAAAGATGTGAACACATCAGAAAACAGCTTTGCTTGTCTTTTTTAAAAGATGCTCAGTTTTTTCACCCTAGCATTTGCACAGATCTTGCTGGGCATAATAGCAGATCTACCTAATGTGACTGTAGGTTTACCATGCATTGAAAGACACCAGCCAGTACATTATATACATTAGAGCCTTTTAGTGCATCAGTGACCCAATTAGTGTGCAGTAAACAGATGCATACCCTGGAAACATTCCAATCTCCCTAACTATGTTAAGTCTGACTCTTTCCATATTTGATAACAAGTCATTATGATAGATAAGGGACAGAGGATACAGAACTCAGTCAAATGAGTATTTCACCGATCATTTCACTATGGTATGCAAGGGGTTAACATGGAAGTTAGATACCAGAGTAGACATGATAAAGCAATTTATCAAGTTTAGCAACACTGTCCATTCTAGTCTGACCATGATATAGATTTGCACTGAACTAAAGGTTATTGACCTGACCTGGTTTGCATCTGACAGTGCTGATTTTGAGAGCAAATGACTTCTGGTACCTACGAGCTAATGGGGCTTCCAGTTTCTCAGCAGGTAAGGGCTGGCTGGCGCTCTTTTTCAGATTGGCTTGTGCAAACACACTCCTAATGATTCCCACAGATCACGTAACTGAAGTGAAATGGGCTGCTGGAAGTAACAGTTACTGAAATCTGGCAGGACATGATGAGTACTTACACGTGCATTAGGTACGCACGTACCTGCTCCCACTCAGCCTACGAGAGAGGAAGGCTTACTTAGCAGTGGTGTATGGCACAGGGCATTGAAAGGCTAGTGCATGCATCTGACTCCCTCTGACTTTAAATTTTCGACATCTAGATGCTACCAAGGAGTCTTTCCCCTTAAGCAGTGGCCTGTGTGGATGCTAAGAGCCATGTAACCCCTGTGTGGCACTTCCAGTCCTCCTCTGTCTGCAGGTCTGGGACTGCTGCAGCCAGCGACAGGCGAGGAAGATGAAAATGTTGCTCCTTTCATAGCCCCTGGTGACCCATTGCACTCGGAGCAGAGCTGCTCTGGGTGGCTGAACTGCAACGACCTCAAAATATGGGAGTTCTGCTTAGAAACAGAGCCAACTGAGCTTTGGTTTTTCTAAGACCTTGATCTGCTTTATACCTGATGTAATTGGGGTAACCTGATATTACTAAGGTAACATTGATTGTAATTGGAAGGCAAATGATTATGTTGAAAATGGCCTCTTGCAGTGTTGCAATATTCTGTGTTGGTTTACTAGGGGTTGCTATGGACTAGCTGCTTTGGCTAAACTAACAGGTGATCCTAACCAAACCCAAAGCTTTCTGAAGTACTATAATTCTTCTTAGTTTATGCAAATTTTTTCTGTAAGTGGAACTGAAAACTTATCATCAGAGAATTTCAGCAAAGTTCTTACAAATATTTAGCTGATTTAAATTTTTTTTACATTATTTCCAACATATTCAGAAAAAAAATTAGCCCTTTTCTTAAACCAATATTCTGAATTTTCGAAGGCTCCTAGTGCCTCTTAAGCAATGGAAGTAAAAATTTCTGCATAAGAGTTTTGAAACAAACATGTGTATATATATATATATATGATGCTGCAAGATTTTATTTTTTTTTTTTTAATTAAAATAGAGATTGATCTCAGCCAGGTGCCATTCACACTGGCTTCTTGCATGGCCTGTAAAGTGGAAATAAATCTGCAGGAATAAAAGGCTGTCTCTTCTGCTCCGTTCGGTCTTGTGAAAAACATATCTAATGATAATGGTCTCAGGCCCCTGCTCTTGCTGCAGCAGTGTCAGTCACAAAAGCAGGCAGACAGGTGAGCAAAACTGTACTTGAAAGGCATGAGTAAGAAGAAAAATGATCCATTGCACCCAGAGAGTACCAGAGCCAATGACCTGGGCAGCCAGAAGACTGAGACCACCTTTGCTGGTGCAAAGCTTTTTTTCTGATTGTTTCTATCGACCAAAGAACTGGGTTGGCCTTTCGCTTGTCTCTCTCTCCTCTAACCCTAGTAAACTTCTGTTGCCTGTGCCATTTAGTGCTTTTCAGGAACCCAAGATAGAGAGTTACTACAGTGTCTCTAAACAGCAGTTTCAAGACACAATTAAGAAAATTATTTTGGAATGATTTATTTGCATCCAGATGGCTGCCCATGAAGGTGCAGGTCAGTATGTTGTCCATGAGCTCTCAATGAGTAACATGACAGCTTAGGCTTTTGCATGGTGTAAACCAGGGTGTAAATTATATGTCTGTCAGCTTACTCATATTCAAGCCCTGCCTGATATACACTGGAACAAATATATTTGGATCTTCTTGGAGAGTGGCTATCCCATTTTGGGGTGTCTATTGAGATCCTGAAACATCCTTTGGTTCCATGCAGAAACAAAACTGAGCTCTTTCAAACATAGTGACCAAACAGAGCTGTGTCAAAACGTCACTTTTCATCAAAATCTGAACTGTTTGGGAAGCGTTGCCTGTCTCTTTTCTCACGTACTCTGTCTTCCTCTCTCCTTTACTTTTTTCCCTACCCCACCCTCCTCCCTCCTTCCTGTCAAAATAGTGACAGTTCATGTTTTGCAATATAGGCAAGCTTTCATTTTAGCAAAATTTAAAATAGTAAAAAATTTTGACTATCTCTAAATGTGTGCTTTCCTATGCTGCCTAGCACAGGGGTAAAAAGTACCTCCTCCAGGCCACCCCGCCCATAAGCCATTAATACAAGACAATATGATACAAGACAACATATTCCTGTTAGTTGAAACACCTCTTTACTTTTTAGGTGTACAAACAGTGTCCTTTTCTTGCCCTCTGTCCTCCTCCCATACCAAAATAAAGCACAGGCCAGCAGGCCCAGAGCGTGCGAATTCCACTGCCTCTCTCCTCAGCCGTGCACCCCCTTCACTCCCGCAGCGAGGTGAACACTGTCCACACATCATTCGAGGCAGTAACAATATAACACAATCTGTTTTCAGATTTGCTAAATATTTCCCAACGTCCATTGCAGTCTGTTGTCTTCACGCTGTAAATTCGTGCCAAGAACTCCCCAACAGCATTCTTCTCTGCCTTCCCAAATCACTCAGAGAGCAAACAAACCTTTCCTTGAGTCATTGATTTCTGCAAGAATGCGTTTGTGTTTATTACATATGAAGGAAGAATGGTTAGACTGCACATTTTACAGCTCGCAGGTCTCCAGTGAGAGCTGTAAAGAAGAAAATCTTTGACAGCACAGAGCTGCTGTCTGCTCTGCGTATTTCGATCTGTGAACGGGACTTCTCGCTTCCCAGAGCAGCCAGGGTACTGCTGTGTCGGGTAGGAAAAAACTGCCCAGCAGTTTTCTATCCCCTCTGAGCCCATAAAGCTCTGGGACATGTTATTCCATACATAATTGGTTTTACTGTCTGGACTTAAATCTTTTGATGTAATAAACACTGCGTACGCAACACAGTTTCACGGGATAACATGATTATCTGTATTTCAGCAAGCTATACTGAAAGGCTCAGTCTAGACAGGAATGAGTTAAATTAGTACCGGAATAATTTAACAGACACTAGAACTAATTAGGAGAGGATTTTTTTCCTACTGTAAAAATATAAGATATCAAGCACCTAACAATTAAATTGGACTGTAGAAATTTTCAGTATTCATCATCAGAAGTACTTACAGCGATCATGGTGTGTGCTAATACTTGTCTGTGAGGGCCTGTACTCGTGACAGTAGCAGTTTGCCCTGCCCTGTATGAGTGCAGTTGTGCCTGGTCATGACTATATTTTGAGGAGGCATAATCCTTGATTGCCTCCATTTATTCCTCGCTGCCCTAGCAACACAGCACACTTGTATTTCTGTGCGTTTTTTCCTCTGGGTCAAAATCATCATCACTTTGTAGTTTTGTAAAGTGCTATTGGAGCAAGCGTCCTACCATTTGGTGTTTGTGTTTCAGCTCTCCCACTCTCCAGAGATCTGTTCCAATAAGAAAGCACGATTCAGTGATTAAAGCAAAGAAAGGAGGTTAATAGACTGTGGTTCTGTTTCTCAATAGGGCATCAGTAGCTGTCACATAAAACTGGCAAACAACTTATCAAGTTCCTTGAGCCATGCTGCAAAACAATACCCTGCACTGGGAGGTGACTCAGCCTGCAGGTGCTCAGTGTCAGGCAAATAGACTGAGTTTTCTTTCCACTCAAAAAGCTTGGGTACCTGAAAGACTGTTTGATCTTTTGTTCCTAGCTGTGTTACCTGGTTTAAAACACATGCTACCTCTTCTTACCATCTTAGTTGTTTTTTTTTGCGCTAGTTCTTAGTGCAGGCAACGTAAAGAGGTCAGTGTACTTTCTGGGGTGTGAAGGGCTCATATGATCCACAGGTCTGAAACCACGTTGTCACAGCCCAGTGCCCGAAGTCTAAAGATCTGAGTGAATATGTCCTAATTTTGGCACCCAGATTCTGATGTGCCCATGTAAAATAGCATCTGATTATTATGTCTGTTGGTCCCATTGCCAAATGGTCTATCACAAAGCAGTACAAATAGGCTATCACAAAGCTTTGTTCTTCGTCCTTACCAAATGTCGCAATATGTCAATAGCTGACATATTGACATGAAACATCATCCCTATTACTGTGGAATAGTTCTTGTGCAAAATTATCTTTTCCAAAACAAGATGGCTGAACTTCGCTTAAGGTTTGTTTGCTTGACCCAGAGCGAAGCCGAAGAATAGCATTTCTGTCTGCTTTGCACTGAGCTTGGAGGAAAGATTGACAGCGCCTGCATTTTGGTCTGCACTGACAGGATTTCGTCTGAGCTGGGCATGCTCATTTACCAGTGATTCTGCTCTGCTACAGCACTGAGCAGCCCAAGTTCTGGCTTTCAGCACCACAACTGAAGCTCCCAGTTACTGTTCATGGCACGCTCCAATAAAGCCTATTTCTAATGCCCATTAGCAATAATATTTTCTGTCACTGTTGGCAAATGTGTGTGAAGAGTGGCACAAAAATGCTGTTAGTTTACTTTAGGGGACTCTCAGGGCCGCCAAGCAGGCAAGCAAGACAAGACATGGCAAGACAAGAAGAATATGTTTATGCTAGCCTCTGGGTGTGTGACCAAGGACTGATTCCAGTCACTGTCTGTGCACAACTTGACATGTATCTCATGCTCTGGAGATCCAGATCATCAAGTATACTGAACATGTGCTGCAGACCTGAGTGTGCTCATTTAGACAGTCTGGGTGGGTCAAACCGAGGCAGGCCCAGGTCTCACCACTGGTCTCCCAGAAGACACAGCAATCATTTCCAGATGCAACTTATCTTCCTGGAGGCCAGGGATACTGCCATCTCTTACGTGTTTGAACTCAGGTTGTGAATGGTGGGTGCCTGACCTGGGCAGATTTGGGCCAGGCAAAGCCTGCAAAGTGGGCAAAACTCTCAGATTCATGAGGAGTACAAAATTTATGTCTGCACTTGAATCTGCTCCCATCCCTGCTTACCAGCATGTGATGGCCTTTTAACAGGGTACAATTCTGGTTTCTCCACCAGTATGAGCTAATACAGAGCTGTAGGCAATCTACTGCTGAACCTGCTCAATAGCTCTCCAAAGGAGTGTGAAGACTGTTTTTACAGCTGAATACGGTGGAAGGATTGAACTATGGGCCTTTCACCTTAGAAGTGAATCTCTACAATATTTTTTTGTTATGAAGAACAAGGTCATATCTTCCAAAGTTTGGTGTTACATGGCTTAAAATTTGCATAAGGCTTTAGAAAAATGAAAGAATCTACATTACTGTAAGAACAGAGGTCTTACTTATACGTGATGAGATAAAGTGAGTATATTACAGTTTAACAGCTGATTTGGAAAGTCCTTGTCACTATTCCCATAGTTTTAAAGCCCAGGAGTATGAAGAATTTTTGAAGAAACTAAGCAACTGAAACTATAATGGACAATTTGATGCCGGAGAAGAATTGGCTGTTCAGAAGAATAGTTCCTGTGTCACAGAAGAACTTGCTTCTCTGCTTTCTGTCTCCTTCGAGTAAGCTGCCCATGCAAAGCTGAGGCAGTCCTGTTGGGGAGCGATCAATATGCTGCCACATACCATCCATAATTCTGGAATTTGCTTCTCCCACCCGCAGCACGGTGGTTTCACAATGTGCTTTCTTGTGCTGTAGCAGGGACAGCGTCCTCAGGACGTGTTTTTCTTAGTCACGTGGATTTGTCAGATCCAGCTTTCTTTCCTATTCAAATGAGCATTTCAGAGTGTGCTCAGCATTGGATAAGCACAAAGGCTCACATATTCAGTCCAGATGACTTTTTAAGGAGACTTTTAATGTCTGTAATTTACTGCCCATGTTTTCTCTTGTTCGAAGCGTACCTTATTTCCCTGCTTGGGCCAAGCGGTATCACGGCACCTGCTCTGGGTAAAAGATGACGGTGTGATCCTTTATCAGCAGTGAGCAAGATTTCATTTGAATATTTGCACTGCAAAACCACACTGACAGAGGGATGTGCGGGGGTGGATAGATTGGGAAAACCTGTGGGACAGCATGAGGAATTAGCGTGTGGGCAGCGTGGCTGACTGGTTAGGCGTGGAGATCTGACAGATCTGGCCCTGGCAGACAGCGCCTGAGCTCACACGAACAAGCAGAGCTCTGCTAAATGCAGTGGCACTACAACAGTTTGCAAAATGTGAGTTGCTTTTCTTTTTTAATACCCTGGTCTCTGGTGACCACCCTGACCTGCCAAATTCCTTTTTCTGAGGGCGCATTTCCTGACTGTTAAGTGTCAAATTATTCAGATTAAAAAACATGCCAGTAATGCTTTGGTTTGCTTCCTGTGTTGCTGTTGGTAGTTAACAAGCACTGGTATGTGGCTGCACCGTCCTCTGGGGCCTAATCTCCCCATCACGTCAGTAGTTAGTTACATCACAAGGGGCCACTGAGTGGAGACTATTCCCTCTCAAAAAATTGGTCTCTCCTCTTAAGCGGAGGATCTGTGCGAGCAGACAGGCATCTTGTAACGCTGGTTTAATTCTTCAAAAGATCGTGAATTTTGAAAGGAATATAACACATTTTGCCTTCTTTGTTAGTGTCGTGTAGGGATGAGACCTGTGCCCTGAGGACAGGTATCATCTCTATGGGCAGCTTCAGTCTCACGTCAGGGAGTCCCGTGAGCAACCACCTTGCTGCTGGTGTTGTGAGCCATTGCTGGGGAGGCTGACCTCACCAGCCTGGCAGAACGTGGACCGCAGCACAGCCTGCTCAGCACACTGCCTGGGGAAAGCTTGTTCAGAGTTGGTCTGGAGGCATTCACTGCTATGCTACGCTCTGTAGTCTGGGTATGTGTTAAATATAGGAACAGCAGTTGGAAGAATAGAGGCAGAAGAGGTTACCTGAGGTAACAAGAAGACAATATTAGTCAGATACACTAATTTTTACTGGTTTCAGTCAGTTTTCGACCTTCTCCACTAAAATTCTGTTTGGAAAACAACTCCCCTTTTTTTTCTTCTCCTGCTGGGCTTGTGCTTACAAATAAAAACATAAGCATGTATGTGGTCCTCTTGAATCACATTTTCTACATAGCTGTATTGAATTGGGACCTTCTGAACATGGCAAGGTCTTTTCAGAAATCTCTTTTTTCCTGAATGTGCTGCAGACATTCAAAGAGCAAGTGTTTAAATAATGGAGAGAAATGCCAATGCCAAACAGAATTCTGAGTTCCTAGAAGCCATGGGTTTAAAAGAGAAAGTTTTTGGCAGTGAATTGAAATCTAAGTGGGATTTTTCCAGTGCTATTTCCCCATTTGTTTTCTTTTGGCTAATATTTAACAGGCTTGTATCGATTACGGTTGCAAATTTCTACTGTGAATGGAAACTGAAGATTACTTTTTGTCCCATAATCAGTGGCTATACATGTTTCACATATATGTGTATCTATATATATCTATCTCATACATATTTCACAAATCAGTAGTTGGAGAAATCACGTCCTGGCATAGTTGGGTGTAAAGGCAAAATGGCATTAGTCGTTTTTTAAATAATAAATCTTGATTTCTGAATAAACTTTCTACCAAGTTAAGTAGGAAGTCTCCATTACAGCTGCATTACCAGCATGTCTGAATCTAGCGAATGCACTCAGCTTCACAAGTGTTACGAGTTCCCTCTGGGTCTGCAGTCAGCTCAGCAATCTCTTCCCTTCTAAAATGGGAGTACTTCAAATCTTCTCTGTGGTAAGCCTCTTTCAGATTCAGCTGGGAGCCGTAGATGTCTTTTGGCTTGGGTTTTTCAGATTCCTGTCTGCAGGGAACACTGTAAGTTCCCGTGTGTGCTCCTGTTTCGCTGTCCCAGTCCCACATGGGGCTGTTCCCTTCTGGGGTTTGGACTGCCTGTGCATTGAAAAGCTCATTTCCCAGCTGCGCAAGCACCTCTAGGATTTTTGCTTACCAGCCAAGATTTTTAGTTACATGGGGAGAGTTTATGAAGCTGATATAAATTTGTCAATTTGTAAAACTTCCACATAGTTCAGTTCTTATCAACCAAATGATTCCTATAAATAACTGTAAATTCGCAATTTTAGCAAACTGGCCTTCTTTTTTTTTTCTTGCTGTTGCCAGAGCTTCTTGTATCCATCCGAACTTTAGGAGCAAAGCACATTTCTGTAATCCATAATACTCTTAGTGCTACAACTATGTGAAAGAACCCAACATCAGTGCCATAAAGGGCAGCAGACATTGCCACTCTTGTCCCTAGTGCCGGACTGAATTTGCTACCCTGTTCTACAGCTCATTTAAAACCACATCTGTGTCCTTCCCTCTCTGACAGGCATGCTGTTGCCCATGGGATTGAAGAGCTCTAGGTGCATTTCCTTCAGCACAAGTTTGTACCACTAATTCTCTTGATTTTGCCAGAATTTTGTACACCAATGCTGGTAAATATATCAAATAAATGTGACATCTCACTGAAATCTGGGTCACGTTTGTCTGGCAAAATTTGTTTTCCCTTTGCACTCCAACCTTGTTGTTAGTCATAAACTCCTGCTCCAGTTTTGCAGCAACTCTGTGTGATGTCAGTTATAGTTGAATGAGTTACATCACTTTTTGTTTTAGCGCTAATACAACACTGACACGCTTCTGAAATTTTCACCTGTAACTGAAAATTTATTGACAGCTGACACCTCAGCCATCTCTTTTGGGGCACTTTGGTGTGAATCATCTTGATTTATTGATCCAAGAATATTTCTCTCCGGTTAAAATTGTTTAATTTTCTTGCTGTTTGGTTGCAAATTGACTGAAAGTGCTTCATCATTACCAGTCAGCTTGTTCTTGGCTTTCCTCAATGCTGGGAAATTAGCTCTTTGGAAACAAGAGTATAAACACTATTGATTGGGACTTTCTCCGATTTCCTATAATTTTGTCATGACTCCTGCTTATGAAGCAGTGATACTGGGGAAATGAAGGGGGAAACAAATCATTCACCCACGTGGTGTACTGGGAAATGGTTAATCTCTAGATTCAGTACTCGTTATATCTATATCACTATAACAAGGTCAATAACAAGTTATGTTCAGGTTGTATTAGAAAAATGTCATCTAAAGTTTTAAAAAAATGTACTCATTTCACTAATGGCTATATGGTGTCTGGAGATTACATGACCCTTACGAAAAATCTTTTGATAACATAAGCTTTGGATCCTCAGGTTCATTTCACTGTAGACAGAAGTAACTTGTCCTTTAGACCTGTCTCAGCAGCCTTTAACAGGACCCTGCTAGGACCGTGTACATCAGAGCATGGTTCAACATTAATAACTCACGGTTTGAAACCCACCTGAAATGGTTCTGGGGTGTCTGTGCTTTAGAGCAGCAAAAACACTACTACGAACAACTAGCAATGCTAAAAATAAGGAATATGATACTGCAGGAGCTGATGTTTCCCAGCTGACATTCTTCAGCTCTTCATTCCACCCCTCATCTCCCAGTGTCTTTTTCCTGAACTCTCCCTCAACTGCCCTTATACACAGTCCCTTTTTTTTTCCACTCCTCCAGTCTCATTAGTAGGTCAGTGCTGGGCAGTGTAGGGTGGGCCGATGGTGCTCACCTCTGCTAGGACCACTTGCTGCCCAGGTCTGTGTGAGCCCCCTAAACTCTTGTGGAATACCACATCATGCTTCCCAGCAGCCCAGGGACACAGATGGGCTGCAGCAGGCAACACGGACTTTTAACGCAGGGCATCAAATAACATCTGCAAGGGTGAAATGTAAAACATGTTGGTATTCATTCCTTAGCTATAATTAATAACGAGTTCCTTCAAAAACTGTCTGTATCCTCTCTTTCATTGTTCTTTATTTCCGCTGCAAATAACTTGCAACAATAAAAATGAAGGGATGCCAAATTTGTGCAGATTTTCAAAGAAAATTCTTTCCTTGAAATGAAGTACAGTTGAAAAGCCTGACGCTACTCCCCAGCATTCGTGCAGGCCAGATGGGCTAGTGCTGTCCTTCAGCGTGAAGTCGTTCTTAGGGTACATTGTTCCTCTTTCCTTGTGAGCCTGAAAGAAAGAGATCAGAAACTGTACGTCTCCCTCCTGTCTTGCAGAATTTTTCTCTGCTATCTCCTCTGGGTGGAGTCCCATAAGGCCATATTCATTATGATCTATTCACTGGAGATGGCTAACATCTTATTCTCCAGAGCCATTCAGTCACTGGTGACTTTCCTCACAGTTCTGTCTGCAGTTTCCTCAGAGTTTTCTTCCTTTCTCACTACCAAGTGTTCATTATTTCTCCCTTAAACCCCACTGTATCCCATGGTGGACTTTTGCATCTTTTAATTTCCCAGGAGGGATATGAAGGGTCTACGAGTAAAATGCTTTGCTAGCTCTTATCCAGCAGATTACAGAAGGGAATCGGGTAAAAGCCGGGGCTGAATGCTCAATGCTTTGCCATTGTCAGCAGCAAAGCATTTTTGGTAGAAAATTGCATTATCCTTAGGCAGTAGGGTTTTAAAAACTTTTCCCAGGCATAAAAAATGGAGGAATCTAATTCTTTGGAATTCCTATTCATCCACTGGAAACAGAAAAGGGAAATAAAGTGACTGGGTACCCCAACTCCCTTATAATATTCAACAAAGAGGGACGGTTCTTACCATGTGCCTATTTCCCCAACATTGTTCAGACTTCATCTGGACACTGGCTACCATAAAGCACACCAGCAGAAGCTGCAGGGCTGTTGTGATTTGTCTAACTTTGTTGTCAATATGTAGAGTTAAAAATTTTCTGTGAGTACTTCTGTATCTGAACTTCTCATATGTTTCAGCTGGTGTCCCCTGACTGCCATGGTGAGAAAACCCAATGTGGAAGAGTGAGATAGAACTGCGGGTCAAGCCCTTCATTAACCTGTAATGGGCTGGCCAGAAGAAGTGTGGTTCTGGGGAGAGATTTGTAGGCACTCCAAGGGTCTCATGAAGCACTGTCAAGCTCTTTCAATCCCTGGGAGATTGGAGCCAAACTTGAAGTAAGTATTTAAACTTCAAGTGGTCACTGAGCTCCACTTGAAAAGAGCTGAACAGAAACCAACGTCAGTAGCAGTGGTGTGGGTAGCTACCTTGCAAGGGGTCCATGCTGTTTGGCCAGAGCTCCAGCTACAGGGTGTGAGGCCGGGGGGTGGTGTGGAGGACACGGCTGCCCATAAGCTGCGCGATGAACAGGCAGCTGTAGCCTGCCTGGTGATGGGGCTGGTTTGGTCTCCTGCTGTCTGGTGCTTAGCTGCTGGCTGGGGTTAAACCACAAAAGCCATTCAGATGCTGCTCTGGCCTTTTTGGAATTGATCATTGTGAACATTGTCCATACTAAATATTTTTGAGAAGTTGCAGTGAGCAGCCTTATAAGACTGTTGGTCTGTGCTCACAATTAAGAAGGAGTGCTTAAAGGATGAAGATGGCCTTCTCCACAACACTGATGAACTCTCAGAAAACACATTTTTCCTCATTTCTGTCGAGGTAACCTCATGCTATGAGATGAATAAATTACACAATGGGAAGTAAATGAGAAGATTTCATACTGATAACCCTGTGCATGCTTTAGCTTTCCCTGTTGTTTTATTTCACCATGTTCCCTGCTCTGAAATGAATGGGTACAGTTACATATCTCTGCTCTCTCACAATGTAAAACAACCCTTCTTATCCAGGTGAAATTTTCTTGCCACATAGAGTTGATCTTCATTCTTCCTGTTGGAAATGCAGAATTACTGTAAGAAGGCTAGAGATGGTAGATGAAATAATGTTAAATGTCTGTCTCTACCTGTCTAAAGTCCCTACGCTTGTACCCGTAGCTGGAAAAGCTGGAGCTTAACCTCAAAATTTCACTGCCAGCCCTTCTACTTACTTTTACAATTTTCCTGTTAGATGTCATTGATTTCAGGATGCATCTCATAATGACCGCTATGCCAGGGGCTGAACTGGTTGGCTGTGGAAACCAGCTCTGCGCTTCTGCTGGTAATGAGAATGTGCTAGCAGCAGGCCAGATTGCTTGAATTGCTGGTAGGTTTCCGCACGTAAATCCTCCTGGACCGCTGGGCAGCCAAACCATCCCCAGTAACAGACTGACTGTGTGCCTGGCATGCTCCTGCTGCCACCATATCGCCACAGCTGAGCTTTGCCATTTTTTTCAGGTGGGAAGGGAAGGAAAAGCCAGACCAGCTCTGAAGATCTGAAAGAAGGTGAGTATTGCCATTTGAGGGACTAGTCTATTATTATAGGATGTAGTTATAAGCTCTGTGGCACTTCAATTTTATATCTGCTCATGTTAGGTGGGGAAGCAAGACTCAGATTCATCCTCTGCACCTAAAATGCATGTCAAGGGGCCTGGTTACCCTGGTCCTATTTCTAGCCTGATGATAAGTTTCTCTGCTGCGGCTGTAAGGTCCCATTATCCCTCCGTGCCGGTGCACAGAGCACAACATGGTGTTTTCAGCAGTGAACTGGGGATAATAACTACAGGATTATGGCAAGCCTTCAATCACTCACGTTTGCTTTGATTATTTCTCAAGGAAAATAATGACACAAAGCCAAATGTTATTAGTAGCCCAAACGTGCTCTCTTTATAACCCAATTAATAAGTAAGTATTTTAGCTTAATTATTCTATGCTGCATGCTAGAGATGCAAATGCCTTACTGATAGTTTAATCAGGATTCCCCCAAAATAACCTCTGTGAGCATAGTTAATTGAATGCAAATTTAAAATTTACAAAATCAGGTTCTGTGTTAAAAAGGCAGAGCTGTCAGTCATGTCTGAGGATTGCCTTGTTTCTGTAAATTTGACTTGAAGTATTTCAAAAGCTTTTTTTCTTACTTAGCTTGGCTGGTGAACGTAATGATTATTTTTTTTTTTTTTTTTATTCATGCTTGATTTTCTAAACTCTCAGACAGTCCCAGGAAAGTGAGGTTGTTTAAAACAATGTGTCTCAGTAATAGTAATTTAAAATGGGGAAGTCTAGAAAGCTCGTGGGTCTGAAACAGAACTTGTTTCCTTTTCAGTACTCTCCCGCAGTTAAACATTATACATAAAAAATGAATCCATGCCATTTCAGTTGTTCCTGTGGGACTGGAATTTAAACTGAAGGAAAAACATTTCTGTAATGCCTGCTCAACCATAACACAGTTCAATGACCCGCTTATGATCAGGTTAACTATCCTTATGCATCCGAATCTCTTTCAAGGACAATCTTCAGTGAAAGTCAGCCCTGCACTCAAAGCTGGTGGCTTCCTCTCTGCTGAGAGACAGATCCAGGCTCTGACAGCCACTGCCTGTCAGCTGTCAGCCACAGGCATGGCATCCCGTATGCCATTGCCTGCAGAAGTGCACATACACGTGGACACAAGCATGGATATGCATATATATATGTAGCATGGGATTCTGTTTGCAAGGCATCTTCTCTGAGGCTGTTGCCCGTTGAGAGAAATTCAACCACTCTTACTTTGGTTGTAGGCATTTGAATCTGTGTGACCAGAACTGAGTGATGCTGTGGGTGACGTCGCTGTGTGAGCATCGCTTTGCTTTCTCCATCCCTCCAGCACGCCTCTGACGGAGAAGCGACATGCTTGTCAGGCTGAAAAGGGTTCTATGCTCTGGAAGATGCCTTCAATCACAACTCTGGTATGGATGTAGGTTCCTTTTCACTGCTATTTCACATTCAGTGGATAAGGCAGTGTGAGAATGCAATAAAAAATCAACTTTACTTTTTTTTTTTTTAAATGGATGATTCTTATTGCTATACTGAATGGAATTTTCTTCTTGGAAGTACAGCAGTTTTATATATTTTCTCATTACAAAATAAATTTATTTTAAATGATCATTCTTTTACTAATACATAAAAAGACAGGACTATGTATATAAGGTACCAGGTATTGGATACCATTAACTGATTTCCTGCCAGCAGTTTAATGGTGTAAATATAAAGTAATTTTGAAAAAGTGTCCCAGGACTGCTGTGAGAGTAAATGTGGTCAGAATTAAACAACTTTATCTAAGTAAGTCCTTTAAAAAAGACGAATGGACAGTTCCTCCTTTCTGTAAATCAGACGCTACAGGGTTGAACATCATACATGTCAGCCACCATGGAAAGCTGGAGGGAGGGCAGAAGCATTTCTTCCACTGAGATACAGTTTTGTAAATTTTATTTGTATCCTTGATCATAAAATAATGATAAAGAAGGAGTATACTGAAGCGTGTTTAGGGAAATTAATTCGGTTAGAAGCCAAACTCAGAACTGTAGCTGTAATGTGAGAAGCTGTTTCAAACCCTTCCAAAAGGATTAGCAAAACATATTCAGAAAGCTAGATGACTTTAGAAGTCAATACTGAATGACATTCAACACACAGTGGACCAGCAAAAATGATTCTCAGCAGAGTGTTTGGAGAGGCTCACTGTAGCCAGGGCAGGATAATCTCCTTGCTGTCTCTGATTGTTGGTAGAATCACAGAATAGTAGTAGTAGGGGTTGGAAGGGACCTCTATGGGTCATCTAGTCCAACCCTCCTGCCGAAGCAGGGTCACCTACAGAAGGCTGCACAGGACCTTGTCCAGGCGGGTCTTGAATATCTCCAGAGAAGGAGACTCCACAACCTCCCTGGGCAGCCTGTTCCAGTGCTCCGTCACCCTCAGAGGGTTCTTCCTCATGTTCAGACGGCACTTCCTGTGCCTCAGTTTGTGCCCATTGCCCCTTGTCCTGTCACTGGGCACCACTGAAAAGAGCTTGGCCCCATCCTCTTGACACCCACCCTTCAGATATTTATAAGCATTTATTAGGTCCCCTCTCAGCCTTCTCTTCTTCAGGCTGAACAAACCCAGCTCCCTCAGCCTCTCCTCGTAGGGGAGATGTTCCAGTCCCCTCATCATCCTTGTACCCCTCCGCTGGACTCTCTCCAGTAGCTCTTCATCTTTCTTGAACTGGGGAGCCCAGAACTGGACACAGTACTCCAGATGAGGCCTCACCAGGGCAGTGTAGAGGGGAAGAACGTGTGAGTCAGAGGGGCTGAGGGTCCTACTCTGAATCGTCCTCTGGATGAAGCATTTATCTCTGGAGGCAACAGGAACCTGGAGAAGGAGCTGAGTACCAGTTCAGCACAGCTAAGGCCCATGGCCCAGGGACTCACTGTTGTGAGCACCATAACCACGTATTAACAATTACTCTGACAGACAATCAGGTTTTGGTGGCTAGGGACTTCCACTCATAGGTATAAAAAATATGTTTTGAAAAATTCAGGCAACTTACTCAGATTTTCCAGACCACAGTGTCACTGAAATGGCAAACTGGGAGCTCAGGGAGAATTTTTTGGTTCTCTGTGGAAATGCTTTATCCTGCAGAGACAACTGTGAAAAGCTGGAGTTTTAAGTGCTGTGGTGTACTTCCACTAAGAAATAGTACCACTTCTGTACTGGTATAACTGGGAGAAAAGGAGAGTCCCAGGAAATGGGACATAATTGAATCTGGCTTGAGATGTTTCTGGTCTTTTCACCAGGGTCATTTAGTACTCATCTTAAACTTAAAAGCAACACTACAAGTATGTTTGATTTGCAGGAGACCAGTATCACACATTCCAAAACAATTACTTGTGAGGTCTCCCACAGAGAAACAACAATATCTCTGTCACCTCATTGCTGGGAATTGCACTTGGAATAATAACCTCAAAATGAGAATCAAAAGCAACCCTAACACTGGGCTTCTCCTCGCAGGGTGTGCTCAGGAGGTGGCTTTTAAGTGCATGGGTAGAGAAATGCTGCAGCATTACACTTTATCATTCACCTTTGTTTCACAAACTCACTAAGAGAGCTATTCCATGGCATATTTTTAAAGGTTTTCTGTTTTCTCTGTTATTACAAATTTGCTGCTTACGTCAGTATTGTGCAACGAAAAGAAGAGAAGAAGATGTATACCTGTATTGGGCTTTAATAATGCTGTAGGAACTAGTTCTGTCAGGCAGAATGCCTAGTCTTGTAGCTGGTGATGGAAATACTGGAGAGTATCACGCCTCAGCCCTTCTTAGTCATGCAACCAGAAGTCTGACCATCATAAAACATGTCATTGTCCTACGCCCAGACAGTCATACTCCACCTCTCTCCTGCCTTAGCAGGTATGTGAAGATCCTGTCATTTGTTATAGCTGACATTTGCCACACAATGAAGTGGTATATGAGAAAACCAGCATCTGGACTTACATCTCTTCCCTTCTGATGAGACACATGCTTGTGTTTCAAGGGACTGCTACAGTACTAGTGGATCATAGCTTCCACAAAAGCTGAAGATTGGTCAGCCCTAATGCAAAGGCTGAACACTAAAGAGCTGCAGAGTTTATCTGACTCTGTATGACTTCATAAGAAGCTGGAGAGATGTGGCAGCTCCCAGGAAAGGACCCAGGCATTTCCCAATTATATTTGCAACACAGGTGCATTTTGCCAACTGAAGCAGCTTCACGGGGTATGCCCTGGCTGCCTTCTGCCCCACAGAGGGACTCTGAGGTCCAAGGGAGACGGGTCACAACTGTCTTTTTCTAGCATAGAGATAGAACATAGCTGGGGAGAGCACATGGACCGAGCCTGGGAAGCGCTTGTCTATCCCATGCAGTATATATAGACTTTGGCCCTGAAAACCTTCCTCTCAGTTATATTATTTACTTTCATGTTCCTGAGAAGTTATACCTAGACTACATCCTGACGTGGCTTGTGTAAACAAACTGCCATTCCTTCATCAATCTAGCTGACATGCCTAGCTATAAGCAATATAGAAATGCCCCCACTGTAACTTAGGTAAAACCAGCAGTAGTCAAAACTAATCAAAAGGATATATGGTGTAAAGTTTAATGGTGCTGTAGAAGACTATGTTGTACATGTGTTTTTAGGAAGGTAGTCTACAGTCTTATGACCCCTGCTAGCAGTTGCAGTCAAAGCAGTTGGGGATCAAAGCTTAGTTCTGCCCCTGGGAATTGGCGAGTTCACAAAGTTTTCAACATCTGATTCACATTTTAGTAAACCAGCCATTTTTTGATACATCTCACCTGAAATGATGTGGACCAAGTGTTTTCTTTCATTATTGGGAGAACTCTCTCCTCAGCTCCAACCGCTCTTCCATGATTTGCTGGTAGCTCTGGGGGCTGCCAGTGTGGTGGGAAAAACGATGGTCAGGATGGTTATGGTGTTCTTCAGAGATGGCAGAACATGCCCTCCTTAGGCAGGGAGTACTATATGGGCAGTAAGACATAATCTGCTGTTCTGTTTGGTGGGTTCATGTGCCTTGCATGAGCACATAGGGGGCTCAGCAAGATCCTCAGAGGACAGATGCTGCAGAAATTACTAGTGGGTGGAATTAGTATCAATTGGACTTTGAATCCTGCCTAATGCTGCCCTGTGCCTGGCAGATTGTGTAAATATATGAAAGGCTTTTTAGTCCACGCATAACCATAGTCGTTAGCAAAGGGATGGGCAATTATGGCAAGTAACATAATAATCTCGGATTCCAGAGATGTTTGCATATGACGCTAGAGAAGCAGTGGATTATCCAGTATTTGTCTAGAAGAAAGTAGACCACTGAGAAATAAGGTAGCAGTGAAATACAAAGAGAAACCTTTGTGCAAAAATGGCTGTAATGTTTCTTGCAAGCCTAGACAGCAGTGGCCCTCCTGCCCATATTTCTCATGGCTATTGTGGTTTTTGTACATCCCTAAGGCTGGCTGCACACAGTAGAACTGACAGATTTTCCCTTAGGCATACCTGTCTACTTTCCATCATTAAAAAATCTTCCTTTTTAACAGAAGAGAGCAGAAGCCGTTCTGATTTTTCCTTGCAATTAACAGACTTTCATGAAAGCTGCTTTATAGCAGCCCGGATAGCAGGCTAGAAGTGTATGCCTCTGTAAAGTGCTTACATAATGTGCTTATACCACCGCAGTCCTCTGTTAAGAAGGCAGACTCCCAAGGAGGATCGTAACACAGGAGGATCAGAGCAAAGTGATGAAAATGTTTCTTAATTGAACTCAGTTTCTCAGGTCACTGTAATCTGTTATTTATGAAGGGAAGAGATGTACTTCCATACTATTTGCATATACATTTGGCTGTCCTTTCTCCTAGTATAGGGAAGTCTTTCCAGGCATCTCTCTGATTTATTAAGGGGCAACATCTGCTCCATAGTCATCGAGACACACTAAGTGGTCTCAACGCTGGTATCGGGGAATGACTGTGCTGGCAGCAGCTGCTGAGCATTAGGGTAAGAAGGGAAGCTGGCTCAGGATAAAGACGTGATATGTGTGGGTGGGTGTCACAGGATTCAAGAGAGGGAACATCTGGGCCTGGATTAAAGGAACTTTATAATTACTCAGCACAATTTAAGTGAACCAGTAAGCACTGAAATAAAAGGAAAAAATTGCTTTGTGGAAAAATTAAGCTTTCATACCACTAGTCTGGTTGGTCTGCAACAATGCTGCTTAGTTCATCAGAGCAGTTTGTCAGCCAAGGTTGTGCTACTCATCAGTCATGTTAGCTAGCTTGAGTGGTTGTTGTGATAAGGGCAGATGAGGCAGCATGGAGCTTTCTAATTTGCTCTTGAGAAGCAAGGTTAGTGACTGCAGCATAGGCATACACTTGTTTTGATTCCCAGAGGTGGGTGATGTTCAGACATGCTCTCCAAGATCTGCAATCAACTTTTGTATAGAGAATTATTCGCTCTCCCTATCCACTTCAGTGAAAAACTTGCCTCCAATTTAAGCTTTTCTGCAACAGATTGAGAGCTTGCACTTCAACTCATGGATCAAAGTGGGTATTTTCCACCTGTAACATACGGACCAGCAGAATTCAAGAGATTAATTTTAAGGCAAGTGAATGTTTTGCTAGCTGAAGTAATTTTGCTTTTGTTAATAGAGAGGACTACATCTTAAAAAGGTGAATAATAGAATGAATCTCTTGGCTTGTTACCAATCAAAATAGTAATATTTCATAATCTTTACACTATTTTGGGTGATGAATGACAGTACCAGATGTACAATATCTGTGAGTCAGATCTTAGGAAAGTAATTAATAATGTTAGCCTAACAGTTTAAAACCTAGTGTTAAGAGGTGCTCAAAAGACAACAGTACAGTTCCTCACAAAGGAGGCTCAAAGGACTGCAATAGCTGTGGACAGATGAGCTCTGCTCCAGGGGCTTCTTAAACACCTCTGTGACAAATGGTGGGCCTGGTAGCAAAGATTTTAGGAAATAAAAGACTATGTTAGGCAGATAACATTGTCCAAGACTTTGGCTCAATTACAAGTACAGGAACATTGCAAATAATAGCCAGAGGTCAGATTCATTTCGTTTTTCGTGAAGTGTGTAGCTCAGGAAATTCAGCAGTATAGAACTCGTCACTTCTATTGCAAGATCTGACTGAATAAAACTTATGGTGAAGACTGCTATATATTTGCCCCCTAAAATTATCCTTTAGCTGCTTCTCTTAAATGTAATATGAATATGAACTTTGTGCTGTCAGAAGAAAATTACTGGTGTATAGATTCGGAAATGAAGAAAGCAGACAAGCCACAAATGCTGTGCTTGTGGAGAAGTGGCATCTTTCTCACTGAGTAGGACCAACAGCTGGGGTCCAGCTTCAGGAAAGGTGTCTATAAACTCCTATATCAGCTAAGAGGTGAGTCTTCAAAGTTGGGGCATTGTCCAGCAAGGCTAGAGGATACACTTATTGAGCTGAGGCAGATAATACAGTCAGCTTCAGAATGTAGGTGCAACTTATGTCAGAAACCTTCCCATTGCAGATGCCAGAATCCAGATACCTCTAAAATCTTGGGAAACTAAAGTTTCTGGCAACGTTGCAACTTTGTATCTTTAGAAAGAAGCAGCCAGCCTCAGTATTGAGGAGCTGGTTAGTTTAAAGGATTTTCAGTTGAATTAAACCTTTGTGGGCTGGGCTAGTCGGTACACCCAGGAGCAGAGCTGGATATACATAGCTGTATCCCCAGAGCAGGGCTGAGCCTGAGCACAGATAAAGGATTGACGTAAGTCCTCAGATGAACGAAGGTATGCAGAGCCTTCTGAATTAATAAAAAAAAAAAATTGGGTCAAGGAAAAAAAAAGTTATCCAGGCTGGAAGAAGGGATAAACACGGGGAATTAGGCAGCCTGGGGAGGCTACGCATGTGTGACCCAGTCATGTGCGACAGTCCCTGCAACTGCTGTTACTGGAAATGAGCTATCAGTGTACCAAACGCCATGAGCAAGGTGAGAAATAAGGTTCGTGAAAAAATTTACTCAGTGACAACTCACACAGATTTTTTTGTTTGCTATATTTTTTGATGTGCCCTTTTGCTGTTTTTAATTTAACCCCTCCCTTGATTTTAGGAGTTCAGCAAGGGTCTGAAGGCTGAAGCCCAGGCATCTGCAGCCTGCCACTGCACTGTTAAGCAGATATTGAGACGTGGTGGCATGTGATGTATGCAACACAAAGGTGAACAGAGATAAATCTTGTTAAATCGCTCCAAAGAGAAACATCTGTGAGGAACAACATTATATGGCAGAGTATATATAAAAAACCCTCTAATATCCTTAGAACATGCTTTTACTTTGCCTCTCTACTGTGTACCTATCAGGTGTTCTCTTGCTTGAAGCATATTTTTAGTGCCATTAAATATGTCTAACTGATGGTGTTATGGCCTATCATTGTCTCCTGACAGAAAGTGGCTGCACAGGTTTCCTAGAAGTTGTTCAAGGTAAAACAAAAGTAGGTTTTGTGATCTGGTTTTTAGTTTTGTCTTTTTTTTGGGGGGGGGTGGTGTGGTGTGGTGGTGGTAGTGGGAACGTAATCTCATGCGTGTCTAATGTGAAATATCATTTTCTGGGATCAGGGACTACAAGTCTCCCCATGCTCTCTGACCTAGTGACTCTGGCTCTCCACTACCTGCTTGCATTCTCATCCAAGGGCTTTACACTCCCAGCTGCAGAGTGGTTCAGCTTCTAAGGTGATGCAAAATGGTCTCTAGTTCACCTTGCATCACCAGTGGCCTGAGATGGGAACTGAAGCCCCACTCCCTGCGTGCCTGTGGGCAGGGTGGCAGGCATGGGAGGCTGCACTGCATGGGAAAGGGGTCCTCAGCTGAGGGCAAGAGCCAGCTTTGAGCAGTGGGGCTGCTGATCCCATCGCTTTGCTTGATGCCAGCACATGGAGTGCATGCACTTACAGCTAAGTTATCTCCAAAAATCAGGTTGCTGTGCCCTAACTTTGTTTACTGTTCATGGCCTCATTTTTCAGCTGGGCTTTTTGGAGTCTTATACAGGGTGTTGGCATTTCCCTGCCTTGAGTGTGAGTCATGACAAAATTTATGTCAGCACAAAATGCCTGGCTTCCCAGATCCAGGCATATGTCCTTATGTCTGGGCTCAGAGGCTCAGTCAGGGAGGGAGCTGTGCTCTTCTGAAGAGAGATGATCATCAAATTCAAAGATGAGTAGGAGGGCAGGTTTGCCCAAGTTCTCCCATCAGCTAACTTGCAGCTAATTCTCACCCTGAGTGCATAAGGCAACAGCCTGTGTGCTTAGAAGTTGTATGTGCAGCTTGTGCTGGGAAATCCAATTCATTTGTCTGGTTGGCAGAAAGTATCTGGCAAACATAAGGTTAATGTGAAGACATGAAGACATTTCTTTCAATGCTTTCCAGAAGTGGTTAAGGAATTTACACAATTTGTTTCAGAGGCTTTACCTTATACCTGCTGACTTATGCCAAACCGGTGTAATAGCAAGGACATTTTAATAAGCAATAACTGCTGCTGAGGAAAATATTATTTGCTCTTAAACTAAACCAGACAGGGTATGTTCTGTGTGCCTGGTGACAAGCCCTTGTAAGTATGTATAATAACTGCCAAAGGCATAACTTCCAGAGGTGGTAATGTGAGCTCACAGGGGGCCATATTTCTTAATCTTTCCTGATTTTGCTGTTTTTTCTTATATACACATTATTATATGGAACTTATGATAAATGCTATTTGTGGACAGAAATACTTACGCTAATCATAGCAATCAGTGGTCACAGCACCCTAGCACTGTTGCAGACCTTGAGGCAGTACGTTAAGAGAGGAACAACCTGAATAATTTGAGCACACACGTTAAATGTGGTTTCATATTGGCCACAGGGAAAGAAGGAAACTGCAGACACGATTTTAAAGTAGAGGTTTCAGTGGAGGAAGAGGGGATCAGTGTTAGTGGTGCTATAGCTCAGAAGTTTGAAGGAGAGGCTGTGAGACAAGTTAGCAAAACAGTTTGGTAAACTGTTGATGCGCTTTGAAAGGTCTCACCACAATGAGAACTAGTTGGAAACCTGCTGGCAAAGCGCTTCAGTCAAAACACATCTTGTCTCTGAAATTACAGCGTCTTGTTTAAAAGGTCTCGGATTCACCAAACTTCCCAGTGGCAGGGCAAAGCTCTGAGTCCTCTCAGGTCTTCCTGGAGACGTGGCAGGTGGGAAGGAACCCTGTCCCTGCTGCATGCAGTGGGACTCCTTCCAAGGCAAGGAGCAGAGAAGAGATATCAGTCAGCTGGCTTCTTCCCTTCCACCACTCCCACCTTTAAACTCCATTATCAGAGGTCTGGCTGGTGTTGAAGAGGGCATTATGGCACCTGCCAGCCTGGCCTGGTGGCAGCTTGGCCACCACCTGCAAGTCTGCAGCTCTGAGAGCCAGCCCTCAGCTCCATCCCTGGAGGCATCCACCAGTCCGACCAGGGAGGTCCAGCTGTGTTCGCACTCCCACGCTCTGTCCTTTGGGAGTTTTCCTGGATGCAGGGGCATTGTTTCTTTTGCAGGGGAAGGAAAGCTGTACTTCAGTAAAGAAATTCGAAACAACAAACATTTTATACATTTACTCAAAGACGTGAGTTTACCTACAGGCTTTCCAATCCCTCTCATTGCAGCTCTAGTTTATGCCAGGCTCTTCTTTTTTTCAGATGGGAAGGTACATTGTTCCTTTTAGATCATGCACAGATTTAGCAAGAGGAAGGGTGGGAAGGGATGTCCTTTGTGTCTGATGGGGCTCATTCTTCTCCCTTGATGCTTTGGAAACAGTCCTTGACAAGGCTGACTTTTACCCTTAGGTATTATAAAGGCTTCTCAAGAGCACAGTCACAGCCTTTATCTAGTACAGACTTTCTGATGCAGCCAAAGCCCCTCCCTGGAGCAGACCCTCCAGCACTTAGGCAGGCTTTCCCCACCCCACTTCTTAAGCGTGGGCTAAGGCAGGGTTGGATCCAAAGTCACAGAATCACAAAATCACAGAATGGTAGGGGTTGGAAGGGACCTCTATGGGTCATCTAGTCCAACCCCCCTGCTGAAGCAGGGTCACCTACAGCAGGCTGCACAGGACCTTGTCCAGGCGGGGCTTGAATATCTCCAGAGAAGGAGACTTCACAACCTCCCTGGGCAGCCTGTTGCACTGCTCCGTCACCCTCAGAGGGAAGAAGTTCTTCCTCATGTTCAGACGGAACTTCCTGTGCTTCGGTTTGTGCCGATTGCCCCTTGTCCTGTCGCTGGGCACCACTGAAAAGAGTCTGGCCCCATCCTCCTGACACCCACCCTTCAGATATTTATAAGCGTTTATTAGGTCCCCTCTCAGCCTTCTCTTCTTCAGGCTGAACAAGCCCAGCTCCCTCAGCCTCTCCTCATAGGAGAGATGCTCCAGTCCCCTCACCATCCTCGTAGCCCTCCGCTGGGCCACTTGTGGCCTCTGGAAGAGGCCCAAGGGTGGAATGGATTAAGTTTCTTCTTGCTCCATAGCCCCAGGAACAGAAACAACATCTATTGAAGTAAACGTGAGACATCTGTATCCCACGGGAGTGCTCTGAATGCTGCGTGGAAGGGAGAGCTCTTGATAAAGTAGCAGGCTGTAAGTTAAATGAAGAGTCGCAGGAAAAACATCTCAGAAAGTCTGAAACAGCCTTCCCCTGCCACCTTCTTCCTCAGACTGACCTTTTTATGTTCTGAATATCCAGTGGTACCAATTAAATGCTTACAGATTATTAATTAATGTGAGGATTTATGCTGCAAGGCTCCCTGGGCACTAAAGCAGCTGTTCCGGACACCCTGGCTACTCTGAGACTTTTCTTTCAAAAAACACCTTCATATTAGTGCTGAGATGAGTTTAGAATTGGTTATGTAGTTCAATGTAGCAGTCATAAATAAATTAAAATATATTAAGAAGTCAATAACAGTAGGATTGACATTGGCAGGAGCAAGGAAAAGTCAGGGGGAATCTGGCGCAATGGGGGAGAGACCCCTCACATATAACGGGTGAGCTTTCTGCAGGCTGCAGCCAAGTGCTTGTGCCTCACGTGTGCGACCGCAGGAGCAGCCAGCTTCCGCGTGACCGGAGAGGAGTGGTGAGCACTGCTTTCAGCGTGCTCTGGCGCATGCCTGAGAAGCAAATTTCTACAGCTGTTACATAGTCAAGTGGATTCCTTTTATGAAATGCTTACAAGATGTAATTTAACAGCGCTAATGTTGAAAAGCAGCTCCTGTTCTTTCTCCTTTTTTACGTAAGCGGGAATTTTGAAGCAGGTAAGTTTTTGCAGGGAACAGCTTGTGGTGTTTTTAAATGGCCATTTCCTAACCAGGTCTTAAGTGCCCTTATCTCTTAGCAGACCCAGAGTCCTAGAGAGCCCACGCTGCTTTGGAAGCTTGATAATTCCATATTTTCATCACAGGAACGTAGGAAAAACCTGAAATCCCCCAGACAGGCAATATGCTAAGTGTACACATTGTCTGACTGCTCCCAGTCACTAGATGCCTTTATCTTCTACTGCAGTCCTCCGAGAAATGCTGGAGTGAGCAAGATGCAGAGGAAGGAGCTGGTTCCACTGCACAGTCTAGACATGTAACTGTTTGAATTTTGCTTCAAGGTCAAGTCTTCAGAAGCAAACTTCCTAGTAATTTAATCTTTATTTAAAAAAATGACTTCTGCAGCAGCTCAGGGCTTATCCAAACTGAGTTAAAGCTCTTGCTTCCCCAGAGAGGAAGGGATGGGTCTGAACTGAAGGTGTAGAATGGGGATTTTAGACAGGAGATGAGGGGGGACATGCCTCAAGAACTGCACTTAGCACATGTTGCTGTAGGGAAATGGTGTGGCAGATGGTGTGCTTACGTCATGACCCCATTTACAGGAAAAAAGAAGCAAGGCATGACTTTCCTGGGCCCTGACACAAGGCAGCTAGAATATAATTTCTTGCCCTGACATTACAGTGCACGAGACAACTACTTAGGCCTATGGATAGTCCTGAAGCTCACCCACGCTACTCTGCCAGCATCTTCTAGTCACTATTAGCAAACACCATATGAGTCTGACAAGGAAGTTTCTTTGTCAAGTCATAGAATCATAGAATGGTTTGGGTTGGAAGGGACTTTCAAGATCATCTGGGCCCAATCCCCCTGCAATGAGTAGGGTCACCATTCACTAGACCAGGTTGCTCAGAACTCCATCCAACCTGGCCTTGAACACTGCCAAGGAGGAGGCATCCACAGCTTCTCTGAGCAACCTCTTCCAGTGTTTCACCACCCTCATGGTGAAGAATTTCTTCCTCATATCTAATCTAAATCTGCCCTCTTTTAGTTTAGAGCCATTCCCCCTTGTCCTATCACTACAGACCTTTGTGAAAAGTCCCTCTCCATCCTTCCTGTAGGCCCCCTTCATGTACTGGAAGACTGCTATAAGGTCACCCCAGAGCCTTCTCTTCTCCAGGCTGAACAGCCCCAACTCCCTCAGCCTGTCCTCATACGAGAAGTACTCCAGCCCTCTGATCATCTTCGTGGCCCTCCTCTGGACCCGCTCCAACACATCCATGTCCTTCTTTTATGTTGGGGGCTCCAGAGCTGGACACAGGACTCTAAGTGGGGTCTCACGAGTGCGGAGTAAAGGGGCAGAATCACCTCCCTTGACCTGCTGGCCACGCTTCTCTTGATGCAGCCCAGGATAAGTCCTTTCCATGTTTCTCTTTTTGAAGGCTTTCAACACAGCAAACAAACAAACTACCTGGCCACAGCTATGCAAATACATTCTGTTTTGTGGCTGCTGGAAATGGGGCTGAAGCCACTGCTCTATTTTGCACATGATATTAAAAGAGTAGATAAAAACAATTAGTCATCATTATCATGGGGCTGGTGTTTAATTAGTGACCTGGCAGCAAAAGGTTCTCGACTGATCATTCCAACAACTCTTGAGAGCTGTCCTAGGGACTCATTCAGCGCAGGCAGTTTGCTCTGTAAGACTATTGACATGCAGAAAGTGTGCACGCTGACTGGGAGAAATGAAGTGATGTCAAGAATGTTTTGGCTATACTAACTCTGAGTATGTCCTTGCTGCCCTGGAATTTTGGTTTTAAACACAATATTGTTTGAAGGTGCTTTGTAGCTTTCAGTATCACATTCCAATAAAAGGAAAGGTATAGCATGCTGACAGCTTACGGTTGCACTTTACAAAGAAGATTGCCAAACATTTATTTTGTCTGTTCATTTTGAAGACATAATCCAAGGAATTTGAATTTTATTCCTGAATCCAGAAGATAATCAGAAAAAGCCATATATATGCTCTGACTGATTTATTAGCAAATAAAATCAGCATATTGCCAAATATCAAGATTTTGGGCATGTTTTCATATTGGTTATCCTGGTGGAGATGACAGATGTACCCAAGGGCACAATATATTTCAGCTGCCAATTTTGTCTGGCCCTGACATGGACTGAGTTCTTAATTTCTGCATCTTACAGGAATGTTCTTTTTCTCTGCTAAAAATTGCAAAGCTCCTCCTTCCTAATGCCCAGAAGTAAAGGATTTGGGAGAATACCTTTCAGGATACTGAGCTGCTTTGTTGGAGGACTGACCCAGCATCATAGCAACAAATAAGGCACTGTATTTTTTGATTCAGAGCTAGGGACCCTGCTTCAGAGATGGAGCTGAAGTCTTCTGAATAGCACTCTCCAAAGAGAAAATATCCTTATATTGAAAGTATGGCCATTTATTTTTACATGGACAATGTGAAAACTTTGTGCAATAAGAGGAGAAATATTTCACTGAAAAGTCTTTTTGTTACTTGCTGCTTAGCTGTTCGCATTCATGCATGTTCATTTTTACCACATTCAAATTAGAAAAGAGCTTTTGGACAGTTAGGTCTTCTGCTTCAGGAGGGCTCTACTGATATTCTTCCAAATGACAACCGAAGTAAAGCACAGAGAAATGTGTATGCCATGATGAGCTGTCTTCAATCAATATGGCTTATAGTTACCACTGCATGCCCTGTTTCTGAAAACCATGACATGGATGGTCCAATTAAATGTTCACCTTTTGAAGACTAAGATGATTATTCCAGCTTCCAGTTCTTGAATAAAACCTCAAGAGAACTGTTTTTCTTGAGCTCTCAGTTGTGTCTTCATTCCTCCTGAGACAGGAACTTTGTGAATCTGACGGGAAAAGACATTTCCCACTAGTTTTGTCAATTCCATTAGGAGTTTTAGCCCCCTAGAGGGGGTCTTTGTTCAAATTAACCAAAGATTTATGAATCCCCAAAGGGATAACTTAAGGCTGCATCATAGCCCGGTGGATTTTGATTCTAGCTAAGAAAATATGCTCCTCTAAGTTTCATACTTGATTTTCTTCTTATCAAAAAATAGAGGAACCAAATGGTTTGTCATCCCTCTGCAAAAATTCCCCCCAAAAACTTTCTGCAGGGACTGTACAGAAAATTAAAGAAAAAATGGATTTAGATTGTTTTATTTCAAAATCTGGATTAAAAGTTCAAGCAAAGTTCTCTAATATCTGGTTGTAAAGCCAGCAAACAGCCTGCTATTACCAAGCACAAGCCTTTAACGAGTAGGACAGGTTCTCATCCGGTGTAAATCAGTACTACCCTGTTGAAGGAGACCAGCTCAGTGGAGCTGTATTTTTTGCACTAAATGTAAATCTAGTCTACTATTTCACAGCACATGTAAAGAGAGTTGAGGAATGATCAGGTAACCTCCAGTCCCAGAAGTCTTTGAATGATTGGAGGATAGGAATCCTGTGTCCAGTTCTGGAGCCCTCAGCACAGGACGGATATGGACCTGGTGGAGTGGGTCTAGAGCCTTCTAGTACCTGAAGGGGATCTACAGGAAGGTTGGAGAGGGACTTTTTACAAGGGCCTGTAGTGATAGGACAAGGGGCAATGACATTAAACTGAAAGAGGGCAGATTTAGATTAGACACAAGAAAGAAATTCTTTACCCTGGGAGTCGTGAGGCACTGGAAGAGGTTGCCCAGAGAAGCTGTGGATACCTCCTCCCTGGCAGTGTTCAAAGCTAGGTTGGATGGGGCTTTGAGCAACCTGGTCTAGTGAAAGGTGTCCCTGCCCACAGGAGGGGGGCTGGAACTAGCTGACATTTAAGGTCGCTTCCAACCCAAACAATTCTATGATTCTATGATTCGGCCTCCTCCTCCTGTCCCGTCCTCTGGCTAGCTCGTGAATCCTCTCATTTTAATTTCTGTTTTGTTTAAAGAGCATGCTAATACTGATGTTATTGCTGCCTTTCTGCCTCTACTGCTTTCCCATTCTTCAGGTGAGCTCTTGAGGACACAGTACTTTCATTTTCTTCATACAACAAACTCCCGCAGTAGCCTTTGTTTATGAATTATTTGGTATTTATTAACCTAATATGAATTTGATCACAAGGAGTTTTATTTAGCATTTGGTGAGAGTTCCATAGCTAATTACTAACACATGTTATAATTCATTGTCAGGCAAATAAACCTTTCAAATAAAGCAATGCAGAAACAACCCATGGGACCCTGCTGAGACAGCTTTGTTTGCAAAATCTGGAATTCAAAGTCTTGAGAATCAGAACATGCTTTCCAGCCAATTAAAATGGTACACGAGACGCTGGCTCTCCTTGCATCAGGCTGCTGGGATGAGATGCTCTGGAGGATGGCTATTTCAGGAACAGGATGGAGGGAGCGGCAAAGCATTGGTCTTTTGCTGCATTGTACATCACTGCCTGTTTTCAGTCTGGAAAAAACTCCCTGAAACTCTCTTCAGGTGAAAATTGTAAGACTGATATCTGAAATTACCTGGACAGGGACAATGACGAAGATTATTATTACTGTCATTAATAAGGCATTCTACAGACAGTAATGCAATTGTTAACTCAGCAGAGTTAGTAATAGCAGATAGCACACACACGGTATTCAAAGAAAGCAGAGAATGGAACACTAGCTTCTTTGCTCATCTATGTGCTCTGCTGATCTCTGCCTCACCCCCAAGAACATCTGTTCTCTCTAACTTTACCTTGTTTTATCAGTCAGCAGTTTTCTAGGGGAAGAGCTATGGTTTGTAGACTTCCTGGGAGAAGTGCACGTTCAAGAGTGAATGACAGTATGTCCATCAGGAAGGAATGTTAGCAGCAATCATGGACAAAGAATTAAAAAACACAGCACAGAAGTATAGGGAAAAGCTCAACAAAGTAGTTTGTTGGAACACATGGCTGGAAAGAAGGAGACATAACAAAGGAGATGAGAAGCAGGGGACATGAAGAGGACCATGAAGAGAAGCAGAAAGAAACAAGTAACAATGACAGATGAAGGATCTAGAGAGATCAAGGGAAGATGACTGGCAAGGACTCCTACATCTACAGGATTTTACTATCAGTAGGTCGAATATGTTAAATGTTTGAATATGGAGACTTCAGTTGAAGAGAAGCTGGCAGTAGATTATGGGAGAAATGACTGGAATTTGATATGCTGCTGATTATCATGGGACCACTGTGCAATATCAGTATATGGGGAGTCATGGGATTTATTTTTAGAGACATGAAACAAAGACTTGAGTCTATCTTGGCATCTGCCAACCTTGGATGTACGTTGCTTTTTGGACTGTTATGACAGCTTTGTTGGAAGCTTTGAGAAATTTTTGGTAGCAGTGTGGCAATGAGCACACCAAGAATGAACAGGAAATGTGCAACAAGAGCAAAGATTTAAATGTTCTTGTTTTTTCCTGTTACGCTGTTGTAGTTATGGCTGCTTGGCTCCTTTGAATGAAAAGAAGAAAAATGATGGCAAAGTGACAATTTCTGTTTAACAGTTGGATGCAAGTATAGGGCATATGCTTCCTACGAGACATACACATTGACCTTGATTTCTCCTAACCATATTTGGGCAAATAATCAAGGCTTCCCACTCACCAGAAACTCTGTCCATAGTTAAGAGAGATACCTACAGAGTATGATTCAGATCTTAATTCAGTGATGAGCTGGATAAAAACTGTATGGATCCTTTAAGTATAATTCTAAGAGTAAGTTGAATGGAGCTTTGGTAAGCTAAAGAACTGTTGCTGTTCATGAGGACATTCGTTTGTCCTTTCCTAAGGAAGAGTTCATGAGAGTCTGCAGCACAGGAAAACTTACTGAAGGTTTAAGCTTTCTTAAAATTTGTCCCTATTTACTTCTCATCCACAGAAATAAACAGGTGAAAAGTGACAGATTTGGGGTGCCTGTACAGTTTCAGGCTTGGAATAACTATGACATTCCACACCTGGGTAACTACCCTGAATTTCCTGAAGATTATTTTCTTAGACAATAGACCATATTACGTATGAAGTCCTGTCTCCTGTACCAGCAACCGCAACATCTCTGCAACTGTTGCACATAGTAGCCCACATTATACTGAACTCTGTTTTACTTGCAGCCATTATACTTTGATCTTTGTTAACAGTGAAAGTCATATCACATGGTGGGAGGGTCCTACTCAAGCTACTTCATGGACCAAACATATCTGCCGAAGAGGTTGGGCACTCTTCATCCCTGGAGATTTTGAAAACGTGGCTCGGGAAGACCTTGAGTAAACTGACCCTTGTTCTGAGTGCGAGATTGGAGCAGGTGACATCTAGAGGTCCCCTCTAACCCAAATTTTTAACTTCCATAATTATTTCTAATTTTGAAACTAACCTTCATGGAAATGACGAAACTTTTAGTTACAATTGCTTTATTGTTCTATAGTCTAAATTCCTTGGGGCAAAAATGTGCTGATTTAAAAAAAAAAAAAGGAAAAAAAAGAAGCCTCTGTGATTTAAAAAAGGAAATTGGAAAAATGGATTAACTTATTGCCATTTGATATAAAAGAAAATGTTTTTATTGAAAAAAAATCAATTTTTTCTTACTCTCATTGGAAGGAAATAGCAATAAATATTGAAGAATTTTCATTTATTTTGAAAAATTATTCTCAATCAAAAAAAACCTGCTTGTGTTTTTGAGCATCAGTCTTGGAGAACATTTCCTGCAAATGCCTCTTTAGACATCTCATGAACTGTTCCAATTCCAAAAACCAGAAACCTGAAACTCTCTGATACCAGAAACAGTTAAGTAGTTTTTCTTGGGAAATAAATCAGGAGAGTTCTGCGTGTGGTAACAGGTCCTGTGGTAAATTTTTTACTGGTTGCATCATCTACCTGATAAGAGAGAGGACTCCCAAGACCTTTCCCCTCTCTACTCTGTGTCCCGTCTTGATGCAGCACATACTGGCAGCAGCTGCCAAAACATCCTTACTGCACCATACCTGATAACACACTGGGGCATTCAGTAGGTGTTACATGGACACAGGTCCTGTCCCAAGGAGCATGACACTAATGCGATTCTGTTTGCCTACTTCATCACCCCAACACTTCATTCAGGTGGGAACTCTCAGTGTTCAAGACTGACTCTTTCAACGATGCCCCTGTTACATGCGTCCTGCCCACACAGCAGCCAGCAGTCACTAGTTGCCATTCCATGAGTCAGCATCTCTGTTCATTCTGTGCCATAGGAACTGCTGAGGTAGTATTATTTGTGGAAACATCAGCTTTGTCTTCTTTTTTTGGCCTACAAATACTCATTACAAATGTTTGAAAGTATAAAAATACTGACTTCGTTCATGTGTCGGTAGGGACTCTGTTCGGGAGCATAGGTAACATTTCTTAACACTTAGCACACATAGTATTTCTCACAGTTGAGTCACGAGGAAGAACCTTTTGTCAGGTATCTAAAACAGCCCTTGAATCAACATAGGGTGTAAGAGAGGCGTCTTTTGTTAATAATAGTGGATCTTACCAGTCACTAAAGTAGCTGCAGGAACTTAGCAACTGCCATAGAAACGGATTGCCAAAGAAATTACGAACTTCAAGTTAGAAGTTTTGTGTTGAGTCAGTTATATTATATTGTATAAGCCTATCGCTTTGTCAGCGTATCTGTGAGTGACGCCATGTAACTGGTGCTGGGTTTCCATTTGACTGCTCAGCACTGACTGACTCTGACCTACATAAGTCAATCAAATAACCATATAGACAGGTTTGTGACACAACTGGGCCAGTACCAAGTGAAGTATCTGATGTAATGGTGTATCAGGTATGTCCTCTCTTGATTTGGGGGTGCTGATCTTATGTCTGCTACACCTAGTGTGAACTAAGAGCACCCAATACTTGGTACTTGCCTGTCTGAAATGCTCCTCTTGCAATGATATTCACTGTCACATCATATCCTTTTTTTGAAAAGGCAGAGGAGTTATACCAAACCAAACTAGAAGAAACCAGTCGTAGTGCTTTTGATAGCCTGTGGCCTGGGCCCCTCTGCAGCCTTCTGCTACAGGAAGACACTTTGAGCTGATTTGTTTTCCAAGGAGAGATGCAGGGTAAGCAGGATCCCATTATACTGTCTGTATAACACCTTGAACAGTTTGTCAACAACTTTTTTTACTTCCATTATAAATAAGATTCTCTGAACAAAACAATAGACATGATAATTTGGAGAAGCTTGGGACAGTAAAATCAGACAGAGTCATTGCTTTGAAGCCCATCTATATGAATTATGACCTAGCCTAGATAAGTTTTGTAGCAGAAAGGTGATTAGGAAGTTTATTATCTATAGCTTTTACAGCTGCATGTGTGAAGCTACCAGGAAACACATGCAAAAAGTTTTCAAAAGATGCTCATCATTTTCCTCTTATTGATATAATTTTCTCAGCTCCTCATAGACCGTGAGTCTGTCTTTTCTCTCTTGGAGGAAAAGGTGGGGATTACTAAGCTGGCTTACACTTGTGATTCAAGTTGGAAATCACAGAATTTGTTTATGGTGCCTTAATAACTGGCCCCAGTTTATTTTGTTAACACTAAGGCCTATCCCAGTTGCATCTGACTAAAGTAAAGATTTCTCAGGAATGCTGCCATGTGCAGCAACACCTTCGAGTCACCTGGACTGAGTGAGTGAGTGATGGCAGAGTCCCAGATCAGATCTGCCTAGTTTCTCAGTAAGTATCTTTGAAAATCTGTCCACATCAATAGCTGCCTTGCACTGCATAGTGATGCTGTTATGTCCTTCAGACTGGGCCAGAATTAAAGATTTCTCTCTCCTCGTTCTCCATGTCCCATATTCTTTGGTTCTCTTCCTTCATTGTTTTGGGCCTGCTGTAGACTGGGGGGAGCTCAGAGCAGGGCAGGTCTGAGCCTTATGTAGGAACACCTGGGTTTTGAAATTTACTCCCTGAAAGAAAGGTGCTCATTGATCATTGCTTCCTTAGTGACTGATCGTTCATACTGAATGCTAGCCCATGAAATTGGATTGTTGTCATCAGCAAATCTGACCTGTGGTTCAATGGCAGAAGAATTTTACAGTCTTGAATGCTACCATCTTATTAAAGTAGAGCTTAATCTGTTTTGGACACCTTACCCCAAAGCTGGTCAAGACATACTGATTGGCGGACTGGAACAGGCTGGTGGTGGTTGTGTATTTTTTACCTCCTAATTTCCTTCACAATTGTTACCAGTGAGTGTGAAACTGTACAAAATAAGGCAGTGCCTTTCACTCACTTTCTGCTGATGCAAAATGACTTCCTGAGGTGTACGGAAATGAGTTCCCATTCCTCCTAAAAAAGGCCTTCATTTTTTGAAGGTCTTCTGCTCCTGAAAAGCAGAATACTCACAGCCAGGGAAATGGAAAGCTCTTGATTCACGGAAC
This sequence comes from Opisthocomus hoazin, assembly GCF_030867145.1. NCBI lineage: Eukaryota > Metazoa > Chordata > Aves > Opisthocomiformes > Opisthocomidae > Opisthocomus > Opisthocomus hoazin. The sequence goes on from NC_134415.1 coordinate 66,868,039, forward strand.
AGGTGCAAGCAAAGCAAGGGATGTGCAGTTCCTCCTCCCCATTCTACTGTGCTGCTCAGGACAGGGGCTAACTGCAAGGGACCTTGCAGGACATGTCTGCTCAGGAACGGGCTTCTGGAGTCTCTTTTCTTCATGTTGCTTTTTAGCAACACAACTGGTTGGTTTTGTGGACCTGACTGCTGAGAGTGATGATTTATTTCACATGAACCATTGAACTCTATTCATGTACAGACAACTTCAGATTGCTGCTGACCTCAAGCTGAGTCAGTAACTGAGAACGCAACGTTCCCCTTCTCACCCTACGACCCTTGCATTCCTCTCTTCTTTGTGTAATATGAAACTAGGCATAGGAGTAAGTACTTTTACAAATAATAATATTTGCACTTCAAATGGCAGTGAAAACAGGCTTATATATTCCTGTGCGTAGTTGAGCTTAAATGGAAAATGACAATCTGTATATCACACAGTGACCTTAAGGCTGTTGCATTTTAAAAATATAAATGTATGTGTTTAATATACGAAGCATATTTGATAGTATATAATTTAAAAGTTATATGAATGTTATTTCAGTATGAGAGCTCAAGGGTTTTTAAACGGTTGCTTTCACAGGAGCTTCTCATGCACTCTCTTGTCCTTCCAGAAGAGTTTATCTTCTAGGGTTTTGCGGTATCTGAGGGGAACTAGTTTGATCTTAAAAATATGCCTTGTTTCTATATTAACATCAGAATAGGATCCAGTGGAAAGTTAACCAGTGTTTTTGAGTGATATATCTATATAGAGGAACACTTTTTGGTTAGCTGAGGCCTGAAATCTGATATAGTACCTGGTGTAGGAACACATAGAGAACTGCAGAAAAATCCTGGATACACAAAGTAGAAATCAGCATGAGAAATGGGAGAATTGTGTATTCGCAGGTCTCTGACTTCTTTGCTTCTATCCACTAATTCCTCTCTCTTCTAGAGTACTATCATTAAAAACTATCATGGAAAGGAAAGGAAAGGAAAGGAAAGGAAAGGGAAGGAAAGGGAAGGAAAGGGAAGGAAAGGAAAGGAAAGGAAAGGAAAGGAAAGGAAAGGAAAGGAAAGGAAAGGAAAGGAAAGGAAAGGAAAGGAAAGGAAAGGAAAGGAAAGGAAAGGAAAGGAAAGGAAAGGAAAGGAAAGGAAAGGAAAGGAACGGAACCTCAGTCCACATGAGAAGCATAACCCTTCTCCCTCCCGGTGTGCCATGCCTCCTCTCTCTGAAGGGCATCCACTCTTGACCTGAGGAGAGATACTGAGAAACCACATAAAAATCATTTGCTTCTGCTGGCTACTCAGCATCTGGCAACTATGAGGGGATAGCTGGAAAGCTTTTGTTAATATCTCTTCCACGTGTTTCCTGAGTATTTTTCCAAAGCAGCTTAGTTGTGTGTGATGAACTCTCATTTCCTAATGTCAGTGACTGAAAATGTATGCCAGGGGATAACTGCAAAGCCATGTTACTTTGCCCAGTCACATCATCTGTGCCTGACCCCTGTAATTCCTTGAGAATGACTGATGCAAAATGACTACACATGAGCACTGCACGTTTCGTAAGGCATGTCAAAGAAAACACGTCGGGGAAGATCAGGCTACCCTTCTCTTTAAACAACTTATTGCATTTAGATACTGAGTTTGAACAAGGCTACGGTCAGACAGCATTTTTATAAAGCTGAGTAGAAGTCCAGTTGTAACAAGACTACGAGAAATGCTCTTATCTTCAATTTAGCAACTGTGGGTAATGTTGACAATTACTGAATGGATAAAAAGTTACTTGATCTCCTAGATCGCTGGCACAGTGTACAGCTGACTCTGAAGTCCCTGCTGTCATATTGCAACAGCTGCTGTTCCCTGTGAATGAGAAATTAAAGTTGGTGGAAGTATGTCTACCTGTACTCCTGACACACCTTCATTTGCTATGCAGGCGTGATTTTGACTGTGTTTCAGGCATTGAGAGACAGGTCAGCGATTTGTCCTCTGGATCTACAAAGTACCTGCTTTGAGGAGGAGCTTGTGGGCAGAACTGTAACAAAGTAAGTCTGACTAGAGCCGAGACACAAACAACAAAGTCACTTCTGTGCAGCCACTTTGGAGCATGAAATGTAATTACTTTTGGCCTTTTAAAATGAAGACATTTTGCCTTCTGACTTCTGAACTGTCTTTGCTCAAAGCCTGCAAAAGTAAAAGCATAACAACACACAAGAGCTTTAGGACAGGGGAGAGGAGAAAAAAAAAAGAGCTGAGGAAGATAAAGTTTGTTCTCAGAGAAGTCTTGTGATAACACTGCTGGGAGGACTCCTCTTCAGGAGTATCATGACTCATAACAGTAACTTCTATTTTGTACAGATAAATTGGTATCAGAGACTGATAAGCTGATAATTGACCTAATAATATTTTTACAAGATTTGTGATGCAGCTTTTGCAGTTTTCTCCCTGTGCCTTTTTTTTTCTAAGTTGAAATTCGTCAAATACTCCCTACTCCTTCACTGGGTGGATTCACTCCCCCTTGATGGACTTCAGTGCTGAAAAACTCGCTTTGTTTGACACATTCCTTGCATAGGGAAGAAAGCAACTTGGCCAAGTCTCTATAAGCTGAAATCTGGGCAAGAAATGGATTAGCTGGTGACCACATGAACCTTGCTTGCTATGGAAGCGTCACTGTTTTGTCGTCCTCCTTAGTGCTTTCTCCTAGCTTCTATTAGAAGTTGTCCAACTTCAAAACTGGGTTTCAGATTTCTTTCAGGGCATAAGCAAAGGCTTTGTTCTGCTGCTTATGAAATGACTTCAAGCTACACATGCAATTTTTCACCTCAGTTTCACAATTTATGGAACTTACATGTGGGTTTTTTTTGTTTTAAGCTCTCTGCTTGCATTAAAAATCTTTGCTCAGCCTTGACTATCATGGCTGTCCCTCTTGACCTTCTCAGAGTGTCTGCACAGAAAGCCTTGCTGCATTTGTTGGCATCAATTCCAAGTGACCATAGCTGCGATCTGGTGAAGCTGAGCTCTTTTTGATACCACTGTTTAAGCTAATACAAATCAAAAGTGTGTTTTTAATTTTCTTGTTCTTGCAATACAGCCAAAAGACTTCAGTATTAAGAGTACAAGGTGTTGGAGGTGCCCCTTTAGAGGGGCAAGAGGAGAAAGGAAGGCCTGTAGCCTCCTGTGCTGTTGTCTTTTGTAGTTCTGGGTTGGCCAGCATATTGTAATCCCAAGGAAATGTGTATGTTATATTCTGAACTAGGAAATAAGAAATTCATGCAGTCATTGGAGTTCTTACTTTTGTAATAGTGGTAAGACTATGTCAGTACTTTGGTAAGACTGTGTCAGTGACAGCAAGTCCCTTGTTTAAGACAGTACTACTTTCCATGTTCTCAGTACAGCTATATAGCTTGCTAACTCTGTCAGATAGTAGTGTACCAGATAGTCAGAAAATGACTTCATGACTCAAGATGAAGTGAAAAAAGACGTGTATATATACGTATATAAAGCTAAAAGAGAAAACCATACACTAATCAAGATAAATGGCAGGCATGAAACAGCAAAAAAGTGATTAGGGAAAAAACAGACAAAAGAAAAATCTAGATACAGGAAAAAGAAGAATAAAGAGCATAAATACCCAAGCAATAAAGGAAATTTTGAAAATTAGGAGGCACGTTAGCACACTAGCTGGGTATTTGGAAGAGGAAAAAAAACATTAAATATTACTCTGTGTGTCTATAAAGAAGTAGAAGAATTAATCTGCACCCTATGGAGAATCTTACAGTTTTTTTACTATCTGGGAAGGATGACGGCAAATGTGTATGCCAAATGTTTTAAAACCAGTAGACATAGTTAACTTGTACTAGTCTAGCACAGAGAAGTTGGCTGAAGAGACGACTCGTGTACTTGAAACAGGTATCAGTGTAATCAGTGACTGTCAAGGTACTTTCTCAGCACTGCTCTGTGTTCTGGTTTACATACTAGTGCTGGTTTGTATCAAAGCAGCGTTATATGTCACAACCTAGGTAAATGAAAAATTGTACAGTAGTTGCAAGTGGGGAATCCTCATAGATTTTTTATTGTCTCTGAGAGAGACAGTATCAAGACAGTCATAAGACTGAAACTAGTGCTTATTTTTAGCAACAGTCTATGTTCATTACTGAGAAAATGTGTAGATAATATAGTGATCAGCAGACTTTAAATTGAGAGGATGAGACAGCTGATAGAGTGATCACAATCATGTGATAAGCAAGGCCATTCAGAAGTTTTCAAATGAAATCTTATAATCCAGGAACAAAGCAAGCTGGACACGGCTGCAGAACACGGGCTTCGGATCTGGAGAGGTGCCTGTGCGGACATTTCAGCAGCACCCCTCTGCAGAAAGCAGCAACTAAGGCAGTGCTGGGCTGCACAGAACAGCAGGACCAGGAAGACAGCTGCTCCCTTTGTGACAGTGCTGCTGGGCTCTGGTATTCACCCGTAGAGACTGCTTTGCAAAAGGAAGCATGAGAAACTTGAGACACAACAGAAGAGACCTGTAAAAGTAATTTGAAGTCTGAAGAATACATCCTGCAGGTGAAAATAGCAGAGTGTCTGGGAGTCAATTTGATTACGGTGTATCTTCATAGGAAGCACATGCCAGCTATGAAAAGGCACAGACGAGGAAGGCAGCGCAGTGAAGGCTTAGCAGCTGATCCTGTACAAATCTGAAGGAGGAACAACTCAATAATGAAATACATAAACCTTCAGGACAAGCTAGGAAGTGGACTTGCTGCCCTGTAAATTCTGCAGGTCAAAGTCCAATGCCTTTCTGTGGGCAGGTTCATGAGTTTAGTAGAGGGGCAGTTGGATGAAACCTAATTGTATGTGATGTACTAGAGGAAACACCAAATAACCTAGTGGTCCCTTTTGGCCTTACAGTTTGTGAATAGAATATGTGAATTCGCTCACTAGCTGGCAACAGTGGAAGAAGAACGATCAAAACTAATCACATATTTTTAGTAGTCTTAACTTATTATTTTGTACCATCTGAGATACTAATTTGACCAGTAACAGAAAATGAGGTCTTGGGGACATGTGCTGCTTCTCGTTTCAAGTGTGATTTTTCACCAATGTCTTATTTTCCGTTGATTACACTAATGGACTGGTAAAGGCAACTCTCCCATCGCCTATTTTTGAAAAAAGTTCACAATTCATGAGAACTTTTCAAATTTTGGAAAGCTGCTCATGTTTATTTTGTATGTTTGTATTCATTAGAGTAATAAAATACCTTGCAAACCAGCAACCAGCTAGTACTGTATTTCATAATTTGTGGCCTCAAGTAGCAAAGCAACCAGTAGGAACAATTCTAAGACAGACAAGGTCAAATGTGAAAGAAAAATATTACTGGAGACTACTATTTGGTGAGTTACTTTTTCTGGATATAGTGAGCATTGCAATGATTGCTGGAATTGGTAATTACTAATCTCATTACTGGAACTGGTGGTAATTAATTTTATTGAAAATGTAGGAAACTGAAAATAAATTATACTTCTGCAGATAGCTGCACCAGGTGGAGACAGAGGTCTAAGCAGTACCTCTTCTGGAACATGGCAGTCCTGGGACATGGCTGTGGGGTCGTTGTATGGTAAATGTACCCTGCCTTCTCGTGCTTGTTTGGAAAAATTGCAGCAAACATTGCATGCTTTAGGAGTGTTTCTTGGTGTATATACTGGTAAGGACAGCTGAAGAAAAAGATTGACAATATTAAACATGGACCTGAGCCTGAAATTTTTTGCATCTTCTTCCATTTAAGCATGTTGCCATAAAATTTATCCTATGGAACACTTGCATGACTTGTTTCTATATATGTCTATATATTCATAGTACACACACACACACACATGCAAATACAGATATGCATGCTCCAGGCAAAGAGGAAAATTTAAAAAAGATGAAGTACCTGTCAAACTGTACAAAATAAAATTAGTTTTCAGCATGGCACTAGGTTTATGTAGATAATTTCTTATATGTGGGATTTACCTGCAGTGCTGTTGTGGGTGTACAGAAGACCTATAACCAGTGAGGTGGGGTTTCCCTGCATTGTTTGGGGGAGTATCTGTGTGGACAGATATGAAATAGTGATTTGAAAGTTTGACAGTAGCAGTACAAAAACATGTTTTTCAAAAACGTTAGGAATGTTTCTTGCTCTGATATTCTGGTACATTCCATGATACCAATACAAAGAAATACAAATAAACAAGAACCCCATCATACAATTACTTACCTAGGCAAAGTTAAATGGTTTCTAAGTTACTTACGTGCTAAGGCAATGGAATTTGTAAGAGGCTTTTTGAAGATAAAGGTCAAAACAGTAAAATAAATGTACTCATGTAGGTCTATTATATCTTGTAAGGTGGAGTTCTATATATCGTAGGTAGGCATTTCACTGTGATGGCAGAACTATGTCTTTTCTATGAACTTTTTTTTCATTTATTTTTTTTATACTAGAAATGTCAGGTCCCACTTTATTGACTGTGGCAGCTTTTACAGAAAATCTGCCAGATAACAGCATTTGTGTCCAAAACTTGTGACGCACTCTATCGTTCTCAAGGGCTGACAAAATGGGATGTAGAGTTGGGCTCCCACTCCGTGAAACCACACGTGTTTTACATGCAGAAGAAGTATATCTAAGTGAGGGGCTTAGATGGGGTAGGGATGCAAGGTGTGTCTGCAAGTACTTCATAGCACATCAAACAGACATACAGACAGCTTTCGTCTTGTGAATTTGGTTATTAACACCACTGTGACTGTGCCAGCATATGCTGCGTGTATCTGCTGTGGACTATGAAGGGTCTGAAGTCAGTTTTGCCATAAATGTGCAAGCAGAATCCAAGTCTGTGATTTTAATGGGTTTAAGAAGTTTTGGTGTCTGAAGCAGTTTCAGTCTGACACGGTGAAAGATTCACCACCAAGACCTTTACAAATCTGTATGGTCTTTTCAAGCAGTAAGAGGAAATGTGAATCCGTATCCATTTTTGAGATGGTTTACAATGGAGCAACCTAAGGTCTGTCTATTGGGTGCTACCTACAGCACTGTGCAGATGGAGTGCTTCTATCTGGAGATTAAAATTCCCCAATTTATGAAGCACATAACACACACTGTCTTCAGGTATCTTTAGGTATGTATGTATGTTTGAAGGCACAATCCAGAGATGAAAGGCCGTTATTGGTAAAGATACCCAGGCACTGGTCTCCTCAGTGTTGTAATGCTTAATTGACTAATTTCTCTATTTCATTTTAAAGATTACTTGTGATTCTAATGCTGAGATTTCAAAGGAATGGGGGTGCTTAAATCAGGGTATGGTCCAATTTCTGCCTGTTTATCCAATAACTTTCTTATGGAAAATGCAAAAAACTCTCATAGGTGCAAGGACTGAAACCTAAATTTCCTTCTTCCCAGATGAGTCTGGAAGAATACCAATTATTCCTTTGCTGTTTCTGCCTCAAGGAATCTTGAATTTTTTGTCTCGTTGCAGAACTTCTGTAGATACTTGGAAAGGTTTTCCTCCTGTTGCCAGGAGATGTCAACTTGCATTCTGTTAAGCACAGAAAAGGAACTAACCCTTCAAAACTGAATCAAATAATGCAGGACTGAGTAGAGACAACTCAAGATAGTTAGAAATAGATAACTCTGTCTCTAAAAGCTTAAGGCTTTCTTGATTTACCTTGCATAAATTTACTCCATAAGTGGGTAAAATGGTACCCAGTGGCAGAATAATGAATTCATTGTGGACCTCCAAAGTTTCAAGTGAGTACTGTGAAAACTAGACCAATTTCTCTCAATTTGAGACAGGTTTTCATCTGCTTGAAATAAGTGAAAAGTATTCATGGGCTCAAATAAATCTCCTCAGTATCTAAAACTTCATTAGTATATGAAATATTAACTTTGAGCTCCTCTCTTCTTATATAATTTCCCAAGATTTATTGAATAGTGTTGCAAACTGAAAAATCTACTTATGCATTTCTGAATACACTAGCTGTGTAATTAGGTAATTAAAACTTTGTAGCACATAGCATTTAATACAATTCCCTCATCTCATAAGACTAATTATCAAGATCTCTATGATGGAAACAATTATTAAAACCATCTGTCTTCATGCTCACCTGAAAAAATCTTGAGAAAACACTGTGCTGGGTTTTTTGTTTTGATCATGTTGCAGCTTCTCGATTCTAAATTTCCATCATAAGAGCTTTTAAATTTGAATTATCACAGAATAGTAGGGGTTGGAAGGGACCTCTGTGGGTCATCTAGTCCAACCCCCCTGCCGAAGCAGGGTCACCTACAGTAGGCTGCACAGGATCTTGTCCAGGCGGGTCTTGAATATCTCCAGAGAAGGAGACTCCACAACCTCCCTGGGCAGCCTGTTCCAGTGCTCCGTCACCCTCAGAGGGAAGAAGTGCTTCCTCATGTTCAGACGGAACTTCCTGTGCCTCAGTTTGTGCCGATTGCCCCTTGTCCTGTCACTGGGCACCACTGAAAAGAGCTTGGCCCCATCCTCCTGACACCCACCCTTCAGATATTTGTAGGCATTTATGAGGTCCCCTCGCAGCCTTCTCTTCTTCAGGCTGAACAAGCCCAGCTCCCTCAGCCTCTCCTCGTAGGGGAGATGCTCCAGTCCCCTCACCATCCTCGTAGCCCTCCGCTGGACTCTCTCCAGTAGCTCTTCATCTTTCTTGAACTGGGGAGCCCAGAACTGGACACAGTACTCCAGATGAGGCCTCACCAGGGCAGTGTAGAGGGGAAGGAGAACCTCCCTCGTCCTGCTGGCCACACTCTTCTTGATGCACCCCAGGATCCCATTGGCTTTCTTGGCAGCCAGGGCACACTGCTGGCTCATGGTTAACCTGTCGTCCACCAGGACACCCAGGTCCCTCTCCGCAGAGCTGCTCTCCAGCAGGTCCACCCCAAGCCTGTACTGGTGCATGAGGTTGTTCCTCCCCAGGTGCAGGACCCTGCATTTGCCCTTGTTGAACCTCATCAGGTTCCTCTCTGCCCAGCACATCTCACCTATGAGGAAAGGCTGAGAGAGTTGAGGTTGTTCAGCCTGGAGAAGAGAAGGCTCTGGGGAGACCTTATTGCGGCCTTCCAGTACTTAAAGGGGGCTTACAGGAAAGCTGGAGAAGGACTTTTTACAAGGGCCTGTAGCGATAGGACAAGGGGTAATGGCATTAAACTGAAAGACGGTAGATTTAGATTAGACATAAGAAGGAAATTCTTCACTATGAGTATGGTGAGACACTGGAACACGTTGCTCAGAGAAGCTGTGGATTCCCCCTTCCTGGAAGTGTTCAAAGCCAGGCTGGATGGGGCTTTGAGCAGTCTGGTCTAGTGGAAGGTGTTCCTGCCCATGGCAAGAGGGGTAAAACTAGGTGATCTTTAAGGTCCCTTCCAACTGCAATCCTTCTATGATTCTATGATTTTAAGGCAACTAACAGCTGGTTAAATCACTGGCTACCTTCTTTACTGTTCTCTAATCAAATCTTCTTCAAACACATTTGATTAATATTTTACAGTAATGCAGAGAATATGCAGCGAATCTTAGGACATCTTCCAGTTTGTTGGGACCCACACATGAAATATAGTCTAGATCTGGCTCCAAGGAGCTTTCAGCATCGATCAACAAGACAGATGAAGAAGAACAGGAAGAGAAAGGCAGCATCTCTTGCCCAGATACGAAGTCAACAGGTCAATGACAGAGAAGGGGAAAAAAATATTCTTATTTTCTTTGTTTCAGATTTGTATGCTGATGAATATGCTATATTTAAAATCGAGCTGGATTACTTTGTGATGATCAAATAAATAACAGCTGTAGGATGTTGAGTATTCTGAGCTTCACATAAGAGCCACCTCTCATCACACTTTTAAGACAAGAACTAATTTGTCTCTAGCACACCTCTGCGTGAATAACATCATCGTTGGGTAAGAGTTGGTAAGCTTGACACAAAGTAAAAGTAAGTAAAAAATAATGTCCAAGATTGCGTAGAAACAGTTTTTCTGCATCCTTCTTTATTGTTGTTGACAACAGATCACATACCACACATTGCCTGCAGCCTACCATGAAATAATTTTAAAAATCATACTCTCTTATTAATTTTTAAGAAGATGTGAATGTCTGTAGGAAACCAGTTTCACAGATGAAGACTGGACTGGATAAAATCACATGAAGCATTATACCATTTAGATTTTATACTGTTCAGCCAGCCACATCTTTCCTCTGCTTTGAGACAGATGTATTTTGAAAGGGCTATTTTAGGTTCCAAAATCTATGCCTTGTCTTTACTCTGGATTTTATATCCTGTCCTTTCGTGTGTGTGAGAGATTACTTTATTAATTGCAAAGAAAACATCCTTTAGGGATTAAACTAAGCCATTTTTTTTTGCAACCAGTGAGAGAGAGCATTTCAGATGACATCCAGTGACATTCATAATACAGCTTTTGCTAGTCTAAGGTCTCATCTACTCTGCTCCCAAGCAACAATAATATTCTGACAAAAGTAGACCACACCTGTGTCACAGGACAAAAAATGAAATAAAGGGACTGTCTGGCTAAGCCCTGAAATGTTGTGGGATATGGAAGGCTTTTGTATAAGCTCTAGGGAGAAAAAAAAATCTCTTGCTGGTATACGTCTCAGAGAGAAATATATGTTATATGTGCTAAGAGAGCTTGCCAGGAGAGTTTGACTAGTATATCTCTAGGATAGGCAAAGCCAGTACGCTGGGCTCTGTACTCTTGTCTTGGCTTAAAGTATGTAGAGAGTAATTAGGGTTGCAAAGTGGTATTGCTACATCGCAACGGTGCTGTCTTCAGCTCAGTAAAAGCTGTACCTCAGAAGGATTTACTAAAGGCCACAAGATTGGTCTGATGTGCCAATACCGCTTCCAATTTGTGTATCTGCTCCAGCTCTCTGCAAGGTGTTTCACTGCATGGTGTTAGGCTGTGGCAGTGATTCCTCTGGCCACATGCAATCATTGGCCATATCCATGTGATCCCCCTTTAGACTTGCATCTGTTCTTGCTCAAACGTCCTGGTTTTGGTTAAAACAGAACCTCATTTCACATATCGGTGTTTCAGCAGCATAGTGAGTTCCCTGGCTTGGGAAATGGAATTTTCAGCCATTGAAGGGCAAGATCTGTCTCATTTTGCTTGAGCTGACTCACCGTTGAAAGCTTAATGGAGAGCACTTGGCTTCTCAGCAAAGGTTGAATTCTCTTCTGGTTGCGGGTGGGGAAACGGATTGTATACAAATGCAATGAAAAGGTGTTGTGGCAACTTGCATGCCAGCCCTAGAACTGCTGTTGAATAGATCACAGGAGCTTTTCACTTTATTTAACACAGCACGATTTGGCTGTCCTTTCCTGCACGTAAGGGCACATGAAGGGGTGTGTTGGGTGTACTAGTTCCAGTTATGGATTCACTGGGATGATGGAAAGACAGACGGGGGGTGGAAAACTAACTCACTCTAACTATAGCTACTTTTGTTCGTATGGACATCGTGTATGGATTAAGAGAGTCTTTATACAAAGATCAGTGTGTAAGGAAGGAGTGAAACGAAAAAATGATGGGAAGTCAAGGTAGAACTGTTGCATGGAAATTCAAGATTATTGTGCAGTTGATTTCAACAGGGTCAGGTTTTCACCCTTTGTATATGGGTTACAGTAAGCCCCACTGCCAAGATGTGTGCTCAGCTTTAAGGACTTAAACTGACAAGGAGCATTTGTGCAGCTGAAGCTGAGCATATTCCTAGGGCTTTGCCAGACCATGGCTTTACTAGGTGATCTGTCCACAGAGGAATAACATGGTTTTCCAGCTTAGGAATTAGTCACTTATCCAGAAGGTGGCCATCAGGGGTCCAAGTTTTGCTTAGTTTTATATACAATGGCATTGTGCTAGCTTAGGTAGCTCCTGCCCCATCCTTCTGTCTGCTTGTGGGGTCTTTATTCTGTACCTTTCCACCACAGCTGGCGGCTCCTAAAGCTGGGCAGCTACAACTGTTTGTGATGCTGTATGGGAAACTGGATCACTGAAATGAGCCAGGAGAACGATAACACTCCAGAATGAGGGCTTCTTCCCACCCCTGTTTGGCATTTTGCTCTGTGAAGTCAGCACATTAATGCCCGCATAACTGCTTAGAAGCCACAGAGGAAATTACAAAAATTATTTTAAAGATTTGTTTCAAGAAATAATTGCTTATGGAACTCTCACTGAGGCTCCTCAGAGAGACCACACCTACACCGGAGCAAGAAGCATTTGTAATCATGCTCCAAATATGACAGCTATATCCTTGCTACCCTGAGGAGAAGTATGACCCATTTTCTTTAACAGAGAGAAAGCTCTTGTGCCCTTCTTTCTTCTAGTTTGAGAATACTTCAATTTGTATCCAAGAGAGATAGATAGGCTTTAATTCTGTGGACTCCATTTTTCAAGGGCTTTTCTGCCCTGCATTTCTTCTGTCTAAACATAGAAGGCGCTCTTACACTGCTGTCTGCAGCTGGTAAAAGCTATTCCTGGAGCTAAACACTGTTTGAACTGTTGGTTTTGACGGAATAAAGCAGTAACAGGTCCTCCAGGACATAAAACAAAGCTGACAGCAAATAAGCAATCACACTAATCTGTATTTCTGTGAAGGTAAATACCTTTCTGCAAAGGTAAATACAGTTATTTACATTTAAGGAAAGAAAAATTCCACTGAGACCAACCACAGTAAAAAGTTGTGAGTAGCTATAAACCATGATGTCTTACCCATGCAAGATCCCTTCCACATATTGGTCTAATACTTTGAGCTTTGCACAAGTCTTTCTCAAAGCCAAAACCACCTTTCCTAAGCAGACCTCATAGATACAGGTGTTCTGGAATAGATTTTGCATTGTATGAAATCCTGCCAATCAATCCAAATAGGCTATGCTTTGCACTGTCTGAAGTGGCTACTTGCATTGATTTGAATTGTCTGAAATGGTTTTAATAGGCAAATAGGAGTGCAATGCAATATGTACATATACACGTATACGTACATGCATATGTACATATATATGTATACATGTACATGCACATGCAGATGTATGTATACACTGAAACGTAACTCTTCCCTACACTCATCATGAGAACAGTAAAAAAAACAGAAGTGAGTTAGGGCTAGTTTTGACTTGTGACATATCTTGGTTTGCTCTTAACTTCTGTGGTTTGGAAAAGCAGGTGATAAGGTAGCTCCTGCTCTGCTTCCTTCTCTCCTGTGACACACTCTGAATATCTCCGGAGAGGAGGACAGATCCATCAGCGAGATCACACTGCTGGAAGATGTATCTATGAGCTGAATAACAACAGAGATCCCTTTCCTGTTGAAGCAGAAAGACTCTCTCCTCTCCTCTCCTCTCCTCTCCTCTCCTCTCCTCTCCTCTCCTCTCCTCTCCTCTCCTCTCCTCTCCTCTCCTCTCCTCTCCTCTCCTCTCCTCTCCTCTCCTCTCCTCTCCTCTCCTCTCCTCTCCTCTCCTCTCCTCTCCTCTCCTCTCCTCTCCTCTCCCTCTTCTCTCTCTGCTTTTCCCTCTCAGTATATTTGACAAGTGACTCCCTTCATCCCCACACCTTACTTCTTTGATGCAGGTCTAACTCATTTTCTTTTACTATTCTTATTTCAGTCAATTTTAACCCTTGGATGTGTAGGTCTTATTAGGACTCCAGTTTTCCACTTCGTCACTGGAGTGCTCTCTTTCCTTGCATGTCCTGAGCTGGCTACATATATTTTGAACTTGATTTGATTTCCCAGATCTTTTGCTCATAAGTGACCTAGAGTCTCCGCAGGAGAAAGGCAGGCATCATTCTATGTGCAGAAATGGCTCTAAAAGATGAGTGAAAAATCATTTTACTCACAGGTCGTCATTTCTGAGTGGTAGCTCTAGGCCTGAGTCTGACTATCTCCCTAGTTCCTCCCCTCACTGCTGCTTTATTCCTAGCTCTTCAAAAATGAGGTTGCCGTTTTTCTTTGTAGGCTTCACCTCTGGTTTCTCTCAGGACTAGATGTCAAGGTAAGATTGTATGTAGTATCCCATCCCCATAGGGAAAAATCTGAACATCTGTGGGACTTGGTGCAGAGAACAGCTACAAACAGAAGAGTAATTCAGCACACTAGCGAGCTGTATAACTGAACATCAAAAGCTGACAGAGAAGTAATGGAAAATGAGTTAAACGTCATGCTGCTTTTCCATAGCTTGTCATTATGTTTTATCACCAGAGACGTTGGGCAAGTTTTGTCATTACCCAACAGACGCTTCATAATTACAGTGGCATGTGCATGTATACTGATCTTTTCTGGTTGGATGTCCTTATTTTTTAGGCAAGTAAGAATCTAATGTACAGGTGAGAATCTTGGAATATATCATGTATATGCACCTCTTTGGACCATCAAATCTTTTTACATTCATTAGCAGCCTTTGAAAAGAAAGTGACATAGAAGATAATTAACATCTGAACAACAGATTCAGAGGGAAGCTGCTTGTGAAATGAATACAGATCTATCTAAATGAGGAGGTGAACAATACGAGAGAACAAAACAAAAGAGTCTACCACAGAAACCCAGTGTTGTGATTACACCAATGAGAAGCATCACAAAGAAGCTCTTGGCACTACTCTTCTGATAAGATATTGAACTAAGTCAAAATGGACCTCACTCCTTCAGCGCTACTGAAGTGAGGAAGTTTTCTTGTACAGTGAATTTTTTTCAGTGTCATAAAGTGGGGAAATGACAAACATAGTTATAATCTCCTGCCCTGTAACAAAACTATGGAGTACAACAAGAAGCGAAACCTAAGCATAAAAAAGTTTTAAATATTAGGATCTTGTTGTGTATTTTTTAATATTTTCAGATTTTTCAACTTCCTCTTCATCTTCCCAAAATGTGGAATGAAAGCACACTTCTTTATAAAGTAAGAAACTCAAGCGCATTCATACTTGTTCATATGACTCAAAGAGCTGGTGCTATCACAAAAAAAAGCACAACATCATGAGATTCATAACAGCATTTGTAAAGCATAGGTCACACTGGGTCATGTGAAGCTGTGATCTTGTCACATAGGTCAGTAGCTGTTGAGTGCGGAGGAAGCTGCCTGTGTGTCAGAATCATCAACGTTTTATTGCAGTAAAAGGTTTTTAAAAGCTTACAGTGGAATCTAAAGAAAAGTAATGATTAGATCAGCCTTTTTTCTAAGAATATGCATTTGTGCCATGTGCTTAACTTCAATCTACATACCGACAGTGCTTTGATGATATATTCATACTAATTTTTTTCAAATGTCCATAGTAAATACTTTGAACTTGAGGTGTTGGTTTTCCTCATGCATTACATTTTTTGACATTATTCTAAACACCACGAAGGAAATTTTTAAAAGTGATAGTTAAGGCCCTCACTACCAATACAAAATCTGTGAAAACTAGGTCTGTTAGAGCCATTAGGGTTTTCGGAAACCTCTGTAGAGATTGTAAACTATGCAGTAGTTTCTGGCAGAGGTCAGGACAGCCTCATTCATTGTTATTTTCATTTGTTGCAACCCATCTCCCACCCTGAAAAGGAGGTTAAAGACAGTGTATATTCTTTGGGTATCTTTATAAATAGCAAAACACAACAAGGTAGCGCAGGAGCAGTTGTGAACACTGTTGCCGGTGTGTGTTGTAAAGCTAATTATGTGAGCTTGTTGTTAAAGGAGATATTTGCATACTCCTGCTAGGCTTAGACTGATGGACCCTGATTTATAATCCAGTAATATTACTGTCTTTCAATAACCTCTCACTGAAAATATTCTGAGTTTACTAATAATTTTCTGCTACTATTTGTTTGTAGCCGGAAAGCATGATATGTACAAGTGCTGCACTACTATTCCTATGGATTTCATTAAGCACAAAGCTTTAACGTTCATCAGAGGTTCTGGCTTTATCGATCTTCATCTGGCTGGTTTGTAGGGCAAAAAGACTCTCCCAGTGCTGTGGGGATGCAGACACATTTCTTTACTGGTGCCACTTCAGCAGCTGGCTCTGGGCTCAAAGAGCTGGTCTGCCTCTTCCTCCTGTGTTGTGTCTTGTGCGTGTTCACATCACATGATAATGCTGACCTGTTTTTCTTGCTGCATTCTGCTGCAATAAACACCTAAAGAATTATTGCATTAATGACCTTGGACTCTGCTAGATAAAGGAGATAAAAACTTGTATCCAGCTAAAAGTTACCAGAGAAAGAGAAGGGAAGGAGCAATTACTATTCCTTTCTAGCTCTGCCCACATTACCTTGCTCAGAAATAATAATTTATGCTCCATTTCTCATCTATACTAAGCTCTCTTTGGGAGAATTTCTTCTGGGATCAGGATTTTTCCTTTACACATTCCTGATGTGGACCTGAGGACCTCTGAGAAGAGCCAGGATGGAGCAAGAGTGGCCTAAACAGAGTTGGTGTTGGACCCTTTGTGCACTCCCTGGGAGACGAAAAGCAGAGAATGCAGAGCTTGATCTTCTGAAGTGGTGCTTTCCCATTGCAGACAATTTCCCTCTTGCAGTGAAGAGGGACAAAATTAATTGTCCCTCCAAGGGGCAGGCATTAACATACAGTGATGCACTGCCGAAAGAGAGCAAGGACCCTGCCTGCCTTCGCTGTCGCTGAGGCAGTGCACACCAGGCACGCTTCGGTTTCTGTCTCCGTGTTCAGTGGCTGGCAAGGATGCTGCCTGCTGTGAGGCTTCATGAGCTTGGGACTGAAGGGGTAGCAGAGTTTTTTCACTCTTCAGCTGTGTGTCTGTTGATACTCTTTGCGATGGATGGGAGAATGAATAGGACCCAGCTGTGTTTTCACCCATGGGACAGCTGAACATATTTGGGCCTCCCAGGAAGAAAAAGCTGAGTTTTGTCGAGGCGAATGCTGCCTGCAGCCCTAGAGTGGAGGGTAGATGTTTGGCTCCAGACAGGCGGCACAGGTTAATGTCACTAAAACATCCTGAAGTGTTATGGGAAGTTCTGCTCGGTAGCGCGGAGGCAATGGTAGTCGTCGCTGACCTATAAACAGGATAAGGGAGCAGCAGCAGCAATGTCGAGAGACAGTCACTGGCGCTACGTTGACAGGCAGACACATAAACAAAGCAAGGGAGGAAGCTCTGTTTATATCTGGAAAAGAAACGTCAAACTATAGGATGCAAACGCTGGATGTACATGGCTATAAATAGCTACAAAAGCATAATGTGACTTAAAAGATTTAGTTGGGCCATAAAGACTCCATCTCTATACTTAGCATGGACTGCATACACATTATTTTTGCTTATTTTTCACGTATTTATATTACTTGGTACGCTTTAACTGGACTTTTTAAACAGGGAGGAGAAACTTCACATAAACAAAACATAACCTTGCCTTCTTTTATGAAAAAAAAGAGGCTAAAAATTTGGGAGACTGTCAGACAAATTTTCAGGCAGTTGCCTAAGAGACCCAGTCTCCAATAGTTCGTGTTTGGGTATGAAACTGTGTTTTATTAGGTTATTAATAATACTTTGGAAGCCAAAGGGTAAAGAGAATACAAGCAGTATTTTGTTGGGCTTTTGATTGTGTTCTCAGTGTTTGGGGATATTAATCAGAAGGCAAGTGAGAGTGTCGTTCCCCAAACGTTATTCTGCCAGAGGAAACATGGATGAGAAACAATCTGTATGCAACCACTCCTAGGTGCAGGTAGATATGTTTTTCCTGCTACCTTTATACGTAGGTAGTTAGGGACCTTCACCTCCAGCTTTTGCTGGAATACCAGATAGATCTTTGTACGTTTTTCTGGATTCGCTTCGGTGGGTGTTTACATCAATTGTGGTAGTTAAGAAGGTTGTGAACAAGAATAGGTCAAGATACTTTTATTACAAATAATTGTTCTGCTGAAATGGAAGTAGTGATACAATGCTGGCGAGGCTGTATGCTTAAACCATTTGTTGAAGTGGCCACTTTTTTCTTAGTGGAATTATTTATGTGGTATAAAACAAGATTAATTGTGTTTAAAAAACAGTCACTGAGAGTAAGATGCCTGCTAGCACTTTTTTACCAGATAACAGTTCTGTGACCTTTGACGAACTTTTTCTAGCAGTCCTACTATGAGTTGCTATGCTTGTAGTTTTTAATTTTCCATTTTCATTTGTAACACTCAAACTGCTTGCACAATGGCCTTTCTGGCTTTTCTTAAAAAAACTAACGAGTATCATTGTTTATACACACAACACAAAAACCTGTGTTTAGTACTTTCTAGTATTGCGTGCACACATGAATACTTGGTTTAAGGAACAAATAAAATTAGCAGCTGTTCTGTGTTGCTGTAACATGCTGTGTCAGACTGTCCCGCAAAGCCAAGCAGAGGTAAACCTTTTCATGCCCTCAAGTCACCTGGCCTGATAGATATTGCATAACAACTTCAGTTTCATTTGGGGTGGCATTGTAATTTCCACTTTGACTGTCAGACTCATTTCTTTCACAGCAGGGCATGCTGTGCTTGCTGCACTGTGCAACTTCCACAGCTGAGTTGCTTTACTAAGGTTCAGAGAGAAAATGTCAGAACCTCTGAAGCAATGTGGTTCTTCAGCTTGCAAAAGTCCTCAGCCTGTCAAACCTTTCTTTCCTGGCTGCAGGATCAGCCTAGGAAGAAGTAAGGCTTTCATTGTTGAATCTCTGCAGGAGCCGTTTAAACACAAAAAAATAATGTTGTCAGCATGCTTTCTTTACAACTGTCTTTCTTGTAACTGGAGGGGAGAGTTTCGCTCTGTCCTTGGCAGAGCCTTTGGAACAGGATCTGACCAGAAGGCAGGGAGTCCCCATGGCCTACCCACAGCTTGGTCTTCAGAACAAAGGTGAATGCCTGCTTGTCCTTCTCTTAAGGAAAAGGGAAAATCCAACAAATCATCAAGTAGTAATCTTGATGGGAGGGAACACAGTTTCTCTTTTCCTGTCTGTGGTAGTGGGGCTGACATGATATATCAAAATATGGCCTACAACAATATACATAATTCCTCTAGCAACTATGTTGCACCAGTGTTGATGACAGTGGCCATTTCAGCTCTTATCTTCCAGCGAGTTTCACTTTGAAAGTTACTTTTTGCTCACTGTTTTCAAAAGAACAGGTTATGAGAGCTCCATAAAAACATGCCCACCATACCAAAACCTAGCATATGCAAAGGTGTCAGGGGGACCTGTGTTCGTTGAGTCTTCATACTCTTTTGAGATCAAGAGGTTTAATCCAATATTCCTGAAGAGCAGGAAACACACAGAATACGAGGGGAAAGTTTAGTTTCCCTAGGGTGAACACATATTGGAGGCAGTGTACTTGTGCTTGGTACTGCTGAGGATACACTGCATATCCATCCTATGGTGAAGGCAAACTGATCAAAACAGGCATAGAAACCAAAGCAAAACCTAGTCTGGCCAAGCGAGGTGTTATTGTTAACTACCAAGAGCGATCAGAGTGATTGGTCATTGTTATCTGATTTTTGGAACTATTTGCCACTGATCCTGAGGCCACCTCAAGTTTGATTGCTCCATTCCCTTCTATTCTGGAGACAGAATCACAGAATTGCTGAGGTTGGAAGGGACCTGTTTAGTCCAATCTGTCTGCCGAAAGCAGAGTCAGCTATAGCAGGTTGCCCAGGACTATGTCCAGATGTGTTTTTCATATCTCCAAGCATGCAGACTCCACAATATTTCTGTCCAACCTACTCCTGTGTTTGACCATCCTCTTGGTAAAGAAGTGTTTTCATGTGTTCAGATGGAATCTGATTTGCTTCTGTTTATGTGTATTGCCTCTTGTCCTGTCACTGGGCACCACTGAAAAGTGCCAGGCTCCACACTCTTTACATCCTCCCATCAGGAATTTATACACATTGATAAGATACCCCTGAGCCTGTTCTTCTCTAGGCTGAACAGTCCCAGCTCTCTCAGCCTCTCCTCATATGAAAGGTACTCCATTCCTTTAGCTGTCTTTGTTGCCCTGTACTGGACTTGCTTCAGTATGTCCATACCTTTCTTGTACTGAGAAGCCCAGCACTAGACTCAGCACTCCAGGTGTGGAGTAGAGGGGAAGGATCCCCACCCTTGACCTGCTGGCAACAGTCCTCTTAATGCAGCCCAGGATACCATTAGCCTCCATTGTCCCAAGGGCACATTGCTGTCTCATATTCAACTTGGTGTCCACCAGGACCCCCAGGTCCTCTGCAGAGCTGTTTTCCAGCGGGGTGATCCCCAGCAGGTACTGGTGCCTGGAGTTATTCCTCCCCAGGTGCAGGATTTTGCATTTCACTTTGTTGAACTTCAGGAGTTTCCTGTAGGCCCATTTCTCCAGCCTGTCAAGGTTCCCCCAGCTGGTAGCACAACCTTCTGGTGTATCAGCCACTCCTCCCAGTTTTGTGTCATATGTGAACATCCAGGTTACCAGTGAAGATATTAAACAGTACTGGCCCTGGGGTGCACCACTAGTGTCTTGCCTCCAACTGGACTTTGTGCTGCTGATCACCACCCTCTGGGCCCAGCTGTTCATCCAGTTTTCAGTTCACCTCACTCTGCACTTTGCTAACCTGTACCATGTCAGCTTGACTATAAGGATGTTGTGGGAGACTGTCAAAAGCACCAAAAAATCTGCCTTGCTTGTTTCTCTACAGTAGTGCTGACAACTCTGGTTTGATTTGCTTTGTTGGAAACTGTTTATAACAATTGATTTGAACAGTTTGCTCTGATAGTGAGATTTCTGTTCTTTTTTCTGGTGAGCAAAGTATAATTTCATGTGTTAAAACCTGTTGTCGGTTAGGTGCTCTGCAGTGCAGTCACTGCTGTGTCAGCCCCCTTCCTTAGCTCAGGTGTGTTTGTGCCCCAGTGCTGTTTTCCTTACGACATTCAAGGGACCGGGGTTTAGTCTGGGAAGTGGAAGACCACTGCCGCAGGCAGCAGCATTGCCCAGCAACCAAACACAGCTTGCAGAAGTGTTTACATGACACGTAGTACTTTCAGCTGCAATGTCCACCTCTAACATCCCTCCGGTGCTTTTTGCATCTTAGGATAGTAATAGGTTAGTGGCATTTGGGCTAGGTCATGAGTAACAGGTGACCCGTGACCTAGGGGGAAGTTTACCAAAGACACAATTTGGCAGGTACTCCCCTGATATGACATGCTGGAACTTTTTGGGGTGGTGCACCAACGCCCTGCTTGTGACTTTTGGAACTTCTTGCTGCAGCTCAGTATTGACCAAGTTCTTTTCTGAAGAGCCTATCTGGGCACAGGGTTGCTGGGTGCTCAGTATCTCTGAATAGGTCTGCCACATTTCTAAGTTACCTCTTTGAACCAGGCCACGTTTGTAGGACTAGACTGACCACTACCATTAAAATAATTTTGGTTTCTTCATATTAGAAAGGAACAATGCCTTTGAAATGTGGAAGTCAACTGTGGCATTTGGAGTATACAGAGCACTTTTGTTAATTCCCTGTTAGTCATTGCATTTGCATTCGTTACCTTAAGTTGTCTTAGAAAGTTAAAAATATGAGCAAAGAGAATGTGTCAAGAAAATGCTCTGAAAAAAGTATTAAAATTTTCTCTTCTGTTTTTCTCAGATGGAGGAGTTGGTTGTTACGTGCTACTCTGCTCGGTGGATATGCGCCTGGCTACAGTAGGTTAAAAGGAAATCAAGGGCGGTGCTGGTAACATTCCACCCTCAGCTCCCTATTCACCTCTCGTCATCCACCCTTGTATTTGAACTCAATCGTTTTACCCACCCACCTAGTTTCCATGTGAAATTGTGCTAATGAAGATCTGTCCCACAATACACAGAGAGAATTGAGCTGTTTTTGTAATTTCCAACTGTTTTTTTTGAATTTCAAGTGTTTCTGACTTGCTAAATCCTGATTAGGGTCAACATTTGGACTCCATTCACTCACGTGTAATTCAAAGATCATTCCATATTGAAGTAAGAGGCTGATTATGCATCAGATCTAAACTTTGTTGTGGTTCAGGGACATTAGATACTGGGATTTTGGTATAATTTTGTGTCTACCAGAAAGGAAAAGGCCAGAAAGGGATCTGATAATGATTTGAATGGAGTAGGACTTTGGGCATTGGTATTCTGCGTGTCCTGCACACCCTTTAGCACTGACAAAGTGTTAGAGACATGCCTGGTGCCAGAGAGACGCCAATCTTGTTAGGAATATTTGCTGTATTTTTATATCCTGTTATGTCCTACCTGTGTCTTGACAGAACTAGAGCAATGCCATACAACACCAGGCTTTACATACCTTGTCTACATTTCCTTCTTCCAAAGGTCTTCCACTTCCTCTTCTCAGTCCAAGGCTCCCTTTTTCTTTCTTTTGTATTCTCATTTCAGTTTCCCCTGTTTTTCTTCAGTCTTTTTCTCTGTTAGAAATCCCTCTCCAAGTCAAGAGAGGCCAAAGCAGGAGTCGTATCAACAGGGTGTCTCGTAGGAAAGAAGCGCTAGGTTGCACTGTGACCGTTTATGGTACTTACAAGCACAGTCTGCTCTTACACACAGCTGTTGGGACAAGGTGTGCAAGAGGACATGCTCGGCAAGAGCTCAGGGCACAGCAGCGGGTGAAATGCCTGCTGAGTAGCCGTCCAAGGCTCCCTGCCCAGGGAAAGGAAAGCACCTGTTATTCTGGGCCTCAAAGGAGTCTTCAGCTCTGACTGGATTTAACATGCTGAATGTTTTCTGGTGCTGGGGCCTGTAGCAGCCTTCACTTAAACGTGCAGGAGAGGAGCTAGGCAGAGGTGACCGCATCACTATTTTTATTATCCATGGCCAGAGCATGCCTGGCTGTGTGCAGGGGGCTGCGGGGGCTGTGTTCTGTTTCTTTCCTCTGCCTGCCGTGAGCTCACATTTTGCCTAACTCCCCGTGCTAAAGATCATCCCAGCTCCTAGGCTCTAGGTTTACTCACTGTTTCTTGTCCAATAAATATTTAGTTGGTCTGTGCAAAGTGGAATTACTTCAGGAGGAGCTGCCATTTTATGTCTGTTTAGAGCATTCACTGGGAATATGCAATCTTAGGTATTTTCAGACTGAGGAAAGACCCTACATCTATGTGCTGCTCAGCTGGATCAGGGACCTCAGCTACTGGCAGAGGGTTTGTCCAAGGAGAAGGTCCTTGTGCGGTCTCTTTGGAAATACCTACCTGTTGGATTTCTGCCCTATTACTGCATTTCAGGGAGCTAAAGGGTTGTTTAGAGACTGGCAATCTTGGGCTTACATTGATTTTTACTTATCTGGAGAATTTAACTGCTAGAAGCAGCTGGAAGAAGCACTGGGGACTTCAGATGTCTCCAAGCCCAGGGCTCGGGATCTTGAGGAGACAAGACAACAGATAGGTCCTTTTGTAAATCCGGTGCATGGTGAAGGAGGAGGCACGTATGCCACCCCTTCACAGTTAACTGAGCAAAACTGTCTCACTAAACTACACACCATCCTATAGCTATTTCTGTGGCAAAGACAGATGAATAAGAGAGAACAGAAACAAAGTAAACTGCAACAACCAAAGAAATTGTGTTCTGACACAAGGCCCGGACTTCAGAAGTGTGTAATCCCTCCTTAAATCTCTCAGCTTTCATCCTTATCCTCTCTCATTTTTTCACCTAACAGGGCCCCAACTATATATGCGAAGATACACCAGCAACATGCAGACATGGAAATTCACCAACTCCTGTCATACATCAGCTCTTTCTGCAGAATTGCCAAGTAATATTTAATTGTCAAAAAACTCTTTGCTACAAAAACATTAACTTCAGTACAGTTCCTTAGTCTGAACACAGATGCTTGGCCAGGTGTTTATAGGAGGGTGTTTCTCTGTTACAGGAAGCATTTAAAGACCTGACAAATAATAAGCTAAAGAATGTGACATGAAAACAAAAAAATGGAAGGAAAACCCTAGTTTAGGGACTGTCAGACTGTTCTGTGAAGTTTTGATGCAAACTTTATTCTACTTGTTAACAAAGCCATAGTTCAAAATTTCCTTGCCATTTCTTTCTATCAAAGTGTAAAGTGTTCATGATCAGATCAGTTCATGCATCTTATAACCCTGTCACGTCTCATTTTGCAAGAGCAACCTTTCCTCAGCAACCTATTTTACATTGCTTGCTGTGAATATAATGTTGCTACCCAGTCTCTTTTGTCATAAAAACCTGCTCTTATAACAAATACTGAAACTATTAGGATAAAATAAGAAATTGGCTGCTTTAGATCAAAACTATTCAAGCTGAATTGAGGTGATTATTATTGTTAGTCTCATTTTGAGACAGATTTTGCACCTCCTGACTCACCAAATGTGAAAGGCCTCAAGGTCTCTAGCAGGTGGCACTTTACAGCTTCCAGATCTTCTGAACTGGGGGATTTCTTGGGGTGACCAAAAGAGTAGAGGGACATGACTGACTCCAGCAAATCTGACATCAGTCATGTTATGCAAACTCAGTTACTTTATATAACTGTGCTAAAACTATTCACAGTTAATTGGTTGCATCCTTCTCACTGCTTTGGTCAGCAAAGACATGAATGTTTTTTTTAAATATTGCATGGGCTTATGTACATTGCTGTGTGACAACAGCAAATTGTATTCTGTCATTGTGATTATCTGTTGTCTGTTTTTTTTCTCTTATCTGTGGTATTTTTCATCCACAGTCTATAGTCCATTTTCAAAAGCCAAAGCCAAAACCACAATGATTGTGTTAGACGCGTCTTGCAGCAAAGAAGGTTAACGGTATCCTAGGTTACCTCAGGAGGAGTGCTCCCAGCAGGTCAAGGGAGGTGATCTGTCCCCTCTACTCAGCATTGGTGAGGCCATGCCTGGAGTGCTGGGTCCGGTTCTAGGCTCCTCAGTACAGGACAGACATGGACATACTGGATAGAGTCCAGTGAAGGGCCACAAGGGATGGCAGCATCTCTCCTGTGAGAAAGGCTGACAGAGCTGGAACTGTTCAGCCTAGAGAAGAGCAGGCTCAAGGAGATCTCATCAATGTATATCAATACCTGAACAAGGTTGTAAAGAGGATAGAGCCTGGCTTTTTTCAGTGGTGCCCAGTAACAGGACAAGAAGTAATGGGCACAAACTGAAATACAGGAGGCACCATCAGAACATTAGAAAACATTTTTCTACTGTGAAAGTGATTGAGCACTGGCACATGTTGGCCAGAAAGGCTGTGGAGACTCCATGCTTGAAGATATTCAAAATCTGTCTGGACATGGTGAAACTGGCTCTAGATAACCCTGCTTGAGCAGAGAGGTTGGACTAGATGACCTCCAGAGGTCATCCTCAGCCATGCTACAATTGTGTCTTCAGTAAGGCTCAAGGAACAGAAACAATATTTTGTGTCGTCAGTGAGATAAACAAGCAGTCGTATTGGGTAAATATTGAAAAATGAACCAAATTTGCCAGTAGTCTGCACAAATACATGGGCTCAAAGAAAAAAAAACCTTTCTTTTCTTTCTTTCTTTCTTTCTTTCTTTCTTTCTTTCTTTCTTCTTTCTTTCTTTCTTTCTTCTTTCTTTCTTTCTTTCTTTCTTTCTTTCTTTCTTTCTTTCTTTCTTTCTTTCTTTCTTTCTTTCTTTCTTTCTTTCTTTCTTTCTTTCTTTCTTTCTTTCTTTCTTTCTTTCTTTCTTTCTTTCTTTCTTTCTTTCTTTCTTTCTTTCTTCTTTCTTTCTTCTTTCTTTCTTTCTTTCTTTCTTTCTTTCTTTCTTTCTTTCTTTCTTTCTTTCTTTCTTTCTTTCTTTCTTTCTTTCTTTCTTTCTTTCTTTCTTTCTCTTTCTTTCTTTCTTTCTTTCTTTCTTTCTTTCTTTCTTTCTTTCTTTCTTTCTTTCTTTCTTTCTTTCTTTCTTTTCTTTCTTTCTTTCTTTCTTTCTTTCTTTCTTCCTTTCTTCCTTTCTTCCTTCTTCTTCCTTTCTTCCTTCCTCCTTCCTTCCTTCCTTCCTTCCTTCCTTCCTTCCTTCCTTCCTTCCTTCCTTCCTTCCTTCCTTCCTTCCTTCCTTCCTTCCTTCCTTCCTTCCCTCCTTCCCTCCTTCCCTCCTTCTTTCCTTTTTTCTTTCTTTCCCTCCCTCTCTCTTCCTTTTATACATGTTTAGGAGAAACTTCCTTAAAAGTTTTCCTGACCCTCCATCAAACAAATCACAGAGAGAATTTACTGGTCTCCTTTTCCCTATTGCACTGTGGCATGTGATATTTATCTTCTATCAGACTCTCTTGTACAGTCGCATGGAGGTCACAGTTAGCTTTGGCAGGCATTGTATCAGTGAGTCAGTCTGCCCTGGCCCCATATCAGAGTAGAAACAGGAATGTCAGGCCCCTAAATTAGAAATGATAAAACGATGAAAATGGAGAAAGGAAAGGGGTTAAAAATATTTATTCTGGGTAGGATTCAGAGAAGCCTCTGACCTTGGCCTCTTTGCTTACTTGAGAGATCACTGTCCTCAACTTGATTATGAGATAGAGCTGAAACGCAATGTAAAAGTGATTCCAAATATCTGTTGCCAGGAAGCCCATGACATACTAAATTGGTCTGTAGACTGAGTGCTTAATTCAGCGATTTCCTGCTGCAGGAGTTGCCAGTATACAGCCATTTTGTCTTTTTTGGCAAAGCGGCTGCTTTTGGACTGCTGTCTCCAGTAGTCTTTCCTACGCTTCCTGTTGTAGGAAGGCCTGTTTCCTGCCGCAAGATTCCTGATTAGGCTCTGCACTATTTTAGTCTGCAAAATGCCTGTGTAGCAGGTTGCTTCTCTGCATTTGATACTGATTTGTGGGAAGTGAAGCCGGATCACAGTCTGGCCACAATAGAGCATCCAAATCCTTTGAGAAATCAAAAAAGATATGACATAGCTCACCTAAAAAGAACTGAAGCTTAAAGTAGTATTCAGAGGTACAATGGAGTTTTTATTATAATGGAGTATTTATTGTTTTAGTGAAGTTTCACTCAGTTTGTTTCTTTTGGTTTTGGTAACCAGGGCCTATTAGCTTCACACTGTCTTTTTGAAGCATGTCCCAAAGTTAGTTGTCTCCCTTTAATGTTCACAGGATCTCTTGGTTCAGCTCTCTAGGGATAAAGATGTTTTCTATCTCTTACTCTGTATATTGTAGACTTAGATTTTTTGCTCTGCTGGTAGTGGGTGTGGGAATACCATCCTGTCATAACTGGGATGACTTTGCAGCTAAATGACTTACTTCTTCTGACATGGGAGTGTGTGCTCAATGACTGGTACTAAAATGGAGACAAAGGCCTTTTATCCATCCCCTACTGCCCCAATAGTGATGTCCTTTTCTAGGTCTGAACAAACTATGAGATAGTATTGCTCAAGTCTCCAGATATTTCTACTGCACAAACAGCAGGAATTAAGTTTTGTCTTATTGCTGTTGCTAACGTGGACATTGCAAGAGGTCTTGTAAAAACCAAATTAAGTATTATTCCTTTCCTTTTTTTTATTCACTCTATTTCCCCCATGTTGGAATGATTCCTACATGCCTGGCCACAGATACCCCATTGCTACAGGTGACCTGAGGCCCTTGAATTCCCAAAGACAATTGTTAGAACAGAGAAGATGAATCGAGAGTTTCTTCATTTCTCTTATGAGTTGCTCTTCGGTCTACATTCTTGTTCTGTAAAGCAGTCATGCAATGCCTGTTGCTTGCTCTTGACCTCATATTTTCCATATTTAGGGGCAAGGAGAAAGACGCTGACTTCAGTGACGCTAGAGTTCATGTAGTCATGACCTTACAACATAAGAAAACAAGGTGCTGTTCCCACTGGGCTGCAGCACAGGGCTTTCTTTCTGTAGGTGTCTTCCCCTTCCAACCATTCACTTATTGAGAATCCCAACTTCTTTTTCCTTTACCATGCTTCACCTCTCTTCAGTTCCCAGCTTAGATGATGGAAAATATGAGTCTTTTCTGGATGCAAAATTATATGAAAGTTTCTTTAATTTTCTTCAAAAAAATGTGAGAGAGTTAATCCCAGCAGCCCTCCTCTGATATTTTAATAAATGAGAGGCTCAGAAGGAGGCCAGGAAATCTGTGGTTAATTTAATGCTGATGTAGACTGCTGCGTCTGTGGAAAAGTGATGCCCTTCTGTGGCTCTGGTGGAGGCCTGCCTTCATGTTAGCTTTCCTGAACTCACTTTTGTCAGGAAAGAATTCGGTTACATTTCAGCAGGGTCTACTGCAGTCCCAATCTGAAAGTTCCTGTGGGTATGTCAGGATCACACAGGCACACAGACACAGATACAAAGACACACACAGTAACTGGTACTAACTGGCAAACCGTGGCCCTGTGGCCTTGCCTCTCTCTCCACAAACTAAGCCTGTTTCTGCGGCTGCATTTGCAGCTGTCTGAGGGCAACAGGACCTGGACTGAGAATAGCAGAAGTGCTCAGCTTCTCTATAATGGTCGTTCAGTGAAAAATGTTGTTCTCATAGTTAAATGAAATTCCCATACATTAGAGGATCTGAATGTGTATTCTTCTAGTATAAGATTCCTTGCAGAAAGAACTAAAAATGACATTCAATGAACTACTACAGAGAGCCACAAGGTAAACAGCAACATCTTTTGCTATATGTTGTAGCTATGAGCCCAATATAACTTATATGGAGAATACAGCAGGGCCTCAGCATTCATTTTGGGATTTGGAAGAGCAGACCAAAAAGAGCTTTTAAACAGCAAAGTCTCAGGTCAGCTGCAGATGTCATCTGTTCTCTAATCAATATAAATTTGAAAATATTTCCCTAGTTTTTCTGCTCTAATGTTCTCAAGCTCTGCTCTAATGGCAACATTTCTGAGGCAAAGAAGGCTGAGCATAAGGTATCCTTTTTGCTACGTTGCTAGTTTCTTGGATAGTTGGTATTTGTTCTTGACTGGTCACCAGAGTCCCTGCCTGCTTGCTGTATCACTTACTCTCCAGATCCCATTAACGTGTCAGCCACACTTCGATGGTTGGTCAGAAATCCTATAAGTTTTTTGTCCCTTCTGCCTTGTGGACTCCAAAGGGGCAGTGGGCCATAGGGCTAGGAAATGTGGGCATTGCTGTTGAGAGAGAGAGGTCAGCATGGGGTTGATGGCATGTGCCTGTTTGGGTGAGTTACCAGTGTGCTGTTACCACACCGTTCAGCAGGATATGTGTCACTTCAGCAGGAGCTGTGAGTTGTAGTCTGCTTGGCCCATCCTGTATTGTCTAAAGAAGGTCTGCATGAGATTACTGGCATTAGGGTGGCCATTTGTGTTTTGAACTGAACAACCATCAGGGAGCTCAGAGGACATCAGTGAAATCATTGGCAAATAAAACCCATAGTATGAGACAAAACTGGGGGATACAAGTTGAACAAAAGACTGAAGGGCCATGACTGCTTATCTGGCTTGGGAAATGAGTATTATGAAGAAGGCAATTATTCTTCTTTGCCCAAGGGGAAAGAAGCAACAGGGTAAAATTGCTGAAATGACTTAGTGAAATTGTGAGAGGAAAAGTACTGCCTCCTGAGTCAGCTGAGCGCTCTTGCTTGGGAGTACAGCTAATGCTAAGTGCCAATTAATATTCTCTGTTTGCTGCCTTTATATGCCTGTCTAATCTCTGCTGGTATTTTAGGCTTGGCTTCCATCTCCCCTCCTATCCATTTCTATTGACATCACCATCATCCAGCTGCAGCTAAGTAAACGTTAACTCTAACAACAGTGTGCTCTTCAGAGCAAATGACCAGGCTACACAGCCAAGGCTGGTTCTGTGGAAAATGTTGGTCAGAAATACTTTAGGAGTCATGGGTTTGATCCCCCAGTGCAAGAGAATGGATCAGTGGCTGCTCCCTAAGCGACCCATGACAGGACAGTCTGACAAGAGTCGTCTCTTTTTCTGGCTTTTGAACTTTCACCTGAGGAGCCAGTTACATGGTTGAGTAATGGTCAGGTCAGTGTGAACAAAGGCAGGGTCTCCCAATTTCTTTTTTAAAGGCAGGACTCAAAGTTTCTGTGTTTTTCTCCACATAGCCCTCGGGATCACCAGCCTTGGAGTCTCCTGCAGGTCTTTACCTCCCTCACGTTGCATTCCAGACACTGTCCCCTGCACTGCCTGGCACCATAGGGCTACCCTGTCTCTTGAACTAACTGTTACGCCAGAACGTGGTCCTATCCTCTCCAAGAATAGAGCACGTGGTGTGTGCATTGCTTTTGATGTTGGCTAGCTTCACAGCCAAAGTATGTGTGAGTGTGGGTGTGAGGTTATAGCACTGTGGCTAACTTGCACTAATTGCCCTCGTAGTAGAAATATGTGCCATAGGTATGAAATATTTTATTCTGCTTTCACTTAGGAGACAGGTAGTGCACTGCTGCTGTTGGGGAAGAACTTGTGTACAGGTTGGTGTTTTGGAGTAGCAAACAGGCAAAGGAATTGCGGCTGATGATGTGTTTAGCCATGTCTGTAGTTTGGCTTGTTCATATTCCTCTGCTTCAGGTAGGCTTCTCTGTTTTCAATAACAAAATCCTGAACAGGGTAAAGACAGAGTAAACCGTTTTACTGTACTTCTGAGCATTAATGACAATTGCATCTTCTCCACTTCAGAGAAAAGTAGGCCCTGCGGATCTCCAGAGAGGGTATTAGTATCTGAATTATGAGATTCTTACTATTTGATGGTGGTTTCTGGGCTTGAATTTTATAACTTCTGCGTTAGAACAAAATAAGGGGAAAAAATCCCAACTGTGTCTGTAGCAAAATTAATAAAAATGGAATTCCTTCCACAAAAAAAGGGAAAACAATGGTTTAAAGCATATTTACAAAACCAGACAGAAGTGGATTGTCAAGCATTGTGTGTTGATGAAAGCGCAACCCGTGCTGAGTGTCAATCATAATTTTCTGTTTGCTGTTTCTGTACACTCATTTGATACATGCCAATATCTCAACTTTGCTTAAATTCACCCTCTTATTCTTCCTCATTAACGTCACTAATCTCTACTTGAATTCCTTACAGGCAGAAAGACAAAGTGCCAGTGTGCAGTAAGTGCAAAGAGTACTTGTCACTATGGGTAAGTGTTAACGTAAATCAGCAGGGTTAATATGTAAGCTTGTCAGATGGTTTAAAAAGAGAGTGAAGTCCTACCTACTGATACCATTGCAGACCAGCTTTTCTAATTCTTGCGTATTGCCACAACACAGAGGGAGCAAAGAGTTTTCCCACTTGATGTTATGTTTTTTTAAGTGAAAGGTCAGGTGTGACCCACAGTCCTTTCCTTCTACCTAGTCTGCACAGGTCGAGGAGCCCTGGCACTCACAGCAGAACAGGCATTTATTTAGGAAGAGTGAGGAGGAATCATTGCCTGGATTTTCATGGGCTACCAAAGGACAACAGAGCAACCTGGACTGTGTGCATGCCTGCTGGTGGATCGTATAAGAGGATTTATTTTTCTGTGCAACCCACCAGGCTTTGAGAGTGGGATCAAATGAGTTCTGAAAACTGACTTTAAGAGCATTGTATCAGCCTTGATCACGGTGTGATGTGTTTCCTAGTGAGCAAAATGTACTTAGAAACCTAAAAGAAAATTTTATTATCTATTTTATGTAATTATAAAGATGTCAGAACCTCAGTTTCACTCTTTCTTCCAGAAACAGTTTGATACAGCAGAGCAAATCACAAGTCCTTCAAATGCAGGTTTCTGTTCATGGCGCCGTGATTCACAGGAAGGAAACCGCATTGTCAATGCACCTGGTCAAAAATCCAGGGAACTTTGACAAGGAGGGAGGGGAGAGAGGAATCTGTACTGGCTGTAGGCAGCACAGATGTAGGGCAGTGATGCTGGAGAGGCAGGTGCAGTGCCTGCAGAGCACTTCAATATAATATGGGCCACATTGAGGTCCTTGGTAGCCAAGGCGGGTTAGCAGCTTAGTGGCACTCCTCACATCTGGCTTAGATAGAGAGGCAGCAAGTTTTGGAAAGCTCATGTCTAGGTGAGTGAAGACATTTGGCAAGCCAGGGTTTCTGACAAACCGAGGTGTCTATCAGGGATGATGGTCAGCGGAGAGCTAGGAGAGGAGACTGTCGCACTGCTCTCTTGGCTCTGGAGGGGATGCAGTGACCTGTGGGGCTGTCTGGAGTTTTGAAGGTGCTGGCCATGGATGAAGCCTCGATGTCTCAGCCAGGCTGTGGTGTGGAAAAGCTCGAGCAGGACAGAAGTAGGCTTAGGAAACACAAGATTTTGCCGCCCAGTTATTTAGTTGTGACAGTAATAATGATCAGTGTAGACATAATTAAAAAGCAATATTTAAAAAAGAATCCTGCAGTATAAAATGAGTTCGCAGTCCTTTTTTAAATATTTTTTTCTCCCATGTTACCTGTTTATCCCTGCTGGGTAGCTTATTAACACAGGGCTGCTGTCTGACACTGGTACGTACCTAATCAAGGCAAAACATGGTTTCAATGCATTTTAAGCATTCACTTTTTCTCTCTTCCCTCCAGTCCCTGTCAAAAGTTACATAAAGTTTAGAAATCAATATAATGAAAAGTGCAGGAAGATGTTAGGTCCATTGTGATAAGACAAGACTTATTCAGCTAATGTTGAATGGTAGCGGAGTTTTTTTTGAAATCAGGGGTATTTGATAGTTCTTCATGCCATTGATATTCTCTGGCTTTCACTAGGCCTGTGAAATGAAGTAGGTGCCCAACATAATTTTTTTCCTGGTTAGAAGTAAATAAAACTAATGATCCTAGCGATGAAGGGAATAAAGTCTCCAGCGAGTAAGTCTCAACAGAGACCTTGTTCAGTTTGTCATGTTAATATTTGTCCTTCTGAATTGTGCAACTTTGGGGTCTGGAACTTGCATTGAAACACCCATTCTCTTTTGCAGCCCTTAGTACCTCACTTTTAAAAGAGAATTTAATTTGTTCTACCACTGCGATAAGTCATCTTCCCACATACATCAATAAGTCATTGCTCTTTAAAGAGCTAAGAGAAATATTTATGACTGATCAAACAGCGAAAATACTTTGAGATCAGAAAGTAAAACTGGCTCATTTAAGAATTTATAGTGACATAACTTTTGTATTTCTCTTATTGTATCATGAATATTTTCTTACTCCCAAGGTGTATGTGATATAAGGCTGTACATTTTTTTAGGACCTTAGAGAAAAATGCAAATCATTCAAAGGTCACTTGAGAGCTCTCCCAGGTCAGATGGCAGAGGTGTTTGCCCAGTCCCTTTAGATCTAGGGTGAAATCAAGTACTCTGCACCAAGGCTGAATCAAACACAGAGTTTAAAACCTGTTTTGAAGTAATCTGTAGTTTTAGACCATTAGCTGGACTGCATGCTGAAATAGAGTGGAAAACAAGTATGACACAGTCAGGCGTTACTCTCAGCTCAAAGACGAGTACAATTCCTCAAGAGCAAAGATGATGCTACTGCCTCCTGGATGAAAATCTCAGATACCAGTTTATCAGGACACTAAACCAGCAGAGTCAGGGGCTCGCTGGGACAAAATCTGAGCCATGCATGAAATGCAGATAAAGCCATTGTGCATGCTTGTGTTTCTTAGGGGAAGGCACTTCCAGAAACTATATTCAGGTGAGCATCTTAGTGCTTATAACTCTGCTCTGGGTTATGTCACCCAAGCTGGCAGGGAGCTTGAGCTGGTTTCTTTCTCAAACCACATCTCTGGGCACTAGATTTATTACATATTTCACAACCTGTAGATTATGTTACAAAATTGTATGACTCATGCTCTGTTTGCAAGTCTCAGAACTTGCTCTGCCTGTGCAGACCTTCTGCTACTTTGACCTGGCCAAATCGTGACTCTCCACTCCCAAACTAAGCAAACTGGGTTAGGGGGAGGAAATGAGCATTTCTATGTCTTGGGCAAGGAGGTGCTTCTGGGGCATATGGATGTAATGCACTAGGAAAGCGGATGGTTCAGCTTTTCTTTCTGTCCACCCAGCAGAACTGTGCCAGTGTACTGTTTCTAAGAACTTTTGGAATGGAACATTGGAAAGAGCACAACATAGGCAGGGAAGTTCATTCTGGTGATATAAGGGTCAGATTTTCATATACACAGTGAATTTTATACCACAGTAAGGCACATACATGTACTTATTTTCAAGTGGATGCAACGAAACGCTGCAAAACCTCATACTGTCTGACACTGCAGGTATCATGTCACTCTGATACCTATCCAAAAGGAAGCAAAATCTTCTGCACTCCTGCCCATCTCATGAAATCCCAAGACAATATTTTACTGCTCTAATCAAGCTGCTAGTTTCATACTTTAAAAGCTGATAGAGTATTGTTATTATCTTTATGACAAAGAGGTCAGTTTTCTGGCTGTTCTGGATGCTGCCTTATTTGAATGGAGACAGTAAGAGACAAATACAAAACATTGCTGGTTTTGGTGCATCAGCATTGAGTAGACTGCTCTCATCACAGAGATCAGTCTGAATTTCTTCTGCTGTTTGTAGCATCCTTTTTGCTGTTTATACAGCTATCAACAATGAAAGAAGAGGGTCCAGGTGTTAATTGTTTTCTGCACAGTTGGTAATGAAATGTAAACAGCAAAAGGATCTTTCCCAAATGTCCTGCTAGGTAATTGGCCACCTGCAGATGCAGTCCTGTTTAAGGTCTTCTCTCCTATCCCGTTGCATCAAAGAAACAGGACAGCAGGGTGTATAATTATAGTTACATTCATCACAGCATCATCTCTGCTGCCAGCAAGAGCCAGAAACACAAGGGAAAGCAACTTCTCCTGCTCAGGCAGCAGGCTCACACTGCCATGCATGGGGTAAGTAAGCTGGAGGAAATGTGTCTGTCTCGGATGCAGTACCACTCCATCCCTTGACGAGAACTTCTTCTGCCTGTCTCATTCCACTCAGCACATCACCATTACAGAAGCAGAGAAACAGACCTATTCATACAGGTCAACGCAAGTGATTCAAAACCCATCTGTATATTAACAGCCTACATAAGTGGCTGACTGAATGACCTGTCTGTGAAAAGTAGAGGTTTCTGTTTCTAGCTGTTCCTTATTCCCCAGTAAATAAAGTCTGAAGCACCTTTGTCACCTCATTGCAGTTAGTCACCATAGTTACCAGTAAAGTTCTGGCTAAATTCCATGGAACTGGTGAAACTTGAAGGCATACTGTAGCAAACAAAGAAACAATTTAGATTCCAGACGCTTTACTGTTTCTGTGTATTTGTACAAGAAAAACAATTCCTTAACACTGAAAATAGTAGTTAAGGCCTTTATTTTAATTTTGACCCAATCTGGAACATACTGTGAATATTTTTGCATCCCATAAAAATGATCAGAGTGATGGAACACCTCTCCTATGAAGAAAGGCTGAGAGAGCTGGGGATATTCAGCCTGGAGATAAGAAGGCTTCAGGGACACCTTACAGCAGCCTTCCAGTACCTGAAGGGGATCTACAAGAAAGCTGGAGAGGGACTTTTTACAAGGGCATGTAATGATAGGACAAGGGGTAATGGCATTAAACTGAAAGAGGGCAGATTTCGATTAGATACAAGAAAGAAATTCTTTACTATGAGGGTGGTGAGGCACTGGAAGAAGTTGCCCAAAGAAGTTGTGGAAGTGTTGAAGCCCAGGTTGGATGGGGCTCTGAGCAACCTGCTCTAGTGGAAGGTGTCCCTACCCATGGGAGCAGAGTTGGAACTAGATGGTTTTTAAGATTCCTGCCAATTGAAATCATTCTGTGATTCTGTGATTCTATTTTGGGAGTACCCATTTATTTTTCCTTTCATTGAGTGTCTAGCAGTCCTACTTATGTACAACAAACAGTGGTGGTAGGTGCAGTACAAAACCCAAGCATTGTTTGTGTCTCAGGCATTTTACAACCTGAATTATAAAGGAATCATAGAAGTACAGGCATATAATAGGTACAGTCAGAGTAACAAGTAGACACATCAACTATCTACACCTTGCCAAATTACTTTTACAGGCTTTATAGTCTTCAACAAAGAGTTTTTCTGGAGGGTATTGAGGAGGGGAGCTTTGCAGAAGTTTATAGAAAGATTTTCCTAGACTGGGGGACAAGTTTGGAGATATAATTCCTAGGTGGTGTACGCTGCTTACAATGTTTGGAAGGAAGACTCATCAAGTCAGTAATGAATGAGAGATGTAGATAACATCACTGAATCACAGAATCACTAGAGGTGGGAAGGGACCTCTTGAGATCATCTAGTCCAACCCTTGTGTTCAAGCAGGTCAGTGAAAGTAGTTTGCCCAGCAACATGTCCAGTTGGGTTTTGAATATCTCCACGGACAGAGACTCCACAACCTCTCAGGGCAACCTATTCCTGTGTTTAACCACCTTCAAAATGAGAAAGTGTTCTCAAATATTTAAATGGCTTTTCTTGTATTTCAGTATCTCTCCATTACATCTTTTCATATCACTTCTGAGAAGAGTCTGAGAAGAGGCATAATGGTTAGTGAAGGGCTATAAAGGTAAAAAGAACGTGTCTCTATTTCATATGTTAGCGAAAAGGAAGAAGCGTGAAACGTATTTCAGACAAACACAAACAATAGGAGAACAAGCGATATGAATAGAAGTGGAAAGAAGACATGTCTGTCCATGGCAGAGCTAAGGAGTCTGCTGAGATGTAGGATGTGAGAACTACTGAGATGTAACAATTTGGTGGAAGATTTTAGCTGTCTGGATGGACTGAAAGGCTATGCTTTAGAAAGTCTGGACCACATGGCAGAAGTGCATGTTAGATTTTGATCCATGTGATATAAAATAAATCATGAATGGTGCTGCTGAATGTCCAAGTCACCTTGGCCGGCTGTTTCCAGCTTGCCAGTGAATTGTCGCACTGCCTCATACATCAAGCATAGCCTGTGAGCATATTGTAGTAAGGCAGGTGTCTTCAGGTTCCTTCCTTCCTATCCCGGATATGTATCAGCTGCACACAGTATACTGATTAACCATCTTGAACACCTGGCAGTATTAAAATCTGAGATTAATTTAAGATTAAAATAGCACCAAGACTATTCATATATATGTATCTGTGTGTGCATGTCTGTGTATTTGTACATATATGGGTACGTGACGCTGATTGCAACAATCCATTGCAAATTAAAATAGCTTTTTCAGATGTCCTTATCTTGGTATTCCTGAAACATATTAGGCTCTTTTGACATCATTTTTTCACTTATTCTCATTCCCAAGCTGTTTTTAAATGCATTCTGTTTTCTGTCTAAACTGTTATCCACCTGATATATTATAACTCCTTTTCCCTGGAAGTTGCTGATCAACAGTTAAACCACTGAAAGAGGTGGAGTGTCTCCCCAACATGGGATTTCACTCATTCACTTTAAGTGATCTTTTCGTTGTAGACAGCTCTCCATGTTTGGATTAACTTTGTCTGTTAAGGTGAAAGATAGGAAAGGAAAGGAAAGGAAAAAGGAAAGGAAAGGAAAGGAAAGGAAAGGAAAGGAAAGGAAAGGAAAGGAAAGGAAAGGAAAGGAAAGGAAAGGAAAGGAAAGGAAAGGAAAGGAAAGGAAAGGAAAGGAAAGGAAAGGAAAGGAAAGGAAAGGAAAGGAAAGGAAAGGAAAGGAAAGGCTCTATAAACAAATGTTTTGAAGTGGAGCACCCAAAACATGGGACCCCTGACAAGGAGAGTTCTGAAAATGCTTCATCTTCAGCTATGCTGAAACAGAAGGTAGTGGAAAGCATGTTCCCTCTGAACTGGTGGGGTCCCTGAATTAGACCATGTATGTCCCACACACTGCCATCAGACAGGTTTTTCCTAGTTTGCATAAGCAATACCAATCTTACATTTCCAAACTCCTTGTTACCTGGTGAGCAGTTTGTCTGCTCACTCAGATGAAACAGCACAGCCCTGTTGTCTGAGCTGCTCAATTCGATCTACTCTGCCCAGTGTCTGCATGACCTCTGGCTAGTTATCAAGGTGGCCCTCAAATGAACAAAATTTGCAGATGAAATGTAGCCAGGACTGTAGCTCTTCATAAGCAATGCCCCCTGGCAAGAGATTGAATATTGTCAGAGGAACTGTGAGGTGTTTGATGGAGTAATCTCCTTCAAGTCCATGCTGCGGTTTGATAAGGCTGAGTGGAAAAGGGGAGATATTGGTCAGGAAAATCTCATTCAAGTAAAACAAAGTTAAAAAATTCACAGTAAATCTATTAAAAAAACCATGACATTTGATGTAAAACTGAAATGAAATTTTGTCACTTTGAATGAAATCAATGTAGTCTTTTCAGTTTTGCATTCATCAATGCAATGATGCAATGATGATGATAAAACTTCTAGATAAAACCAGACTTACTGGTTATTCTTTTCATCGTTCCAGATCCCATTATTCCAGAAGGTACAACTTTTCTATCCTTTATGTAAATGTTACCATGACACAAAACGCCATGCCAAATTATAAATACCACTTAAAGCCTGCAGGAGGAATTACTGCATGTTGTTAGCCCACCAATAATGTGTGAAACAGTTGCCATATTTCTGTCTGGGAGTTCTTAGCAATATGTATGTCCAGATATTTGTAGGTTATGGAAAACTGGGACACCCTCCCCCCACCCCCCAGATTCTGCAGAAACCAGCTGTCAGAGCAGAAAAAGAAGGTGCATCCAGGAAATCCAAGTGTAATAGTGCATCTGTAAGCTGAGATTTCCTGAACTGAATGAGATTTTTTCTATCGCCGTTTCATAGAACTTTCTGTCGTCACCTGTTGTGAAAAGTAGTTTATGTGCAGTAGACCCTCTTTTTTCCAATAATAATATCACTGTTTCTATTTTTCCCTTTACCTAATTGAAAATCCTAGTCCAAATCATTGGCCAGACAGCCCTCATTATTTCATTTAAAATAAGGAAGACTAGTTTTGCTCTCGTGGTCCTCCCCATGTCTTCCCCAGAGTTGATGGGCAAGAGTAAATCCTACTTGTTATACAAATAAAAGTAAGGGGTATTTTCTGCAAAGAAAAAAACTAGTAAGCTATTTCTGTTTTTATTCTTCAGTCTTTAAAGAAAAAAGATTGCTAAGCTGATTTAAATTAAATTTTACAAAGCATATGCTCCTGGGCAGAAATCTTATAAATCCACTTTCAGCCCAAAGCACATTTTTATGGTTGAGCTATAATAAACCACTCAGAACAGGGATTCCACTGGAATTGCTTACAGAATATAGTAGCACAAAAGGTGTTATTGCTAAAAGCTTCACAGTAATGTTTGAATTTAGTTGACAGAACCAGTAGGGCCGTTTTTATTTAGTTTGACCTCTCTTCACAAGAACCTACTAGAATCTCATGCTACAGAGAATAAAACACAGCCAAAAATTCAAAGTAGAATAATGACTAAAATAATAAAGTGGAGGCCAGGGCGTCCCTATGCTATAATACATTTTTGATGCATGAATGCTGCTATTCTGAGTGTCTTGGCACAGGGAAAAAGCAAAAAAAGCAAAGCATTTGTGAAGTAAGTTCCCGTTCATCAACAGTTAAATAACAAGGTGATCTGCAATGAACGCGGCTTTATTACAAACTTAATTTAACAGCTGACTGTTAGTTTACAGTGAAGCTCAGTTTGCAAAATAGGGTAATCTGTCTAGTGGTTACACAACATAATGTTGCATGGCAATGCAGGCGTATACCAAGAGCATAATAGCTGACAAGAAAAGTTTTAAAAAAGTTAAATAGGAGAGCAGGCTAGGCATTGTCTGGCAATTATGCAAAGTGTGTGTTAAAGGACTAGAGGTAGCGGTTCACTATTGAAATGAAATGTTTACGTAAAAACTTCACCATACAGAAGCTTCTCTGTCCTTTGGGTAGGTTGCCAGGTTATTTAATGACCTAGTTACTCTTGTATCAAATCCAAGGTATGGTCTGTATTTCACGCAAGAGAAATATGCTGGCTACTAAAATTGGAAGATCTTTTTCTCCCTTATCTAATGGAAGCATCTTAGTCTGGCTCTTGGGAGGGGGCTGGGGTCACACAGGAAAAGGTGTCCAAGGGAAAATATAGACCATGTGGCTGCATTCAGTAAGCCCCTATGCTTGCTGTTCTCCAAATTAGAAACAGTGCGGCTGGTACAGCGCCAAATATCAACTGCAGCATCTTGAACATAAAAGACCTGTCCTGCATCTCTAACATAGTGAATTTCTGCTTTGGCCTCAGCACATCACCACAGTCAAGATAAGACAGCACACACTTTTCTTCTGTAATCCTTGCTACATGCAAAGAAAAACATTGAACTTGAGTGAAATTAACTCTGAGCAATGTCTTACACATATCAAAAGCTACAGGCATTGCGATGGCAATCAATTTTAGTGAAGGAACAATGTTTGGGGTAGTTCACACACATGGTTGGAAATGAAAGACAAAAGAGAAGGGGATGATAGGGGATATTATAGTGGAAGCTGAGGTATGAGGAGAGGTGTACTTTTGTGGGCACAATAGCAGCTATTAGTAGTAGAAAGCCGCATTCTGACTCACTGATGTGATATGAAGTAGAAGAGAGACAACAAGTTTGAATAGGTGGATGATAATTTGGTTATGACAAAAGGAAGTGGCATTTTCTTGTCTTCATGTCTAGAGAACCTTTCAAACTGTCCAGAAAATGAAAGCGGCACAAGAGACGGGCAAATAAGTCTCAGGGAAGATGTACCAATCTTTAATGGAGAACCAGGAAGGATCACAGGACTAACATGTTCT
Source organism: Opisthocomus hoazin (assembly GCF_030867145.1). Taxonomy (NCBI): domain Eukaryota; kingdom Metazoa; phylum Chordata; class Aves; order Opisthocomiformes; family Opisthocomidae; genus Opisthocomus; species Opisthocomus hoazin. The sequence goes on from NC_134415.1 coordinate 66,908,739, forward strand.
CAAGCAAAAAAAGGCATGCAGTGAGACAGGAAGAGGCTGTCAGTCATGTATGTTTCTGTGATAACCTCTTTGAACAGCTTCTCTTCTTTCTGTTATTTCAAAGGGCTCTAGAGTACTGTGCAGCAATAAGTGTTAAATAATATGATGATGAGGTGGAAGGGCTGCTTGGCTGTCTCTCTTCTGTAAGTGCTAATAAGTCAATGAACCAGTGAAATGAAGGGTAGTTAAGGAAGAGGATGGTTGGTGCCCACAGGATGAAATCCTGATCCTTCATCAGGGGAAGAGCTAGCCAGTTCTGTTTTCCTGATCAGTGAGCTGGAGAAAACTGCCGGTATGATGGGAACTTTAACCACCCATGGATGACAATTTAAAACTGACTCCAATCAGTAAGACATCTCTCAGTCCTTGCCATCAGCACTTATGGCTCCTTTGAGGGAGTTCTTGGTACTACGAATAGTGGTAATTTGTATCAAGGGATTTCAGGCTGTTACCGTCTCATTCAAGTATCTCCGTTGGTTTAACTTTTTTTATCCAGCTCTCAGAAAAAGAGAAAGAGAAGCCACAACACCTCTATAGAGTAATGCCATTTTTTTTAGTTTGTGAAGAGACATGAATGTAACGTAGCCATGTAAAAAGCAAGCAGCTGCACACACGCTTCTGCTCTTTGCTGGGGCTCTGCATGGTCAGAGCTGTTTCAGAGAGTATTGCAGGCTGGCTGAAGGCACCAGCTGAGTCCGGGGGGTCTCTGCAAAACCCTAGGAGTGAGTTTCACAGGCTCCTTGGCATGGCTGTTTTTTTATATATGGTCTACAAGCCTAAAACGCAAAACCCCCAAAGACCTTTGTTCTGAATGTTCCTAAGGTTCATCCTCTGACTCTAGGGGAAACCTTTGTCATGAATCTGTACAGTACACTGTAGAGTTTTTTGAGGTGCTTTCAAGGAGCACTGAGAGCATATGCTGTAATTAAAGGCAGAGATTCAGTGAATGTGTGTCTGAAAAACAAGCTTTTAAAGCCCCTGAACTTCCACTGCAGATCACTAAAATGTGCTTATAGACATTTTTCCTTATTATATGAATATTTGAACACTTTGCAAAATAATATTATTGAGAACATGCTATAGTCTGAGGGTATTTTAATGCCATGAAAAACTGTATAGAATCTGCAGGCTGCTCCAGAGTTTTCTTGAGTACAAGAAAAGAACATTTCAGTCTTGGGAAAACAAAAAGATAGACCTGATTGCCTCATTAGGTTTTTTTGTTTTCTCTTTTTTATTCACTCACTAAAATGACAGAAACTTCTTCTGTCTCCAGACGTTTCGCATGTTTTGCATTGTGCGCATTTAAGAATGAGATCCCCTTGCGCCCATTGACCAACAGGCTGGCTGGGAGGCTGTATTCAAAGCAGAGCCCTCTAAAAAGCAGAACTGGCCCATTTTGTATCTGCTGCCCGGCATATCCAGTCCTCTTTAGGAGTATGATTTAGATTGCAAATGTTCCCACTTGTTCGAGGTACAAGAAATTACGCAACATGCAGACACATTCATCCATCCCAGTCTTCCTTGCTATCTCTCAATTGATTCTCTATGTACACCTCTTCTTGTCTCAGGGAAAGAGGGAAAGCCTCTCCTTAACAGTTGTTTAATCCTGGTGCTTTTCCACCAGTAAAGCACTGATAAAGTCATGTTATAGCAAATTAGCATCTCGGTTTTTTATCACCATTGACAACCTTAAGTGAAATTGTGATGGCAAGACAGTGTTATACCTTGTGCAGGCATAAGTGGTGCAACAGAGAGAACCACTGTCAGCCACAGAAAACAGCCGAGTTTAACTTTTCAGCTTGAAACTCTGATGAATAAAGAGTCTTTTCATCAGCACTTGCAGGCTCAGTGCCCTTTGCAACTCACACTATTGCCTTCCTCCTCCCCCTCACTGCCTGGATGCAGCCTGATGAGAAACGGTAACTCCAATCTTTGAATCTTTGTTATTTAGTAACTAGTTTCGTGTCACAAGAATCAAATGTCTTTAAGGAACTTTAAAGAGTAATGAATATGACCCCTGCGTACTCTGAGATGTGCTCGGTGCATGCAAAGCCCCTCCGGGCACAGCCGGGCATGTGGCTGCCAGCCAACGAGGGTCAGGTCGCACCGCTGTGATAAAGAAGGAAGGAGAAAGAGACAGAGAGAAGAAAGACATATTATAAATGGACCTTTACAAAATATTGTTTCCCTGTCTGTAAAAAATGATTGTGGAATGAAACCGGTTTAGAAGGAAGGCCTGGTTTATTCATTAGGCAGATTTTGGCACAGAAGTCCTGGCCCAGGTACAAGAATACCCAACCCCTTCTGTGAAAGAAACACCAGCCCGGGGCAGACGCTGCCTCCACGCAGCCTTCACTTGTGCGCACACCTTCCTGGTGCCCCAGGCAAATGGCCTCCCCTCGACCCCATTGACAGGGCTCTTGCCTTCTCTCTGGCCCCACAGAAACGCAGGTACATACCGTTCCTCTTGCCTGGAGTCGAGCGAAGGACAGCATGGACATATCTCCTCCCCAAACCTTGCATTGTAGCTGGGGTGAGAGCGTGACCTGAGGCTGCTGAAGTGCAGGGGACACCTGCCTGCCCGTCCCAATAGCCCTACTTGCAGCTCGAGTGAGTGAGTGCACTTGTTGGAGGCAGCACATCTTCCTTCCAGTGACGGTCACAGAGATGAACACCTGCCAATCCAAACCAGCATTTCCTGAGGATGAGGCTAAAAGAAATCGCTTGGCTCTTCTCAGGCTTCCCTAACACACCGGGGACATCAGGGAGGGCAGGCAGCTGCATTTCAGTGGAAATAAGCTGGCCAGGGAAGCCAAAGAAGGGGTCTCCTTGGGAGGCGGAGATGTGCCCGCTGGCCTGGGCCAGCTGGGATGCCCGAGGTCCTTGGAGGGGGGACCAGCTGCCATCTTGTAGGGACGCTGTGGGTGTCTTCCCGGCGCTGGCGTGGGAGAAGATTCAAGATAATCTTTGTGCCTGTTGCTTGAGGAACTGGAAACTTGCAAGCTCTGAATGTGTTTCTGAAATAAATTACTTGGCTTTTTTCTTTTTACCGAACATAACCTCATCAGAATTTCCATCTCACATGAAATACTGTTATTTTCCTTTATAAATGTAACTTGAAGTACCTGAAAGAGAACATTAAGATTCCGTAGGAGACAGAAATTTTGAGTTTAGCTAACTTTGTTCACCTTTCATGCTCCAGATTCTACAGCAGCTGAGGCAAAGGAACTGCAGAGAATAACCTTTGCATTGCACATTTCATTCATACCAGAACAACTCCATTATGTGCAGTGACTGAAAGAAAAATCCTGTAAATAAAGAGCAAGTGACCAAGCAGCTAATGACATTACCTTAGTGCATGTGAGCAATGGATCTATGTTAGATTTACCACATTGTCGTTACTTCTGGTGTTGCTTCATCCCTTCTGAGTACTGGTCTTTGCAGCCGTAACATTTTAATTCGGGCATACTTTGTGCTTTTGGAAGAGTGCTTTGAAAGTGCACTGCATAATCTAAAGGGATTTAAAGCCATGCCATTAGGATATGAGAAAATGAAAGACAAACGTATTTTTTCTACTAGGGACGTAACAATGCATGCCTCTTTATTAAGGCCTGCATTTGTGGTAAGTACTACTCAAAAATTTGTATTCAGAACTCAGAATTGTGATTTTTATGGTGGAACAATGGTTGGAAAAAATAATGGTACCTAATGGTACCTAATATAGTAGCACCTAAATTTCCACAGGGGAAAAAAGAATAATCTCCTATCATGAAGTTTCAAGATTGCTGTTGTCAGGACTAGAGCAGTGATGTAGTCTCCAGTACTGAAGAACTCAGTTGGAGAGGTGGGCCTGTGTGAACCTCATGAGGTTCAACACGGCCAAGTGCAAGGTCCTACACCTGGGTCAGGATAATCCCCGCTATCAATACAGGCTGGGGGATGAAAGGATCGAGAGCAGCCCTGCTGAGAGGGACTTGGGGGTACTGATAGACGAAAGGCTGGACATGAGCCGGCAATGTGCGCTGACAGCCCAGAGGGCCAACCGTGTCCTGGGCTGCATCAAGAGAAGCGTGGCCAGCAGGTCGAGAGAGGTGATTCTGCCCCTCTACTCTGCTCTGGTGAGACCTCACCTGGAGTACTGCATTCAGCTTTGGAGCCTTCTGCACAAGGACATGGAACTGTTGGAGTGGGTCCAAAGGAGGGCTACAAAAATGATCCGAGGGCTGGAGCACCTCTCCTGTGAGGACAGGCTGAGAGACTTGGGCTTGTTCAGCCTGGAGAAGAGAAAGTTGTGGGGAGACCTGATTGCAGCCTTTCAGTACTTAAAGGGAGCCTATAGGAAAGATGGGGACAATCTTTTTAGTAGAGACAGCAGTGACAGGACGAGGGGTAATGGTTTTAAACTAAAACAGGGTAGGTTTAGGCTGGATATAAGGAAGAAATTCTTTACAATGAGGGTGGTGAAACACTGGAATGGGTTGCCCAGAGAGGTGGTGGAGGCCCCATCCCTGGAAACATTCAAGACCAGGTTGGACAGGGCTCTGAGCAACCTGATCTAATTAGCGGTGTCCCTGCTCGCTGCAGGGGGGTTGGACTAGATGACCTCTAGGGCTCTCTTCCGACCCAAAATTTTCTATGATTCTATGATCACTTTGCTGAGCCTAAACACAAAACAGACTGGTTTTATCATGCTATTCTGAAATAGAGGACATCTTCATTCTTTTGAAAAAGCAAAAAATATGCAATATATCACTTCATATCCAATATATCCTGACCTAACAAAAAACGTTCTGTTGAGAGAGGATGTGAGGCTTCTGAGATGTATCATAGATAAATTAGTTTCAATTGCCTGCTATGAGCTTACTGCTGCTTCTGTATTCATCTAAGCGTGACTTTTGTGTTCAGTGGAAAGGAGGAGGGTTAATTATTTACACTGCTATAAATCTTTGATTACTGTGATACAGTGTCTGTAGCCCCTTTATCATTCAGAGCAGTGGAATGGCTCTCACTTTGGTAGACACAAAATGGGATGTGACTGAAATGAAAACTGTTCATCACTGGCTCGTATGGGAGGCAGCAGTACCTCTTGGTTTAGCAGGCCTCCGACGTCTTCTTAGCAGGCCTCCGACGTCTTCAGTGATAATCATGTCACTTTGTAAGCAAGCACAGTATGTGGCTGACCTATTTACAGGGCACTAAAATAATACAACATGTATATGGATAGCATTGGATATGATTTACTGTTTGTCCTCAGGTAACTGCAAAGACACATCTCACATTCCATGATGACCCTAGTACTAAGTAGTATCATCATTCAAGCTGCTGCTCCAGCTTCGGTGGGACTGTCTGTGCACTTACAGTCAGGATCAGAAGTAACTGTCTTGTTGGGTCAGGGCTTGTCTTGCCTTGGTATATGGGGATTTTTCAGCCCTATTTTGTATAGCATTCAGATATCACCACATTTATTATAATAAATGGAGAGTGAGATGGAAATAATAAGTGAAAAAAGATGACAAGCTTTTTGAGTTGGCTTTTATCTTTGCAGCTATAATTGCATAGCTGAGCTGGGTCCCTATGTAATTCATGCAGCCTATAACTAAAAATAATCAGGAAAGCAAAGAGGGAACAGGGTACATTCATACTCGCATTTATACGATGTTGTTGCCTCATTAGTGTGAAAATGGATCTGCCATATTCCGGGTGGTTTTCTCCTGTCCTGTGTCACCCTTTTTCTCATCACTTCACAATATTTATTCTGGCTTGTGCTTCCAGAATTTTGCTATTTATTGAGGATAACCTCCCTTTCTGAGGATGGTCTCTGCTCAGGCCTGCCTTAGTTTCTTTCATCTTTTTCTGAACAAAAATACTGAGTAGAGCCTGCTTCTTGGGCATAAGCATTGTTCCTGCTCAGCAACACTTTAACGTGGTCTTTGGCTCCAGAGACAGTGAGACACGACTATTACTGAAGTTGTTTTTCTCTTTTCTGTGACAGACCGGTGGTGACCCACGAGACAACACTTGCCTATATGCTAGAAACACCTCAGGATCTAGCATTTTTCTTTTCTTTGGAAAGAAAAAGTCATGGTTTTTAGCCGAGACTGTGATACCGTGACAACTTAGATGGTGTTAGTGTAATTTATCTGCAGACATTGAGAGTACATGAAGCTGTATGAAACTAACAGCTGTTCTCTGTGTGGACTCATACATTCCCTCTTTCTTTTTGCTTCAAAATGATAGCAAAGTGCTGGAGCAGACAGTGTGGGGAATGCCTGGAAATGCCCGGAGGTCCCTGAGAGCCTCTTAGGGAAAGGCTCTGGGGAAAGAGCTGTGTACCGTATGCCTGCCCTGCCCTGGGAAACAGGAAGGACCAGTGATGTCTTCAACTTCCTTCCAACCTGTTTCTCTGTTAGCTGAGTCTGTACATCACCTTTCTCCTCTTTGCTCTGGAACTTTGAGTTCAAGATGAATTCCCAGACTGGGACATGAAAAAGGCAGCTGTCATTAATCGTCAGTTAAACTTTGCAGATGTATGTTACACGTGAATTGTGATGACTTTGAGGCACCCACCAGACTGAGTCCTTCACTCTCAGATACACTCTGTTGTGGCACTGCTGACTTGGCTTAGTTTAAAAATAAAATTGTGTAAAAGCAGATTTTTAATGGTTTACAAGTGAAATCATTACCTGAGCTAGTATTTGTGGCAGTCACTGGTCACTGTCATCTGACTTTACTGAAGTGTATGAACTCTGATAAACTTGAGCTGAGTTTTTGTTTAACTACTTATTTGCAATGCACTTATTTACAATGTCTCTTAGCACTGAAATATGTCAGAGGACAATGTTTCTGATAATAAAGTGCTCTTGGTTATGTATATTTAGTGTGACTTTCCTCTAACTCAGACAATAATCTCTAGAGAGACTATTAATTTAGAGTGGTTAACTGAGAAGTTTGTTTCAGTTCCACTGTAATTTTAAAAATAAGTAATAAATTTTATTTTTTGGGAAAAAAAGTCTCTGAAATGAGCCACATTTCACTATTGTTTCTGAATATATATCCTAGAATACAGACAAAACAGAAATTATTTTTTAAGGTAGTTGAGAGAAATGAAACTTGTCATATCACTTTCAGGAGGTCTTCCGGCTGTTGCCATCAGATCGTCTTTCTTTAATATTAGGGAAAGGGAAATATCTTTAAAACCTGCAATGCACCAATAACAGTTTGTTTCAAAAAGGGTAGCAGAAGAAATATCTCTGTGGAAGGTTTCATAACTTCTTTAATGGTTTCTCTAAACTAGCCTTCCTTGTACCTTCATTCTCCTGCAATCCTTCATGATTCAATACTGCAGAAGAATGGTTACTCATTATTGCTGTAAATATTACCCTTGAATTTATAACGTGAAAAACTTCCTCAAGGCCTCATGGAATAAAGCTGAACAAGTTAACTTCATAAATTCAATGGATGTACAAATTAGATTGGCTAATTAGATGAATATTCATGTGGTTTCTTCAACTTTGCTTATAAAGATTTACTGCTGCTGTTGCTCTGCTTGCTGCATTATATCAGTGTGCCAAGCAAGAAGAGGCATGGATATAGAATGACTTTATTTCGCATTTTCACATTCCATAACCTGTCTATCAGTAGCTTTTACTTGTATTTTCAATTTACTTTCACTTTCTTTTTATTATCATCCATTTGAAAATACATTGAAAAATTATTTGTTTATAACTGATTGATGACATCCTTCACTAGGACATCAAAATCCAGCATATTCTCATAGTTTAGTGTACACATTATTTTTGTAAGAGAAGAGTTTAAGTTCTGATTTTAATAGCAAAATGATGACTTGAAATGTGACCACTACACATTTTTTCTCAGTTATTTCCAGACATTTTTACAGTTAGAACTCTAAAGATTGAAGTGTGGAAAAAGTAGGCAGTTACCAGAAGTTAGCTGGTAGAATTACTGAATATTTAAAATAAGATTAAAAACAGAGTGCTAACTGTACAATACTTAGTGTAGTGAAGATTTGTTTTATCAGTAACTGAACAGTTAAGATGTAAAATGCAGAGGCAAATGGCAACTACAGTGCCTGAGCATGCAAACCTCCCGTAAGAACATCAGCCAGATACATTATGATCTTTTTCAAACATGACTGCCTTAATAGGTTAGTGCAAACATTTTGTGGAGGATGTGTGCTTCAGAATACGATCTTACCTTTGGCTTAAAATTTTGCTCTCGAATGTTTTCAGTTTTTTTTCTCTCATCAGTGTCTCAAGTCTGATTCTTAGAAATCATCTTACTTTGAAGTCATGCTCTTATTGCTCCCAGGTAGGCCTTTATTCATGTAGATGCTATCAGTTCGATGCTCGTAGCTGGCTCCCTGGTACAGCAGCAGTACATTCCCTGAGCAGACGCTACCTTAGTGTCTGGAGTAATAGAGGCAGAACATTATGCTCATCAGTGGTTTTATTTATTAAAGGAAAATCCTTTTCATTGTACTACAACGTATTTTTTTTTATTGCGGTATAAAATGAAATAGTTTCTGAATGTGTGTAAAAGAGTAAGGAAGCAGGTAAATCTTGGTTACATATTGTTAAGTCATTCTCTGAAGCTTAGCTTGTCCTGCTTGGTCAACAGTGAGCGAACACATATAGGGAACAGCATGCAGAGTCTTGGTAATGGTCCAGTATTGACCCTTTATTCTTAGAGATTACAGCTTGCTTCTTGAACATTCCTTACTTTTCCACAAGAGTGTAGACAAAAATTGAATTTCAATTTTGACTTTGGTTTCATGACTGAAATAGAAGATTCAAAACTTATTATCAAAGGCTGTGTAGTCACTAATATTGTAATTTTTGATTGAAAAAAGGAACATTATTCTACAATGCAAGATCCAGTTTCTTTTCCTAGCAAACTTAACAGAACATTTCCTGGTTCACTCCTCGGCAAAGTGAGCGCAACAGGAGCACCGCTCTTACATGTCTGTCTGAATGAGTAGAGCTGAATGCCAGATTTGTTGCTTACAGCATCTATATTGTTGTGCTCATTCAGGGCACTGAAAGGACCCCTACATTTAGGGCCTTTTGTGTGTATGTTGAAAACATTTGTTTCTTTCAGTATCTAGCCAATGTTATGTAATATCACATAGCCTATGCAACGTGGTGCAACATTGCATAAGGCTATTACTTTTGCCCCTTGGCATGACAGAGAATAAAAATGGGATTTAAATTGTTCCCTTCATACTTCAAATATCCCAAGGCGCTTTTTGAAGTAAAATTCTAAATTATATGAAGGAAAGCTGAGTGCGTATTAGGTAACCAGCAACATCTTGGACATGGCAGCAGAGAGAAAGGCTTCTGCTTTCTTTGCAAAAGGAGAATTTGTGGGCCAAGACAGATGTGCCGTGTTTGAAAGCTCCACATGTACCTGACAATCAGAATTATTTGAAGTTTGTCATGCCATTTTGCACCATTACAGTGGGAATGGATTTTGTGGTCAGATCTGTGTACTTTTAGATATATTCAAAATACGGCCATCGTTTGGATGCTGCTGTAATATTAATGCATTGTGTATGTATTACTTTCATAATTTGATATTATATATTATATATTATATTTGAGAGCTATGAGTCATTTACAACTGGAGTTTATTTATAACACCTTAGTCATAAGGCATAGCGCAGTTACACCAAGGATACAATATAAATATGAAGATTAAGCTTGATAAAATAAATTTCAAATTTTGAAAGTACAGTTCCCATCACCTCTGTTCTCTGAAGTATTTCCATGTAATATTTCTGTAGTAAGAACTGAGTTCCACGAGGTGTAAAATTTATCAAGTCTTTCTTCTTGTGTCTCTTCTGTACCGTTTCTCTGGTATCTCATGGATGAATGCTGAATGTTTTTCCTGTTTTCCTAAAGTCTAGGAAACTGGCTTTATGTGGCGCTGCTTGAGCGGTGGTTTGACAAGATGACCCCCAGAGGTGCCTTCCAGCCTCAACCATTCTGTGGTTCTGTGAATAATTTAGATCTGTTTCTTCTTCCTGCTATTGATTTTCAAAAAACTTGTGCACCATTATTATTCCAGAAAAGTTGTCATGGCTCTCAGCCTTGGCTGAAGCTGGTGAACAGCTTCCAAAGCATTTTTAAGGATTTTCACAGTTAGTTGAGTGCCACAGGAGCTTTTGTCTCAATTCTTAGGAAGTCCTGTCCCAAACATATATAGCATAAAAATATTAAAACCATTATAAAGGAATCAGACAAAGGTTCCATCTAGCCCTGTACATTTTCTTCAACACTGGACATAAGTAGGTGCTTCAGGAACAGCAATAACAAGATAAAATTGTTTGATAAGGTGCCCAGAATAAAAGTTTTCTCTTCCATGTACTCCTCTGGTTTCCTGGAGAGCTCAGCTAGATTGTATATTTATGACTTTGCTGGGTACTGAATTTCATAGTTCTAGCACCTGCTGCACAAAGACCCAGCTCTCATCGATATGAATCTTACTCCTACCATCTTCATTTGATGGGCCCTATAGTTTTTATTGAGGGGGTGAAAATCTGATGCCTCTTCACTCTCTCCGAGGCACTTGTAATATTGTACACTTCTGTCATTTGCTGTCCTGAGTTGTTTCTTCCAAAGCTGAAGAGTCCCAGCCTATTCCAACATCATTGTACCAACCAGTTACCTGTCTTAGAAGACACTTCTTGCCCCTCTTGAATCTCTCTGATTATTACAAAAGAAAAGGGACATAAAGAGTGAGAGAGACAAAGAGCGAAGTGATAAGCAATCTCAGCCTCACATGGGCCTAGGCATGTGTTTCTCAGTGACAATGAGGACTGAAAACTGTACTGGCACAAATCTCTAGGAGCAAACTTCATTATGTGTCTCAGTACCAGTGTGCCTGTCTTTCAGACATTCCTTGCACTGTTTGAAAACACAGTTGCAAATGTTTTCTGTGGCACAAAAAAAATTAAACCACAAATTTTAAATAAATGGGCCACTGAGTTTGTGAATGCCTTCCAAAGTATCATCTGAGGCATATGAATATCTGTGATACTACGCTGAAAATCAAACCAACATTTCACAATGACAAAAATTCAAACATCGGCCATACTATATGAACATAGCTAGGAGAATAAACCCCCTAGATTTTATCAAAAGGCCAACACATTTCTAACTCAAAGAGGGAACAGGTTACTTCTTCCTTTAACTCATTGGATTAAATAAGGCATAAGTAATGAAAAACTACTTAAATTTTTGGTTTTACTTTATCCTGAAGTACTTCAACAAGCAATTCAAAGTCTATACTCGTCCATAAACTGCATTTGTAGTGATTTGGTCAGGATCTAGACTTCAATCTTCTTTTGCCACTGGAAGCAAAAATTTTTGCCTTGGAAGTTGACATACACAGATTCACCAACATGCCCTGATATTCAGTGTAGCACTAGCGAACATGAACAGCATTAAATGCAGTCATTACACACAATTCAGACAGCTGTGTCCAATTTTGTTCAGTAAAAGTGATTTATTGACAAAAAGAATTTAATATTTATTTAACATGTGCTTATGTTTATCCTAACTAGTTTTGTACCTATGATTAGTTTGCTGCCAGGTCTTCTGGATGAACGTTATAAGCAATGACACTGTAGTCGTTGTGCCAGTGCCATCCATTAATGCCATAGATATCTCAGGGACACGGTCTCTAACTTTAGGCGTTTCTATTGAGACATATCAGAAACAGGAATAAGAATGGAGGAGTGGAAAATACAGGATAATAGTCTCAAAACAATCTCATACAGTTCTTTAGTACACAAGCATACATAATAAATACACATTTGTTCCTGGTCCCACAACAATGACTTTGGTGGTTCTTTTTCCATACTGATGAAATTCCACTGGTGAGACAAAGCAATGAGAGTTTTTTAGGACGGACATGAATGAGAGGAGAGAAGTCCAGCATATTTCAGGAAGGCCAAGAATTTGGAATTCAAACTATTTCTCTTAGAAATACAGAACACATTTCTAAGGTTTCCTGCTTGTGCGGTGACTGATGTTCCCTAGTATGATTATTTTTGTATTTAGAATTCATTTTAGTGAAAAGTGTTCTTTTCCAGTGTGCTTGAGCACATGCCTACGAAAAGGTGGACAGAACAGAGAACGTTTTAGTAAGCTTCTTTGCTCTGTATAGTTTAGCTCTTAAAAGATGTCTGAGGGAAAAAGGGAGTGGACTAGTTTTATATGAAGTGAACATTGGATAGAGTTGCCAGAACATTGATAAATATCATTATAAAGGATAGAACTGGTCAGCTAAGGATTTTAGTGTGAACTCCTGGACTTCTGTGTCACAAAATTAGCACCTCTCTGCTGAAACAGTCCACAAGATTTATTCACTGCAGCTGCTTATTTGTGATGCTGATTTTTGGAGTGCTGCTGTGTGTCTGTGACTCACTGCTTTGAAATGAAAAACTCATTTTATACAAGAGAGCCACTGTGTAATGTGATCTGGCAAAAAGATAACATATGTTGTTTCCATTTAATAGATTGGCGCAACATCTAATGAATAGTGTGAGCTTATAGCTTCTGTCACATGGAGACCTGAACCATAAGAATAAGAAAGTGCATGAATGAGGCATGAAGAACAGACAGATGCAATGATAAGCTACAAAAGACCTTATAGTTCTTCCTACCTGAACTGAAAGTTCTGGCATGTTAAAGCACAGGATGTTAAAAGTCAGTGAATATTATTGTGGTGTGTTGATCTTGGCTGGATGCCAGACACACACACTGCCCGCCAGTCAGTCGCGTCCCCTCCTCAACAGGAGAGTGGGAGAAAGTATAACAGACAAGCTCATGGGTTGATAAAGGCAGTTTAATGAGAAAAGCAAAGGCCACACATGGAATCAAAATAAAAAGAGGAGATGTATTCTCTGCTTCTCATCAGTAAGAGATGTCCAGCCATTTGCTGGGAAGCAGGACCTCAGTAAGCATAGTGGGTGCTTTGGAAGACCAATGTGTTAACCATGCTGTCTTGCTGCCCCTCTTCCCACCCCCCCACTCCCCCCCTATAGCTCAGCATGGCGTCATATGGTAGGGAATATCTCTTTGGTCAGTTGGGGTTAGTTGTCCCAGCTGTGTCCCCTCCCAACCATTCGTCCATCCTGAGCCTACTGGCCTTTGATGGGAAAGGTTGGAGAGGCAGCCTTGATGTTCTGCAAGCACTGCTCAGCAATAGCCAAAACTTTGGTGTGTTATCAGCACCACCCTAGCCACATACGCAAAGCACAGCTCTACATGGGCTGCTATGAGGAAAGTTAACTCCATTCCAGCCAGATCCAATACAATTACAAAAATCTAAACTCACACTTTTTTTTTTTTCACAAGTAGGCTTGTACCAAATGATCTACCATGAATATTTGGAAAGGAATTCCAAAGCAAATTGATTTTTGTAGAATCATAGAATAGTTTGGGTTGGAAGGGACCTTTAAAAGTCATCTAGTTCAACGCCCTTGCAGTGAGCAGGGGTATCTTAAACTAGATCAGGTTGCTCAGAGCCATGTCCAGCCTGGCCTTGAATGTTTCCAGGCACAGGGCATCTACCACCTCTCTGGGCAATCTGGTCCAGTGTTTCATCACCCTCATGGTAAGAAATTTCTTCTTTATATGCAGTCTAAATTTACTCTCTTTTAGTTTAAAACCATTACCCCTTGTCCTATTGCAATATGCTCTTGTAAAAAGTTTGTCCCCATCTTTCTTCTAAGACCCCTTTAAGTAGTGGAAGGCCACAATAAGGTCTCCCCAGAGCCTTCTCTTTAGTTACAATCCCAGTTCCCAACTGGGAAAATAAATAAATTTGTAGTTAAACCTCTTAAGAAAACAGCTTGCTAAATGAATTCCACCCTGCCTTTTAGGGTCTGGGGCCAAGGTACAATATCATGCTTTATATTCAAATGAGGCTTGTTGAGATGGTACATTTACATCCCCCTTGGTACAGAGAAAGCAGTGAAGCAACCACTCAGTACTTGGAATGTGCTTGTGAAGCCTGAATGAGTGTTTAAAGCACTGTTTTAAGTTAACCTGACTTGGACATCATGAACTCTGCGTGTCCTTCAGTGATTCTGGCACCTTCTTTAACAAATTCATTCTGATTAGGCTCATAAAACAGGTTAAGCTCCGCATCTGCTCCATTATTGATACTGCACAAATTTTTTTCAGGCTTTAGCAGGGAAGATATTCTTTAAGGAAAAGAAGCCAGTTAAGTAATACTGAACTGCCACAGATTCCTACAATTACGTTCTGTGCTACTGAAAAAAGGTTTATAATGAGAAAGCGTTTTTTTAACATGGTATCGGCTTAATCATGTATTCCCAAGAAAGATATTTCCCAGCGTTGGTAGATTTTAGATTACTTTACATATTGAAAGCATACTCTTTCCCCTGAGTTAATTCTCATCAAGTGGACAGCAATCTTCTGATATGAAATACTGTTACGAGTATCAATGAGAAATGTATTTGATGTCTGGCTTTTCCCACATCAAAAGAGCTGAAAAACTTAGGAAAAGACTATACTCTTAAAAAATAAAATGCATTTAGCAATGCAAAGTGTACTTGAAAACATAGAACACCAACTGCAGAGCATCCAAAACCATGGCAGAAATGATAAACAAAGAGTTACTTATGAGCTGTCATTAGAGCTGGAGTGTGGGAGAGCGGTGCAGCTAAACTGTATTGTCTTTTATACTCTTTTTTTTTCCATGGCTTTGTATTTTGACAACCAAATCCCCAAACTTTATGAATTACTCTGACCTGATTCAGCTAAGGCATGTATTTTTAAGAAGATTTGAGAATGTAAACTCTCATCAGCTATTGTGCAGATATACATGGGTGAGGAGGCTGACATCACCTGTCTTGCCATAATTCTTCCCAGAGTATCAAAGGAGCATGACTCTCTTCATTTCCTCATCTTAGTTCAATCTCAGCTGCAACTTGACTTGTGTTGTGAAATGACCATATATACCTACACGTGACAAATGACATATATACCTACGTAGATGTAGATATTGCACTTCAGGACATGGTTTAGCAGGCATGGTGATGTTGGGTTGACGGTTGGACTTGATGATTTTAGTGGTCTTTCCCAACCTTAATGATTCTATGATTCTATGATTCTGAAGTATGGCACCTTACTGTTACCAACTTTAGATTAGATGACTGCTATATCACTACACACAGGCAAAACCATTAAATCCTATGAACAATTATTCAGGGAAATGGCATTTGGGTATATCACAGTTGTGTTTATCCCCCTTCTTTTTTCCCGTAGTCCTAGTAAGACAGTCAATATGTAGTTGATGTAACTTCTTGGATAGGGAAAAAATCCAAACCTGCTGGCTAAATAGAGTAAAGGGAAGGGCAAACTGACCCTACCCACTGCTTTAATATGCTGCTATTGCTTTTTCAGTGGCAAAAGGGGAGCTTCTCTCTGACTTCACCGCACTTCACTACAGGCGGAAGCCTATGAGTCACTGCCTTGAAGAGATAGTGACTTATTTTAATTACCCTCAATGAACCCTGCATTTGCAGGAATGAGTCATAGCCTAATGTAATTTCATAATAATTATATGAGGAGTATTTTAAAGTGATGCCTTATAGCTTTGCCTACTTTATTTGTTCTCCAGGGTGACTTGAACATGATTCATTTTAAATGAGCCAGTATATATTATTTACTAGTAATAATTACGTCTGTTATTTATAGATAAAGAGTGTGCATGGTTCTATAGAGATCAACAATGTGATAAGGTTCCTGAGCCCAGGGGCATGCAGCACATGGATGCAGACATCAGAGTGATTAAAAATATGGTGGGTGAGATTGGTGCTATGATAAGCAGACAGCAGCTCTCTGAAGAATGTTTTGCTTACCTTTTAATTAATAATGTGAGGTCAGGTCAAGTGCTCCCAATTATGTATAGGGGTGCTAATGGCCAGGGCAGTGCATGAAGCAGAAAGGCAGGCAGTGCAGTTTGAAGGGAGTTGTGTAAGAACTGGGGGTAAAGACCTCAAACCTCCTTTCCTTCTCTTTCCCACTGACAAACACCATATTGTCACAGTTGCACTGTTTTGTGGAGGGTTGTCACGGTGGACAAAGCATATTCGCTGGAAAGGATTTCAAGAGCTTGCTCATTGGAGAGCGTGCATGTTTTCCACTTGGTGCTGGGAAGGAAATCTTTTATTAGGTAACTGTTTAGACACTGCTCTGCTAACAATGTGGTATTGTTAGAAGGCGGTATAACACCGTACAAGGTATACCCTTTTACATGCTCTCTAGGGATTTCTGTCTTACTCTTTTGAAGGGAAGCGGGGGGAATCATCACAGAGCACAGTGGCATATATGCTAGTGTTAGAGCATGTAATCCTGTAAGGGTACCTGTTGCTAGGTAGAAAAGACTGGAAGTTTGGTGTGGGCTTTTTTTGAACTGTAGAGAGCTAGTTTAGGCGTGTTTGTGTGCTGCTGGGGAGGAGCTCATTTATGAAAAAGGAATTTTCTTTGTTTTCTATCCAGCTCCCCATTGCCTTGGGCTACCTTCCTTGGGTGGTGTCTATCTATTTACCATAACAAGGGTTGGTCGTCTTGCTCAGCTGGTGTTTACTTGCCCAACACTCTTAGCATAGATAGAGAACTTAGGGAAAATTTGGTAAAGAAAGCTGGTGTAGATAGATGATTACAATATAGCACTCTTTATGGTAACCTAATTACTCATATATGCAAAAAAAAACAAGTGAATGTGCTTTCTACTGTCAAAATGAAACAAATACTTACCTTGTCCCAGGGTAGTTTGAAAGCCCTGTTATTGTAATGCTGTCTTTAGGGGAAGGAGAATCCAGACAAGAAGTACAATGTACAAACTCACACAGAAGCCATGGCTCTGCATAAAGAAGGGAATCCAGGCAAAGTATCTTAACCACAATACCACTCTCGCTCCTGTACAAACAAGCAGCTTGCTTTCGTTTCTTCCTTGTTGGTAGTTGTGATAGACAGTTCATGCATGAATGTTAGTGGCAGACGGTTTGCTAGAAGAAATGTGTTTGGAGTGGAAACTTGAAAAATGAATGAGTCAATGGGTTCACAGAAAAGAAAAGCTTTTTCATTTATGTGAAAGCTATTATTGCCCTGTATGTCAATTTTATTTCTGAAAGGATTAGCTGGAGACGGGAGGTTTAAGCTGTGAATCAAAATGTGTATGGGTATTGTGAGAAACAGGAGTGAACAGACTACTTTTTAAATCATTCTGTCCATCTGTCTGTCATTATTATGAAGTATGTCATCTTTCTGGGATTTCATCAGGGATATAGCTGAATCACTCATTACCATGATGCCTGTGCAGTAGACTCAGCAGAAGAAAACACTGACAGGTTTCCAGAACGGTTTGGTCTAACTGTCAGCAGCTGGTTTTAGTTGTGGTTCCAGATTTTTTCTTTTCACTCGAAATTTTTGAAGAATATATTGGTGAGTCGTGTCTCTTCGTATGCTGAGATCACTGAACACAGTAATATTTGCAGTATGTTATCTGTGGCAGAGGGAATTCTACTGAGCATTTATTGCATCAGATGTTCCGTCATGTTGTTCCCAAGAGTCCAAATGGGAGTTGAGCAGCCACTTGGAGAGAGAGTGTAAAACCATTATAAGTACTGTAAGTTTAACTCACATCTGGTCTGACTAATTTGGCCACAAATTGTTTATCTGCAAACATTTTTTTTTTCTCTTATTGGAAGTGACTGCCAAGGACACAGAGAAGGGCAAAGACTGGACTGTCAGTGACAAACACTATTGGTTGTAATCCCATCTGATGTTCAGGGAAGATCAATATTACAGCGCACTGAAGTATTTTCTCTGTAGCTTGCATGCTGGCCCTGAAAATTACAGTTTCCGTCAGAGCAAGTGAGAATAGCTGCCAGAGCTGTCCTCTGTTCCTCCCGGGTCCTGGCTAGATCTGATACATGCTCTTTTGTGAGTGTTAACAACAAACATTGCAAGAATGCTTGTAATATACAGAGGCTTGACACGTCAAATTAAACTGCAGAAGGCCAGCCCTGCGTTTGAACTGCTTGCTCCAGTAAGGGGGATCGCGGCCACAGGCGCCTGTGGCCGGATGACAGCTCCTTATACAACAGCAGAACAACAAAGCTGACTTCTGAGGAACCTGGTGCTTTGTTCTACAAAGGCTGGGGGAAGAGAAGCAGCTGCTCTGCTGCTTCTGTGGAATGGCTCCATTGTTAGATAGACAATACTTGGACACAAAGCGCACACACCTTTTGAAGCCTCGGGGTGCAATATGAGTCTCGTACTTTCACTGTAGGAAGCATGTGACGTGCTTGTAAAAGAGGCACACGCAACTGGCAAGAACCAGTAGTGCAGAAAAGCTGGGCTGGTGTATAAATAACATCTCTGACAATGTTCCTGGCTTTGTTTTTAGGACTTTCTGCAGACCCTGGGTATGAAACCTGTGCGTGTGAGAATGGCAGCCCACGATGCTAAGACTAGATGCAGCTGTTTCCAAAAGAAGCACCTTTTCTTTTTTAGTTATACATCAGAAAAAATCTGCAAATGTGGCGATGAACTAGAAGAGGTCACGGAGCGAAGAAATGTCATCCAGTTTTCTGAGGATATTCCTGATACATTTCTAATGCTGTACTACTGTGATCTAAAAGTGCAGCACCTGCCAGAAACAGAGGGTATGAATGTTTTCAGAAAAATAAAGCACAGCTGATTCCAAGTGCAGTGAATAGAGTGCTTGAAAACTGAAGCCTTGAATATGCTTGTCCATTTCTTTGCCTTGGCTGAAGACGAAAGGTTGGTTGGAATACTTATAAATAAATTATGAATGAATATTTTTGTTAGCATATGCCATTTCACCATTGCCAAAACAGCTTTGTAAAGCAATACTGGCACTGACAAAATTAGAGAGAGAGAGGGAAGGACTGAGAGGTCTAAAGTATGAGAAAGCAACTTTGCTTCTGCTAATCTGAAGAGACCCGGAAGGAAAGCTTTGCTTTTAACCAGAGCCAGTGTTTGTAACAAGCTCACCCACAGTTTCAAATTTCAGACTGAAAATAGGATTTTTGAAACAAATGTGATTTGTGTAAAATGTCTGAAAATAACTGCTTTCAGTCTGTGCTTGCGCAGAATCAGAGGGTTGGTCTGGATTAACGTGCTGCGTCAGCAGTATGGGTATGTGAACTGGACCAGCTCTCTAAAGTGCTGAGGTTCGGATATCTCTGAGAGCATCAAACATGCTGGTGAGGCCAAAGCAAATAGGTGGCAAAATGGGGAGAAGTTGTGACACCGGGGAATACATCCTCCAGGGTGACCTGCTCCCCTGAATTTGTTGCAGCTTCTCCTGCACACTTGGACTGCTCTCTCACAGCCCTGGATCACACATCTCCCAAAGACCGGAGCCTGGCACCATAGGTCCTGCTGCAGGAGAGAGACAGTGGTGCTCTGTGGCAAGTACTGGCAATGAAAATCTGGAGCATCAAGGTGGGGTATGAAGAACTAGGTGTTGTGTTCAGTGAGTGGGCTCTGACTGGCTCAAACTTAGCGTTTCTTCCTAAATTCTAAGTTTTAGAAAACTTTGGAATCTGTCACACTGTTCCATCCTGGGTTCAGGTTTTTCCTCTGGCATCACTTGTTCAAGGTTTGTAACCGCATGTTCTCCCTTGCTGTTTGCCCCGGTGGAACGTTTACATTGACCTTGTGCAAGTTATAGAGTGGCTTGAACACTTCCAGTTTCCCTGATAAACTATTTCTGGCACAGAGGTTGGTCCCGAGTTTATTATAAACAGGGCTGGGCTGTGCAAGTGCCTGGGCAATTAAATATCTTTTTATGAGAACTCAAGGTACTCCTTCAGAGGAACTTTTTCCTTGTTTGATGACAGTGCCAAAAGCAGGCAGGTAGAAGGAAAAACAAAAGACATAACACTTCAAAACATGAAAGTTACGTCATCATGAACATCAAACATCCAAAGAGAACATAGCACTCTAATGTCATGAATCATCCCAGTAAAATCAAAACCTCTCCCTGAACCTGTGGGGTGACTCCTCGGCACAGTTTCCTATGCAAATAGTTGCAGGAGTGAACCCTCCTGGTCAAGTCTGTCAATCTAATGAAAGGTTCTTTGTCTGAAGACAGGGAATTAAACCTCTCCAGACATTTTCAGCAGTTGTCATTTTAAAACCTGCTTATTCATAAAAAAGAAAACCTAGATAACGTAAGTTTTAAGTACTTTTTTGAGGGTTTTAGATCCTTTCCCTCTGTTTTCTTCTGCCTCTTTGTCCCCTTTAATCTCATTTAGGAGGTGAACTGTGTGTTAGATTTGCATCATATCCAAGTCTGAGGACATGAAACTGTTTTGCTATAAAATCTGTTGAGGTGAGGAACAACTTGATTTCTCAGGTTTTACTGTGAAGTGCCTAACTAGAAGTCCATGACCAGCTTCAGTCAGATTTTTAGGTGGATCATCTGGTTTAGTTACTGTCTGCTATTAAAAAATAAAAGCCCGTGGCCTGTTGGCTCTGTCATATTAAGGTGGGTTTTGTTGACTCATTTGAGACAAGGAACATATATATGTCAGTAGAAAATTACTCAGGTCTTGTGTCACTTCAGACAATACCCAGGATGTGAGCACAAAGTTCTTGGAGGCAAAAGGAAAATGCTTTATCCTGCCTCTTCAGCCGGCCCTCCACAGACTGACAGGAAACCAAAGTACACAACACCCTCCGACAAAGGGGCCCTTACATTTGGAAGGAGCAAAGAAATAGAAAATGTTATCCATGACATGTGCCACCAACTAAACAAGTGCTATATTTTCCATTGTGGATGTTCAGTAAGGCCTTAAAATGCATTGCAAAGTTCAAAGTTGGTTTGCCCCACCCCAGCACTGTTTTTTTTCAGAAAATAGGCTATTCAATTGCTTTTTGTTGTGCACCAACACGGAAAAGTATTGACTGCTTTCAAATCTTTCAGATCTGGCCCCACAAGCAGTTAATTTTGAGCCCTCTCGCTCCTGACATTTGAAAACAGCTAAAAAAATTTGTAACTCAGATATGACTAATCCTGAAATCCATGGAATGATTGCAGTATCCAACCACAGGAGTAAATCTTGGGAGATTATCTCCTTCATGTGAGAGGCAAGTCCTAACAGCTACAAAATAAATCCCTCCTGTTCCTTGGGTTGCTTGTGTTAATGTGTGCACCAATGGCAAGGGAAAGGATGTACAGTGTCGTTGTTGCAGGGCAGTTTGGTATAGTTATTGGAGAAGCATTTTGCTGGTGGTGTTTCCTCTGGGCAAACAGACTAGTCTGAGTTGTAGCTACAATATCCCTGCTAGAAAACAGCCTGGAACAGAGACAGCATGTTTTAATGTCTAAGTGCAATTGTTGCAGGTTTTTAAGTTTTCATGAAAAGTACAAAATAACTGGCTTGTAAGAAAGTCTTTTATTTGTCATAGCTTCTTAAAATTTTTGCAGTTTGTACAACCTGTAGCATGGTCTTGCCAGACACCAGTTGTGCTTGTTCTGGGGCTGTGTGTCACTCTGTGTATAAACCGTACATAGAGAGCAGCGCTGAACCTCTGGTTCTAGTGCCAGGTTTGCTGTGCAGCATGAAGTTTGAACGGCGTGTGTGCGGGACCCGAGACAAATATTAATCGCATCCTCCCAACCCAAATTCAGCACTTCCCCTGGTCAGTCTTCTCTGCAGCTCTCACTGGGTCTGCCAAGACCACAGATGAGATCTTTGAACTTCTCTTTCACCTTGTTACCTTTCTGGATGGAGACTGAAAATGGTTTTATAACTACCAGCTCTACACACAGGGCTCATTTGGAAGTGACTGGAACGCATCCAATTTTTGTCTTACTGGATGTTCACCAGATAACAACCTCGTTGTGGCTGTGTCTGGACTATTTTTGTCTCAGAGGCCTGGAGATGAATGGCTCTGTATGTTATTACAGCTTTACTGGGCCATTAAACATTGCTCCCAGTAAAAACATCAAAATTCTGCAGTGCAGCCTTCACCCCCATAATTGTATTTGCATTTCATTTAGCCCAAAGAGAGCAGGGATAGCTTCCTGCAGTGCGGTAGGGTTCTTTTCTTGAGAAAACTTGAGGGAAACCTCTCCCACATGCATGCTGTCTCTACCATGGCCTATTTGTCTGTATTCTCTTTTTTAATCAATGCTGAGACTAATTTAATTTTTGTAAGTATTCTCACGGTGTTGTCAAATTAATGCCGCCTGTCAGCTGATAAATTGTACCTTTTATTGAACATACTGCTAATTAGTAAAGAGTGATGCTTAAGCAGCATGTAAAAGCAGGTCTGGCATTAGAGATCTATGAATCAGTGTGAGGCTCTCAACCTGCAAAATAGTTTGCAAAACGCAGGGTTTCACTTCCATGCTATTTATATTTGTGTTGAACAAAGTCATTCTCCTGGGGACCTCTGAACTTAAAGATAGATATGACAGATCAAAAATCTTTTCTATGGGAAGAATTTGGATCAGATATAAAAGGCATCAAAACCCCTTGGTTAGTGCCAACATACTGCCTTAAATCACATAAAGCCGTGGAAAATATCTGTCTGGCTTACAAAATCTGTCTCAGGGAGAGGAGACTGTTTTGGTTTTGTACAAGCAGCTGTTTCCACTGGATTATTTCTTTGCTTATTGAGTCCCAAATGGAAGCAAGGGGCTTGGCTCAAGATTCTTTTTCTGAGGAGCACTTGCTTACCTTAGAGGCTACTGAATTTCGTTAATAGTAAATAATCTTTTTGCAGATTGCCCTTAGGTGTCCTGCTTGCTTTGCCAGCTGCCTGTGGAGGGGTGGCTGATTAGTCAAGAGGGACAACTGCTTATTCCCTCTTTCCTCGCGGTAGGCCAGGATCCTGAACTGCTCCTCTTGATCAATTGATTCTGACAGTGCATGGAAATTACAGTGCAAGCTTTTCTAGGGCAGTCTCCAGTTTCAAAAAATGCATTTTAATAGCTTGATGGATCTCCATGAATGTGGATATGTCCTGGTAATTGGCTGCTATGCTCCCAAAATTACATTCTAACCTTCCATTGTATGCGATCAACTGGAAAGTACTGTATAAATAGGGAGGATAATTGGATTAGCTGCAAGATGACAGTGATTAAGATTCTAGCCTGGGTTCTGGATCCACTCTTTTAGCAACAACTTCCTGTGGGAGTCAAAGGAAATCGATAAAGGTTGGATTTCTCCATACTCTGGGAGATCTGGGCTTTAGTTTCTCTGCACAGCCTGCAAAGTAGGAACTGCAGCATCCTTATATTTCACCGGTTCGCTAGGACTACACATTTTAAGAGGCTGTGCTCGGATATTGAAAATACAAAAGGCATATCTTCTCCATCAGTCAACGGAATTGTATTATCAAAACACAAATCCTGAATTTTCTGGACTGTTTCTTATGGTTTGGGAGAAGAAAGGGAAGCTGAACTGGAAACCCTCCAGCCGATGTGGAGTGAAGTAATTTATGAGGAATGTCCTCACAGGACCGGGCAGAAGATTTAGCCATACAAGGGCACGGGCAGGGGATCACATTTTGTCTGCCTGTAACCTGTACCAAAGCTAGCTCTAGAGCAGCCTCTGCCTGTGAGCATCTCTGTGTCTAAAGGTCCTTGCTCAGGAGTATCTTTCTCTGTGTCCTTGCTTGGAGTGATTACTAACTACTTTGCAGAGAGCAAAGACCTGAAGCTGTCAGAGGAATAGACTAACATGCAAATTCTGAACAAATGCTGGGGAAACTTGTTTCTACTCCTTCTCTTATGCAAGATGTGTCTATTGGGCATGGATACATTAAAAACAATGACACCAGCTGCCATCCACCAGAAGCCTATTGTCATGAATCCTGCTGCTACTTACTGCACAGTGGCCAGCCATGGCCAAAAAATGATGAACTTATTTATCTCCCTTCTGAGACATTTAAGGCTCAATGCATTTTCTTTTGTGCTCCTGTATGTCTGCGCTATATCAAGTGACTAGACAGCAAAGGGCTTATGTGAGGTTACACGGGAATTGGGTAACATTTCTCTTAGCAAGACCCAGCAAGGTCTAGCAAGAATGCTCTCTTTCTTGGTGGCTTCTTCACTGCCTCATGGCCGGGTGTGGGAGGTCATCAGAATTAGGGATACACTGACAAAGTGGGTTTTTGTTTTTGTTTGTTTGTTTGTTTTTTTAACTGGAGAGGGGGGTAAAATTAACATAGTTGCTTGTGGAAAGATAATTACGAGAACCTAACATTCAGTGTGTGAAATCTGCCTGGCTTGACAATGCTCCTATGAAATATCATCTGTGGTATTTATCAACCTGATCAGCTGCTAAATTACATGATAAATGTCTATGATGGATTAAATGGATGAGTATACAACCACCGAAGCCTTATGATGCTGCTTCAGTGCTCACAGTAATATGCCCTATTTCTTTTTTTGTTCTGCAATCCATCCAGACAGAGCTGCCAGTCATATGTTACCGTTTTGTGGTTTAGCGTGTCCTGTATAGCTAATTTTTTTGAAGAATCAATGGTAAATTATCTTGATTTTATAAATCAATATTACTTTACCACACCCAGATCATTTACACAACGTGAGGAAAAGCATCTGGAAATTTGAGACATTTAGTTGCTCAGCAGTGTTCCAGACTCATGTCAGTTGAATTATGAGTTAGCAGTCAGTGATAGCTGAGCACTGCCTTCATTTCTAGTCAAGGAGATTATGCTTGGCAGGCATCACTGTTCTGTTATGTTCAGCCAATGAATACTTACCAATCCGGTACAAAACAGAGTGGAGTACGGAAACAATGTTTTGAAGTAGAAAGTTCTGGCTAGAACTGTCTGGTGTACGTGGGGAGGTGAAAAAATTCTTGGTCAAATTACATGTTCTATCACAGACTACTAGGTACCTCAGTTTAATGCAGTAGTACTTAATGATGGACACAAAGAGCATATAACTTTCCTCATTTCATCCACCCTGCTTGGATTTCTAAACATCTGTGGCAATGACCACATGCACACATGGGCTCCTGTAACAACAAGCATTGAGGTTTATTTTAAAAACAGGGATGGATTCCTCAGGCCTGTGCCAAACCTCTAGTAAGGACCATGAAAAAAATTTTTAAGAAGCTTTCATGAAGTCTTCCAGCAATGTACATCTGGGCAAACCTTTGCTCTGTCTTGCTTTTTCTCACACTTCTGTTGACCTTCACTTAACCTCAGAGGCTTAATTTTCACAAAGTATACTTGAATACCTGCTTCCATCATTTTTTATCCCTCAGGGATTACACAGATTGGATGCTGCCTGATGTCAACAGAGGATTTGCAGTGTCAGGCTTTTGGGAACTAAATTATGTGATCAGTCAAGATCTTTCAATGTACTGATCTCACCGGTTAGATGTATCAATTGCAATAGTGTACATGTGGGAACTGGAAGGTCTGTATTACTAGCCTAGGGCTTAGCCATTTGAACTTTATGATCTCTTGGTTTTCACAAGCTGATTTTTTTTGTTCAAGGGGAAGTATTCATTCTGTTTCAAACTAGAACCTAAAACAACTAATTTCTATTTTCCATTGATTTCTTTTCCAAATATTGGCATATTTCAGCTGCTCTAGATTACAGTTTCTCCATTTACGAAATAAGATAAGACTGAAAGAATGGGACAGGTACTTGATACCATAATTTTTATTGTTACTGTTTTGTTGGTTAGATCTGAGGATTTCTTTGTACTGGTATGAATAGCCATAAGCATCTAGGTTCAAACTTAACACACTCTGAAATACACTGAAGGTTCCAGATCCACAATTTTCTTCATGCCAACAATAAAGAAACAAATAAAAATTAAATCAGTATAAATAAAAATCCAGTTGAGATAAGCTTTTTTTGTTTGCCACTAGGGGTGAGCCCTGAAGAAATCTGCCCCTGCTTTCACAAAATACCTGAGAATGAATCACTATGTTTTGGTAACCTTGTTTACAGTATTTCCTTTTCGATTACAGCAACAGCTAAATATACTTAAAAGAAAGCTACATCTGCCAAGTCTCTTCCTCGGCAGAATTTGGTACCAAGTGCGTTACACTGTTGGCTTGCGGAAAGACTAGATGATGCCTGGGTCCTGGATTCTAGTCCCAACAAAGCCAACAGGGCCCCAGCAGAGTGCAGAACCCATGGAAGCAGGACCAGGACAAAGATGGCCTGGCTTCTTCCCTTCATGCTGAGGACTCTCAATGGTGCTTCTACCTCACCTAACCTGTCTCATATGGGCCTTTGTGGGAGATTCCCAAGAGAGACCTTTCAGTTACGACCACTGACTGGTTGTCTGCTATTTTTATAGGCTTGCTGTAGTCTTAACAAAGTATGCCTAAAAATAGTAAAAATTACAAAAACAGTAATATTTTGTGTATGTGCCATCAACCCTAAGGACATGAAAGTCCGGCATCTATTGTGCTGACTTAATGATTGTTATAATGATTGGCATGAGAAAGGAACATCAGAGTTCCTTTGATACTTGAGGGAACAAAGGCATACTTTTCATCCCTGAGTTTACTTACAAGTAAGTACTTACTTAAGGATGAGACTGAACAGTGCAAGGACTTGGCAGTGTCAGTGGGAGAGGGGGAAGGGAGAAACCCACAGCTTTTATTTTCACAAGTAAATAAGGCTTGTTTTTGTTAATTCTCCTCTATGAGCTGAGCCACGTGCCATGACACTGTATCACTTCTGAGGATGCTATTGCAACAGAAAAAGGTATTTTCCAACTCCTATCCGCCCACCAAGAAAGGTCCTTCTAATATGCATGCCTCAGGAAACAAACATTTATGATCCCTGATGTTAGAAATGTGCCTACTAGTACTGGCGTGTTCTGCTTTCCCCTGTCTTTATTTGGATATTCTCCATTTTTTTGTTCTTCTTAGAGTTACCGGTGCAACCTTGTTCTTACACTGCTTTATCAAGTCCCTTCAGTTGAACCTGCAAAAGAACTTCAAATCTCAGCATGCTTCATGTCTTGGATTATGCCAGCATCCACGTGAACTGAGAGTATACCTCACTGCAAGGCAGACAGGCACGGCCCTGGGGCTTTGGACACAGTCCAGATGTGAGATGCAGTGATGAAGTAGGGCAGGGAGGGTGTCACAGGCTATGAAACTCCAAAATGTTATACGATGTCAGTGGAAACAGTCGAGGGAGAGGCTGCAGGTCAGCTGTTGCAAAGAATGTAACCAGACTGACTGATCAGCTTGTTTCAGAACACTGGGTTCCCCTTTTATAGTTGCAAAATAATTTAACATAGGAATATTTTCTGTGTTCTAGAAATGGAAAGGAACTGGAATATCAGCAGGTTTAGTGCCCTTATTAAAATTAGAATTGCCGCTATTATGAGCAGAAGATATTAATGATGATATTTGACTTTTTTCCAAAAGAGTAAGAAAGAAGATATTTTAATTACTACAGTTATTTCCACATTTTACTGCATTTTCTTTTTCAATTGCCTGAAGGTTTTATTCCTTACAGTAGTTGTAGGGCATGGATAATTGGTAATTAGTTGAGCAGGTTACAGATCTATCGCTGATTTACCATCTCAGAGAAAATATTATGGGGTGAATATAAAGTATGTTGTTTAATTATACCAACATGGAATTACTTCAGTTAATCACTGAGTGATATCTTGAGCTTTTAAGTCAAAGCTATATGGTCATTTTCAACAACTCCGCCATGCAAAAGTCTTCCAAATTGTTCCTACTTTAGAGTGTACAGTCTGACTATAACAGATTTGAATCACCTAAACATTTTGTTTACACTAATTCAGCTGCTTATTTTAAGTCCAAATACATCTTACCAATATTTAGCCAATAGGCACGAAGGCAACAGTACTTCAGCATGTGGCCTGAGCAAGCGAAAACACCAAGCTTCCTTAGCGTATGAACTTGATAAACCAGAAGCTGTAGCCAGTCTTCTGGTCATCAGCCAGGGTTAGCATGGAGGGACGGAGATATTCCACGTTGGACTGCTACCCTGTCTACCTCTGCAAGCAGTGGTAATAAGTATACCAGCATTCAGCTATGTTTGTTAGTAAATTTATTTCCAGATTAACTCACATAACTTGCATAACAACTTTCCAATTGCTTGGGTTAAAGCTTCCAAAAAAGACCTCACTTAGATACTATTTATTCTTAATGTTTTAATGGTGATTTTTAGCTTAGAGAGATTAAGGTATGACCTGTGGTCTTTATTGCCTTTTATGGTGACTATTAGCAGAGGTATGTCTTTTGGACAGAAAGCAGAGTGAAAGAATGCTGTACCAAGACTTTTTTCTGCCTTATCTCTATTTCTAAAAATCCATTTGACCATTCACTGTGACAGTCTGAATGTGTTTATTACTGATTAAAATAATTAATATTAAACATTTAGTAAGAACATTTGAACTACATTCCCTGTAAGTTCCTCAAAAGAGGGGAATGTAGGATTGCAATAGACTTCTGTCAGGTGTTTATCTCTCTTTTCAATCTAGCGTTTGCATTCGGGTGTCTCAGGAGAACATAGGAGGAAAGGGCTATAGAATACCCCGCCTGGAGACTGAACTTCTTCTTGATCTTGCTTTAGAGCATTTTGAAAAAGAATGTAGTGTCATACTGTGCCAGACAGTTTCCTGATCCTGACCACAGAGAAGTGTTAATATTGTTGTATTACTGGAATAGAAGTTGTGGCAAAATCTATTCAGGAACCTCTCCGGTGTCAGCGGCTGTTCTGCAGCAAAGCCAGGCATCGATTCCTCCAGCGTCGCAGCCTGTATCCACCTGACCTCTAGTTCCCCCTCTTTGGGGGTACACAAGGCAAATTACCCTGCCCTTTCTTTTTACTGAACTGTATCTTTAAACTCATATTTCACTTCTGGATGCGTGACATCATTTCTACCTTCTTCCTTTCTTTCCTTTCACGTTTATTCAGGACAAGAAACCAACACTTGCACTGCATTGTTGACAAACCGTGCCCTGTGAAGAACAGAGGCAGGAGAGACATCCAAGGGTGCCAGCCTTCCCCATTGTCAGCATCTTCCGATGAGCCCTGGCCCTGACGCAGGGCCGCGCTAGTGCCTGGACAGGCAGTCATGGTGGTCACAGTGGCGGGTGGCAGAGGGCAGGAGGAAACCACCCACGGCCCCGCAAGCATGGTGACAAGTGACCATCCCTGCCCAGAGCCACGGCCCCTGCGTTACCAGCCGATCGCAGGTAAGGTGATTTGCTGCAGGGCGTCAGGAGGTGTTATTACTACACACCCTCCCCGACAGCCAGGCATCCCTGTGACCTTCGTGAAGGTGTATAATCAGAGCAAAATCAGAAAAAGCCAATTTTTCAATCTTCCATGCAAAAACTGGGGTCTCCTTTTCAATCCCTGTCTTCTCCTTGTTATCCCCTTTGTGCAAGGATTGGTCATGAAGGCATGACTTGATGCTAAATGGTGAATAAAATGGAGTCTCTCCGAACAAGGTTTGGCTCTTTATTTTGCCAGTGTGTCATCATATGCCGACTTCCTAAAAAAGCAGCCCACAGCAGTGAGTAAGACTGGGAGAGAAAGCACAAGGCTGAAAATCATTTGTATAACTGTAAAAAAATCCAGGATAACAGTCCTCACCTAGCCAGATTCATGCAGGGTAATAAAAGACCTACCATATGCTGTAAACAGCCTCCTTTTAACATTTCCAATGAGTTTTATATATATATATATATAAAATCATCTGATACTCATCAAATGCTATTAACTCATTGCAAACTCAAAGTTTGCTCTGAGAACTCTTTTTTGCTTTGCAGTTCGGGGTTTTGCCTTGTGCCAATACCCGGGGAGCAGCCGGCATGGCCCATCTGTGGGGCGAGGTGCCAGGCTCCCAAAGACGCCCCCGAGAGCAGCTGGGGTACAGGCAGGCTGCCAGCGATGGCCCCTGGGGCAGGGCTGCTTGGCACCAGAGCAGAGCTGTCCCAGCGCCCCAGGGGATTGGGGTCACTGGCTCCAGCCGTGCATGGCCCGGGTGACCTCCTAAGCCCGCAGTGGCTGGGGAGTTGAAGGGCTGGGGGTCACTGCAATGTCGTGTTTGTAGTATCGTGGTAACTTAGCCAAGGTTTAGCCACTCAGGCAGTAATTGTGGCAGGAACACTCAGAGTAGGTCATTACACTTGTAATTTGCCAGGCCCTCAATTCAGCTTTTGTTGAGGAAAATAGAAAAAAAGAGCCGTTGCCTCGAGTACTACCCAGCAAGAGATAAAACAGTGGCTGGCTAGAGATTGCCCATGAGCTTGATTTTTAAGAGTATTAGCAACTCTTTTGTGATTTTGTTCACATGCCATGCCGACATTTAGTCCTGCCCGACACTAAACGTGCCAGCTCCCGCATCTCAGGGTGGTGCAGCCTGACACCCTCTGTTTATGGCCTCTGCTTTCCTTGCAGAGGGCACTGCTTTGCCTCTGCTCATTGCCACGTCTCCGTCCTCCTGAACAGCTTCTCCTCAGCTGTTCATTGAGTATAGAAATGCTATCCTTATTGCTTTACAGGTTAAACATCAACTCTCTTTATCTGCCTGATTCTTTTCCCCACGCTTTCTCTTCACCAAATGGAGGTGAGAGGTAGCAACCTGTTTATAGCCACTCACTGCTCAGGTTCCCATATTTCCCATTTATTTCATTTAAAAAAGTCTGTATGTACACCTGTAGAAAAATGCTGACAAACTGAATGGTGGAGCCACATCTCAGAGTGGCGTTACCTGGGTCTGCTGCCATTTACTGGCAGGCACCTGGCAGGTGAGATTGAAGAACACCCTTGAACTTGGAGCATGCCAGGACGTCGCGGGGGTACCCACATCCCCATGAGATTTTTCCGAGAGAAATAAAGCCACAGGTCAGATCCTCCCCACCCTGCCATATAGTGGAAGATAGGTCTTTCACCCACAAAAAAAGCTGAAAAAATAATTGGGTCACAGAAGTCCAGTCTGAAGATTTCCCGTGTACTGGTACCCAGAGGGGCAGTGAGAAGTTTGGCTGCAACTTTTGCAGTACAGGAGCTGAGCAGGGGAGCCTACTGAAAGGGGAACGGTTCTGGTAGCCCGAAAATTGTCTTTGGCACACCTCTTCGTAAAC
The DNA here is from genome assembly GCF_030867145.1 of Opisthocomus hoazin. Taxonomy (NCBI): domain Eukaryota; kingdom Metazoa; phylum Chordata; class Aves; order Opisthocomiformes; family Opisthocomidae; genus Opisthocomus; species Opisthocomus hoazin. The sequence goes on from NC_134415.1 coordinate 66,939,959, forward strand.
TACGCCCACGCCTTTCGGTGTTACTGAGGAGAAGAAAATGGACATGGAGATGTGCTCCCTGCGATTTGGAGCAGCTGGTAGGCACAGTGGAAGGAAGCGGCGTTGGGGCTGGTGGCTGCTGGAGCGTGCTCGTGCTGGGGCCAGCGGCACTGCGCGCCTCTGCTCGCAAGCTGCGAAAACAACCAGCGGGCCTCTGATTGCTGTTATTGTTGGAGAGGTTAAGAACATGGGATGCATCCATTTCAGTCCTTAAAAGCGTTAACGAGCTCCATAATTTACCTCTCTGCTCTTGCTGACATGATTAATTTTCAAAGGAGTCTGCATGATTGCCAGATATTGAAAATATCAGAAATTTTTTCCCAGAAGCCTTCCTTTTCAAAACTGTCGGTTAAAGGTGGCATAAATTATACTCTTGCTGCTTTAATAAACAGGTTTCTAACAGAGGTCGTGATAGCACAGTAATGCTTTGTCTGGAGATTCAATTTGTCATTATGCCATGCTGTTTTATAAAGACCCGAAATTTTGTGTTGAACAGGAACATTCATTGTTTTAATTATCTCGATGATAGAGACAGCTCTATAAAGCTTGCTGCAAGTTCATCACTTCAGACCCACGTATAATTCCTATTGGCCACTAGAAAATTACTTAAAAACATAATGACAGCACTGATAACAATCATTGCTCATATGTTCTTTAAACGCAATAAAATGATCATGTAATGTCTCAGGTTGCCAGAACTGGGGGATTTCCACTCTTCCCAAGCGGACAGATCATTTTTGTACAGTTTCCCCACGCATCTGCTCGGCTCAGCACCAGCAAGCCTAACTCTTCAGGGGAGAGCTTAGCTGCCAAACCTACTGCCTGACACTGCGCAGCCTTCCGTGTCTGCCTGTACAGGGTTGTGGGATACGGTTAAGTGCTGGGATAGTGCAGCCGGGTTAGCTAATAACTGAGACAGACTGTTGAATCTCCATCTCCGGAGTCTCCATGAACAGCTGGGACACATCAGGAATGGTGTAGGTTGGTGTTTGGACACCAGTGACTTTTTGGACTCCTGCCCCTCTCTACATTCTGTGGTATTGCAATAGTTTTTATTGTGCTTGAGGGCCTGCTTGACCACTAGACATGGCCTGACAGGATTTTTACTGAGGAATTTGACTTTCTGGTCTGTAGTACGAGCCTGGTTTAATTAGAAACTAACTGTAATATTCTACTCATTTGCACTCCTAGTTTCGCTCGCCTGAAGCTGTGCCTGTGGAGTGCTTTCCAAGGCCTCACCTGCAGATCTGATTTTTGCTGTCATCCTTTTTCTTTGTTGTAAAATCTTTACAAACGCAGAGCACTGGCTGTAGTGTGGTCAAATACATCAGTTTCAGCTATACTGCACTGTAGCTAACAATTTCCAAAGCATACCTGGATGACAAGAATAGTATAATTTCTGTAGAATTTAATGAGGCTGTAACTCAAGACACTGGTAGTGTGAATAACGATAATGCAAGAGCAAAGCTTTAGTTTCCTGAATCCTAAAATAGATTCACAGCTTTAATGGATGTTCTTCTGAATATATGTCAATTAAAAGGCAGGCTTGTTTTCACTTTTCTTTCTCTGCTGCATGCCTCATATAATTTTCTCATCCTCATTTGTTCTTTGACTTTTGCCCTTCTTTTATGAGTTCCTCTCATGCTCACATGTTATACTGGTTCACAAAAGTTCACGCATAAAAATTTCAGTATTTATTTATCTTGTGTGACATTCTTTTTATATCATCTCTGAATGTACTGTACATCTCTGATTCCAGAGTAGTACATGATGTTCAGAACACCTGGGTGACAAAGTGCACGCGTGTATCTGGGATTACATGCACACACACGCACAGAGGTTTATAAGATTCTTTTCACTTGTGCTTACACACCAAACTTCTGAAGTGTTATATTTTTTCTTCTGTTTGTCATAATTATTTTTAAACTAAATCAAAGTGATTGTGAATAATGTCACATTACTTCTTGTGTTCATCAGAATAATTATTCCTAGTGAAATTCCACCGTGCATTGTTACATTTGCTCATTTGATGAATCCACTGAATCCACTTTGCAGTTCCCACCCTGATCTACAGCTCAAGATATATTGCCTTGTTTTGTTCAGTAGTGAGCATACTTTGTTCCTCCAGTATACACAAAAAACATACTTCTGTATGGGGTATGGTGCTCTTCCAGGATGGCGGAATCAGGAGCAAATACAATATACTCCAGATATATAATATACATAGTATTACATATGAAAACATTTATCACAGTCTCATATCTATTAATAATAAACTGTTATAATATTATATAAGGGTTTTATTTCATAAATGGGTGTGCATAAAGAAAAGGTGAACAAATACATTTTTTTCCTTTGTAAACTCTGTGTGGTTGTGTGGCTGTAGCACAGTGGTGAAATCCTCAGTCCTTCCATTGCGCCAGAGAGGTATGGCTTTTTTTTTAATTGCAGGTCCAAAGTTTCTTGTAGCAGGGTGGAAGGATTCTTCAGTCTGTGCCAAATGCAATCAAGTGAGCAGAGGCCTCCTGCAAAAGTGTATTGCCTGTGAGTGAGCAGCACTACGAGAGTACTGGGGCTTGTCTGTGCAGCACACTGGGTCTGTTCCAGTCCCGGGTTTGTCATAGGCACACCTATCTATTCCCAAGCACCAGCTCCTGCAGTTCTAGATTCAGAGACATGCAAGCAATAGTTAAGCCATTGTTAAAGTTCAACAACTTTAAATTATATTTGACTTTCACTTTACATTACACTTTTTATAACTTCTACCTTTTGTTGCTGTCTGTAGGGTGTCTGGACCACAGGCCAGAGGTCTGCATTGAAATGGGCATAAATATATGATTTTTTTTTTATGTTAGATTCTTTGGGTTTTGTTTTTCATCTATTATTCATTTTTTTGTATTTAGTTAAATCCACTCTTTCTGTCCCCTTAAAATTCAAGTGGTTTGAAAAGGTCTCTGATTCACTGTGGCACCACTTCCATACAATGCCAGCGTCATTTAATTCATACATGAATAGTCACAGCTTTCAGAGAAAAAAGGAGTGTAAGATTCAGGAGAAAAATGAGCTGCTATTTCTCCCAGGCCACCTGCCTGCACCAGAGGAGGTAAGGAAGGAATTCCAGGGCAAGCTATCTTTTAAACCTAGCACAGCAAATACGTCCAGAAGACAATACTTTATAAGTCATTACAAAGGTCAGATGAGTTTGTCCTCTTAGGTCATATATATGACGCTTCTACTTTCAAAATCCATCTGCCAGCAACACCAAGCAATTAAGCTCTTCTCTCCCTCTCCCTCATATAGCCTCCCTGTAATGCCCAGAGGTCTGTCCCTCCTTTCCTCCTGCTGCAAGGCAGCCAGAGCTTCACCAAAGCCGGGCCCCGGCACAGGTAGCTGCGGGTGGCCCCGTGGTCAGACACCAAAGGGGCTGGATTGCCCAGGCTGCTGGCCTGAAAGGAGCATATGGGATGCAGAACCTGCTTCTCCTGACAGCTCCTTTCATCCACATGCATGAGCCCTGGCGCTGTGGTAGCCGGTTATTTTAGAGCTAATACAGTTATCTCGCTGCCAGCCTCCTGAACCCTGTCTCTTCCATATATCTTGGCAAGCTGATGGGGATTTAAACAGTATTTGACTTGGAGGTACTACAAGGCAAACACACAAGCCATCAAAGGCATGTTTCGTAATCATGGGTTAACATGATTCTTTTCTTTGGCATTTGACTGAAAGAAAAAAAAATATTAAAAAAAAATGTTAAAAAGCCTTATGATTTTAAGCATGCAGAATGACCTGGCCTTCTATCATTGTGAATCTGTTTTCCCGTATTGAAGTGGGTAAGTTTACTCGGGAGTGAGGAGCAGGTCCCATGGGACTGCAGCATGCTGCTGCAGTCATGCACAAAGCGAGTTGGCCAGGAAAGGGATGTTGGCCAAAAGCCTGGAGTCTCACACTTCAAAGGACATCTCATGGGCAACGGCTTTACATTCTTTTTAAGAAAATGATCTGATGAACAGTTTACTGCATTGCTAGTGGTGCTGTCAAGCGAGACTGTCCTATGCATGTGGAAATCTAAATGGATGGTTCTTCCCTACATCTGCTGTGGTGTCCCAATAAAGTGGACTACATCACATAACAAATTTAAAATGACCATACGCCCAGCCTCATTACCAGGCCCAATAGGCAGCAGATGAGAATCAAGTTAGTGGGATGCTGTTTCCTGAGCAGAGGTCATTGTTTATCTGCATCTCATCGCTTTGAGCTATTCATAGGCATTTAATCACTCAAGCACTTAGGACAAAGCCTTCTTGGAGAAATCTGTTTTGGAGTGGGCTATCTCCGTATGAGGTAGGTCTCATTTAGCTGGGCAAACCTCAAGACAAGCATTGAAGACTAACGGCGGGTGGGAGGGACACCCATGGGGATGGCGTGACCAGTGTGCCAGCCCCGCTGCCGCCCCCAAATCAGGGCGACCTAGCTTACAGGGAACTCTTTCTGAGCTGTTCCAGAGCGCTGTCCCTGACTGGATAACCACTCTGAACTGCTGCTCTGCCTCGTGATTGTTTTGCTAATCCCAGTCGCAAGACCATATGTGAAAGCATTTTCCCAGCGCATGTGCAGCAGGACCCAAGTAGATCTGAGAGCCTGAGTGACAAAGCCTGCCCTCCCTAGTATCACGGTCAAATTGAGGTGAATTCACTGAGGCTGGGAGGTGGAACAGGATTTGGTACCTAATGCAAAGAAAACATTTCCTAATGCAAAGCAAGCAGTAAGGTCTCCAGGCACTGGACAGGGCTAAAATAGCTTGAATCTTGATTTAGAAATTGTCAGTCTCATGCTGGGTTGTGCAACCTCATGGGTAATCTCAGCTTCTGTTGTTGTAGGTACCTGCCTAAAAAGTGTGTCTCTGAGGGCATATGGGTTTATGTGTGATCTTTATCACACTTGTGCAGGGCTTAGCTACAGCTATAGAGATATTTTCTTAGTCTTTCCCTGCCAGTTGACAGGTGTAACCCACTGTTCAAGGAATAAGACTTTTTGTCTATTGCTGTTTAGCTTGCCTTTATGACTGAAAAATTTTATTTAAATTACCAATGTCTACACTTTTTCATCAGAGACCCTATGATATGGCATCCAATTTTCCAATGCATTATTTGGAAACCTGATTCTGTTTTTTTTCAAGAAAAGCAATTTCAAATGGGAGAATTGATTACTGTGAACACCTAATTCTAGCTTGATCAAATATTTAAAAAAGGACAGGCCTGAGAAAACAAATTCCTTCACAGACTAAGGTTCCAAACATTATTATTGTTGGGTTCTAGACTTTGTAGTTGCAGAAAGTCCAATGCATTCAGCTGCTACTTTCATGGCAATTTCGTGACAGCCTGACTGTTCTCCTTTCCAAACTGAAGCAGAGCAGACAGTGTGGGATGATCAGCTGATATATTCATCATCATCTTAGAGTCAGGGGCATTAGAGAAGTGGGGATTTCGCAATCCAAATGTTGCTGCATGACAGTTCAAGAAATTACACATCAGGCAACTGTGGAGTTGCCTAAAACTACATTGCTTAAATTATTGACAAAGGTGAACACCGTTACGTTAGAATTTGCATCTTTCTTGACACTCTGCGTTAAACAGCTCCTGCCCTCTGCCGTGCTCCCCAAGCAGCGGATTACCCAGCTCATGGGATGGGGCTCTGAGCAAAAAAACCTTCCCAGCCCATGCAGTGCTCAACTCTTTCACCACCTGAGTGGCAGCTGACACCTGGGCCTGGCCTTCTCTTCGTGCCAATGCTTCAGAGATAAATCCCTCAGCAGCTGGGCTTGGGTACTACTTTAGGGCATTGCTTTGTGATTGAGAACAGCAGCTACAAGGCCCATTTTTCCTGTCTGATAGTTGATCTTACTGTACGCACGGTCTCGGTTCAGCTGCCAGTAGTGTTTCCATATTCTAACAAACCAACATGAGTAGGGAGTAAAACACTTCTATCTTCCGATTTGGTGAAGTCATTTGTTACTAAATATTAACCATGTGCTACACAATGCCCCTTCATTGGTTGTTTCATCTCAGAAAAGTCTGAAAGACCACGAGTCCCATGTATTTAGGGAACAGACATTTTCTTTTCCCAACAGAATATATGTTAGATTTGCAGAGCTCCCTGGAGAAGACAGCAGACTTCTTGAATTTTCTAAGAGCATTTTAACCCTTTTTGGTCTCTGTGCTCCATTGCAGGTCCTCTTGAATACTGAAACACAAGACAGTATGTTATTTCCTGTAGAAGGAGTCTAAGGAACTTTCCCAAAGAGAAAAATATGGAGAAACCTCATCAAAGGCTCAGTTTTAACATTTTCATAGGGCTGAGCATGATTCATCGCTTTTATGTCTCCACTTGGATGGGTGTGGGGTAAATACTTACTAACCAGACAGAGGAAGCATCCAGCACACTATCTATCTTTTCATCTTCCTGTATCAGTAGACAGTTCAAGTTAAAATAAAAATCTAACTCCTCTCCTTTAAAAAAAAAAAAAAAATAATAAGATGCCACAGTGGCTGGTTTAAAGCGTGGTCATATGTTTTGCTAGAGTTACCAGAGGACCAGAGATGAGTACAAACCTGGTTAAGGCTGAATGACATGGCCTGAGCAACAGCCTCCCTGAATGACCCTGTGATGTAAGCTATTACACTTGGGTAGTTTAAGTAAAACCATCAGGTGCGTTGTGTTTGTAGCCTTTTTAGGAGTAAATGCAGAGCTGAGCATTAATCAGACCAGGTATAGTGTGAAATTCACCATTATCATACCAAAAGATTACCAGACAAGTTTTCTGGCAAGGTTCATTTCTCCCATTGAGGTTCCTCAGGGTGAATGGAAGCCAAATTGTGATTATTTTTATCTTGATGCACAGCACAAAGTAAGTAATATTTTCCTCCTCTGCTTTGCAGAAAAAAATGCACATATTTCTTTGTACTGAAAACGTTGCTCCTAGAGGTGTGATTGCTTCACAGAGAAAGCACTCCTTCAGTCTATGTGTTAAAGGAGGTTGATTTCCAGAGTCAGGGTAGGGGCACAGAGAGCACTGTATTATGAAATTAATATTATCTACTAACTAAAGCAGACAACTATCTGTCCTTGTTTCACACCTTCAAAATTAAATTCACAGTCTTTCTTACTTCCCAGTAGTAAACTAATATTGGCAACATGTCTGGATACCTGAAAGTGAGGCAACAACCTCTTAAGTGAAAGCCGGTGTTTCTCAGTTTCGCTGATGTGTAACACACACCTACTGGTGATGGAGCCCTTTGCACAGATGAGAATGTACAAAAGGGCATCTTGGCCCATTCTGCTCTGCATCATGGTAGCGATTCCTGTCTATTGCTAAAACTTCAGAACATTGATTTATACATTTTTTTGTCTTTTAAAGGTTACTGAATGAGGGCTGAAGGTGATTTGGAACCTTCTCTGAGTGTGCTGGCAATGAGAAGTTCAGAGGACAGAGGTCAAAGGTATTTCATTTGCAGGGAGGAGGGGAATCATATTTCCAGACAACTGAAGCACCACTGGCCTGGTGAAGGACGCCCTGAGGATCCTACACAGGCTTCTTGACCTCACCATAGTCTTAAATGCTTCCTCCAAGAAACACCATGTTACTGGGGTTCTGTTTCTCACGTCACTTGTCCTTTTTCAGATGCTTGAGTCGTCGGGTTGTACATTGCCTTTGTTTGCACAAGAACGGCCTCTTCTCAGGTCCTCTGAAGCAATTGCCAATTTTTGTGTTCTTTGGCATTCTCTTCTATTTTGTTCACCAAGTAGAGGGGAAAACAGGATCCACTCCTTGTCTGTATTTCTTCTGGTTAGAAAGATACCAGGAATCTGCAATCAAAGCAGGCCTACTGAAATGGGAATGAGGGCACATTTTAAATGTCTTTCTCACAAAGGAGCCAACGAAAAGGCAACCAGATAAATTCTGAAGATCTCATCATTAGTCCCTAAGTAAAAGGGGGATAAATGTCCCTAAATGTACCCATCTGACCTCCTTCTGCACTCAATTTAGTGTAGGTCCATCTTTAAAGGGTCATTTTTGGGTGTTTTACTCAGAGCAGAACAGGAGGTTCATTTCACCCATTTGGCCCATCCTGGAAAATTCATCATCAAACAGAGAAGGAGGAAAAGTTTTATTTTGTGAAGTCAGTGGCCTGTGCAAATGTGCATTTCAGCAGAAGAGTTCACAGAGAGTGGGCTGAGGCTTTACAAATCCATTTCAAGGTGACTAACAAAAAGCTTGGGCTGATTTGTTTGTTATTCTGGAGATCAGTGTTCCCCTGGGAACCATCTAGAGGGCATTATTAATGTTGCATGGCACGAACACTTTGGTCTGGCAGCAGAAGTCCTCTGAGCTGACAACAGTTGCCTCTCATCTTCCTCCACTGCTTCTCTACACTTTGGCCGCTGAGAACTTCCTGCTCAGAGCCAAAAAGGCAAATAAAATCAATGGTGGAGGGAGGAGCAGGTAATTTAAACCTTTCTCCAAATTGCTGCTAGATGCTGATGGTTTAATACCTGGGAAACCTTGCTGGGAACAAGTGGACACTAATGCCTCACCTGTCCTTTTTGGTTAGTCTCTTTGTGTCAGCCAGGAACGTTGCTGTACTCTCTGGGAGAAGACTGGCTGTTCCTGGCATGGGCACAAGTGACTCAGGCTTGACTCATTGGTGCAGGAGGACCTGCTGGCAGCCAGGCACTGCCCTCAGCAGTGGCAGAAGTCCTTTCTGCAGCTCAGGCACGAGGAACTGAGACAAGCGAGCTCATGGCCAAGTGCTGCAGTGTGACACTCTGATGGCACAGACCTGGTAAAGCAAAGGAAGCCCCGAGGGCACAGAGCATGACAACAAGTCCTTGCAGAACTGACCACACAAGGTGCCTTTCCTGGTCTTGCTTCAGCCAACAATTCTGCAGGCTGACTGGCTTTATCTTTGGGATAATTTTTCTTCCTCTGCTTCATTTGCCACAGCAGACAGCGTCACAGCCCTCTCATCCATCACAGCTAGTGGGAGACAGCTACTGCTCAGCTTCCTGGTGCAGCCCTGGGGCTGGGCTGTGGAGATGAGGGATGATGCTCCCCGCGGTGGCAGTCACAGTGGCCAGGGTGGCCATTCATCACCACTGCCTCTGCTGCAAAAGGCACCCAGCACAGTCCTTTCATGAAGCGGATCAAATGATCCTGGGGTTGTTCTTCTGGGACCCAGCTAAATGTGTTTGCAATGTCTGGTGTTTAATTCGATGAGTAGTCCCAATAGCTACTATGAACTGTTTAACGGGTAAACCATTATTCCTTGTAAGAGTTTCAGGCTTGGTTGTTCCTGGCACAGGCTGTTTGTGGTAGGTCCTTTTCCTCTGAGATTAAAGGCTTGTCAATCCGCTTATTATTCTTCATGGATTTGATACTTTACTGCTCTCTTTTCTGCTCTCTGTGAAATGTCTAGAGATAATGGTTAGATTAGAAAATAACAATCACGTGAGGAGAGCTGAAGGTAAATCTTGCACACTGATGTGATATCGGGAATTATTAATAGTCTTGCTGCAGATGAGATAACTGGTAATGGGAGAAATAGAGATAGAGAAATTGAGAAAGGAGCTGATTTTCTTGAAGTCACATGAGGAATCCATGTGAAACTCCTGGGGAAACAAGAAGAAGTTACGCAGGTGACAACTGCAGATGTGTTTTCCCGCTTGGGATACTGAGGGCCATGCTCACGTGGTTAATATGGGATTGCAAAGGAGGAAAGATTAAAGATAGGCTCTGTGTTCATCAGAGATGCCATCAGCTGATCTGAGGCTACAGCAGGTCATGTGAGACAGTAGCACTGCGTGCTGCCCTGCGTGCTGCCGTTGCGATACCAGCACATCCCCCTGGGCACTGCGAGTTGTCCCTTTGGCGTGTCCCTGGCCTCCGTGCGAACGTGGATGCCTCCTTCCCAGGGCTGGGGTGACAGGTGGGCCATGCTGCAGCACTGCCTGGGCTGGCAGGGAGACATCCCTGGTGTTGCTTTGGGGTGGCAGAGTGACTCTTCACAGAAACCTCTTCCTTTGGCCTCTTAACACTCTTCCCTGTTTTCCATGCATGTTGGGTGTGAAAAAAAACATCCACTTGTGCCAAACCAAAATCTAGTTCCAGGTGTGAAAAATAAAATTCTACTGCCAAGCTCCTCCTCTTAGGGATGTCACCAGCCTTAGTAGTATTTCATAGGGGTTGAATGTGGCCCACTGACCTTGGAGGTCAAGGGGTCTAGGTCCTGGATTTGAGTCTCTGCCAAACCAGCTTGACAGTCTTTTTCAGTGAAAGATGTGGAGGACATGGGAAATGCAGCATATGTAGTTTATCTGGATTTTAGGGATACTACGGACACAGCAGCAAACTGATAGCTTAGAGCAACGTTGAAGGAGCATTGTTTGTCAAAAAGCATAAATAAGGTGGATGTTAAAACTGGCTGATGGGAGGGATACAGCAAGCAGTCATCAGGGGTGTTATAGCAGAACAGGACTTGCACCAAGCACAGTTCCCCTGAGATTAGCATATGCTGCTATAATCAAGACTATTCTGCCTGGCTATTAGCAAGCTGTGAAAGCAGCATCATTCAACTATGGCTGAATGTGAAGCTGGTACAAGACACATTAGGTGCAGAAGCACATGAATAAGATATTACTGGATTAGAGTTTTAAAGAAAGAAAAATGTGAATGAAATGATGTATTTAGATAAGAAGTGTACAAGAAAACTAAACAGCTGCACTACAGAGTCTTTCTTCCACCTCTGATATGGGTGTGGTTGTGGTCTGTGAGAGGCTTCAAGTTAGATCCAAAAGAAAATTTAGACATCGGATGGGCACTGTTCACCATTAAATCTCAAATCGCATCCTTAGAATCTGTCTGTTGGCTGCTCTTAGTCTTGGAAAGAGGTGAAGTCACTAGGCACTTATGTTCTCCCAAAAGTGGAGTCATTTACCCAGTGCATGACCAGCTGATATACACACAGAGAAGAGGTATTGTCTTTATCGCATATTTGTGCAGTTACGGTGCTAGGTGATAATTCCACAAAGTTGGCAGACTGCTTAGCAGTGTCATAAGGACTATATAGTCTTACAAAAACAAAGAAATAACGAATTTCATTCTGGTTGGTTCACTGCACTATACACTCATTCTAAAGGTATAGCTGGGGGTGGCAGGGCGGGCTGTGCAGTCTTTTTCTGTCTGAATTGAATCAGTGGTCATGATCTCCCCTTGCCGCCTTTACCTTTTTCTTAGTTACCCTAGAGTTTTGTTAACTTCATGCTTCTTTGTCAATCATCCAGCTTTCGGTGCCTTCTGGGCAGGATGTTCCCCTTTTATCAGTCTCTTAGTTCCTCTCCAAGAACAGAGTCGTTAGCAAGGCATACATTGTCGGTACAAAGTAGTCAGGCCTAAATTAAACAGGGTCACTATGACCTAAGAATTTCTGCTCTATGTCACTACAGCCGAAGCCTTTCTGCCTGATACCACTTATGGACCCATCACTGACACTGCTTGTGTGTTCAAGCTTATGCAACATGCAACATGGGGTGAGCGATCTCCAACCTGGCTTCAAATCTTTTGGCACATGTATTTGCCACAGCACGGTGCTGTGCAGAAATACCAGCCCAGGAACCTGAAGCTGCGAGGGCTTGCTGGGCTGATGCTGTGGGCAGGCCAAAAAGCCAAGGCGAACGGGTGCACCGCGATGGCTTCCAGAGCCCAAGCTCACTCAGCCGCAGTCTGCTCCTAGAATGGTGACAAGAAGGTAAGATGTACCCCACACGTCTACTGCGGGGAGTGAGCAGAGCTGACGACGGTCTTTTCAGTGCTGTGCAGCTGGGTGCCCATCTCAGGCCCATGTAAAGGGCATTCACAAGTCAGATGAATCATTCCTGCCCCTTCTTGCCCATGAGATCTGAGCTGATAAGAGTTCCCTGAAAATCACTGGCAGATGAAGCCGCGGGCAAAACAGGGAAGATAGTAGCTATTTGTACCTATTGAGAAATTTCCTAATGCTGAAATAATTCAGTCATTAGGATGAGCAAAGTTTGAGTCCTGCCTTGGTGAAAAGGATCCTGGACCTTATCCAGGCTCCAGCCAATTTCCTCAAGCGTGGAGTCACCATGTGTTCTGGCGGGGCCTGCCGGCTCATGAGTGCAAAGTGGCACAGTCTCCCTGGTGTATTTAAACTTGTATCGGTTCAGAGACAGAATTAAAAAGATTCGTGCGTGGGGCTTAAAATGCATTTAGGAAAGTTTTGGGTCTGTTCCAGCACCCCTTGCTAAGTCTTGATCCTGGACTTATCTATAAAGACTATGCAGTTTGACGCTAAATATTACTAACTCATCTGCACTCCTGGCATATATATATAGAAAGCAGAGAAAACCTTCATTATCAGACTTCTGTGCCCATGTAGTTCTGAACACCCTGGGTTTGGAAGTGGTATCAAGGTTACTTTTGAATCCATAAGTATAGATTTGCCCAACTTACTTCTTTTGAAAATTGTCAAATGAAGGAAAAGAAAAATGGTCTTGTGACTGCAGCAGAGGGCTGGCGTTCACCAGCTTGGGGCTCTGTTCAGCTGCTCCCTGGGCTTGCTGCCTGGCCCTGGGCAAAGCACAATCTCCCCATGCCAAAGTTTCCTCCTCTGTAATGTGCAGATAAGGGTGCCTACTTTACAGTGTTTGTGTGAAGTTAAATTTGCTGTAATACTCTCATGTTTTCAGGATTTTTTTTCTGAGATTTGCACTCCCATTGGAAGAACAAAGAATTATTTTAATTGTGATTGCTAACAATAATGATGAATGCATTCCAGTTTGGAATGTACTTGCTTTCACATGTTTGTTTATAACTTCAGAGTGCAATAAATAATTCTGTAGATGCAATCTCTTAATCTTGTTCCCCAGCCCCCTGCTCACCCGGCATGAACCTGCAGTTACACTGGCAGTCCTAGACCAGAGCTTCAGGGTTAGCTTGGCCTGCCACATTCCCTCACGGAGCTTACAATCAGCAGGATCATCACTAAGCGTAGCCTCCCTCAGAACAATGTCACCCTGCCGTGGTTCCCAGGCAGCAGCATACGAGAGGAAAGGCAGGAGCATATCTCTCCTACAGGCCAGCAGCAGCCTACATAGCTCCTCAGGCAATGTCTTTGCTCCAGGGCTTATGAAGTTCCTACATCAAGGGTGGTAACTGCCATTTCATGCTCCTGCAAGTGTGAAAAGTATTGCCCTCACCATAGTCTTGTGGCTGTGTCCCCTGATGGTCCCTCCTTCCCCCATTATACCACTCACATAATTTTGTTTCGTCCTTCTCTCAGTTTTTTCCTGTTACTCTTCCCCGAGTCATCCCAAATTGCTTAATTTTTCCCTTCCTCTGGTGTATCCTCTATCCTTTCTCCCTTCAACTTAGTGACACAGGCAGACCTTTCAACTCCAAAGTCTAAGATTATGTCAAATCCAAACATGCTCTAAAATGTTCCTGTAGCTTCTAGTTCTATCACCACACAACCTTAATATTTTTTAATTATTTTGCCAACTTTTCGCAGGTCTTTCCTTCGTCTTCCACTTCATTAGTTTTGCTACCTGTTATTTGTTGCTCTCATCCACTGTCCCATTTAAAACCAGAGCCCCATTTTGTGAAAAAATAGACAACTGGGTTGCAGTGTTCACTGCTATCCAGAGTCCAGTGGTTAATTCCACTTACGAATGACTGCATGAGCTTTGGTCCTCAGGGTATCCCTGCCTTGAAAAAATCTTGAGAAAATGGAGCATGACAGTAACTTCAGAAGGACAAGCTGCCAATATTCTCTTTAAAGGCTTTTACAAGTTAAGACAGGGACAGTCCAGCAGCAAATTGGTGCTTCTTGGATGAGGCGCATATGATGATATGGCCACCTTCTTCTCATGAGGCATGGATGTGCAACCACTGGGCATCAATGTGGCATGGAGTGGGCAGGTCCCAAGAGACAAGGGAGACCCCCCCAGCCACTGACACCTTTACCATATATCATTTTTCTTTGTTAATGTGGTGCAGGGAGAAGTCTGTATAACATATTTTGTCATACTTTCCTATTCTTCTTGTTTTTCTAAATCATGTATCACATTTTCTACTATCAATTTTCTCAGTGGTAAACAAGACACCATGTAAAAATCTTTTGAATTGGAGGGAAAATAATCTTTCTGACTTCTAAGATGTTCACTGAAGTCTCTTGGCTGTCCTTCATTTTTGTAATTCTGCTAGTATGTCAGATACTTCTGATCTCATCTCTCAACCAAAGGAATTGCTTGTCCTTGCAGACCAAGTCTTGGTGACAAGTCATGAATGCGATCCGTTGCCTAGATCTGTCCCGCAACACAGCCAGGCTGCATCCTGGCTTGTTTGTCTGTTTGGGAAATCCTAGTTCTCAGCTGTTTCTTTGCAACCGTTTTTAAACAGCAATGTCACCCACATTTACTTGTTCCTTCAGTAAGCATGACTGTGAATCTGACGATACTTACCTGCAAGCTGAGAACCGAGACCTTAAGGCAGGGAGTGTCTCAACGTCAACCCCAGAGCAAGATCTCCATGAACAAGATCAGTGTGTTCTGGCCAGCTCAGCACATCAGCTCCCCTTTCAAGCTGCATCACAGAAGGATTAAGATTTCTTCTTTTATGTAGCAGTAAAGGAGGGAAGAAGAGTCCCTTTTAGAGCTAATTTGAGAAGATCTGTCCTTCATCAAAGCAGCTGAATTATCTTGCTTCAGTTAGCTTGGGACAGAGCAATGATTTGAGGTAGCTAAGGAGGAGCTGCACCAAACATTTTGTGTCCGCCAGTTCCCTGTGTGTAAAATTTTTCTGCTGAGGACACCTTCCCAGTTGGGATGCATGGGGCTCCTTTCCAGTACTGTGAATATTTAGCAGCTCTGTTCTGCTTTTTCTTTTAATGGTTGTCTGCCTGAGGACACTTAGAGGTGGAATATTCTAAATAATTGTAAATTCAAGGAAACAACCTCCTTCTCAGAAAAAAAAATCTGCCAGGGGTAAAAATAACTACAGAACCAAAAATGCAGGGAAAAATGAAACAGCTATTCAAAGAAACAAAATTTTATTTATTTATTTATAATCAAGAAAGATCTTACATGTAATTCAGTTAGCAAGTGGAAAGTACTGCTTATAATACTGATTATGCTGTAGGTATATACATGGATATGCTTAAATTCTTTCCACTGAATAAAGACAAATATATGCAGTAGTAGAGCTATACTGTAAGGTATATACTGTAAGGTGCTTCTGTGTAAGTTTGTTTGCTGACATATCTCTGAACAACAGGAAAATTTAAGTGTTGCAAATAGAAGGCATCAATATTGTTAATTTATAAATGTAAAAGAAAGTTATAGTCATAGTGTTCCTAAGTAGTCAATGCTCTAAAGAATATAGAGAAGAAATATGCTTCTAGAAAAATGTTGGAAAAGGATATCTCTGTATGTATATTTTTAGCGTAGTTTACTCAGCTCAGTCTTAAGGCCTGAGAGCAATACTGGTATAATTTTAGGCTTTCTAGTAGTCATTAGGTACCTACAGAGTACTTCATCATTGTAGGTAAAATGCTACAGCTGGAGGCAAAATTAGGCATTGTGTATACAGATACACTGTAAATTAAACATTTTATGCAATAAAATAATCATTATAATGCCTGCATAATACGAGTTTTTCCTTGTAGCTTCTCTAACCAGAACTGGATCTGGATGTTCTGATCTTAATATCTGCTCTGATCTTATCTGCAGTAGTGAAGATTTGAAACATGTTTCCCACTCTTTCCTCTCTCCCATTTAGATGGAAAAAATACTGCATCAACATTTTATTTTAATTTTTTCTCCAGACTGCTCATTTTTTCATGTCAGGCCTTCAGACGTCATTCCCAGAAGAAAAATCCCTCAAAATGACAAGTCATCTAATCTGGGTTTCACATCTCAGCTGCTGTTACTATATAAATGATTCTGTTTAGAGACAGCTTGGCAGCATGTGACACTCCGTCATCAAAACCCAGCAAGCTTCAGCCACATGTTTAGTGCCATCTCAGCGTCTTTGTCTACAGCAATTTGTCACGTCCTTCAAAAAAACAGAAGTCAGATTTTGAGAACTTACACCCATTAAATCTAAAGCTTCACAGAGAGGACGAGTTTTTGTCTTTTTGGCCTAAAGACCACACTTGAAACACCGTAGAAGACTTTGAGAAAGAGCTACGCAGTTTAGGCAGCAAGGAAAGCAGGCAGCAGATAGCAAGATTCTGAATCTGGTAACAGGAGCAGTAACAGTACAATAAATTTTTATTTATATTTACATAATTTAATTTCATAATTTAATTCTGCTGTTATACCCATGAATTTGTGTCAAATCCAACAGCACACAAGCAAACTCAACTTATTAAAGACATAGTAACAAGCAAGATCCCACTGTATAGTTACACTAAGGCGTTGGTAAGTAACCAAATTAACCTGCTATCCTTTCCCCTGTCCTTCTTCGGTGACAGTCATTTGTTGTGCAGCTCGAACTGAAGCAATTTTCTTTTCTTGACTGTGAATGCTCACATTGATATTTAATGGTGTCTTCCCCGTAGCATGGGTAGGTTTCTAAACTGGCGCATAGCGTATGGCCTAAGCACTAGAAAAACAAGACCTGAACTCTGCAGGAACTGCATGTGCATTGCCGAGAGACAGTTTCCTCTGCTTCAGTGATGGCAAGTCTATGGGCATGCAAGGCTTAGGGTGGCACTTTGGTGTGCTGTATTTGGATCCTGTATTGAATCACCAGCAGATTTTAAAAAATATATGAAGTTCAAGAAGGCTGTGAGCTCATGGAAAGCAGAAGGTTATTGACCTGTTTTTTGATGGACACAGTCACTGTCTTTTTTTTTTTTGTGTCAGGTGCCTCTGGCAGTCACATGGCTGTTCAGACCTCTATTCATAATTTGGAATTCATGATATACATGGGCTGAGCTGTATTGGCAGCTCTACTACTTTTTCGCTGGTGGCGGGAGTGTGTGTTGCTTGCTTGTGCATGTGTGTTTAACACATGGAAGTTTTAAGAGAGCAATACCGTCCGAAAGAAGACCAACATAGACTATCCACCACAAAGACAAGAATATCTGGGGTGTGGTGCTGTGGTGTTTCAGGAGCAGAACTCTCTGCAGCGTTAGATTTAGCTGTGGGTTCCTGAGTGAAAGGCCCACACTTAACCATGTTTCCTCACCCAGGTCTGCAGTCACTGGGAGTGAAATATAACTAGAGGCTCACACTTAGGTTGTGTTTGTGTGTAGCCTTGTAGCTTGGTTTGCTTCTATTGCCTTTATAGACGAAAGGCTGGACATGAGCCGGCAATGTGTGCTGGCAGCCCAGAGGGCCAACCGTGTCCTGGGCTGCATCAAGAGAAGCATGGCCAGCAGGTTGAGAGAGGTGATTCTGCCCCTCTACTCTGCTCTGATGAGACCTCACCTGGAGTACTGCGTTCAGCTCTGGAGCCCTCAGCACAAGAAGGACATGGAACTGTTGGAGTGGGTCCAAAGGAGGGCTACAAAAATGATCCAAGGGCTGGAGCACCTCTCCTATGAGGACAGGCTGAGAGAGTTGGGCTTGTTCAGCCTGGAGAAGAGAAGGCTGCGGGGAGACCTGATTGCAGCCTTTCAGTACTTAAAGGGAGCCTATAGGAAAGATGGGGACAATCTTTTTAGTAGAGACAGCAGTGACAGGACAAGGGGTAATGGTTTTAAACTAAAACAGGGTAGGTTTAGGCTAGATATAAGGAAGAAATTCTTTACAATGAGGGTTGTGAAACACTGGAACGGGTTGCCCAGAGAGGTAGTGGAGGCCCCATCCCTGGAAACATTCAAGACCAGGTTGGACAGGGCTCTGAGCAACCTGATCTAGTTAGCAGTGTCCCTGCTCGCTGCAGGGGGGTTGGACTAGATGACCTCTAGGGGTCCCTTCCGACCCAAAGCTTTCTATGATTCTAGGATTCTAATTAGGCTACAAGCTTTTGCAGGTAGAAGGTTTCTTTTGTTTAGTGTATAGAACCTCAGGGTCCCAGTTCCGACTGGTGCCTGCAGGTGCTGCTGAAATAGTAATGAGTAGAATCGTTGCACACCTCTTGCATGTGAGCCATGGTCCTTAGCCTTGTTTGGCTAGGTAAGGCACTATGCTTTTCCTGCTCACTGAAAGGATAAACATTCTCAGCTGACCAGAGTGAATTCATTTCAGATGCAGTAATGTTCAAGGGTCTCTGTTGGTCTATTTGTGTTTTTTGTTTTACTCGACCATGTTCTCACCAATAACTAATTCAGCTAAATAGACATAATGTAGAAAGAAGGGAGAAAAGGTGTAGCTGAGCTGGTAAAACAGGCTTTCCTATGGAAGTGGTCACTTCTTATCTAGTAAGCAGAACTGAAAAGCTTGATTCTATGATAACCTCTATCTTGTGACAATAGTAACACTAAAGCAAATACCTTTTTCTAAGTTGGTAATTTCTTCCATCCACTTTGCATTCAGGCAAATACTGATTCAAAGAGCTGAGTGAGTAAAAATCATCCTGAAAAAGCATTCACAAGAGAAAATAATGAATGAAATAGGAAGATAAAGGAGCAAAATGTATTCACCTACATGGCTCTTTCCTAGCCCAGCTGAAAGATTAGCTTTCATAATCATGTTATTTCATGATCCCAGTTAATGTGCAATGTTTCTAACCTGTGTTTAGGTAAATGTTACTGCTCTCCACACATTTTTTAACCTATGGTGTAGAAGCATTGCATGAAATGAGCACTGTGTGTAGCACAAGTGTACTCTTGCATTAAAATCACATCATCAGAAACATACCTATAGATACTTACTTTGTCAGTAACTGAGCCATTTACTCAACCTTCTTAAAGCCTGAAGACAGCTGCCTTCAAAAAGCCTCAAAATTTCGGAGGGTTCTGGCCGAAGAGGAACCAACAGTTTCACAGTTCATCTTGTTTTTCTGTTCAGGCAACCAAGAGGGCCTGGGAAAAGTCTCCTGCGTTGAAATTACAGCTGTGCCACAGGAAAGACACGAGCACTGGAAACAGTTGTCTCATAACTGTTTGCTGGGGTCCCAGCTGCTTTCAGTGGCATTCACTGCAGCTTAAGTATGTGTGTGCATCAGAAGCAGCAAAGGAATGTTCCCAAAACCAGCGCTCCTTTGGCCAGCAATGGGTATGTCTGCCCCATTCAGGCTTTCTATGAAGAGGATGCTTGGAGAACTAAATGATTTTACAGGGTCTCCTTTACCACTGTCTTAGTCTCTCTACAGAAAAATATCTAAACCGAGGGACACTTCTATGGCTTTTGTCAAAGAGAAATATGAAACACTTACATCCCTTTCCAGTTAATTAGGTTATTATATTATTCTGTGGCAAAAGAGCTTCCCCTGATTAAGACTGTTGAAAGTGGTAACCCCAATTATAGGAAACCTCCAGAGACCACATTACAGCCACAATACTAATAAAAACTAATAAATAAAAATTATCATCATAGTAATAGATAACACAGAGGCATGTTACTTCTGAGTTGTCCTAATGACTGCATAACTTGACAAGAACAATACCATTGCTGGTAGATAAGAAACACTTAATACTTTACTAGGTCAAATTTAAATTACTCTTTTGCAAGAAGTTTTGTAAACAAAGCAATTCTGTTCTCAGATATGACAATTTTGCATACTTCCCCCTATGAAAATTAATTATTTGTGAATCAAGATGTAAGAAATCACAAGCTTAAGGAGGAAGAACATTTTAAATAAAAAATCACAAGCAATCCATGTGCCAAACTCTCCTGTCAGACTTGACAGCAGAAAAAAAAATCAGTGATGTACAGTTTTCATAATAACTTTGTAGTTCTTTGTTATGTATAAAAGGAAAGTAAGCACATATAAGGCAGTATAATAAAACAGGACTGATATCTGTAAAGATCAGAAGATATGTACATGCATATCTTTTTCTATTTTGTATTTCTTTGTAATTTAAGATGTTAAGTTAGCTCATTATTATCAAATGATTATCTAAAGTCAAATGCTGTCATCTCTTTTTTGCCGTTACCCTATTTTTATATTTTACTATTATTATAGCTAAACCGGAATGTCTTGTTCTAAACATTTTGCAAATACATTGGGTAAAATAATCCAGGAATCATAACAGAAAGCTTTATGAAGCATATTGGGCAAACGTAAACCCAACATCACTAGTATCTATCTTGCAATAGATTTTAGTGCAAGTTCAATTGATGGATCTCATCAACCAAGCTAGCTATTGACATTTACATTTGATAGTCCTTTCTTTTCCAAATTTTGTAGGTTTTATTTGTTTTTCACAGCTTCAATTTCTGTCTTTGTTAGTATGAACCCATCCACCTGCAAATTAAGTCACTCCTGTTTCTCTGTCTCTAATGAGATAAAGGGATTCTAATTAACACTTGTGTAACTGTTTGACAGGAAAAGAGAAAATTATTGGAAAGTTCTCCCCTGGCTCTGAATTCAGTTTCACATTACTTTTTATTTCAAAGTGCTCCAGACTTCCAGAGGAGAAAGATGATACAGAGCAAAAATGGTGTCTTGTCAGTCACCTTGCTTGGTGTCTGTGCGGGTACTTCACAAGGAGTTTCATCTTTGCTTTTTTGTAAAAATAATCACCTTAAAGGAACGGGTTGTATGGTAGAGGGGAGGAAGCTAATGGTGTGTGGGCAGAAAGGAAAATGTAGGTGATATAGTAGGAAATGGAGAAAATGGCAGATCCCTCACTTCTTCAAACATACCCACAGAAATGCTGCACTTCACAAACACTCCATAGTTATGGGGAGATTTCGTAACACAAAAATAAACCCTTTAATTATATGTAGTGCTGGCTGCAGATAATGATGGGGATTTAGTTGGGAACGGATTAAAGAGATGCGAATATATTTTTTTCATTCAGGCATTGGTGTTTTTTTTTCCCTGCCAAGCCGTTAGGACAAAGTAGGAGGCACACATGGAACAAGCACCCTCTCAGCATTCATCTTCAGAGTTGGGCGGAGACCAGCTCTTCAACAGTCCCCTTCCCTCCTCTCCAAATGTCCTTCCCATGGGACTCCTGCAGAGTGCGAGTGCAGCTTGGCTTGCTGCTCCTTAACGAAAGCCTTGTGGACACGTGCTCAGGGCAGGGCAGAACTACGCACTGGATCGAATCTTGGCTGTCACTGAATCCCTGCTCCTGGTGTGGTGCCTCTGTTGCAAGTGGAAGATCTGAAGAGGAAAACACCAAAAAGGCCCATACTGGTGGGAGTTAGGAGAGCTGTTGTTGGCTGTCCATAAATGCAATGGGTAATTGGTGCTGCTGAGCTTGCAGGATAATTCATGGGCCAGAGAAGGCCATAAATACATTTTTCAGGATCTAGTTCAAGTTGGGACTGATTGTCTGTCTTCTATTTTCAGACCAGAATGACATATCTGATTTCAGTGTGTAAGCACAGGCTTACTGCTGAGTTTAGTAACCAGGCTCATTCAAATATTCCCTTTGCCTGGAGATACGCTTAAGAGCTGCGGAGAGCAGAAGGAAGGAGAACAGCCTTTTCCCACCTTGTGTGATGCCACAGATAGATTGCACATGGGACAGCGCAATTCAAATCCATTTCTGAACTACTGTGAGTCAGGATAAGGCCAGATGCATAGCCCACACACAATGGTTTATCAAATAACAAATCAGAAGAGATCCCCTGATGCATGTCCGCTCCCACTGCACCTCAAGCATGATCGTACTCTTTCTCGCTCCAAGCAGGTGGTGGAGAGGGAGAGACTCAATTCCTTTGCTCTAGGGTAGCATCCTTCACAAGAACCAATCTCCTCCCACATCTTCCTGGAACTCACTTTATACATTTTAAGGCTGCTGCTGAGCATGTCGTGGTGTCTGTCCTGCTGGCCAGCTGCCACCGGTGCTGCTCCTCAACCAGGAAGTGCTGGGAGCCAATGAAAAGCCCCAGCCCTGCTGAACAGGACATCTGGAAAGGGAAGCTGAGGGTGTCTGGCATCTGAGGTTACTTTTCCGAGAATAAGGGGAAGGGAAGCTCAGAAGGGCCAGGGTCTCCTAGAGGAGTCACTGCTGTCACCTCCCACACCAGCACCAGCAGCGGCAGCGACAGCAGCAGGTCTCTCCCCACAGCCCCCTGCTCCAGTGCTGCACCTCTCCGCGCCTTCCCTTCCTGCAGCAGGAGCCGCACGGTCTGAGCCTCCCTCCTCAAGCTGCCAACATTTTGCTCCTGTCACAAAGACCCCTGGGAGTGGGCTTTGCTGGGCACTGCCGGGCTCCCCCCGCGGCTCTGATATGATGGCTGAGGGGAACACCCCTGCCCGCAGGGTGCCTGTGAGGTGTGTGCTGTGCTCAACACGTCTTACAAAGGCCTGTTTTGGGACAGCAACGATGACGTTGATAAAGGCTGGTCAACCTTTATTAATTGATGGTGTAACTTAATTAAATTCTCTGCAGTTGCATCAGTAGTTTTGACTTATTTTGCCAAAGGGGTAATCTAGACATGATCCACAGTCACCAGAGGGAGAGGGCAGCCAAATTATACGTTCGGGTTTGAATCGACTTAACAAGCAAGGTTAAGCCCAGCTTTGGACATTGATCGCACCATCTGTCCAGACCCCGAGCTACGGTGAGGCAGCCTTGGCTTCAGTGAAGGTGAGACAGCAATTTTCACGCTGGTAAGGTGGTAAGTCCAGAAAAATCTAGCTGCTGCCTGTTGTACTTAAAATAATACACTAGCCTCTGCACTGGCATAGTTTAGAAATACTATATTATTTTATACAGCTTTGCCTGATTCCATATGGAAATTGAAAAGGGTGTTGAATGACCATGAATATGGTCATTTTTCTAGGGATGTGCAGTGGCCTTTACCTGAGGGCTTTTACTGCCGCTGTAATTCCAGTCAAAAAGAAATCACATCTCTGATCAAAATAGTCAGACCAGTAAAATATTTGAGGCACAAAGCAGACCTGAGTGGGTGTGCCTGTCCCTGTAGTCAATGCCAGTAAGATACGAAGGGTCGGTGCTATTTTAAACACAACCATTAACTACTTTTCCTGCAACACCCCTGCTTGTACATCTAGCCTGGTGTGGACTTAGCTCCAACATGGGTAGTTACGAAGCTGACAGATTTTGGGCGTGTTTGAACTTTCATAACCCCCTCACATCTGATGTGCTGCAATCTCTGCAACAGCAAAGACTTTTTTCTCCTCACATCTTGAAGACATAAGTTCTCATTGCTTTCTGTAGAGTTAGAGATGAGAAGACACTGTTCAGTCTTACTTTTCACTTTAACTGACTGATATTTGTGGACCCCTGCAACTCACTAGACCAGTTATAATCCTTTTTTTATTCTTGCTCATTATATTTCATTAGTTCTCTCACACTGTCCTTGAGTCCTTATCTTCAGCCAGATTTATCAGTCTTCCCTGCTGATTGCTCTCCATTTCAGTGCCCGATCTTGTTTCACATCCTCCCTCGGTTTTAGAGTTCTTTCAGACCTGTGCATTCCCAGGGGGCAGGATGGAGATTTATCCTTTTGAGTCTGGGGGAAGTTTAGTTCTCAGCACGAAGAACCCCCTGTAGAGGTTCACTAGCCTTGGCTCTGGCAATACACTAGCACTACCCATGTCTCTCGGTGAGGAAGGCAGAAAAAATAGTTTTCTGTGTGAGTGCCTATACAAGGCTTGTATGTTCTAAAATCTCCCATATGCAACATATGTTGCGCCATCACTAAAATACAAGAACTTGCAGAAACACAAGAGAATCACAGAATCACAGAATATTAGGGGTTGGAAGGAACCTCTGTGGGTCATCTAGTCCAAACCCTCCTGCCGAAGCAGGGTCACCTACAGCAGGCTTCACAGGACCTTGTCCAGGTGGGTGTTGAATATCTCCAGAGAAGGAGACTCCACAACCTCCCTGGGCAGCCTGTTCCAGTGCTCCGTCACCCTCAGAGGGAAGAAGTTCTTCCTCATGTTCAGACGGAACTTCCTGTGCTTCAGTTTGTGCCGATTGCCCCTTGTCCTGTCACTGGGCACCACTGAAAAGAGATTGGCCCCATCCTCTTGACACCCACCCTTTATAAGCATTTATAGCTCGCAGCCTTCTCTTCTTCAGGCTGAACAAGCCCAGCTCCCTCAGCCTTTCCTCATAGGAGAGATGCTCCAGTCGCCTCATCATCCCCGTAGCCCTCCGCTGGACTCTCTCCAGTTGCTTCTCATCTTTCTTGAACTGGGGAGCCCAGAACTGGACACAGTACTCCAGATGGGGCAAGAAGTGTCTACCTGACAATAAAACTGGAATTCTTGAGTTGGCATCTGTGCGAGTGAGCAAGTGGCCTGCTATAGAGAAATGCTGAGCAATTACCAATTCCAACCTGTGGTAGGAAGGAGTTGCAGTTTCTGATTTTATCTGAATGAGGATTTCATCTGTTATTTATATATCTGACTTCAGAGGAATCATTATTATGTCTTGTCCTGGGGTGGCTAATGAGCCTTTTCTCCACTGATGGGTGTATGTGGCTCTTGTCAGCAAGAACTGTAGTAATATTTTGGTACCAACAGGGTAATAACTCCTAGTGCTTAGCAGTGCTTCTGAAGTGAAACAGAAAGGAGAAAGCTTTTCTGTTTTATTCCTCTTCTCTTTTGGGAGGGAACTCGCGGCAGCTCACTGTGCCTTAGTCATTAAATCCCCAGCTGGGATTTGAAACTCATGACATCAGAGAACAGAGCATCTCTGCTGTGCTAATGTAGGCAGCAAGGATGTGTCATCGCCTACCATGCACATGTTAGTGTATTGTGAAGGTTCAGTGCTGTTTTGGTGACAAGGAGCAACCTTATACTTTGGTACTATGTAAACACTAAGTCTATTCACAGTCTCTCTTCTTGTGTAATAGTTCTCACATACAAAGTAGCAACATGCAGAAATCATTCTGCTGATGAATGAATCACTCTGATCAGAGCATGTTGTTAGTGGACTTTATTTTTAGGTAGTGATAAAAGAAGCTGCTTCTATATGACAGTCACAGGCCAAGGAAGAAAAAACATGATTTCTATAAAGTGGCAACAGGAACTCACCCGTGGAGTGAGGTTCCTAGAAAGCAGAGGGAAAGGAGTAGCACCCGGAATATTCCTTTATGCTATAGCTATTTTATGAATGTCAGACAAATAGAGCTGGAGCATAGAAATTGCTACACGAGCTCCTGTCACCAGTAAGCTTAGCTCTATTTTCCTATTTTAAAGAATACCCAGCTGTCACTAACTAAAAAATAATGGCCTTTAGTTAGCAATATCAACAACCTCAGCCATTCTTCAGTACTTCCCCATGCTAAATGCTGAAATGTCTATAAAGTATATACACGATTACCTGGTGCCAGCTGCTCGGCAGGACTGTGTGTTTGCACAGACCTGTCTCGCTCCTCTTCCTGCTGCAAGGTGAGGTCTCAGCCCCTCTTGCAACGGAGGGAAACATCTGCGTGCAGCTGCTGTGCAGTGTTGGATACTGCATGGGAAAGCCCCTGCCCACCGTGGCCTCCGTCAGAGAGGCCGAGTGCTGCACGTGTGGAAAGCAAACTGTGCCATGCCGTGCTGTGCCTACGTCGAGGTGTGGGTGCCCTGCCTGGAGGCTGCCTGTCAGGCGCTCCTGGTACCGTCACCCTGGGCCACCCGTGACCGGTTTCCACCTCACCCCTGTGGCGTGGGGGCAGTGCCCTGCCTTGGGCTCTGGCGTGGGGGGCGAAAGACGCATCTGCTGGGCCCCAGGCGTCCAAATCCTGATGACAGTTATTTCTGCTCTCCATGGAAAAGAGTTTACAAGTTTTTTGAAGGTGAATATGTTGGTGTGTTTTCATAGCCCAGCTTACACACGGTTTCTATTTCCTATGTTATTGCTTCACATGAGTCATCTCATTTCTGCTCCCCTTCTCACTCTCCATATTACCTTTTATAATTCAAACCAGATCATGGTTGAAGACTGATTTATACCCTTCTAAAAATCTCCTTACATTTTTATTACAGCTCTGAGTGTCTTCTTCTTACCCCAGCTCTCCAGGAATGTAATTAACTACTTTAGGAATTTCAAAAAGTCGTGTCATAGTCATTATTCCAAGGGGCTTCACCTCTACAACAGCAGTTTTGAGAGTAAAAATGATCTAAGCAACTCGCAAGATTTTAATAAAGTTGGTATTGAATGGCAGCAGGAAGGAATCATCTTCTTCAAAGGTATAAATGAGACCTAGGAGGAGAAGACAAATGCAAAAAAATTGTTAGAATATTAGCTGTTAACCCATCTGGGAAATATCTTACTGCAAAGCTGAGGAAGTCAATCTGTTCACCTTTTTCAGAAAATTTATTGCAATATATAATAACATACAAGGGAAAACCTCATCTTTAAATAAAACAAAATCCTAAGTTAATCTTCTACTTCATTCTAAATTATTGCCATTTCATCCCCTTTCCTTGAGTACTTTACACATTTCAGCAAACAGCACAAAGCCCCTCCATGATCTTAGAATTTGAGGGCTGCAGTATTACACATCATTAGTTTTAAGTGACCCATTACCCTGAAATAAATTAACATAAATAGATAATGCTAAAAGAAAACAATATTCAAACCATTGCAATAAAGGGTAAAGGTGATATTGATTCTGTTTCTTAGGAATGAATTTGCAATTGTCCTGAGAAGCAAAGGTTGTTCTGCTCTAGTTGATTTTGTCTGGTTTGTTTTTAAACAATAAATCTCCTGCTGTTTTCTGCCAGGGAGAGGAAGAGGAGAGAGGGATGGAATGGACATTAAGAGAGGCGCAGCTCAGCCTGCATGGCAGTCTGCTGAGTGACACCCAGGTGATACTGTAAAATGTCCAGTGTAAGGGCCTAATTAGACTGGTATAGTGCAAATTAAGAGCAGTATTTTCTTTTTCTTTACAATTTCCTTTACATGTGAAATGAAACAAAGATTTTACAATAGCATTTCTTACAGTATTGCTCATTTTTGTTCATTCTAAGACATTATTCCACTATGCTTTTGCACTAAAGCATATAATATGTACATTCAATTTTTTGATTAAGAATCAATGCCAGATATAGCACTGTGACATTGTTACCTGAAACCCTAAGACTGTGTTATTAAGAACTATAGTGTTCAGAGCCATTACTGCAGGGGCTGTAGAAAAATCTGTATTAAGACTGATTGTGGGTAACCAAGGACTGAACAGTTTCTGGAAAAAAATGGCAAGCAAAGTGTACTAGTGCAGATACTCAGTAGTGACAAAGCGTACCATACTTAGTAGAAAGTGTTTGGATATCTTGCTGTGGCAGCAAATAACAGACATGAAAAATCATCCTTGAGAAGGAAAAGGCTTTTGTAGTTGAATTTTCAGGATAAATGTGAAAAAGGGCCTTGAATTAAAAGCTGTATGCAGTAGAACAAAATGCCAACAGTTCAACATAATGGTGCAATCCTATTCACACTTGGCACAATACAGTATTGACAGTCACCAGAGAAAGGGTAAAAGGGCAGTGTACAGATGCCATATGTAAAGCTCTACAGCCTTTTGTGCTGAAGTTTCTATCCATCATCGTGAAGCTGTCCTAACATGATAAAGCAATGGTTTACTACCAAAATATTTTATTTTTTTCAATAACCCCAAATATTACAGAAATCTATTCACAGAGGCTAAAAAGCATATAATATACTTTACGTCCTATGTATACTACACAGGTTTCACACTAAACTGTAACTCACTCAGGATTTTCAAAATGACACAGTCATCAGAGTAGGTTTTTGTGATGTCTTGTCTAATGGTAGAATGATAATCTGTTCAGCAGCTAGAAATAGCCCCAAAGAAACTATTACAGTGGAATAATGTGCTGGAAAAGAAATAATCAGAGCCCGCAGAACTGGGAAGAAGCCTTCAAACAAAAGTGTTCTAACAACAATTGTTCCCAGCAGAACTGTGAAGCCTGTCTGGCCATACCTTCTTAAAGAGGATTCTGAGAGGCACAGATATTCACAAACTTAGCTGGCAGCGGAGCAGCAGATTTCTGTGTCCCTGAGGGAACTTAAGAAGCACAAACTGCGAAAGATCACCCAGAGAGAAATTAAAGGGTGAGTTACAAGCAGCAGTAGCTTACAGGTTCAAAGGAGCCTGTACATCCAAGCAAGCGCTCCCACCCCCCAAACCCAGATGCAGCGGGGGGCACTGCTGTGGCTCAGCCTTGCTCGCTTCAGCAACAGTAGGGACAATCAAAACACGTCTGTTTGATCAGGAAAAGACATTTTTTCAGAACTAAATACACAGTTTTCACCTGACTTGGCCTCCTTCAATGGTTTGCACATTAAAGTACTGAGTTGTTCTAAATTTTGTGTAAGCCACAGGCTGAGGAACACAGTTGTTTCATTAGCAGTAAGTGACACCAGAGACAGCGTTGTGAGACCACAGTCACCACTAGAACATGCTGAGAGGCCAATATCTCATGCAGAGATCCTAGTGTTGGTATGGTAATAAACTGTTCCCATCTTGCATTCCTGAGCAGCATGGGGTGCCGGCAAATAGGCCCTTCCTGAAATCCACATTTTTTTTCCAGTTCTGCTTAGTAAACTACATCTGCCCAGAAAAAATCACAGTGAATTAGTCCAAGATTCAGAAAACAGTAGACTGAGCTGTAGGTGGCATCAAACCTGCAAAGAGTTAAATCTCCTTGTCCAACTGATGTCAACAGCCACAGATAACAAGACGTGATTTTTAAGAAGTTGCTTAGTTTTGCCCAGGATCAGCTCTAGCCCAGTGAAAGGGATTTGGAAGAGTTCTGAGAAATTGGAGAGGCTCCTCAGAATGAATATTTTTCTACAGGATTTCTGAATTCTGAAGGTTTTAGAATTTTGCTCAGTAGATCTCAAAATAAACCAATGCAATGATAGATCAATGGCTACTTTGGATAAAACGCTTTCTTCCACAGAGTTTCCACTGAACAGGTTTAACAGAGCAAGGTCTGTATGTGTGTGAGTAAATATTTTATAAAGGAACAATAACTAGGAACTGACATAGCCTCATTTCTCACTGTCTCAGAGGGCATGACATGAATTCCTAGAAAAGCAAGTAGGAAAAAATATGTCAGATTTGAATTTGACTTACATCCTCCACATAACACAGTGTAGATAAGTATTTTGCTTAGAAACCTTAAAAAGTTGTTGAGATAAGAGGCACATCAGGCATTGGTGATGCGGAACGAAGGAAAAGCCCTGAAAAGCCAAGTTCGGGTCAGCACCTAGTGCCGAACCCTTCCACAACCACGAGAGGCAGGCGTGAGTTTTCCAAGTTTGAAAGAAAAAAAAAAAAACAAACCACCCTTATATACATAAAAGAGCACAGGAATTTTCCATGGGGGTGGGGAACAACAATAGAAAAGTGATGACCTTGGGATGGCGCCTAGAGACTGAACAGCTTGGCTATTGTACGGAAACAGCTGACTTCTGCACAGGAAGCAATCACTGCTGATTACAGACTCTGAACCCCTGCCTCTATTTTTTTCTGTCCTTTTTTCGTCCGCAGCGCAAAGCTCCTGAGGCCTCTCCAGACTCTCACAGTTTCAGCCCCTCGCCTGCTACACCCAGGCGTGTGTGTGCGTCACGGGCTGGCAGTGAGGGAGACCCGGAGGGGCTGTTCTGTTCCTGCGCTGCAGCTCCCATGGGGCACGGGACTCAAGGGCACAAGGTCAGCCTAGAAAGCACTTTTGGGCTGAGATTCACAGCTGTTCACAGTGAACCTGGGATCTGGCCTTCTGCTTCTCATTGACTCTGTGGGCTTGTTCCCAGGTATCCCAGTTTAAGAAGGAACTTTTGGTTTTAGTGCTTTTAATGTTGATTCCCCCTCCAGCCTTTTTGGTAACAGTGAGGTTACCAAACTTATCGATAAGTTAGATGCTAAATTAATGCTAGATGGAACATGGGGTCAATTTGAGCTCCTTAACAAAAGCACGCTGTGTTGAAAAGCTTCAGCCCTTACTGACTCAGGCATGGGGATGCGGAGAACATGATGAAGCACAAAAACAGCCTCCTGGAGACTAACAAAATTTGTAGATTTAATTGTACACCGTCAGTTTTGTTAAACCGATATATGCTGAATGCATGAGGGCAAAAAGACAACCACAAACCCTGCAGTCAGCTGGGAGGAGGTCGGTGGGGAGGTGTTTGCAATTCTTGTTCAAGGTGGGAAAACCAGCTCTTTCCAGAGATAGGAGAAGCACTGAGCAGAGAGGTGAAGGTGGAAGGACAGAGAAGGGGAGGACGCTGAAATGCTGGTTAAAGTTCCTTCCCTCACTTCCTTTGAGTGCAGCAACCAGGGAGGAAAAGGCAGAGGGGGGGGAACAGCAAAGCTGTGGAGTTATAACTGGCTGGAAATGCTGCAGAGGAGAGCAAGCCTTGCTCGGAAAGCTGTCTTGATGTGTACCTCGTCCTGGGAGCTCGGCCCGGTGTCACTGAGCTCCGCAACACTGCCCGGGTGTTTCGGATCATGCCCCAGAGAGGAATGCAAATGTCATCAAGAATTTAGGCACCTCCAAGCTCAAACAACATCAAAGCTAAGGTTTTTCACATTTTAATGTCAGATTTGCGTGTTTGTGGAGGCAATTAGGTACTTAAGCTGTTTTAAGCTTATAATATTTCGACCATAGTCATGCTGACATACTTTATCTAGTGACACCCACATTTGGTATTACAGTGCTTACTCACCGCCTGCCCAACCCAGGGTAACCAAGAGATGCTGTGACTGCTCTGTCCCACTGCGGTTCTTTACAGATATTCTACTATTCAAGCCCAGGCTGAACGGGGCTCTGAGCAACCTGATCTAGTGGCAGATGTCCCTGCTTATTGAGGGGAGGTTGGTCTAGCTGACCTTTAAAGGTCTCTTCCAACCCAGACTATTCTATGATTCAACCACCTGACAGTCTCAGATGCTGTGGCCAATTACTAAGGATGCAGCACTGTGGTAAGCAGTTGAGATCCATATTGATGAAATGCGGTACTCAGTCACTGAATTTTATATGAAGTGATTCAGACTGATACCAGCTAAAGGAGAGACCAAGGGATGATAGCCTCTGTCTGATAGGACTTTTCTTTAAGTACCAATTGACTAAAGCTGTAGGCAGTTCTCTATGGAAATAAAGAAAGAGTACCAGCAGTACCAGAGGTCATGATATCATGTTTATTCTTCTACTTCTCTGTTTGACACTTTAGACTTTTAATTAATAAACTGGTCTCATTTGTGATGATCATGATTTAATTTCCAGCATACTTGAAAACATCACGTTAAGTGAAAGCAAGTAGAAGCAGCTGTTGAGTCCTGGCAACCTTGTGGGAGGGTGGCTAAAGCTGGAACTGCATAAATAACAATGAAATTATTGACTTAAGAAGTTGTATTCCTCCATCATCTCCCTTTGAATCACTGCCAGGACATCTAACCTTATTCTGCTGACCCTCCCTCTGTTTCAGATACGCTCTTAAGTGCCAGTGTAAATCTTTCAGGCATTCACTTCTTCTAGAAGAATGGATTTGGGATTTAGGCAGATGTCTCTTCAGAGAAGCACTGAGAATAATGAAAAATACAGTGAATCTTTGTACAGAGTCAGGAATCAAAAGAGTTTTTAAATTAAGTAGCCCTGAGATCTTCAGCTTTCCAGTAAAGAGCTTTCTTGCAACACATACAATCTGAGAAGCCCCAGGAAACGGTTAGGCATGTTTGAAAGAGAAATAGCTGCTTTCTAAACAGTGCTTGTACTAAAGATACGTACTACTTTTAAAAGACACAGTCATAGAGGAAAACTCGTCCTGTGACAGTTCAGGTCTATCAATTCACCCTGAACCTCGCTGCTCAAGGCGTTAAGGTTCCTGATGGTACCCGAATGTCAGCTGTGGAAAAAACAGCGTGTTGAATAGATGCCGCAGTACAGATGACTGTATACGTGTGTCTGCCTGGTAGTGACCGTTGCTCTTGTTTGTTCATCAGACACTCAGCTCTTGAAGATGACTGTTGTGCTGAACCTTTAAAGCTGCTCTTAGGGTAGATTTTTATGCAATGTTCTTGAATTGGCACGATATGCCTATACAGCATTACACGTAGCAAAGCCCTATATTGACTGAAGTCTACAGGCACCATTGTAATCATCAATATTATTATCAAAACTCTCACAGGCCATATTTTTTCCTAGCATTTGACCAAATATTTCCTTTGGTCACTGGACTGAGTTGCTTTCCCCTTTACTACAGCAGATTAACATTTTAATAAATTGACAGTCTCCTGATTTCTCTAGCATGTATCCTGTTGCCCTTTATTTAGCACACCCTGACCTGTCTCAGTAAGGAAAACAAAAAATTACAGATCTTTATAAAATGTTTAATTCCTCCCTTTTCTCAGTTTTGTTTCTTGTTATATTCTTTGGTGGGGTTTTCCTTTCAGTCTGCCTTTGCACTAAGTTCTGATTCCAGTGGCTCTTCTGCAGCAGTATCGTGGGGCAGGCAGCCTGCTCTCCTGCCTGCATGCCATGCCTGCTGTGTCCCTTGCCCCAGGTCAGCCTCACCCCACCGCTCTGAGCATACCCAGGAAGCCTCATGACTTCTGGATCCAGACAGACAAGTGATCAAGAGTAAAAAAAGACATTCTTGTCCCTTTCAGACTGGATGGCACTTACTTACTGGAGGCAGATGGAAGAAAGAATCTTTTTTTAGAGTCCCTGAATAGGCCGTACAGAGGGGACCCGCCAGCAGTACTTCTAGATATGAAAATTTAAAAATAGATTTTGTTACCAAAGTGGACTGTGAGGGGATGATGCTATTTTTTGTTATATTTTCCTCCTCCCACACAACACACCACCCATCCCCACATACACTCAGTCAATTTTTGGTCTGGCATTTTCCTTCCTCTATAAAACTCTCAGGGTTATTAAGTACTGGAGCTATCCTCAGCTACCAAACCCTGCTTGCAATTCATGAGCTGGGCTCAGGCCTAATGCACAGCAATTAGTTGTGAAAATCAAGTTACTTCCAGTTCCTTCTTACCATTCTCATCTCACTGCAGTTTGAGCTTTCCTGAAATACTTCTGGTAGGGAGATGCCAAAGAAGTAGACCACATGTCTATCTCTTTCCACAGTACCCTCTAGCAGAAAAGGGACTTATTCCATAGAATTTAATGAGAATGTTTACTCTTTAGAAATGGCTACATTTTGTCCTTATACTCCCATATTCAGTTACACGCTTGCCCACATGGCAAACTCACAGGGTGCTCATTTGTACTTGCAACCAGCCTCTGTTTAGATCACCCTTATGGTTAATTACAAGATTCCATGAACAAACACAAGTCCTGCAAAGCCACAGCCTGAAGCAGAGTCTGTAGGCATGTGACAAGAAAAGCACTGTTGGCTTAAGTTGCTTTCACAGTGTCTTAATTCATGGCTGAAATGACTCTCTCTTAGTAAAATCATAGAATGCTTTGGGTTGGAAGGGACCTTTAGAAGTCATCTAGCCCAGCCCCACTGCAGTGATCAGGGACATCTTTAACTAGACCAGGTTGCTCAGAGCCCCATTTAATCTGGCCTTGAATGTTTCTAGGGATGGGGCTTCCGCTGCCTCCCTGGGCAACCCGTTCCAGTGTTTCACCACCCTCATTGTAAAAAATTTCTTCCTTATATCTAGTCTAAATCTACCTTTGCTTAGTTTAAAGCCAGTACTCCTTGTCCTATCACAATAGGCCTTGTTAAAAAGATTTTCCTCATCTTTCCTATAGACCCCCTTCAGGTACTGGAAGGCTGCTATAAGGTCTCCCTGGAGCCTTCTCTTCTCCAGGCTGAACAACCTCAACCCTCTCTGCCTTTCCTCATAGGAGAGGTGTTCCAGCCCTCGGATCATTTTTGTGGCCCTCCTCTGGACCGGCTCCGACATGTCCATGTACTTCTTGTGCTGAGGACATC
The DNA here is from genome assembly GCF_030867145.1 of Opisthocomus hoazin. Classification (NCBI taxonomy): domain Eukaryota; kingdom Metazoa; phylum Chordata; class Aves; order Opisthocomiformes; family Opisthocomidae; genus Opisthocomus; species Opisthocomus hoazin. Next base: position 66,974,035 of record NC_134415.1, read on the forward strand.
CTTCTCAAGCCCATTATTTGTTTTATAATCCAATCTCTGTCAAGCATGGTGGAGCAAAGGTGTGCAACACAGCAGTCTCCCAGAAGTTGTAGTTTGCCCCATTTACAGAACTGTTCTTCAGAGCCTGAACTATTTGGTGTCATAAGCATACGTGGCGTTCCTTTGCCGAGAGAAACTCTGCACAACAGAACACATAACATCGCCACAGCTAGATGCAAAATGCTTTTAAACCCTTCTATAATGAGTGTGCTATTCATATGAAGAGGGAAGGAGAAGGAGGAGGTAATTTGACCTGTCATCCACTTCCACCAGAGGCTCCTGAGGATACTGTTATTGCTCAGGACTACTGTTTTCCGCAGTCCAGAATAATGCCCACCAGCCAGCACAATGTGTGCCTGCTGTAAGGTGCTGCCATCCATCCCTCTGGAACAAACAGAGGAAATGCATCAGGAGGCCTCGGCTGCAGATGGAAAGCACATCACCGAGTGGCGCTTACGCCGCGAGATCCCCCAGATGAAAGCCGATTTCAATGAGCATTGTATTTCAAGGCCCACTTCCTCTGACTCTGGAAAGCTTAAGAAGGAACATCCCACTTGTGTCTGCCGACACAAAGGGCCGCTGTGGCTCGGGAGATGTTATCTGCCTTCCCGTGCCACGGCAGCAGCCTTCCAGTGGCGTCTCCCAAGAATTACTCATTGTTCCCGGGGAGGCTTGACTCCTCTGGGTGGGATTTCATGGCATCCAGTTCAGATGGAAGTAGGTGGTGCTGGGAGGCCAGCCAGGCTCGTGACAAAGATCTCTGCATACGGGGGAGGTACACTGGGGGACCAAGCTGACAAAGTCCTTCGCAATCATAGATGTGGATACTGATTCATAAAATGTGGCCCTTTTTGTTGGTTGCAGCTAGTAAGTACTGTTTGGAGCGATCAAATCACTGAATAATGTGAGCCTCAGCTCCTAGACCAAGTCTAGGAAACTGAGATGTCCTTGTCATTCTTTTTTGTTCATGCTCACAGGCACTATTACTGTCTAAAAACTCTTTCCCATAGTTGGCAACTTAGAGCTTGATTCTGTCACGGCCACTTAAAGGGGGAAATCAGGAGTGATCCATGCTTCATTTGAAATTCAGAGCTTCTGGAGACACACATGACCCTTGAAAGTCTTCAGTCGGGTTCATTTTGCAGTAGCCTCTAGCAAGGTGGATGCATGCTCACATAATCCAAACCTCTTGTCTCTAAAATTAGAGCAGAGGTATAAAAAGAAGCTTCCCTGGGAGACTTCCTAGAACTGGTGCTTTCGGTGCCAACTGAAGATACTGGGAACAGCCACTTTTCTCACAATGATTTGGCACTGTGGCTCCCAGATGACACCTCGAAGCACAAAAAAAGAGAAGGAAAAATGGTCTGAACATTTCAGGATTTCAGCAACAGCCTGGCAAGCTCATGTTTGAACTGAGGAATTTATTTGCTTTTTTTTTTTCCTTCTCTCTCTTTTATCATACCAGTAAATCCAACTTTGGCTTCTCTTTCTTATCTCTCTTTTTTTTTTTTTAGGAGGTCAGCGGGAGCTAAACTGCAAAGAAAAAATGTCTGTCAGCAGTGATTTCTTACATATAAACAGAAAAGATTGAAAACATATGTCTTGGAGAGGTATTGAAGAAAGACGGCAGAGAGAGAAACACATAGAGCCTTTCCAAAATGAAAACATTTAGTCTGCCTTGCAAGCAATGGAAATTCCAATTTTAGAAATTGTGCTACAGGCTAATATCGTACAACATTGTTGGCTATGGCACATGGAAAAATAGAAGAAAAAAGCTTTTGCAATTCTGTCCCTCTTGCCAGAGGAGTGACGTGAAGCCAGTCAGGCACATCAGGGAGAAATGCTAATTTTCCACAGATACAGCCTAGGAGCATTCAGCTAATATTGGTCATGCGTAACCATGTCTTGTGCCCATGCCATAGAAGTGTATCATATCGTGGAGTAAAATACGAACTTTCGAGATGCCCATCAATGGCAACCCTGCAAGCTCCAGTTAGCATCACGACAATCAGCATGTAGGGAGCCTGGTGGAGTAGGGACAGAAGTTCATTGCATAGTTCTCCTAAAATAACAATGTTATTTTGTGTAGTATATGCCACAACTCCATGGCAACCTGGCCAGAGATGGTGACTGAATGGTGACAACGATGCTGAATTATCTCCTGATAACCTCACTTGCCCCTTTTCTGGACAAAGTGTCATGCTAGTCAGCTGCTGATGGCATGTTGCCACCAGCCTCCACCAGACATAAGGAGAGAGAGGTTTTGAAAGAACTGCTAAGAAATAAGGTCAAATGTATGCCCAGGCTAACATTTTAGTTTAGTTCTTGCCTCAAGAGTGGTTTTGGCCTATGGCTATGTTTAAACCACTTTCTCAAGGATGCTGTGCGGTTTCTGTAGAGGCAGAGGAGAGAACTTGTGACACAGGAGCACAGTAATTAGTGCAAATATATCCTCTGTGACTCCTGGAGAATGCCATATGGCTCAAGGAGAAAGAATGATGCTAGTAACAGCTGACATGATGGCAGTGGGATGTCCTTTATGAACAATAAAGAAATCATTACAAATGCATGACACACAGAAATTCCAGGTATGCCTGTATGAAATCCCTAGTTCACTTACAGGACTGAACTGCAAATCTTTGGCACATTTTAACAAGAGAGAAAAGAGTAAACGTGTAACTTTTTTCCCCATGTTACAGACCAATTTGTGGTGGGTAATTCCTAATGCATGTCAGAGCAGCTTGAAGAGCGCCAATGAGTATTGTGTCCTTCGGCCATGACGAGTCAGTTCAATAGCTGGGGATCTAGCAGGGCCCAAGTCAGTTCTGGATGTACCCACCGGTATTTGAGTACACCTTGAGATAGCCGTAAAAGTTCAACAACATACAATAGTGAAAACTCCTGTGTCTGGAAGAGCTATCCTTCCTCAGAGTAGTCAGGGTGGACTATAAGTACTAATTACAAATATTGTTGCTTAAAATTCCTAAATTATCCTATAACCCACTACAAAGCTGTAGCTGAAAACGGGATTTTCATTTAAGTGAAAATGTACAAACTAAAAAAAAGATAAATACTTCACTTGTAACCAGGGACAGACTTTTAGATGCTTTTGAGTGCCTTTGGAAGGAGAGAAAGACTTGTGCAGATTGGAAAAAAATGGGACAAATACTGTGAAAAGTTTAAAATGTCTCTACACTTATTACGACAGCTGCTAATTTATAGTGGTCTGGCCGTGAGACATTCCTGGATTGAGCTGTGTGAAGGCCAAGGGAAGGCAACCTGCAAGGACATATTCCTTCCCTCCTCAGCTGTGTCACTACAGAGATGTTTCTGAGCATCTCTCTCTCAGTGAAGAGGGAGACTTTGCTTCTCAATCCTACAGGTGGTAGCAGGCTGGAACCTTGGAGGCTTATGGGATTGTAATTAAGTGCCCCAAAACAGAGGTTAGATAGAAGTTAAATATCTTAATTTCACATCCCTGGCAGTGCTTAACTCCCACAGATTTTTGAGCTGCAGGTTGATGTGCTTTGAAGGCTCCCAGTCAGTGCTTAGCTACATATTTAGGCATCAAACTGCATTGACAACTTTACCTTTAGCCCTGGTAAAAAAACGATACTAAAGCAAAGAGGAGTTAAAAAAAAAACAACCAAACATGCTTGGAAGGATCTTCCGGAAAGAGTCTCCCAGTTAACTGCAGTAGCATGCCCTTCTTCTGGAAAAACATAGAATCATAGAAAGTTTTGGGTTGGAAGGGACCCCTAGAGGTCATCTAGTCCAACCCCCTCGCAGCGAGCAGGGACACCACTAACTAGATCAGGTTACTCAGAGCCCCGTCCAACCTGGCCTTGAATGTTTCCAGGGATGGGGCCTCCACTACCTCTCTGGGCAACCCGTTCCAGTGTTTCACAACCCTCATTGTAAAGAATTTCTTCCTTATATCCAGCCTAAACCTACCCTGTTTTAGTTTAAAACCATTACCCCTCGTCCTGTCACTGCTGTCTCTACTAAAAAGATTGTCCCCATCTTTCCTATAGGCTCCCTTTAAGTGCTGAAAGGCTGCAATCAGGTCTCCCCGCAGCCTTCTCTTCTCCGGGCTGAACAAGCCCAACTCTCTCAGCCTGTCCTCATAGGAGAGGTGCTCCAGCCCTCGGATTGTTTTTGTAGCCCCCCTTTGGACCCACTCCAACAGGTCCATGTCCTTCTTGTGCTGAGGGGTCCAGAGCTGAATGCAGTACTCCAGGTGAGGTCTCACCAGAGCAGAGGGGCAGAATCACCTCTCTCAACCTGCTGGCCATGCTTCTCTTGATGCAGCCCAGGACATGGTTGGCCCTCTGGGCTGTCAGCGCACATTGCCGACTCATGTCCAGCCTTTCGTCTGTCAGCACCCCCAAGTCCCTCTCAGCAGAGCTACTCTCGATCCTTTCATCCCCCAGCCTGTATTGATACTGGGGATTAACCCGACCCAGGTGTAGGACCTTGCACTTGGCCTTGTTGAACCTCATGAGGTTCACACAGGCCCACCTCTCCAGCTTGTCCAGGTCCCTCTGGATGGCATCCCGTCCTTCTGGTGTCTCGACCATACCACTCAGCTTGGTGTCATCTGCAAACTTGCTGAGGGTACACTCGACGTCGCTGTCCATGTCATTGATGAATATATTGAACAGCACTGGTCCCAGTATGGACCCCTGAGGGACTCCACTTGTCACTGGTCTCCATCTGGACATTGAGCTGTTGACCACTACCCTTTGGCTGCGACCATCCAACCAATTCCTTATCCACCGAACGGTCCACCCATCAAATCCATGGCTCTCCAGTTTAGAGAGAAGGATGTTGTGGGGGACCGTGTCAAAGGCTTTACAAAAATCCAGATACATTACGTCCATGGGTTTTCCCTTGTCCACTCTTGTTGTTACACCATCATAGCAAGGCACTAGGTTGGTGAGGCAGGACTTGCCCTTGGTGAAGCCATGCTGGCTGTCTTGAATCACCTCCCTGGCCTCCATGTGCCTTACCATATCTTCTAGGAGGATCTGTTCCATGATCTTCCCAGGCACAGAGGTGAGGCTGACAGGTCGATAGTTCCCAGGGTCTTCCTTTCTACCCTTTTTGAAAAAGGGCACAATGTTTCCCTTTTTCCAGTCACTGGGGACTTCCCCTGACTGCCATGACTTTTCAAATATCATGGAGAGTGTCTTGGCAACTACGTCAGCCAGTTCCCTCAGGACTCTGGGATGCATCTCATCAGGTCCCATGGACTTCTGTACATTTAGGTTCTGCAGGAGGTCCCGAACCTGGTCTTCACTTACAGCTGGAGGGATTTTACCCTCCTGGTCTCCTTCATGCCATCCATCGACTCGGCAGGGGTGAGGAGAGAGGTTGCCAGTGAAGACTGAGGCAAAAAATTTGTTGAGTACCTCAGCTTTCTCCTCATCTGCTGTTGCCATGATCATGGAGGCTGCCTGGAACCACTGCCAGGAGATACTAGCTGCTTACTTTGGATTTACTGATACAGAGGGAGTGACAGCTCTGTTGCAAAGAAGCAAAGAGCTCCTCTGGGAGCAATACAACTCTTCAGTCAGATGGTGATAAATACGGATAGCTTCTGGACCAGGTCAGAGGACTGCCAGTGAAAGCGACTTGCTGAGAAAATTTACTTACTCTTGTCACTGTTCCTAGTCTGCAAGTAATGAGTGACTTCAAGGCAATTCCAGACTGGGAAAGTCTGCAGTGCTGACAGTAGAAACAGGCAGACATGGCACAAGTACCTAGCAGGATTGGAAAACACATGCTAAAAGCCAGTTGCTAAATGAGCATGATAGATACTGTTTTCTTGGTTGTATACTGCTTTTCCTCCCCACCCAAAGTCATACTGGTGATGTGAATATTTCTTAGAGCTTCCTCATTCAGCTTTTCTGGAGATAAATTTAAAAAAAAAAAAAAAAAAGTGTGGGGTTCTTTTATCTGGTTACTTCCCGCTTTCTGGCTGTTCCATTTGTTTCAGAGATGCATGTTTCCAAAGACACAGCAGCTGTGATGCTGCATGCATGGCCCTTCCCCAGCCGCCACTTGGGACATGATCAGTTGGCATCTACTGCTAAGGCTGTTTATATTGCATGAGTATTAAAAATATTTTCAATCTTAAAGACACGCATTGGATCCAAGGAACAAACTAAGGTGGTGTTTTCTCTTAGTTAATGCCATCCGTTTCTGCCCGCAGGCTACTTGTTCACGTCATTTCCAGGCAGTGTGTATGGTCAGGAGAAAAACATTGAAGAACAGTTTGTCATTGGTGTTCCCTCAGGACGAATCCAGGTTCAAGAGTGCAGGAGTCCACCTTTTCTGCTCTTAAGGAAATCTATTCAGCACAAAAAAGAAAAGGGAACTGCTGGCTACTTTTAGCCGCTTCTTAGCTGGTATGCCTCAGTTTGCTCTGATCCATGACCCTGGGCAGTGACTTTTTTGGCCACACACAATGGAGATGTCAGAATCTGTCAGTACAGATGTGTGGGAGGTCTGGCACATACTAGTTCTCATCTGATCAATATATCTCCCACCAGCTCTGTCTGCTCAGCTTTGCTCCCAGCTGACTTGTTGCAGTCGTAACACCACATCTTACCTGGAAGCAAACCGTACACCTTGTTCCAAGAGTTTCTGAGGGTCTGTTTCTTTCCATGTGGACAGTCAAAGCCTTCCGTGGTATTTTTAGAATGTCGTGGTGTTGGAAAGTCCAGTAGTTCCAACCACCACAAGCAGCCTAAGGTTAATGAGTACAAAAAACCCCTTTAATGCCAGATTTTACAACAGCAAAATACTATATATAGCTTTGCAGGAGATAAGGCTAATTCAGCCTGATACTCAAAGACTTAAAGTCATCAGCAGTGAGAGGTAGAAAGAAATTCTTCATTCCATGTGTAGGAATGCCTAATTGGGTAAGGACAGCACGTTTTGCCTGTAATTCCATTTGATAACCACGTGCTATTTGTTACTACCCAGGCTGAATACCGGCCAGGATTGACTAATAATTTCACCCAGCGGGCCAAATCTATGTTCTGAAATGATGGTTATTTTTAGGCATCTAAATCAGTTCAGAGACTTACTGAATCAAATTTAGGCTTCTAGTCTTTACCTCAAAACACCTTCTAAACTTTTTTATTTCTATGACAAAATTCTCATAAAGCTCCCATCTTCTTCTTTGATCAGTGTCAACACTTTGGACTTCACCACTTTCTCTCTACATAACACAAATTTGTTATTTCTTGCACAAGCTAACACCAGAACTGCCTCTTTGAGCAGATCTCCCTCTTCTCTGTCAATTCCCCTTCTAAAGGCTATATCTTCGTTCAAGGTCTTAGGCAACATAAGCAGAGCAGTTTAGCTGGGCACTAAATTCAAAGTTCTGTTCTTGGTTCTGAGCAAGCCCATCACCCATTTTATACCTCATTTTCCTCATTTGTAAATGCTACTGGCAATAACAAGTTTTAGATTAGTAATGATCAGAGCACAATAAGAACCACATACTGCAGGGTAATGTCAAGACTAGGGTCTATCTGGCTGTGACTATACTGCAGACTAAATGAAGTGGTTCCTAGCTCAAAAGGTGGCAGAATGTCCTCCACCTTGCAGCTCCATTCCTGCGTTCTAGAGCAGAGTGGCTACATTCACATGTAAGAGTTGGCTCTGGGTCTCTTTAGGTCCCATGGGTTGTATGCTTCTGGCTTTAAGACATAACGATTATTCTTTTAATGTTTTTTTAAGTTCAAAGGGATTGAAATAATGACAGGCTTGCTTTGCAGCCCACCCAGCTGGTGTTTTTATATCCTGACACTGAGGACACGCATGCTACGGCTTGAGGCTAGAGGTCATGCCTGCTGGAGGACTATGTAAGGTAAGGGAGCCTACTCTAGAGCATCCATAAAACCTTTTCAGGCTGGTCCATTGAGTGACTTGTCATTCAAACTGTGCTGTGAAATCTAGCTGCAGTGATCCCAACAGGACTGAGGTAGCACTTAAGCAATGTAGACATGTCTATGTGTAGTGCACAGCTGGCTCTCTTCCATTTAGCAATAGATCTCTCACAGACATCAGTATGCAGGGAATCTAAAGCTAAAAGTAAAGGCTCAGAGCAGGAAGCTCTCCAGGCCTATAGTCACAGTGAATTAGCAGAAAAAACAGCTCCATAAAACCTGCTCACCTTTGAGGTATACCTCTGTGTGTGAGCGAGAAGGTAGACTTTCTCAGAAAGACTGTCTGGAGGAAACCCTGGTACACTTCCTTCCCTGTTTCTCTTGATATCCACCCTGTATTGGAAAGGGGAAATGCAGAAGCCAAAGGCGTGCTTGCGGTGTGGATGTACCAGCAGGGTGTTTGGCCAGGGCAATATTCTGCTGGGTCACGTACCAGACAGTGCCAAGCTGCTTCTACAACACAATGGCATCAAAAAAAATAACTTGAGAGTAGTGCTTACTACTTCTGCAATTTTCTTCCCCTTCTCCCTCTCTGCCTACCTTGCCTTTGCCTCAGGGGCCTTTGGAAAGAGGTGACAGCTCCAAAGCTTAGGCAGATAGATGTACATGAGTCCTTGCAGCCTGCCTGTAACGCAGCCATCCTGGTTTATGTGGAGCTGCAGAAAGATGTGCCTTTCTCTCTTTGGCTTTTGTTATTACTAATGCCAAGGGCCACTCACAGAAGTCTGCGGACCAGACACATAAAAGTTAGGAGCGTCGTGTCACAAACTGAGTTTCCTTTGCCCTTGATCCTGCTTCAGCAATCCAACAAAGCAATACACTGGTTCTGATTTTTCTGTATATCAACAGCAAATACTCACCCCGTGCCCTTGGGCCTCCTCCACTTCCCCAGCCTTCTCCACAGAGACACGGGGTATATTGCTTCCAGCTGGGCACACCGGTTCAGAGAGCCCCTCTGGAAGAGAAGTACTGAAACAAAAGGGAAAGAGAGATGCTGTCTTTCAGTGCTGTTTTGTTTTGCTCCAGGAAGAGAAGAGACAGCCGTCCAGACAGCAGAACCGACAGGTCACAGAGCGGGCACTTCCTGCGAGACGGGAAGCCACATCGCCCTCGACACGAGCCTGCGGCGGGTTGCAGGCTCCGTTCCCCCCTTTGGACTTCTATTGCTGCGGTGGCTCAAAGGCACTGCTGCGGCAGGGAGGGCACCCTGCTGCAAGAGACGCTGGTCTGACAGCCTTCCATTTGGAGTTGGGTGCCGCCGCCAAGCTGAAGTCTCCAGCTGAGTTAGGAAGAACAGCGTGATGCCGGCTGAAGGACCGGGAGTGCTGGGAGCACGATCAGCATGTCCCAGAAGCACATGGCTGAGTCCATGTGGATCAGGAGTGGTGGGTGGTCCTACAGCACCCTTACGAAGAGAAAAAAACCCCTGGCAGACACCCAGACTACCTGAAATGTGTCTTGATGTATCTGTTCACTGGTTTATGTCATACCTTAAATGTCTAGCAAGGTAATAAACGTGAAATGTTACAGGGTATCTGAGGAGAGTGTAACATATGATTTTTTTTAATGAAATCGATTTTAAAAGAAATTACAACTCTGACTTCCAGCATCAATTTGTAGGATTTATCCTATATTTATTAAGCTTAGTGTAGTTTCTGTTTACATTTCACAAACTCATGGAAGCTCTGGTCATGGTCTGTGATGGTAGGCCATGTCCAAACACAATGAACTTAAGGCTCCTCCAAGTATTGATGAATTATGGTCTAAGGAAAGTGCGTTGTGTGAGAGAGCAAATTAACATATGGGAGAGGAAAATCTGGCTGCTGCCAGGAAATGTTTACAAATACAAACACATACATATATTTATGCATGTATATATTCAGTTTCTACTGCTTTAACTGAAAGGAAAGCACAAGAAGGTCAGCTGTGACTCTAATTTAGGAGTCCCAGCACTCAAACAGAATGGTGCACCCTGATGGCTCTCCTACTCTTTGCTGAGCAGTAATGGCCCTTTGCAATCTGTGCATTGCCCCAGAATGGCTCTGACTTTTGGGACTGATAGAGGGTGGCATGACATTATATGTAGTAGTCCTTCAGAGCTAGTGGTGCGACCATCAGTGAGGGATATCTGCCAGGGGTTTTGTTCTCATGGAAGTGCAAGATAGTAATTTGGCTTCATATAGCACTGCTCATTTTGATTCAAGTGATGCCATCAGTTGCACTGTAGTGATTAATGCTGTCAATGCACAGACACTGATAAATGCAATTAATACTCAGAAATCTGCGGGTAATTTTCTGTACCCCATTATTAGGCTGTTTTGAGCTCAGGAAACAGATGTGACATCGTGTTTCTAAGTTTAGGTTTTTGAATGATCTTCCCAAGACAAAACATGCTAACATTTGAAATAACAGAAAGTGTGAAGCAAGAACATGCAAGTTAATACAAGAACAAAGAGACCAAAACTATGGAAAGACCCCAGCCTCTCTTATCTCTCTGAAAAAACAGTGAGTGTGGTGATATAACAAAAAAGGAGAGGTGAATGAAGCTCTGAAAGCCTCTAGGTTTTCCAATTGTTCCAAAACTTGACTTGAAGTCTGCTTTGCACTTGTGGTTAGTGCTGGAAAGATCTTCAGTAAGAAGAAATGTGATCTAGTGAAGTGCTGACATGCTTACACACTGGTAAGAACCAGCTACCAAATGGAACAGGCATGGTTTCCAGGGCTATGGGAAGAAGATAAACACAGCATGGAGAGTTATGTAGGGAAATTAATGGAAATGGGTTAATTACAGGAGTTGCAGAAGGTGATTGTACGTAAGGACCCATGTATTCATTTAGCTACTGAACTATGTGTTTCTAAATGTATGAATACTTCTGAAAAAAAATCTTGCCTTTATTCCATCTAAACTGAGAGTACTGTCAGAGCTCATGTTATTTTTCATGTAAGATCATCCAGTTCTGGGTAAGCTGAAGTACCAAGAAGGCACTTCACTACACAGTAAAAGAACACAATGATTGTTCAGAATATCAGTCTAAGTTTGTTTCAAAATTCAGTAGGTTCACTTAAAAATGGTAATATTTTAGGAATTGTTTAGAAAAGTTTCCTGCTAAAAAAGTTATATATAAAATAACCAAAAAAACCCCCACACCTTTAATTTATTGTATTTGGAAAAGACTTCAAAAGTGCACCACTCTGATTTCATCTTGCCCACTAGCACTCTGTTTCCAGATCAGTTTTGCCTTTTATAGAATTGCAAAGAAGCTGGGGAAATTCAAGTGAATTATTTCACCTTCTGTAGAGCAGGAAACACACTGGAAAAAAACCCTGTGAGAAATGCAAGCTGTCATCTACCGTCCAGTCCCTTGTTCTCACTGCTGCACAGAGCAAGGACGTCACTTATGGAAAAGTAAAGCTTTAAAAATCATGACCCTACCTTAAATGGCTGTGCTGGGTAGATAATGCAATGCTGCCCAGTCCCTTTTGTAACCATTTACACCTGGGCCAAGCATGTTTCAAGTGGTCCTTAAAGTTCACATCTGCCTTGTGCTGCCAGACTGTCACAGAGCAGCAAGAGTATATGGATAAATTTGAGTCCAGTCAGTTGGACTCAAAGAAGTGTTGAACAGAGTCCATCCACATACTTGCATTTTAGGTGCGGTATCTACTTCAGTAAACAATGTGGTGTGCTTGCTAAATAGGTCAGGTTTCAGCTCAGGTGTCCTGGCTGAAGTGTGGTCTGAATTCAGCCCCAGGCTGGGGTGGGAGGGCTCCAGCACAGAGACTGGTTTTTGAGTTGAATATGTAGTTTCTGCAAGAGATGAGAACTCTACACTTCATCACAGCAGTGATTGGTCTAGTCCAAAGGTCATTGAGGCTGATGGAAAAACTCCAGCTGGATTGAATAGCCCTGGAGCAGGCTAAAGTGCATAAATTATACTTCTCTGTTTTTTTTTCCTTAAAAAATTTATATATTCATTTTCCTGTATAGAGCCACACCTTTCCTATTTCTTATTTCTTGTTTGCATTTGACAAATATTTAAGAGCCCTTCACAGACTGGGCAAGAGTGAGACAGAGGGGAAGTGACAAGGTTATTAGTCAGCCTGGGGATATTTCTCAAGTGCTAGGGTGAAAAAAAAATGCAATATGTTTTTGTTATTCCATACTTCTGATCTATTGTGATCAAGCTGAAACATTTGCCTTATATTGCTGAATAAAATGATCTTTAGAAAGCTTTGCGAAAGTGTGTATATTAGTCACTGTTACGTGAACTCTCTAAACATGAGAAATGCTTATATTTGCTTGTCTTATAAAAGCAGAACGTCTTCTTCCAAAAGGAGTTGTACATGTTGATTAAACCGGTATTTCTGTGTTTCTCTTAGAATTATTCCACTAGATTCTTCCTCAGCTAGAATCTCTCCCCTTGGACAAACCTAGAAATTTTCCACAGCCTTTTTAATGTGCAAAAGTGCTGTTTCTAGATCTAACAACTGCTACCTTTGTTAAAATTAATCGAAGAAAATACAAAGAATATTTTCCTTTTTGCCAAAACTTAGAATCATAGAATCATAGAATGCTTTGGGTTGGAAGGGACCTTGAGAGATCATCAGATAAAATAGTATATTACTGAAGGATTAGTGCTATCGTGATGTATACCACTCAATTTTTTCACAAATTTATGACATTAAACAAAACATCAAAAACAGTGATTCAGAGAAAACATGCACATATGAAACTCAGAAGAGTTGTCTCAATGTGCAAGTCAATTATTTCCTACAGCTTAAGGAAGTGGAAGTCCAAATATTAGCTTTTTGCTTTGCTGTAACTCGTAGGTTTCTGTGAACTAACACATTGGCACTGTCTTACTCTCCGTGAGTCTGTGCAGTGTTATCCAAAGATAAGGAAAGGCATCATATGGTGAAATGGGCAGATGTATAATTCAACAGCCTGGCACATCCTTTATCTTAGTCGTTGTGTAAGGTGCTGTGCTACTACCTAATCACATAGCAGCTCCCCACTGATTAAGGTCCACAGACCGGTCCACCATGCTGGCTTCTCTGCAGCATTTCAGGGTTTGGTCTGTTCCAGTGGGGGCTTTGACTTGCTCAGCCCCATACTTGAGTGCCATGCTCCTGTGGTGCACCATTCCGTCTGTGGTTTTGCATGGAGGACTCTGAGTGCTGAGGGCCATGCTCACACTTGGAAGGACCTGGGAATTTTGCTACAATTATTATATATTCATTAGACTTCCTGGTGTTTTGCCAATAGGTCATTGTTCTATCTTCACTTCCCCAGTTTTGGGGGATTTTATTTTGCTGTGCAAGTGCAGAACCAGAGGTGTGAGACTGAAACCATAAGCAGAGGCTCTGTCTTCATCCCTCCTCACTAAGATTATTTGAAGTGTAGGTCACAGGGCACAGGAGAGCTGTGGATAGAATATTGTATGGTGTGGGAAAGATTGGATGGACAGGAACGGAAAGCTTTCAGATTCAGGTGCTTTTACTTGCCCCTTGCTAGCAGTTCCTGTCTCCCACTGAACAGTGTGACTCAGCACAGGTGAGACAGAGTGTGGTCTTAGTTGCTTTGATCTCTCCTGTCTCTTGAGGTCTTACCCAACCTTGTGATGAGGAGAAAAAGTGCCTGCTGTTATCAAGAGGAGTTACACCCGATTAACGATGTAAAAAATAGGGTTTGACAAAATAAGGATTTTTACTTCGGTTCCTGAAACAATTCTTTCTTTGTGGTCGTTTAAGATATTTGTTGCCAAGAAATTGTTTTTATTTAATACATAAGAAATCTTTCAGACACCAACTAATCTGATACTTGGATAACTAAAAGCCAGATTTATCTTCCATTAAAGCAAAGGCAGACTTTCCTCTGACAACATTTACATCTGAGGAAAAATTACTACTATTTGCACAATTATTTCCATTTATGAAGGAAATCAGGGTGCCTTTCTAACATAGAAAAGTGATTTTGTGGTGAAAGAGAAATCCTAAGACATAAATTTTCATTTAAAGCTGATTTCCTCAAACAGGTGTAAGAGACATCAATATTTTGACGATCTTCTGTCCTTATCTTCTAATGTACATGTACTTTTTGGTTAGTTTGAAAAAATGGTTGCAATAGGAAGCAATATCTAATTATATTTAACATTTGTGGCAGTTTAATGAATAGTACAGTCTCTTATAACATTCTTGTTTAAGTGCCACTAAGTGAATACACATGGGTACTCCTTTCACAGGCAGAAGTGCAGTCATCCATCAACAGTTGTTCAAAGAGGTGGGAATAAAGCTTTTTTTGAGTGTAGCTATTTAAAATTTAAACTTTTTTTTTTCCCGATCTAATGAAAACACATTTCAAAATCTATGTCTGTTTTCTTGTTATTCCCACTGGCAGGCTTAGCACTGAATAATTCAGCAGACGCAGTAGCCTAAGCCAAGTATAACCCAAAATCCCCACACTTACAAAACTCAATTTCAAGTTTCTCACCTTAAGCAATACATTTAATAAATTATGTATTTTCCCCTCTAATATGCATTTTCCAATGGATTGCAAATAGCTGAGACACTATCCCCTGATACTAGTCATTTTCATATTAAAGGAAAAAAAAGCTGAATACGGTATAAATATTCCCCTAACCAAAAGCCTTACTGGTTTTATTTTTTTCATTGAATCTAACCCTGGGAAAATGTGGCTGTACAGAGAAATTATTCTGAGTTTCTGTAATCTCCACTAGTTACTACTGTATAAGAGAAAACGAGAGGTAAACATCTCATTAAATGTATAATCATCTCTTTGTGTAATTTGCCAAAGATATAATTTATTCTAAATTTACTGAGAAAAGTACAGAAGAAGGAATAATCAGCTCAGCCTGGTAGTTAGGCATGTGTCCTCTGGCGCATGGCCTGGCATATTTCAGACCAAAACCGAATCTGAGCTGCACATTTTTGATGCAGATCTTCACTGATTATGAACTCTCCAAAACTCAGGGCATGTGGCTTGGAGTGCTGGCAGAGCCCAGCAGAATGGCTACAGCAGCACTCTGCATCCCATTCAGATTCTTGCATCTGTCGATACTCACAGGATTTCGAATTGAATTTTAGCCTTATCACTCCCTCACTGATACATACCACAGAAACCAATTAAGATGTTGGGCAATCTAAGTGATTGTGAAGCTTCACGGCTTGTTAAATCTGCTTGTTATCCTCCTCGGGAGAAGAAAACACGGGGGGGGGGGGGACATAAAAAGCTACTATGACCTGTTCCGACCTCTCCTCTTTTGCCTCTGAAAGAGAAGAGTGAAGAAACGTACAAGTGCCTGTGTTAATAACAGACAGACGTCCTTGTAGGTGGATCAATGCATTTCCATTAGCGTCACAAGTGGAAGCAGAGCAGTGATCTAATCTACAGAGGCTTTTATCAAACAAATTGCCTTAGTCTCCTCTGTTGAGCTTTCTGCTTTAGTCCCTTGCCAAATTAACCTTGAAGGTATAATGCGACTTTCTAGACTCTACCTAGTGTCTGCAAAGGAGCTGTTTTTCATTTTTAAATGCTGCAGTGGCGGGAGTCAAGGACAACAACATTTTGACATCACTAAATAAATAATGTATTAATCTCCCTTAGAACAATCTTCAGATAAGCAAGGACCTGATCGTTCTGCTGGGTGCTTTGTGGACATACCCACAGAACGAGTAGAAATGATAGTACCTGGCTTCACATTCCTATAGTCAGTCTACAAGAGACAGGTTGTCTCACTTTTTCTGAGCACTGCTTACTTATAGGACATAGCAAGACCACTGCCAAGGCAAAACACTACACTGCGTGTACCCCGGAGTCTCCATGATGAAAAATGACCTCCAGCGACATTACTAGGACCAGTTGTACGGAAGGCACTTTTCGAAGGGACAAGAGATCATCGTCTTGTCAAGTGAGAGCAAAGCTTTTGGAATCTGCCTCTTGAGGGAATGTGACTGGAGGGGCACATTTGGCAAAGGGAATAAAAGAAATGAAGAAACAATGGAAGCAAAAGAAACAGTTGGAAGGTCTCTAATGGGGAAACATTCTCTAGGAAGACCGAGAGCAAAGCCTATGTTATATCAACTATTTGACAGATTTCCTGGACGTGGCATTTGGAAACATGTTGCAGGAATTTGCACAAAAGCTTTAATTTTCCTTGAAAGGCATCTTTTGTTAGACAGGACTCTCGCTTTCAGTTTGTTCCATAGTACTAACATTTGCAACTTTGTCCCTTCTGAAGAAAATAAAAAGAAAATTCTTCATTGTCCTTTCCCTTTATGTGTACCTTTCAGGTACATTTGAGAAATACTTTACGTGGCAATGGGAAGTAAGTTGCCACTTATCTTTTCTGGGAAGAGCCACTCTAGTTAACTCAGCTGATTCAGTTCTGTGGAGTTCAACGAAACATGAAGGAAATTTTTCCATCTGGCACATACAACCGTTATAATTTGCTGTTTGTTTGGAAATAGCTGCTATCTTTCTTAAGTCAGCTTTGTAGTATCACAAGACCTTCTCTACTCTATTGAGATACATGTTTTTTAAGGGCATATAAACTGAAAAACAAAAGACTATATGAACCCCATTTAGGAGGAAGAAACTCTGTGCCTGGAATAACATTTTCACGTCCTGAAGGCAGGCAATATTCCAACAGACAGACAACAGGAGAAGAAACAGTGATAAAAGGGATCAGAAAGCCAAGGATCAGAAGCCACCAAGGTTTTTCCTGCCTGCATATAGCGATGTGGGTCTCCGTTCCACAAGTCAGCCCCACTCAGTTTTCTTCCTCTGTCAATTGTTAAAGCTCAAACAATTACTGAACCAAGTCCCCATCTCCTTCCAGAAGGCCTGGGTGGTACACAGCTGTGAGGATGTTGCTCTGAGCAGAGCCTCCCCTCATGGCCTGCTGGTGCAGGTCACTATAACTGGGCAGGGCAAGGTGCCTGTGAGGCTTCTGAACTCTGGACAGAAATGTGATCTGCTCCTCCTCCTTCTTGTCAGCATGTGATTTTTCTTGCTTTCAGAACCAGTGAACAGGTGAAAAAATGTAAGTCTTCTCCAGGGTACTACACTGTTTAGATATAGAATACTAAATACAAATATTAGTGAATATACCTAGTGCACTGAACAGTATAAGAAAGTGAAGGTGTATTAGAGTATAAATAAAACCATATGCATCCTCATCTCTGGAGAGCTTTTTAGTCCATTTCTTTGGCTAGGACTTGATATTAAACAGAGCTCTTTCGATTAAGAAAATAAATTGCAGCTAAAGAATTCACTGCAACTGGGTCAACACTAATTATTTGATCATGAATGATTAAAAAGGAAATAGGAAAGGTGAGCAGGGGAAGAAAGGTAAACAGAGAACAAGCTGCTCCTCTGGCTTTCTTTTTTCTGTGTCTTCAGAGCTATAAGAAACCCTCCAGGAAACTGCTGGCACTTGGAACAGGAGCCTCTGTTGTTACACATAGAGCCACTTAGTTGAATGGAAGCCTTTCAAATTCAGAGAGCAGCCCAGCTAGTGAACAGAGTTAGCTATATACATTTAGCTCTCAAGACTTGGTGCGTGCTACTATGAAGTCTGAATGTGTAGGCACAGATGAGCTGTGCTCACACTTGGATTTCTCCAAGGAGCGGATTTGAGGTGAGCTTTAAAACTCTCTCCATTAACTCTCTCTGCTATAACTCAGCTGAGCGCCAGGAGCCGACATGCCTCTGCCCCCCGGGCCGCTCTGTGCCTTCTTTCCAGCTGCTTCAGAGCCAGCAGGAAACTGCAGCAGTACAGAAAACCCATGTCTTCCCCCGGCCCCGCGACATGAGCCAGGGTGCAACCCTGATCTACAGGGTCCTGTGGCACGAAGCAGTCCCCTCCAGTCTCCCCTTCATGGGAGCTAAGCCTGCTGTTGGGGCTGCCTCTGCCCCCAGCAGCTGTGCTGGAAAACTGGTACCCTGAGAGGGCTGCAAGTGTCAGAGCGGGCAGGCAGGCTTTAGTTAATCTATGAATACGTAAATTACAGGTCAGAGAAAGGTGTGCAAATAATTTAAGTCAAATAGTAAGGAAAAAGTAAAAATTGCAGTTTGACATTTTCAGCTCCACTGCTTGAGGGGAGAAAGGAAAGATGGGGGAAGATGGTGGACTGGGGAGGAAGGGGATGGAGAGACCTCAACCTGCATAAGCACCATGTAGCATGAAAACTGCCCTAGAGGATACAGCATCTTCTTCCAGAAAGAACCAATTCTTGTTTTTAACTCATCAATAAGTTGAAAGAATTAACTTGCTTTCAGAAAATAATTTTCTTTCTTCCTTTCTTTAAGAGAAGGGAGGGAAAAAAGGAAAGGTCCAGCAAGAGGAAATCAGAAGGAGGCAGGTAATGGGAGCGCATTCCCAAGCTGTGGGGGAAGGAGCAGTGTGCCCAGCATGCATGGGAAGCAGCACATGCATGGGGCACAGATGCTACAAAGGGAAAAACCGCTCCCTAGGGCATGTTGACAGGGAACTGAAGAGGAGTCAGTGCTTATTTTCCCTGTTAAGACTACTGCGACATCGTCTGCTGTGCTCCAATTTCCTTTCTGAACGTTTGCATCTGCTTTTTTTCTCCTCCTGTGTGCCAAGTGTACAGTGACATTTTACACAACCCTGTTCTCCACTGGGAAGACATGGGAGAAGGGCCTCGCACAGAGCTCCAGCTCAGCCCTGCCTTGTCCAGGGGGGCTGGCACCTGAGCCACACCACGTCTGGGACTCTGTCAGCCCAAGAGAGTCCCTTTTCTCAGTGACAACGTAACAATGTCAGGTTTCACAGCGCAATGGGAATGATGACCCAGGCGTTTCACGAGCTGCTCGAAACACTTAGGCGTTTCATGAAACGACTGGATAAAAACCAAGCTAGAAACCAGTCAGTTCACCGAAAGCCTGTTGCTTTTACTCATTCTGCTAACTGGATGACTGAAAAATGACTACAAAATTACTGAAAAATGTAGTCATTTTTCAAAATGACGGATTTCACTTGCAACTCATCCAGATGTCCTGAGAATAGGATATTGCATGAGGATCGTTTCTGCAACAGTAAGCTGTATGAAACATAAATTGTCCACGTAGTCTCTCCTCTTCCACAGTGAATTAGACTGAAATAATAGCCAAAATCAGCCAAAAGGCAGAGAGCATATCAGTGTCTTCTTCCTCAGCTTAGACTACCTCTAAATTTGACTTCATACTCTGCAGGAATTTTTTTCTTACTGTGCACTTAGCATAGGAAATAATAACAGCATAGTAGTCTGTGGCAGCAGTGTCCTAAAACTCTGCTTAACGTACTGTCAAACCTGAGAAAGTTGGGAACAGCCAAGAACTGGGGGGAAGGAGGAAGTTGTAAAAATCAGAGTTAAAAATACAAGATACCATATCGCTCTTTACTCTGTAGCTTGTGAGGGAGAAGAAAAGCCCACTCGCAGCTGACTTTCTCCTCCACTGAGGGCACACAAGAGGAGCTTGTGTCCCCCCTATGCTTTCTGTAGTCAATTCCCAGCCCCACTCTACCACCCTTCTGGCCCTAGCCCTCCTGGCTCAGCAGTTAGGAGAGAGAAAAAAATTTACCTTACAAAAGGCCATGTCCTTTCACAACAGGTAGCAGCTTGTTTGCTGTTCAACAGTAGGCCAGACAGAGGCCTTTGTGTCATGAACTTGGTTATTACTGCAGTGGGTAAAAAAACCCAAGAAATTCGAAGAATATGATTGAAGAAGGGACTTACATAGTCTTCAGGTATATATTATTAAAGGAAGTACTTAGGTAAATATTTAAGCAAACCTGAGAACTCCTGCTCACCTCCTGTCAAATCCTGAAAGTACCTAAGCTCCCTGACAGGCTCATTGGTCTGGTTTTCTAAAGAAATAAGTTCATGAGATTGCACTGTCTGTCTGCCTCCTCATGGTAGATTTTGCACCCTTGTGGCAATTTATAACATGCTTACAAGATGGCCGGAGCCTCAAAGATAGTTCTGTTCCTACAGGTTTTGGGAAAAGTTGAAGATAGTGTAACATCAAGCCTAACAGAAATCGAGAAGTGAGAGGTTTTGATATTCAAAACATCTCCAATGATTTGGTAGTTATCACCATTTTATGTGGGAATCCCACCTCTGCATTACAGTCTCCGCTCAGCTAAATCCCACCCTGTATGTTCTTCCACCACATCCTCTGATGATGATTCAGCCTGCCAGATATTTCGCAGAGTAGATCTTACACACCAACAGGTGAATGAACACAGTTGTGGCTTGCTTCAAAGAATACAGCCTGATGAGGACCGGGTGGCCTAGCCCACTTCCAGTCGCACCAGCTTAGTATCACCACCTTTGCCCAGCAAGTGACGGACTAGCAGGGATGCATTTTAGGAAGAGGTTTGGTTTCCAGCCTTTCCTATTAGTTGGTTCTAGGTATTGGTTTGTTGAGCAAATCTCAATGAAACTAGGAAACTCCTAGGAGACTCTAGGCAAATACTCTGCTGACAGCCTTGAATGCCATTTTGAAGCAACCATTTTTCCCCTGCACTGTCCAGTGGGTCTAGAATTCTAACATTGAGCCCTGCACTAGCACCTTAAAGCCAGGTACTGCAGCACCTAAAGGACAGGTCAGTATGGCACCATCCTGTACAGATATAGCCTGTACCTGTGACTGGAGGCAGCCCTCAGTTGCTGTATGAATTGTCTTGGTGGTCAGTAATATTTTATCTTTGACGGCTCCTCCAGCACTGACAGAGACCAGGAGTGACCTCACAGACTGACAGGTAGGTGAAATAATGGAAAGTTGCAGTTACCACGAGAGTCAGAAGGCAGCACCTCAGGCAGTGAACATTGATGTAGTCCCACTGGTTCTTTAAAAGAGCTTTGAAATTTTTATGGTGATGTTCTGGAAGTAAAAATTGCAACTTTATTATTAAGCATTGTTCATTTATTACTATATACATACAGGGCTAGGTAGCTATGTATGTTTTTATACACATATGCACATACACACAATATACACTATGCCTTTGTACCTATATTTAGCATACAAACAGCTTTATATATAAACTTCTCTGTGTTTTTTTATAAGTGGAGCTGTTAATTAAATACTTCCAGCATGCTGCTCTGAAAATAAGGTCAAAGGCAACTTCGAAAAAATGCAAAGTGAATTAAGAATTTTCCCAGACAGATTAGGTACATATTTAAGTTTTATAAACCTAGTCTTAACCCTCTTTTTCAAATCTCCTTTTCTAGGAACTCCATTAAAGCATGAAGAACAATAGTTTGATTATAACTGCTGTAACACAAAGAGCTGTGTTAGGTCCTGGTGTCATGCTGTTGCTTTCAGTGAGCTCTAGGGCAAAGAATGATTTGATGCAGAAGCTTAGGGCCAAATTTTGTCAGGTGACTAGAAATATGCCTCTAAATACACTCACTCACCTACCACAAAACTGTTTGCATGACATGATAAAAAAAAACCCCAAGTAACGCCAAATCTGAGAGTCTGGATGCCATTGCTAGAGAACTGAAGCTACCTGCAAGGGAGAGTTGTTTAGAAAAGCAGGAGGTAGTGTCTACATTTAGGTTTGTCAGTGACAAGACTGAGTTTTCTGTATCATCTCCTTCACAGCAAAAGCCCTGAAGAGCTAAGTTTCTGAGGATCTCTGGGAAGGCAAGTGTGGCCGTGCTGACATTTTGGCTTGGAGTAGCAGCGTGTTTCTCACAGACAGTCTGGTTCTTCCCTGACTGTGCTTTGGTCAGGTTTGCATCGTGGTGGACTTGGAACAAAAGAGGAAGCTTTAATTTACTGATCCCCTCCCGTTGCACAGAATTACATGCTAATACAGACACAGTCTGTAACATCCTGGAAAGGTCCTCCTGCACACTGGTGTTACATTTACCTATGTAAGCAAATGCCCACCCCAGATACACTGGAAACGGATTAAGCATTGTTTAAAAAAATAGCTTATTTGCAAAGGGTGTGCGTAACTGAGATAAATACTGTTTGAATGGAACTGCAACCTGTCAAGCATGACTTTATGTTTGTATTTTTTCATGCTATTCTGCTGTTCTTGTACTTCTGAATCCCCTGTGATATAGTAAGCTATGTCTATGCTGCTGGAGACAGAGACATAGATAGGCTAGAGATGCAAGGCTAGTCTGCTTAGGAGGCTGCTAAACCCACCTGCCTGAACTCTAAGCTACCATGACTGCTTTTCAGCTGTGTTGTAGGTTAAAGAGCTTAATGCAAGCTCATTCCAAAGTCTTGTGACTGCACCACTCTCTGCTGTCAGCGCAACTCTGTGTACAATTCAGGAAATGCTCTCAGGTTTTGGTCCTAAATGGTGCAGAAAAGATCTGAACTCTGAGGAATTGGCTAAGAAATAAAGGCAGACATGCGGCAGCAATAGGTGCAGATTTCATTATCTGCGTGTAATTAAACAGTAGACTACTTGCCACAGCAAAAAAAAAACAAACCAAAAAACGTAGCCTCATCTCTAATTTCATATATCTGAATTTTGCATGCAATTTCTGAAGAGGCTTTTGTACGTCAGAGACGCATAGCTCTCCATGCCTTCAAGACCAAATTTGTCATCTGTATATACTATGTAAAATTTGGACACAACTGTCTCATTGTCATTTGATGCAGCCATTCTTATGACCTGGAAAAGTACAAAGGAAGACATGTGAAATGAGCTGTAGACACACCATAGTCTGAGCACAGGCTAGTTTCAATAACTCTATTGTTCTGGAACCACGGTAACAATATTATATAGCCTATCTTACAGACTGGCTCTATTGTCTCATGATCTCTTGAGGTGGTGTTATAAAATTCATGGTATTTTCGTTTCATACTCTTTATAGTCGGTTCGTTGACCGTATAACCCCAGATATTCTTTTCATGACTGACTAGAAAGTACATCTCCCCTGTTTGCCCCTGGGTAATTCTGAGAGTTTGAACGTCTCTTCAGTGCCTCTCCATCTCTGGGAACATTTTTTCCAGTGTCTCTAATGAGTACTTGGCATGGCAGTGACTGCTAACACACATGCTCATCTATCTTTTGATTTGAGGGGTTTTCAAAGGTTTATGTCCATTCTATGAAAAATGTGAACATTTCAGATTTTATTTCTAGCCCCAATTGGGCAACATGAAATTTCAGAATGGGCCACAGAATAGCAAAAGGGCCTTATAAAGTTGCTATGTCAGAGTGTTTCATTTTGTCTCCTTGTTTCTACACAAGTCCATCAGACATTTCACCCGTGTATCCATGAAATTTCAGAGAAAGGGTCCAACAGTTATTTATATTCTTGTGAAATGTTTTTATTTCTTTGAGTCACTGCTTTCTATCAGAATAGTTTTCTACCAAAAAATTTTCAACAATTTTTACTCTTGGTTCCCACTCTTTATCAAAGTTTATTGAACTTTCATCTCCTATGCTTCTTTGGAAATCTCATTATTTTTCTTAGTTTAGCTCTTGGTTATGATTTAGGATGTTTCTCTAGTTGACATGGCTTATCAAATCAAATATTCTGAAAAATATGTTGTTCAAATTGGTCTGTACCTTTGGTTTTCTAATCCTGTTAGTTAATGAGTGCACCGCACTTTCTTTCTCTAAACCTCTCTCACCCTTTGTTTGGAAGCAAGGCAATAAAGCTACTTTTTTGAAGGATTAGAAATTAATCTCATAAGTGCGTATACTCATTGTCAGTTAATTACCTGTTGATGCCAACAACAGCCAGTTCTAGCAATATTTGGTCCAAAAGTTATGTAATACAGTGAACAGGACAAAAGAAAACATGCTCTTGCTGTTCTGTGGTCTTTGATTTGTCCAACCTTTGCTTTCAAGTATTTTCCAAAAGCAAGTCATGGCTGTTATGCAAAGACCAGAACTGGCTCCTGGCTAAATCAGTTAGGGTTTGGTTTTTTCGGTTCCTGGTCCTGCACTGTAATTTATAACTGAATTGAAGGAAGGTTTGCCAAACAGTGGACACATGGAGAAGGTCTGAATGCTTCAGCTGATATTTGGGTCTGGGAGGTTCTCAGAGGTGCTGTCGAACTGTCTGTGCAAGCGTGACTAAGAGAGATAAAGCTTACACTGCTGTAATTCCTCTCCCTGAAAGATAGGCATACAGCGTGTCTCTTGCTTCCCCTGTGAGGACTTATCTCCTTAGAAGTTGAAAGTTTTGGAGTTTCAGCCCTGAAGCGGTCGTCGCCCCCTGATGTGACAACATGTACCAGGACAGCACAGAATATACTGGAAGATAGCAGGGTGGGGCTGGATGGGAGCAGAAGCATCTCCCCCAGCACACCCCCAGTGCTTGAGGTGCTGAGCCTTCCCTGTGTCCTGCTGCACCAGCTGCATGGGACCAAGGAACCATCAAGAAGCTGCTGATACTCTACTGGCAACACTGAGCTTCCTCTGATGCCGTAGGTGACCGGGAGTCATAGGATCATAGAGCAGTTTGAGTTGGAAGGGACCATCGAAGGTCATCTAGTCTGACCCAGGGATGTGGCATCTACCACCTCTCTGGCCCAGTGTTTCACCACCCTCATCATAAAACATTTATTTCTTATACCTAGTCTAAATCTATCCTCTTTTAGTTTAAATCTGTTATCCCCTGTCCTATTGCAACAGGCCCTGCTAAAAGGTTTGTCCCTGTCTTTCTTAGAAGTCCTCTTTAAGTACTGGAAGGCTGCAATAAAGTCTCCCCAGAGCCTTCTCTTCTCCAGGCTGAACAGCCCCAACTCTTTCAGCCTTTCCTTGCAGGAGAGGTGTTCCACGCCTCTGATCATCTTTGTGGTCTCCTCTGAACCCGCTCCAACAGCTCCGTGTCTGTCCTGTGCTGAAAACTCCAGAGCTGGACACAAGACTCTAGGTGAGGTCTCGCCATAACAGAGTAGAGTGGCAGAATCATGTCCCTCAACCTGCTGTCCTCAGGGAAAGAGAAGTTAAAGTCTTTATGGTTGCTGTCAGAAATGAGGCATGTGGAAATTTCTCAACGCCAGTCACTTCTGGGCAGAATACCACTGTAGCAAAAGCAGGGATGAAAGGTCTGTCTCAATTCTCTTTGCTCCACTCATGAGGGAATGTAAGAATCACCCTTCCTAAGTTTTGCAATATGAATGATTTCAAAATAAAACTAGTCCAAGATCACCTACCTCCTGCACAACTGTATGCACTGTCTTCCTTTGTGTGCAGCTATCCTTTATGCTGTAGCCTCGTATACTTTGCTTTTGAGAGTGAAGACATTGAAAAGAGTGGAGCCAACCGAGCTGCAAGGAATTGCTTTTCCAGAAAGTGCACTCAGGGAGAATGGAAACTATTTGTGAAGTTGGATCTAAGTCAGTAAATGGTTTCAAGCAAACAAGCAGTTTAAATTTGAATCAATCGGATGAAGTTGAAGGATGGAGTTATCAAAAAAAAAAATCAAAACATGTTCATGGTTACATTTTCCAAGAATTTTGATTTCTGGTTTTGTTAACAGAACTGATTTTAGTGGGTAAAGTATCTCCCAGAAGAAAAAATGAAATATTTCATTTTCAATTGATCACGATCTTTCAGCTTAGCTGAAAATGAGGTTAGTCAGCTATTCCATTAAAAAAAAAGAAAAACTAAAAAACTGAACCATGACAAAAAAGTCTGTTGTAAGCAGCCTGGAGCACTTGGGATTTTTCAGTCTTAGCTTGGCTTCCCAGAGAAACACAAGCTTACGTGAGTGCTCTGTATAACTGTGTGCACCTTGCCTAATCCTCATCAACATTTTTGTGATCACTGTCTGATCTGAGGGTGTCCTGGCTGGGGTGCAAAGATATTTAACTTATTGCAAATATTGTATATAATGGGAAATGAGAAAGAGACTTAAGTTCATTACAGCAGAAGGTAGGTCAAAAAAGAGGAAGAAGCACAGTGATGATCTCGACTGAAACCCAACCTAGGGCAGCAGTGCAGATTTAATAAGGCAGTGAAGATGAGAGCTGTAAGACCATCCACCTCTCATGGCCCACCATGGCTCCTGCCACAGCATGGCATCCCATACAATGTCAGTACTATCTGTGCCCTTTGCAGCCTCTTCATCTGCTTTCAGTACAAGGTACCAAATGACATGCTTTCCTTCCTCTAGCACAGGGTGTGAATATCACTCTGTGGATTATTGTGATTTATAGGTGATGTAAAGCATTCAGTAAGAACAGGAGCTGAGATGGATCCCTGTTTCCCCTGTACTGACACTCCCACATCCAATTACTGTGCTTCCTTGGCTAGATATGATTAATTCATAGAATCAGAGAATCATAGAGTGGTTTGGGTTGGAAGGGGGTTGGAAGGGACCTTAAAGATCAGCTAGTTCCAGCTCCCCTGTCATGGGCAGGAATAATTTCCACTAGAGCAGGCTGCTCAAAGCCCCATCCAACCTGGCCTTGAACAGGGAGGGGGCATTCACAACTCGAGGGAGAGGGCATCCACAGCTTTTCTGGGCAACCTCTTTCAGTGCCTCACCACTCTCAGAGTAAAGAATTTCTTTCTTATGTCTAATCTAAATCTGCCCTCTTTCAGTTTAATGCCATTGCCCCTTGTCCTATCACTACAGGCTCTTGTAAAAAGTCGCTTTCCGGCTTTCTTGTAGGTCTGCTTCAGGTACTGGAAGGCTGCTGTTAGGTCTCCCCAGAGCCTTCCCTTCTCCAGGCTGAACAGCCCCTCTCAGCCTTTTCTCATAGGAGAGGTGTTCCAGCCCTCGGATCATTTTTGTGGTCTCCTCTGGACCTGCTCCAACAGGTCCATGTCTGTCCTGTGCTGAGGGCTCCAGAGCTGGACTCAGGACTCCAGGTGGGGTCTCACCAGAGCAGAGTAGAGGGGCAGAATGACCTCCCTCGACCTGCTGGCCACACTGCTTTTGATGCAGCCCAGGTTCAGCTACCAGGAAGAAAGGATGATTTGTTTGTACAGGTTTGTGAGAAGATAGAAATGAGTAGAATTCTGTTAAAAGGTCAGTCACCTGCAAGGCAAAATGCAGAGGAAAACAGACAGCTTTTGACGACTCTCCCAAAACCTCAGGCTTCAGACAGCTCTTGAGTCCACATCGTACCTAATAAACCTCCATAACAAGCAAGAGCTGAGGGCATTGTTTTGCCTGCATAAATGAAAAAGGAAAAGTAAGCACATGGCATTCTGTACCTGCATGGAAGTGTGGCTACATATTTGCTTTCGTGATGGAAAACTGCTTTCCTAATCAGCACAGCCATTTTAATCATGAAGCCATTGTGTTGTTTTCCATTCAAGGGAATCAAGTCACACTGACTCTATACTAACAGCTTAAAGATCAGCAGAAACAATGAACGGAATCAATCTTATGTAATCCTCAGCTGATGCCTGAGTTTGAAGTCTTGCCCAGTGCTCCCATGCCAACTTCAGAAAAACAAGCTCTTTCAGGACACTGTACTTCTATTCTTTTTTCAGATGTAGCTCTGGAGCAGCTGAAAGGGACTCAAGAAGGGGGATGAGGAGGAGCCACTAGAATTTTTACTGAACATGCCTTTTGCAGCTCTTGGGTTACACATAGTTTTATGATTATTCTGTTTTTATTCATGTTTTAAATAAAAGGGCAAAATATCCCTCCTTTAATTCAGTTAACATTAGACAGGAAGAAGAATTCTTAACATCACGTTCAGTGGACATGCGTTCACAAATACACTGTTCTTTCTGGTTTTGGGCTTTTACTATGCTTCAAATTGTTCGTGGGCATGGATTAACAGATGTAAATACATCTATAAGTCCTGCTCTGCCTTTGTGGTAGGTAGATTTAGCTTTGCCAATACAAAGGAATCTTTGCTAAATCTTTGCAGCTCACCTGTGTTTGTGAAACATGATTCTTATGCCCATGTTCCTAACCAATATTGAGCAGTCTGCAGAAGAGTTGGTTTTGAGCAGAGTTAAATGCCAGTGGACTGCTGTACTGTACAAATGGAGACATCCCCATCACATTCATTCACCAGAGAACATGCAACCATGTGCAGTTTGACTGCCACTAAAACCAATTTTTTCCATGGGTAAGGCTGGATGGCTTGTGGAAAATCTATTCACAAAATTTCTTATGAAGATTGAATCACTTCTCAGCTTGATGAGAGCCATCACTTATTTTTTTTCTCTCCCATTAACATACCGGCAGCACATTTTATTTGGATGCAATGGCTACTGTTTAGGTTGCTGTTATTGTATGTACTGCACATTTACAAACCTGCACATCCATTACCTTTGCTGCTGCACAAGCAGAATAAAAAGACAGTGACCTTACAACACGTGTACGAAGAAAGGTAGAGGAGAAGAGACCTGGTGACTTGAGCTTCCTGACCTTGCTACCACCAGTGACTGACCTGAGATAAGGGATGGCAGCTGGTGGGCCAGGATGACCTTGTTTCCTCTGTAGTAGGATACCCCTCTAGGGTAGTTACCCCTCCAGGTAGCTACTACAGCTACAGTATGTAGCTACTTCCCAGCCCTACAAAAGTCTCCATGACATGTAGCAGAAGCCAGCCTGACCCCCAGGCAAAGGCAAAGTAGGCAGTAAGATCATGGCCATTTTTCTGCCTGTAGCAGAAGACTGAAACTCGTTAGCACTCTGGATAATTCTTCATAACTTCAGTAAAAACTCATATTTTGCTAAGCACATTGAAATAAAGCAGGCATCAACTTGCTTTATTTTAAAGAGGAGAAATTATTTTTTTGCCACAAGCTGTGAAATGTCTCTGTTGAATAATAAGAACAGAAGGTATGACATGCCAAGCACTTTAGTGTGTAGGTCCCTACTATTCATTTATTATTTTAAGGATTGTAACGTGACTACATTTTCACTGACTCTTGGTGATTCGTAAAAGGACACTTAAAATAAACAATTCTTCTCCCTTTTGGAAACATGGTACATAACAAAAAAATTAAAGAAATGGAGTTTCACGATTAGAGCATCGATTTAAATATCTAGCCACTGGCAACAGGCTATTGCTATAATGCACTATAGTGTTGCATTAGAATCATGAATTGTAGAATCACAGAATAGCTTGGGCTGGAAGGGATGTTTAAAGATCATCTAGTCTAACTCTACAGTGAACAAGGACATCTATGACTAGAACAGGTTGCTCAGAGACCGGTCCAACCTGACCTTGAATGTTTCCAGGCATGGAGCATCTACCACCTCTCCAGGCAACTTGTTGCATTAATGTGATTCAGATGAAGTTCTCCTACTGAATTGCCTCCTCCCTCCCTCCCTTCCTTCCTTCTTTCTTCCCTCCCTCCCTCCCTCTCCCCAGAAAACACCCTTTCAAGGTCATTAACGTCCATGTTAACCCCAGAGATCTGCAAGCTGTTTCTTCTTGTCGTATATTGTTGCTCGGATTTAAACTAAGTATGGATAGAATTTTGGAAAGCAAGGAATAACTACGAGTATAAATTAATTTACATGTATGCATGTGTACTTATTCACAACTTGCTGAACTTTGTTGACTTCCCCTGGCTGTCCAGCAGGCTGTGAATATCCACGTATCCCAGCTGAGAAAAACAGGTGAGCCCCCTCATCTTTCTCGCTGTTCTTCATCAGGTTTTGCAGCTCTCCTGCTTTACATCAATCGCTGGGGACTTTTAAATGGGTGGCAAGGCAAAAGACAACAGGTGAGACATTCTGCTGTGTGCTTCATGAGTACTCTGAGAGGCAATGTGGTAGGCAGGCAAAGAACCAGGTTCTTGGCAGTGTTCAGATGGTCTGAAGGAGCTGAAACCTGTCTCAGCAAGGAATTCCTGCAAGATCAGCTGGATCCTGCAGAAGTGGTACAGAGAAGTGGCTCCTGCTCCAGGCCAGCTCACTGTCCTATTCCCTGGTGCAAAGTGTACGTTAGGAGAGAGATTGAACAAGGGAAGCATTTGCAGGACGGTAGTTCACTACTACCGTCCTCTGTGGAGAGGGTAGCTTTATCATAGACATCGTGTGTGCAATATGAGCCCCTTCTCAGTTCTGTCCTTTGCACCTGATAAAAGAAAGGGCTGCCAGTGAATGCTCCAAAGTGTCAGCAGCCGTCAGCTCCCTAAAGATCCATTCCTGCCTGATGGAGACTGTCTGCAGAAGAGAATCTGGTCACATGGTTTTTTCTCTGTCTGAGAATCAGCACATTTCCCTAATTTTCAGACCAAAGAGACTATTCTGATTGTGACATCTGACCTTCTAGATAATAGGGGTTTATGAAATGATCAAGAGAACAGACTCAAATGGTTAGCTTCTTTACATGGTAAAGCAAAGGCACAGACATCAAGAAAAGGAGGATTTACTACTTTGTTTTCACGTATAAAGCAATGGAACTTAATCTGCCTAAGCTTGCCATGCAGTTTTTCTTGAAGATATTTTGTTTATATAAGTATATGTATGTCTATACATATATAGATGTATGAACTATTATATAAGATTCTGACCTGCTTCTTGAGACAAGGATATCTGAAAATGTGTCTGTCACTTGTTAACTGCCCTATTCCTCATTTATAAAAACTGAGGGCTTACTTATTCAGCGTATTCAGAGATTTCAAATTCAATATTAACAAATGTAACTTAAACGATATAAAATGTTCCACTTTGTCTAATTTGCATTTCGCTGTGTAATACAAGTATACATAGGCTGAAGGACAACCCATCTAACCAGGCTAGATGGCACTTGAATAATGCCAGTCGTCATTTAACAATATTCTACTTTGATAAATACCAGTTTTAGGTCCTTCTGAAAGAATGTATTTTACTTTTTAAAATATCTAGCACAATTTACTGTGATTTATGCCCATTATCACCTTTTCTCAGTGGAAGCAATCATTGCTCTGGTAATAGAAATTAGAATTAAAACCAGTGGAATATGTTTGTAAAGGGAAGCAATATGAGAATCTTAAAAAATGCTGCCATTTACAAACTAAGTTGAAAAAAATAGTTTCTTTTCTACTGTGAAATCTGTAAGAATAGGTAACACATAATTTCTCATATACTGACAGTATTTAGTAATTTTTAATTTATATGATGATTTTGATTATTAAACAAAAATGGTTGATCATTTCAGATGGGGATTTCTCCATGCCCCCTATGACCAAGGAAAAGAACACAGCTGAAAAAATGCCATAAAATGAGCAATTTGAAGTATACCATGCCATAAGTCTCTGTGAAACCCATTTACTTCTGAAGAAGCATTTGGGAATGAATCTACTTCCATTCAGTGTAGTAAATCTGAGCATAACTAAAAGCGCAGTCTGTATAACTTGTGGCAGTCTGTGTGTGGATGTATGAAGTTAATGTGATTATTTTACTTTTTACTACGAATAAGACAAACAAGTCCTTTTGCCATGCCAACAGAGGCTAGAATATTGACATATTTATAAGATGTCGAAATGTGCTGCAGCTGTCATGAGCAGTGGCTGTAAGAAATGGCCCGTCTTCTGTCTGTGCTTGATTTTTCTTACATTTAAAATGAGAAGCCCTGTGATCTCCCCAAGTTTTCTTGCTGTAGCACTACAGTGGAACATTTGCTAATACATTAGATACTGTCATGTTGAAACTCAAGTTATAATCTGCCTAGAACAGAGGTTGCCAGGTCAATCTTCTGATAAGTACAGCTGATTTGCTTCAGTACAGCAATGGAAAATATGCAAATTCACAGGGGGACTAATTACCCCTTGGGAAAACTTAAGCAACTGGTCTGAACTGTCCTGTAATTAAAACCATCCAGATAACGTAAATAATTGTCTTGTAAACATTTTGCATTGGAAAGTTTCTGTAACTACTTATTTCTGTAACTACCACTGGCTTTGTGTTTGCCAAAATCTTCAATGCATTTTAAGCTCATTAAGGTTAACTCCTGCCAAGGGCTTTCTGTCCCAAGTCACCCGGTCCTCACAGGTGGCAGGCCTGGCTGGAAGCTTTAGCTATAACACTGGTAATTATTCATAGCTGGGGGGGCAACACACCACATGTCTGTGCTCCCCAGCATCAGCAAAACTGGCAGCGAGAGAGGGGCTGGACTACCCAGAAGCACCTGAAACTTCAGCCAGGGATGTAGTAATGGGGGGAAAGAACTGGGGAAGTGTGAGGGCTTGGGATGTGTATCTATGAAAAGCAAAAGTACTAGGTGTAATTGAAGTCAGTTACTTGTTACTTTGTTTTGTAAAATCTCGTGCTTTGTTTTCTTACCCCATTTTTATCCTACAGTGTCCTTCCAAAAATGTTCATAAAATAGTCATTCAAAAGACTCTTAGCCCCAGTTAGACTTCCAGTTTAAAGAGTAATAAACTCCATGTGTGTGGAGAGAGCTGTAGATAAGTACTTTTATCACATGAAATAATCAAGGTGATTCCAGTTCTTTGTATAGTGGGCTCACTGATGCTGTGTAAATTGCTTTTACTAAAGATTTGCCATTGATCACAATATTTCCACATGCAACATGCTTTGAATACATGTTCTAGACATCTGTTACATGCAAGTACAGGTTGCTTTCTTCCAGCTTCCCCAGCTCTTCCCCTCCTGATATGACAACAAATTCAGTGGTGACTGTAAAAGCTCTCGGATCTCCTAGTGGTGACTTGCAGAGCTCATTTATTAGCTCATGAGCTAATAAATAGTATTGCCCTTGGAAGGCAATTTTGCTTGTGCACAATGAGAGCCACAAGATGAAGAGGAAAAAATGCAACATTCAGTAGCTGCTCATCAACTAAGCGCTGTGTATTTCAGGCCCTGATTGAGGCAAGCACCAGTGTAATCTGTAGCCATAATAAAAAAAAAATCTTTGCCATAAGGCATACACCAAGGACAGCTGAAAGAAGAAAGGACAGAAAACTGTAATTCTGGAATTTGCTGGTTTCTTGAACACTTGATTTTGCAGCACAGTACCTGTATGTGTGCATGCATGTCTGCATGTGTGTTTTGTACCAGAGACTGGTCACAAGGGAGCAGTGAATCGAAATTCCAATTGCACGGGGGTTCAGTCAGATCTATGTTCAATAATGAACTTCAATCTTTATAACAGGTGAACAATTGGACTAAAAGGCATTGTGTCATGTGGTGCTCAGGATTCAGTCCTGAATCTGAACGCAGCTGAGCTATGGAGCTGCTGTTTGCCTCATGTATGACGTAGATGCGGTTTCAGTCAGTCATTGGTTGATGACTAGAAGGTTAGTCCTTTGTTTGCCCACAGAAAAGGTGCAGGAAAGACCAGCACACAGATTTCCTTGTACGTTATGCTGAGGCACCCCCTTCTCTAAAACTGCTAGTCGGTTTGGGTGGGAGTAGGCATCTCCCAGAAAGAAAGGGCTGGGGGAGATCAGGATTTGTGATTTGCCCTAGTTCACAACCTTCTTGAAAAAGGTCTCAGCAAAGCCTTTTAGAAAATTTGAAATGTTAGTAGCTGGGAGACGCTCTTTTGCGGAGGCTCGGCTGCCAAAATGAACTGTTACCTACCAATATTCTCCATTAGCATTTCCAAAACACTTGACAGAACTTACCACAACCGCAAAATGGGGCAGAGGAGCAGGACTGTTCTAACAGTTCATATTGCTATTTCTTCATTCTCAGTGTTAGGAATACTTTGCAATGTGTAGTCACAGAAGAGAAAGTAACCTTTTACCACAACCCAGGATGGGACAAAGACCCTCTTATCCTTGAAGGGGATGAATCACTCACTAGCAGAACATCTCTGCCCAACTAGGGACTAGCTGCCTAGTTTTTTGGTGGCTGGCATTACAGAAGCTGAATCTAATCCCATCTGTTACTTGTTTCTCTCCACATGCCTTCTGCAGGTGGCTTTAATAGCACTAGCATGTTATGCTGCGGACTAATGGTCAACACTAATTGAGTAAAAAAGCCTCCTAGGAGGTTGACCTGGAGCTGTCTCAGTAGGCTTAGGTTGTTCTCACACCGCTAACGTGAGCATAGTGTCAAAGGTGGACTTTCAAAGTCCATCTTCTCTTCTTTTGTAGTCCATAATTTCGTATGTGCTGGATCTTGATCTTAATGAATTGTATCCTTCTCAGGAATTTTTGTTCAGAAATATTTCTACTGAATGTAATCTCCAAGGCAAGAATTATATATTTGCTTTTCAAACTGATAAAAGCTAGGTTTTTGCAGGATTTGTGACACAGAAGTGGATCCAACTCCAGGTCAAATGACAGAGCACAGACACCATGGCACTTAACATGGTCAAATGATGAAGGAGCTTGTATCACTCCAGCCTCTCACAGAACAGGTGGGGGAGACACCGAAGTCCTTTGTGTGCCACCTCTAGATCTGTGCTTGGTTTAAAATAGAAACAGTAGAAATAAAGTAAGGGAAGCAATTGCATTATGGGTTACCAGAAATATATGTAAAGGGTGTTTGTTAGCATTAGATACTTTTCCAGTCCAGAGCACAGAGAAAAGATGTAAATGTCTCAGAAGAAACTCACTTTCTGTTCCTCTGTCTCTGCTGCTGGTTGCCAAATGTTGTGGAATTCTGCCTGAGGTGCTGTACCACTAAAACCATCATCTGTCTAAATCTGGGGCAGCTGCAGTTGCATTTGTATGTTCACTAGAGTTATTCTGGCAATAGCAAATGAAAGATTCTGAGGTTAGATTACATCAGAGAAGAGTCCTGAGTCCTTGTTCATTCTCACAGTGCTGCTGAGGTTGTATTAACATGGCAGGTTGCCCATTCTCATGTTAAGTTAAACCAAGGAGGGCTGCATACTATGACAATGAAATACCTTCCAGTACCCTAGCTGTTTCTCTTCAAAGCACCTGGCTAATCTGTTCTGCACTCTCTGCCTGTGGAACTCCTTACAATGGAAAGAGAAGGTTCTGCCTGTGCTGCAGGTATTCTCCTGGACTGCTCGCTACCACCTAGAGAGCTGAACAAAGGTCCTGTTAAATTTCAGCTCCTTTCTGTTTTTTGAGGAGGCCGCACAAGTACTGCAGAAACAGTTAAATCACTGTTAAACTGCCAAAACAAAACACAGTATCATCTCAGAATTTTTTTTCGTGTATCCAGAAAACTACACCTTCTTCCTCTCAGATATCTATTCCCAGATAGAAAGGAACCATGCTTCTGAATGTTTGCAGTGCAAGGTTTGTTTAGTTTTGGCTTGTTTTCATTTGCATTTTCTTTATTTGCCACTTGTCTTGCTATCATGTTTTGAAATCATCTTCATCTGTTCCATTGCCATGGAATTTGAAAACCCAAGAAAAAGATCAAGTCCTTTTAGTGTCAGACAATATAATAACACAGGGGAAGAAAAGAAAGGGAGGTGTGTTTTACCAAGAGCCATAATGTAACTGAAAACTGAGAGGCAAAAGATGGATACATCTGTAATAATAGGTCCAGGAACACAGTACTGATCAACAGGTCTTGGATAATTGCCTCAGCACATCAGCAGCTTAGCCATTGCCAAGTTATCTGAAAAAAATGAAAAAATTTACATGGAAATCTGAAGAATGGTTACTTGTGATTGATCATTTATAGAGAACTTCCTAGTGCTAAGTACCTACCTAATGCAAAGGGTAGCGTGAAGTAATGAAAGTTCTCATTTCCAAGCAAATGCAAATCAAAGAGGAAGGACCATGGGAGTCAGTGGATGACACAACTGTGGAGAAGGGCAGATAAGGAGTCAGATAGGAGGGAGCAAGGGAAAAATTGAGGATGGTAGAAATGAAAGAGGAGAAGCTGATTGTTAGAGTCTGGGGAGCATGAGAGAAGAAATGAGCAGCAGAAAGACTGCCAGGTGAATCTAGGTGTTTAGCGTAGCCAACAGCTGTGGGGAGCAGGTCATGATGAGCTCAACAGCCAGATCATAGTAGAAATGAAGCTGTCTCTCAAGAAACAACGCAGAAGAGCAATAGGCATGAGATGATGAAGGTGTTAAGAGGACTAGATATATGAGGTGAAGAGTGTAAGACTGAAGAGAAGCCAGGGCTGGTGGTAAGGCAAAATGAGGCCAGGTCAGGCAAAAGCAGGGTGACAGAGGTATGGATATGCTTTTGGCTTGATGGGAGAGAGGACAAGATTGCAATGGAAAGGATAAAACACAATCAGAGCCACAGAGATGTCATTGCAAGGAGAAAAGAAGAGCAGAGAATGGGGACAAATGAGAGAAGAGGGGAATGGTGATAACAGCTGGCAAATGGCAGGCAGGTAAGGAAGGGGAACATGCTGGAAGTCTTTCAGTGGACACATCTGAGAAAGCTGATAGAGGGAACATTCTGTAACAGCAACAATTTCCTGTGTTGTCCTCTTTATAGATAACTTCTTTGAATGAACCAGGTAAAATTGCTGTGTTCTCCATCTTCTCTAGTAAAGTATGAACATGTATTTTGTGTATGTGAAGCAGATGTGCATGACTAAGAAAAAAAGCATCCTTTGAACAAGGAAATGGCATTACTTTTGCCCAGCTTTCCTGCTTCCCTAGATACTTGCTATTTCAGAGGTTGTCTCTATTGCATTAAACAGCCTGTTAGTTGGTGCAGGGATCTCATGTTGAATGGTGCTTGGAAAATATTTTCCCTCATAAACACAGCGGGAACTTGCGCAATAACTCTTAAGTATTTCGTATTTGCAAATGAACCAAACCATGGGGGCTGATTTATCTCTATACTTCAGTTTTCCACTGCATGAAATCTACTGGCACAAGCAGACTTATATTAGCATAACACTGGAGTAATGCAGAAGAGACTCCCATCTCCTAATTGCTTTAGTGGGGCACTAGTTGTTGTATAAACTTGTGCCATTTGGAGTTACTAAGAGATTTCTGGAAACAGTAAGTTTATATATGGCTTTTTAAAACAAACAGACAAACAAAAAATGCTCCAGAGGTTATAAGAACCAAGCTAAGTAGGAGCAAAAACTGGAATGTGCAGGTTTAAAGCCACATTTTTCCCAAAGTGTTTGGTTTGGGCTCATTATAGGCAAAAGTGTAGCCACAAAAACTGAATGCAAATTAACACCATTAATATGCAGATCAGCCCTTGGCCAAAAATGACAAGCTAAAGAAGAAAAACAAAATCCTAGGGAGGCCTCTCAAGCCACTCCTCACTCTTGTCTTTCAAAAAGAGAATTTAGCCATGAAGAGCACTGTTGGCTTGAGCGTGCTCAAAACTGCTGTGCTACACAAACCCAGAGGAGGAGGTATGAGAGCATGGCAAGGTCTCACTACAGATGTACATCAATATGTCGCAGACTTCGCTAGACACAACCACTTTGAAGAGCAGCAGACAACTGTGTCTTCGCTGCTGTCATTTAGTCTGGCACGTCTTGTCTAAGACTGAGAAGGGAGATGACAGTTTTTCTGAGATGAACCCTGACCTGAGGCCACCCATTCATTCATCTGTTTTAGGAAGCCATTTGTCACAAGCCTACCCTCTACGTACATCACGAGGCTGGCCTTTCTTTCACCTTCTCGCTCAATTATAGATCATTATCGAACCTCGAGGGAGGTTCTCCTCCCCCTCTACTCTGCCCTAGTGAGGCCCCATCTGGAGTACTGTGTCTATTTTTGGGCTCCCCAGTTCAAGAAAGATGAGGAGCTACTGCAGAGAGTCCAGCGGAGGGCTACGAGGATGATGAGGGGACTGGAGCATCTCTCCTATGA
The DNA here is from genome assembly GCF_030867145.1 of Opisthocomus hoazin. Classification (NCBI taxonomy): domain Eukaryota; kingdom Metazoa; phylum Chordata; class Aves; order Opisthocomiformes; family Opisthocomidae; genus Opisthocomus; species Opisthocomus hoazin. The sequence goes on from NC_134415.1 coordinate 67,011,661, forward strand.
GGAAAGGTTGAGGGAGCTGGGTTTGTTCAGCTTGAAGAAGAGAAGACTGAGAGGGGACCTTATAAATGCTTATAAATATCTGAAGGGTGAGTGTCAGGAGGATGGAGCCAAGCTCTTTTCAGTGGTGCCCAGTGACAGGACAAGGGGCAGTGGGCACAAACTGAAGCATAGGATGTTCCGTCTGAACATGAGGAAGAACTTCTTCACTCTGAGAGTGATGGAGCCCTGGAACAGGCTGTCCAGGGAGGCTGTGGAGTCTCTTTCTCTGGAGATATTGAAGACCTGCCTGGACAAGGTCCTATGCACCCTGCTGTAGGTGACCCTGCTTCGGCAGGAGGGTTTGGACTAGATGACCCACAGAGGTCCCTTCCAACCCCTACCATTCTGTGATTCTGTGATATAGGTTTCCTGTTAGTACCATCTGCTTTTTGGGTGTGTTCAGATAGAAGAACAACATTGAGGAGAGAGGTCTCTATGCTGTGTTTGTAAATTCTGCTGTGACTGTTCTGTGGCTTATTACCATGTCTGAATATGTGCTTAATGCTGAGCAAAGAAGAATGCAAAGTGCATTGGTGCCAAACCAAGAACTGAAACCACACCCCCAATGCCCACCAAGTTATGTGATTTAAAAACACATGATTTTAAAGAATAGCCATGCTGAGGGCTTCTCTTTTTTTAAAATTAATTGAGGATTCACATATTTTGAATTTTCAGCAGTGTGTCTAAAACCTCTTGGCTTTCACTTAAAAGAAAATTGAGATTTCCCAGTAATCATTGGACTTCTGAGGAAGTCTTTGGGAGTAATGAACTGTAAAGTTTACTCTAAAGTCAGCAGAACTAGTTATAACACTTCCACACCCTAGAGATCCACGCTAAATTAGAGCCAAGTTCTGCTCCGAGCTGTAGTGGTAAGAGTGTGGAGTAGCAGACATACAGATTCACTCCACAAAAAATGAAAACATACATATACTGAAATGATAAGGTCCAGATGTATTTGTATGGCTTTTTTCTGTGCTGTTCACTTAAAAAAAAAAATCTGGAGAAACTGGAATAAATAATGCTATTTTGCGAAAACACAGAGTATTTTCCAAATAAAAATGGATTGAAATATTAACCAATGATGTTGTCTAGACAAACATTATAAGCTTGAATGTAGCCTTGAGCCAATAGTTGTTGTTACATCAGTCTACTCAGGTTGTGTTTACCCCAGGAAATTTAATGTGCTGAAAAGACACAAGCCAGTAAGTTCCACATATTGCACAGCCCAGTCTAATAGGATTCATTAACTGGAAGATGGTCTGGGCCAACACTTGGCTGATACGGCTTTTCAGCTTCTTTTCCACGTGGTAAATGATGCAGCACTGCTTCTTCTGGGCCTGGCACAGGGGGTATGAACTTGGATGTTTCTGCATCTCCCATACCTTAGGTGTCTGTCTCACAACTTGGGTATCTAAAATAAATTCAACTAACAGTCTCTTCTCTTCTCTGTAGGCCATGGGTCAATATTCCTCTTAATCCCCTTTGGGAAGACCAGCACTGGTGGGAAGCAACCTTTCCAATGTTTATGAGTAGATACCATGCTAGCTTCTTTGAAAAGGATTCAGTAAGAAAAGAAAACATCTGGTGCCTTTTATGCTTACTCATGTAACGCTAGCTGAAAGTTTAACCCAAAATGTGCTCAATATACTTATTGACTTTTGATTTTATTGCTGTTAGTGGCTTTACAATTGGATATATTTATGTAACGTGAGGTATATGCTATCTCTACATAAAACTTATCACTGCTCACCATAACCTATGTAATACAACACTGACTCGCAGCCGACACACTGTGGTCTGTTAACTGATAAACCTCTCTAGAACAAGTCAGATAGAGCAGGAAAAAAAGCATCAAAATGCTATTGCGCCTGAGTAACAAAAGAAATGCCCAGGCATGGAAGGTGAACGGCCATTAGAGAATAAGCAAAGCTGTCAGCTGTTATTTAAAAGCCCTAAGGATAGCTGGCTGACAGTTACCAGTTCTGAAAACATGTACTGGATGGGACATGCGGAGTCAGCTAATGTCTGTGGCAGTGATCCACAAACAAGGAACTCAAGCACTGGTAGGTATGCGGCTGGAGGACTGATGAAGTTCCTTTTGTTTCTACTGGCTGCCTCATAGCTCACTGAAGTTTTCCCTCCCTCTAGTTATCACTTAACCCCTGTCTGCAGAGCTGCTTCCTTTGCACACTATCGTGTATTTGTACACCTCTATAACCAGGACGATTATTGCATCCAAAGTGGAATATCTGGCCCTTGGTCCCTCCCCACAATGTTGCTGTTCGACGGTGAGGGCAGTGTTGGGTATTAATCCCTCGCAGAGGGGCCTGCCAGCTTCAGCCTGCTTTCAAGGTCATCTTCAATAAATGCTTCAAACAGCCTGCATAAATCAGACTGCTTCTAGGCTTGCTGTACTGCCTGCAGCTGAACTTATTTTTCCATTTGTGTTTACGGAAAGCTGCAATTGGACACATTAGCCAGCCAAAATAATAAAGTCTTACCTCTTTCCTGTAGATTTATTTTTTTTTTCGTTTTCTAAGGAATATCCAGGCAATTCTAGATTTGTCAGGGGAGGTGAATTACAGACACAATTCCTTTTCTCCCTTCCTTCCTCTCCCTTCCTGCCCCCAAAAATGAGAAACAAAATGATTCCTATTAAGGTAACAACAGATAAACCGGACCCAATTGCTTTACTGTACTGGCTCAATGCACATTGCTCTGTACAGAAATTGCCTGGCTTATAGTGCCGTTTGCCTTATGTTGAGGGAGAGGAGACAGATCTTCAGAATAAGGTCTTACAAAAACATGGACTTCTATGGCAGAGCTAAACCCTAAGCTGCCTCCTGAAAGTCATATGTAAATGAACCCCATGACAGTTCACATTACAGTTATAAATATAAAAGGCATAGAAAAGGCCTGCCCTGGCACCCTAACTGGTTTTTGCAAGTGTTATTTTGCATTCCTGTGAATCAAGTGAAAATCCCCAAACACTGCCAAGGTCCGGTGATATTCCCCCATGCCCTGGCTCGTCTCCAGGGCTGGGTTTGCAGTACGATGGCGCTTTGCAATTGATGGTTTTTCTGAGACCATCCAGCCGGCAAGGGCAGCCAAGGAGCGTAACCAGAGATGGCAGCGACTTTGAGCCTTGTGCCAAGGCTCTTGGCAATGCAGGGTACACATGTCCGCAGCACCCCACATGTGCACTGAAGCCAGCCGGACACGCACCAGGCAGACTGAATGTTGAGAAAATGGTGTCACCCAAGCTCGTGTCATCTCATTTGGATAGCAAAAAAAGTGATCATGTTAGGGATAAGAGATCATCTGAAATTCCAGGACAGCTCTACCTATTCTGGGAGACGTTCATTTCTTGTTTCAATGTGACTTTCTGGACCTGTTTTGGAGTTGTGTGCAGCACAGCATCAGGTGTCTTTGCATCCGAAAACCAGAATTTAAGTATTGTACAGTGAAATGAGTTAGGACTGCAGGACTGAGAGGCAGGGAGTCTTTCACAGTGGTAAAAGTATAGGTTGGGGAGTCCAGCAAGTAGCTTGCAGTGACACATACCTGATGTTACTGACACCTCTATGCCTCCCAGTTCCTCCCTGGCAGGGTTGTCATAGACCTTGAGGGGTATAATCATCCTGTGGCTTCTTTGGAAAACCCCTTGGGAAGCCACTGAGCAAGGCTGTCCTTGAGATATTCTGAGTACCACCCTACGGCAGCAACTCTCAGAGCAACACAGGTCAGCAGTCAGGTGTCTGCAAGGGCCACTACTGCAACTCAGAGAAGAAAACAGGGCCACAGACCATTATCTGAAGCACTTCTTCCGTGATCTCTCATCCTCCCTTCTCCCACCACAGTTATTGGTTTCTTTCACATCCCTTTGACCCAGACAAACACTGGAGCTTTCTATTAATGTCCAGATGTAGGGAGAATCCCAGGTAGGGAGAATCCCAGGTGGCTGCAGTCTTCTCCCCTTCTTCTGAGCCTTGGGGACACAGTGTGGTCTTTTCTGTGACTCTACTCTCCTGGCCTTAAAGCAGTTTGGTTTTTTTAATTCTGTTATTTACGGATTGTAAGATCCCCACTCCACACCACACCCAGAAGATGAGAAACGCTGTGGGTGTGAGGTCGGAAAGGATTCTTCCCTTGAATGTGATTCTTCCTTAGTGACTCAAGAGCAGTTTCATTGAATGGAGGAAGGAACACCACTGTTTGGGCTTTCCTAAGAAACTTCTGCTACCACATTAGCCAGGACTTCTTGAGAAAAATGGTTGTTTCTGTGTCATAGGAAGAAAAGGTCCTACAATTCATCATTAAGGTCAGGATAAACATTCAGGCCAGAAGTTCTCAACATCTTTTGATTTATCACTGAGAAAACAGGGAGATATTAGTCACTTGTAGCCCAAACTCTAAGAAAAGAGAAAAAAGGAAAAAAAAATCAATCCCCAAACTAATAAACGCTTTCCCTCATGCTCTGTAATCCGGTTTCAGAAACGAGACTCTGTGAGACACAGTTTAACTGCAGCTTGCAAGTGGCAGAATTAAGACAGCTTGATTAAACCTGCACCACAGACACAGGCTGGAGGGCAAGGAGAAATGGATAGGTTATGTTGATAGACATGGGACAACTGCGTCCTGTGCTTCTGCTCAGGAGCTATTTTAGTTCGCCTGTGGAGCAAACAAGGCAGTATCTCAGGGATAAAAAAATTCTTTTCCTGTTCCTTCAAAATCAGAAATTTTAAATCTTTAGGAAAAGTGAGAGGAAAAGAACATTAATGTGTACATCAATGAGCCACCTTTTTTGAGAGAAAATAATAAACAAAGCAAAGCTGAGTTTAGGATTAAGGAGTCAAAGTACGTGTGAATTGATGTACAGATCATTTTTGAGAATATCGGAGCTGGAAAAGCCTTTGTTCACGACCATGAGCTTTCACAAGGGAGTAGAGAGCACCCAGCTCCCTGCCCACACAGGCAGGCAGTGCCTGGTGAAAGCACAGTGTTTCATTTACCATTGATGGTAGCAACAGCCCAGGGACAATTCTTCACCAAGCATTTAGCAAGAAATATATCTTGGTTTGGTCTGGCCACATTACACACATAGTTGATCCAGCTGCAACTCCCATCGCATTCAAATACTACAATTTAGATCCTAAGAAGACACCACTTTGCTATTTCAATTGCCCACTTCTTTTTACTCTGGCTGTTACACTCCAAACTCAAAGTCCAAACTCTCCTTTGCGGGTCAGACAGGTCCCCACGAGGGCAGGGACTGGCTAATAGGGCTGTCATCACCGGCTGTCTCAGTGCCAGCATCCGCACCCAGTAGACACCAGTGCGGCTTGCTGGCCTTCCCAGCAGGCAGGTGCCTGAGTAAGTTCAGTCAGGGAGATGCTGTTGCAAGCTGTACTCACGGGTTTCTTTCGACTTCTGTCTAAAAGGGCTGTGCCTCTGCATGGACACCATAGGTTCAGTGTGACTACGGAATGCATAGAGCGCCCGGGTGCTGGGATCCAGCTGCAGGCCCCCAGCCGGATGGGTGTCCATCAACGGTGAGCAAACCTCGGCATGAGGACAGACAACAGATGGCAGATGTAGCTCTTGGGACCGGGGCAAACTTTCTCACCTAGCTTGCTGACTCAGGACGCTTCAAGACGGTGATCTCATGTCCCCTCTCTCTAATTCTCCCTCCCCTTTCAGAAAGCGACTGTTTACTGCTTGTTGGTTGGCTAGATGTTTACACTGCTGATTTTGAAATCAAAGACATCGTTAGTTATGCTCTGCCACAGATCCACTCATACTGACCTTCAAAATATTCTCAGCTGAAGAGCCATCTACAATTACAGTCTAGAGAGCCAGTCAGGGACAGCATTTTTATTCCGTAAGATAGAAGGTGATTTGACATTTATTTTCATTTTGAACTGGAATGAATATTCAACACACTTAAACTTTCCATGTTACTGAAATTCTTAGCATGATATCAAGGAAAAAGTCTTTTTTCTATAATGCTGCAGCATTTGCTAAGGTAACAGTATTTGCCTTCAATAAAGCTGAAACATTGCCGCATAATGTCAGATAAAATTTATGAAATATTAACATGTTAAATTTAATTCAGTGATTCATTTAGATATATTGACTTCATATTGAAACATGAAAATATATCTCAGTGAGGAATTCAAAATATTTTGAGTGCATCAAACATAATTGGGAAAACAGAGGCAGCATATTTAAATCTGATTTTTGAAATGCAGTGGAATTTAACATATTTTTGCAGCATCATCTTTCTGACATGAGGCATTTTTCTGTCTTCTGTCCAAAAGCTATGGCTAGTTCCAATAATCAGATGGTGTCCTGATTCAGCTAAATTGAGTATCTTACCCAACTCCTTAGTGCAACAGTTCTAGTTTCCTTTCAGCTATTTGTTGTTCCTTTGCCTGTAGCTTCGGGGGACTGTTTCTGGGTGCAGGATGGTGATCAAGAGCCCTCTGCGGGACCCCTCGATTAGGCTCTGTGACAGACCTTTACAGCTCCCTGCTGCAACATGCTGCCAAACACCTGTCAAGGAAGGGGTCTCAAGTTGTCCATGTGCCGGCTGTTCTATAGCGCTGTGCAAGCAGTGCCCCACAGCCGAGGGACTTGTCCCCATCCCCTGGACTCACCTACCAGCAGCTTTGCTGCATCTCCTTTTCCTGCTGTTGGCAATGCCGATATTTTAAGGAAACCTTAGGGAGCTCCTGTGGAAGGATACATGTCAGGACAATTCAGGCACTTTAATTCGTGCAGAATATGCCTGACTTCAGAACTTTGCTTTGTGAAAATAAATGTATTAGGCCAGCATTCAGCACTAGCTGAACTAATTAGTTTCTGTTCTGTGCTTAAAATGTAATCTTCTAACTCTATGGCATTTAACACTGTGGGCCTCAGTCGCCCCAGAAACTGCTTTCCTCTTCTTGAGACATGGAAGTTGGTTGCATTGAAAGGACCCAGACATGCTTTTTGTGGGTAAAAAACCCCATGGCCCAGTGACAAGAGAAGAAAACAGAAATGTCATGAGAGTTTCTGTCCGATGGCATCCAAATTGGCAGTCTTTCTGGAAACCCCAGAAGATTCATCCATTCTCTTGGACTTTGGTGAAGAAATGAATGAGATGTGGTTAAAGAAAGTGATTACGGGAAGTGACTCTAGGGCATTAGCACTGCATGCGTTGCTGTGGGAATGTTAAAACTTGTGAAAGTGCCCAGACTTCTGGACAGGTGCATTTTGTGTAAGTTAGTGTTAAAAGGAGATTAGGAAACAATTCAGATATGTAAGCTTCCATTCCCTCTGCAGTGGGGTATCAGATTTATGAAATGTTTAGTGTATGACCTCTCATGACAATTCTCTTGCTGTTTGTACCTTCTCACATGCTAAATTATTTTAAAAAGGAAGCAAAGATGCTTGGTCTTTTTTTTTCCGTGGAGTTACTATGATGTTAAGAAGTAGTGTTATTGGAAGAATGTATGAGATCACCACACTGACATCAACAATATCCAAAAGAAGGCAACTAGTTGAGGGTTGTGGCAGAGCTCAGAGATAAACTTTTCTAAGCATGAAGGGGACCATCTCACGTTTTGCATTCAAGGTAGGATATGAAACTAATAACAGGCTAAATCCAATTCCAAGAAGAGATTTAGGCATTGTGAATAAAGTAAGCATCTTTGCATCTGCCTGATACTTAAAGCTTTCTGCAATGTGTTTCTGTATTTTGCAATAAAAGGAACAGAATAAAACCCTTAAAGGTAAGGACCTCTCTTTCTTTCAAGAGATTCCACTGAGATATAGATATGCTCCTCCAGCTTGCTATCAATCTCCAGCATTGTGAGCTTTCTCTTGGCCTGACAGTGACTAATCTTGACCAGAAGGCACCTTACCTTATTACTTTTCTTGCCATGGACCATCTTCTGGGGATGTGGAGGGTGACACCCTGTTCCCCTCAGCCTCAAAAGACCTGAGCACACACAGGTCTTTGCCTCCTAGATAAGTGCTTTAACCACAAGCATTCAACAAAAATAGGAACAACAGCTCCTCCTCATCCAGGAGCAGCAGCAGGTGTGGCCTGTAAGAAAAGAATGAGATGGCTGTCTGTGCTTGAATGGGAGACTTGGGTGCCTAAGTTTTGAAATTGGCTTCAAAGTACAGTTTCCTCTTCTGGCATGCTATTCAGGATGAGCCACAGGAAAGCATCTCAGGCCCTGAGGGTGGCAGGGTTTCAGATGAATCCCACTCTTTAGCCTTTACCTCTTGGCTGTCTTATGGGCTCTGGTATTTGTGTCCAGTCTCCTCACCTCTAAACTCTCTGTCTGCAGCACTGGGAAAACAAGTGGCTCAGACAAGGCTGTGAATTCCACCCTCATAGCCAGGACCTTCGAAATTAGACCATTACAGTGCATGATATCATGATGTTTATATAGTGTTAGAATTGGAAAAATAGCCTCTGGATACAAATGCTATCATAAAACAGGTGTGGGAGTGGTAACAAATTTTTTCCTTGCTGAGGTTTGAGCAAACCTCAAACTGTCATTTCAATTAAGTCAAAAATACTACAAATATTTGGGCACAGAGAAACAAGGAAGCCACTGTAAACACGCCATAACCCAAGAAATAATCACGAGCCACCATATCCAGACTAGCTACTCCCAAGCATCAGTTTCTCTCCCAGACCTAGAAAGGAAAGAAATTCAAAGGAATAAACTCACCTCTTGTCTTTTCTTGCCTTTTAGTCTCTAACTTTTTCTGACATAAATTATCTCTTTGATACTTTGGTATAAATCTAGCAGAGCAGAATCCCTAGAATAGAACTTTAAAATGTATAGTTTTAACTTGCTATAAATGTTTACTATTTCTGAAGATCAGTTCTATGTGTGGGAGTCACCATTTACAGACCAGACCCCAAACACTTTATCAACTGGGTGTCACTAGACAAATTGAAGTCTTTTCCTGCAGGGTTCCATTTTTTGCCCCCCTCCTCTGGTTTCCTCCTCCTTTGAGATGCTTCATTTTGCACGTTTCTCTTTGTCGAGCATTTTTAAAATGCTTCTGGCAGAAACATTTTACAAGAGGGGAGGATGCCCCAGGCTTCTTCCCGGAAACTAGGGGACACTGTGTGTGGGGAGGCTGACGCCAGCTTGGAAACCTTGTAGCTCTGCATAAAAAAGTCATTTTTACTTTGAATAAACAATGGAAATCCACTATTTACAGACTGTATTGTAAACATCTGTGGCAGAGAAGTCTTCTTATTGTACGCCTGTAATGACAAGGGCAAACTCTGCACAGGAAGGAGGAAGGACCAACCCACTTCACAGAATGAGACGTATTTGAATTCATTTTAAAGCCACCAGCAAACAACTGATGGTTTAGCTGATGCAGGACAGAAACAAATAAGAAATATTCAGGGTACCTACATGACATTCTGGCTCCAGCAAAATGAGCAGGAGGTTTGATATTGGCATTATAGAGTCAAGACTGAGTTTCTAATCTTTTTTTCCTGAAAAAAAACCAAGACAACCAAAATTGCTCATCTTAGATTGTAAAAAGAGTGTTAAAATTACGGTTTTCTGATCAATTGAGGTACTACACACATTTCTTAGAAACTTCCAGGATACATTACTATAGAAAAAGCAAAAACATTGTACTAACTGTTAAAAAAAGGAAATCCTACAATAACTTTACTGACCTTGGTAAAGGACATTTCCACATTGCTACTGGCAATGTTGTTGTTTCAAGAAGTCATTAGTGCTTCAATTGTTGTCATGGCCTTATAACTGCACTTAGATAGGGAAGATTGTCCAGCGTTGTGTGCCATGTTGCACTGAATGATCTCCCCCAGGAAATCCCCACAGCCTCGGTCCCACAGTGATCTGTCACTCATCCCAGCTCTGAGCCTTCAAAGAATATTGTTGGAGCAAATATTTGCCATATATTTTTGACAGAAGACTGATTTTGCATCAAAATTTTACTTTTTCCCCTCAAAATAACTCCTATTTCAGCAGTTGAAAGGAACCAGAATTAGAGTTGAAGCTTGGTTCTCTCCCTTGTTAGAAATATTGTTTTCTCATAGCTAATCAGATAAAATAAACTGTTTTTATATATTGGTATCATCAAACCTTTTCTCTATTTTTTATTATCTATTGCAGCAAATCCCTTTGCAGGCAAAGATACAGTGTGTGTTCCCTCTACAACAACCTTCTCTTCTCCGCTTACGCTGATGCCCCCACTCCCTTAAGGCTGGCCTCGACCACCAGACACTTTTCATGGGCTTTAGACAATGCAGACCTTGGTATAACTGGAGTCGCTGGTTACTGATCCCAGCGCAAGATGGGAAAACTTGAATATGCCTCTGCAGAATTCAATCCCAAGTAATTTTTTTTATGACAGCATATTACTACAATCGAAACTACTGAAGAGAGCTTACCTTTCCCAATATTCAAGAGAAACAATTCACAGAATGTAGCAGAAATGTTATTTCTTATATACTAATATCTCACATGTCGGTAGAAAGCTTGTAAGAGGCAGTGTGACCCTTCAAGAACAGTATATTGCAAACTAGTCAGCTTTGCCCCAGTCAGAAAAAAATATTAGCCGTAACTTCTATATCAGATAGCAGATATCAGACGGTACAAGATCACTGGCTAAAGCTATTGTCATAAATAACTATGTTAAAAAAAATGAAGCCAAGGGTTTTCCTTCTTGTTATTGTCTAAAATGCAACTAAGAGAAGCACTCATATCTTGAAATACACAGAAATATTATTTTATAGTCAAGTCTTTCTGACATTGGTACTACTAAAACAGTAGTTCTGCTGATCATTTCTGCACTTCAGTAAATAACAGGACTCTTCTGTAAAAGTATTCTTTGAGAAGATGTTGATGGAAAAGTATGACTTTTTCTTTCCTGTACAAAACTTATTGCTGGACACTTTCAATTTTTCATTCAAACGAGAGGACAATTGATTCAATCTGAACATTTTTGTCTTGGGGGGTGGTCATTTTTGGTGTCCCTGATATCACTTTCCTGCTTTCCTATCTTGCTTTTTCATGAGACAGCAGGAGCACAAATAAGAGAGGAAAGAGCTGAAAAGCCTTCATGTTGCTTTCATTGTGATCAATGCATAACTGAGTAGAAATTAAATCTTTCATTTAAAGCTCACCAGTTGTGTAAACTTAGAATCATAGAATCATGGAATTGTTTGGGTTGGAAGGGACCTTAAAGATCATCTAGTTCCAAACCCCCTTCTGTGGGCAGGGACACCTTCCACCAGATCAGGTTGCCAAAAGCCCCATCCAACCTGGCCTTGAACACTGCCAGGGAGGGGACATCCACAGCTTCTCTGGGTGACCTGTTCCAGTGCCTCACCACCCTCATAGTAACAAATTTCTTCCTTATATCTAATATAAACTTACCCTCTTTCAGATTAAAGCCATTACCCCTTGTCCTATCTCTTCATGCCCTTGTAAAAAGTCCCTCTCCAGCTTTTTTGCAGGTCCCCTTCAGGTACTGGAAGGCTGCTATAAGGTCTTCCTGGAGCCTTCTCTTCTCCAGGCTAAAAACCAGATTTACACACAATTTCTTTTATTGCAATCTTTCAGCCAGCAGGGAGTAGTTCTCTGTGACATCAATGAGGATGTCACAAAAAAGCCTCTCAACTTCAGCAGATAAAACGATGAGGTTTAAGAACTTGGATTTTACTGCTCAAAGTGAGCCGTACTGTGTCCTGTGCAGGATTCCTCTTCACAGCACTCCAAAGCTAGGAATAACACATAAGCCTGTGAGTTTTATTTGTCCAACTTCAAGAGATTTTTTTTTTTCCTTGATTGCGGATATTTAAGGTAAAGATCTATGGTAAAGATATTTAGCAGAGCAGCTTGATTTTCTAGGGACAGATTATTATACATGTTTGGTCGTTCAGTCCCTTCCTGTAACAACTCAAGATTGTGCCCTACGCAGCATTTCATGCAATGCCGATTTTAAACAACCTAATTTTACAGTTTTCCACTCATTGTGCTGTGAGTTGCTATTCACAGTCTAACAGACTGTAGGTCATAATTGTTGTTATTCGACCTACAGTTCCCTTTTTAAGTGTAAATCATGACTCTCAATGCACCCCAATGATTCTGTCTCCTCTCACCTGATAGACCTCATGACCTTCTGGGGGTAACATCATTCAAACCAGCCACATTCCTGATAGCCAGGATCTGTGTATTTAGTGCTTTGAAGCAGACGAAAAATCAGTGCCATCAAATATGTAACAAAAGAGGGGAGAAAAAGGTAAGTTAGTTAAAAATGCAAACTTATGTCCATATTCTTCAACAGACTCTGGTTATACTCAGACAGATCTAAGGTCCAGCAGGTATCCATGGCAAGATCAGTTGCTGCTTTGATTTGCAGAGTTTACAGCCGGTGACCCTTGCTCTGTGCCTAGTCCCAAAAGTTCAATTTCCCAAAAGATTTATTTTTAGAGTATTGACTTAGCAGGAAGGGACAAAAAGCCTGTGGAATGTGTCCTGGACACCCACAGGTTTAGAGATTGCTGTGGCTGCCAGCAGATCTGCAACACTGGACTTGAAAAGCCCAGTCCCAGTCTCTGACTGCAAGTAAAAAGATAACACGCTTTGGCATAGGCAGCGGCCCTGCTGTCCAAAACAGTCCAAGTGTAACCGTGACAGAGTATGCAGCAACGTGTGATGAGAGGCTAATATCATGACTTTCCCAGCGCCGAAGGGTAGAACTTCACCTCTGAAGGTGCTGCCACCCCAAATTTAGAACCTTCTGCAGTGGGCTGGCAGGCAGGGTGGTGGGCTACCCAGCCAAGAGCAGCTTTGTTCCTCTCACTGTCCACAGTGTGGCTTAGCCGGCAATTGTCATCCTGAACTTTCCTCCACTCCTACATACACAAAAGTAGGCATATGATTTTCCTCTACAGACTATTTCTCAATATCTCCTAGAAAAAATAATTGGTTTTTTTTAATGTCTTCGAGCAGAATAAATGTAAAACAGGAAATTCAACAGGTGACAATTTTTCCCTGTTTTTTTCCTGAGAGTAGTTCTTAAAAGTACAGGAAATAGCCAAATACAGTTCATGTTAATGATGGAAAGCTTTAGGTTCCTGCGGCAACTCATATTTAATTGACTTAATGAGAAGAGAGCAAGAAAAGTTATAACTTTTTCCAGAAATATAGTGGATTTTTTCACCATTGTAACAGGAATCACTTACATGCTAACTGCACATAGAATATGAAAAGCTCCTTCAAATATCAATATTAATGTATAATATCATGAATTGTATGTGAAAACTGAGGAAGGTGATGTTCTTTTGGCATTTTATAAATGCGCATTTCTCACCTTAAAATAAAAACCACTAATGATGATCATTTCAGCCTAGTTTAGTCCATTCTGTTTTCCCCGGTGTAACCACGTGATCTGGTCCCTTAAGGGAGTCTAGGACTGGCACTTGGCTAGGCCTAGCCTAGTAGTCCTGGAAAGGGGATAAATGTAAATTCAACTGCCAGGCTGCACATGGTTAGCGCCAGGCTTGTTAGGAAATATAAGAGCAACCTCAGGTCTGTAGTGAAAAAATAAATGGCAGATTTTGGTACGAGTGTTTTGATACAGACAGAGAAATCCCTCAGAAAAAGCAGAGACTACAGCCTAGACCATGGGTAGACGAAAAGAGCTGGCTGGACTGAGAGCCACAGAAGAGTTTGGGAAGGAAACAACATCATTTGTTAGGTTGCTGCCACAGTCCAAATGGCAGGGGGCAAAAGGAAGGTTTACTCTCCAGAGCAGGTGGACATTCTGTTAAAAAGGAGAGGAGGGTGTTTCTTTGGGTCTGGGTGAGTGGGAAGAGGGAGCTGGAAGTCAGAGAGCAAAAACTGAAGACAGTGAGAGAGGAGAAGAAACTGGAGATTATCTGGATTCATATAAAACTAATTGGCGTGAACTCCTGTAGCAACCATAACTTTCGGCTGCACTCTGGCTCAGAAACTGAGGCAGCAAGGGGGCAAAAGAGCAGACTGTTGAACACTGACAAATGTTTTAATTACATCTGTGAAGAGCTCAACCTTACTATCACTGAGGTCGGGGAAACACAGACTTCATCTGGCAGATGTGCTGTACAATTAAACAAGACAAAGTCATGTTCACTTGGAGCTGAAAATTTGAGTGAGAAGTTTGTATTTACTACTGAAAGCCAGTTTATCAAATACAAAAGTCAGTCTGAGTGTGAGATCTAATGAGGGAGATATAAGAAGTCCATATTGTGGAAAAGACGAAGCACAACGGAATTGGTATCCTGCCTGGTCTTTCTCAAAGCTTTCAGCTCAGATCTGATGGAAAATGCCATTCCTCTGTGTTTTGTTATTGCCTGAGGACAGACATTTTTCAGGCCCCTTTTCCGCAGCTGACTCACATCCTAGCTGCTTGGTTATGATCCTTAAAGTCAGACTCATAATAACATTATTAATAATATTAATTGATTGTCCTATGGAAGTGAATTTCAATGCAGTAGAGGCAGCATTGGGAGGCACGTGGCAAGAAGCTTGCAGCAAACTAATCTACCACGCACAAACCCCCTCCCACCTCTCAGTGCTTTAATTTTGCCAACGCCTTTTTGGTTTTGGATCCAGTGCTCGAGTCCTTCACTTGCTTTACATGTATTTAGGGGAGGGTAGGCTTCTGTAATATTTTCTCTGAAATTAAATCCCAGTGCTTTCATTCTGGAAGTGAAAATCCGTCCTAGAAAATCTTTCCAGCCTCTCAGTGCCCTTTATAGATACCCTGCGGCTGCAACTCCTTCATAACACAGACCCCATGCATTTCAACCCAGCTGTCCAAACACTTGGATGACCTGGACAGTTACAAACGCGCAACGTTTTTATCTGCCTCCCTTCAGCTTTTTGGAAGCATCTTTTCATTTTCTCCATGTTTGTATCAGGGTAAGTTTAAACCAGCACAACATAGTATCTCTAGGAAGCACACTAATAATTGTTGAAATCAAGGGAATGAAGCAGAAGAGCACTCCAGTGTGTGTTGACAGATGCATGTAATCCAACAGTTTAGTGTTACTGTGCTGGAACCTAGCTGCCTGAAAGAGGAGGAAAGAGCAGGTATTTTTTTTCTTCCAATTCCAATATTAGAATATCCCAAGGGACAGACATAGTCTCTTCAGATCAGATATATTCCTCTTTGGATTTCGAGTCCATCTGCAAAAGATTCAGAATTTATTTCAGAATTTGAAATCTATAAAGATTTCTTCATTCTCTGACTGCAAATTTTAAAGAATTTTTCAAGTATAGTCTACTGAACACTGTGTCACTATGCAATAGATTTGCACATAGACTCATCATCAATTTCACTTACTATTCCTTTACAAAGGCAGAAGGGGATGAAATGAGAAATATTAGATTAACAGGACAGTTGGAACTGAACTTGCTCAGAAATGAAAGTTCATGCAGGAGAGTCAAGAAGGAGAAGAAACCCGAAGAATTCTTAATGACTTTTTCTAGTCAAAATGCCAGCATGGGCAACTAGCTCAGATTTAAAAAATCAGGTAGATCATGCATTTCGCCTGGATTTGCACCACATGTCTTTGCTGTGTTAGTATATCATCTGCTGCCTGGAGCTTCATGAACTGGAGAAGTGTGTTATCATAATATAGCTTTGCTGTGAACTGTTTAATTGCAGTCACATTTCTCCCCACATGTGGTTCCTTTTTGGTGGTTGGTGATAGCAAATCCTGAACACAGATGTTAAAACTACACAATGTTTTCTGTTAAAAAGCACTACATAAAGCCAAGATATTAATAATACCTATGTTATTAGAAGCATGAAGTCACTTTTTCCAGTCAGATGATGCCTGATTTAATGTCCATCCAAGCTGATGGAAAGATTCCCATTGATTTAGTGCATACTGGATTGGCCCAAAACTCACAACAAAAAGAAGCAAAGAAAGGAGACTGCAGGTAAATAGTTAGCATGCAGGGTTTACTCTCAGTGCTTCACAGGAGTGGAGTTATCGAAGGCTTCCTAGACTTTGCATTTTTCCTCAGCCATGAAGGATCCAACATATGAGGAACCGAGGGAAGAGGGTTTGTAATCCAGTGTTACCTTGCCTGAAAGGTGGATATAACCACTAGGCAGGGACATAGGTTCTCCCTCGGATCCTGAGATGCTGCACTCTTGGCTCTTTCATGGCCTAGCTTCAGAAGGAAGATGAGGACATATAATCTTCTGAACTACACGAAATCTTGAATTCAGGGCACCTCCTTGGGATATAGGAAAGGGAGTTTCAACAGTAGAGACTGATAACTGTAAATGTAACAAATGTAACATGTAGGGGATGTTATCACTTCAGGTGGTCAGAAACAAGTCTTGGTTCTTTGTGAATAATTGGGATGGTTGCAAGACAAGGGACTCCTGAATAATCCCTTTAGGCGTCTGGGCCTTGGAAGAACAGGTATGCAAACTACAGAGATAAGGAGGCTGCAGGATAATCTGAAGACCCCTGCCGAGAGACGCCAAACAAACATGTGCGATGGACATTACCATATATTAATGAATTCTCGGAAAAGGCATTACTATGATAAACATTTCTTGGAAATGTAATGAATATGTATGTTAACATAGCATAAATACCTAGTAACTGTGTCTCTTCGGTGCACACGTTTGGAGGAGAGATCCCCCGTGTGCCCGGCGCCGCAATAAAGAATACCTGCTTAATAGTCTGCCGACTATTGAGTCTTCAGTTCCGGCTTTTCACGGCATCATTTCTGGCACCCCAGATGGGACCCGCTCTGCTCAGCTGCAGGACCCGCTGAGAACAGGACTCCCTAGGGTACCCCCGGGATTTCCCGGAGGGACTCCTTGCCTCACTCGGATCACTGCGGGAGCAGACAAGGACCATCTAAACGAGTAAAGGTATTCTTTTTGTACTTTCTTTCTCTGTTTTGGTATGTGAGACCGGTCATTTGGAGAGTTCTCATAAGTCGTAGGAGACGTCCTACGCTGAGCGCTGTACACCAGGCTACTAGTGCCTGAGGGTGTACGACTTGGTACATTGGTGCAGGCACGGGTTAAGCTTTGCACTTCTGTAATAACGTGCTTTTGGTAATTGTGCGTTTGTACAAGCATGGGTTAAGCTTTGTACTTCTGTAATAACGTACTTTTGGGTATTGGTGCGTTGGTGCAGGCACGGGTTGTGCTCTGCACTTCTGTAATAATGTGCTTTTGGTAGTTGTGCGTTGGTACAAGCATGGGTTAAGCTTTGTACTTCTGTAATAACGTACATTCGGTATGGTACGCTTAGGAAACCCGCTTAAGTTGTACTTCTGGCGATACGGATTTGTTGGTATTGAACTCAGATATCGGATATCTCGGATACTGGCTTGTTAACATACCCATCAGGCATCGTAAAACCAAAAAAAAAAAAAACCAACCCAAAAAAACCCACCTTGCACGGTGAACCTCTTTTCTTGTGACCAGAATATTAATTGTGACATTTTTGGAACGTGGTCAGAGCGGGACAGAAGGGGACGACAGATTAAAATTGTTAAGATAAAGACTAACAGAGGTACAGAATCAACAAAGTAAAATGGGGGACAGCAAAGCAGTGGTATTTTAAAGAAAAGCCCCTTAGGATGTATTCTAGCACATTGGAAAGCTTGTGTGACTGTGTATGAAGCCTCTGTGTGAAAGACAAGTAAGCCAAAAAAAAAAAAAAAAAAAAAAGAAAAAAGAAAAAAAAAACACCACGTACGTTTGGTATGTTCTGCTGATTTCCGGTTTTTGACTTGGGACTGTTGTATTTGAACTCTGAGTCTTCGGGGCCGTGGTTTATGATTTCTTAAGTATCAGTGCAGGGTCTTCCCGTGGGGGGGATTTTGAGAGCCTCTCCCAGGATCTAGATGGAAACATTGGGAAAAGTAGGGGGAGACCCCTCACTCAACAACATCTTAATAATGTATGGGGTTTGGTTTGCTTAAAGAAAATCGGCATGATTTAGGAATTGAGTTGGGAATTTGGGGATTGGTTTTAAAATACAAGTTGGTATATATTGTGGGGTTACAAGTTCTCTAGTTATTTGGCATTGATCGATCATTTAGGGACTCTGGTTTTGGGGTATGTATTAAATATACTGTATATATTGTTTTGAAAGAGCTCTATGTATATAAACATGTTAACTGAAGTGGTTTGCCTGTATATATTGTTGTACTTAGGTGATACAGTTTGTAAACAGATGGATTTTAAAAGATCGCTTCTAGGTTGTGTGTGTATGTGTGTGTGTTGTGTTAACCGATTGGTGGAGAAGTTGAGAAGTTATTTTATTGTAACATGAGCTTCGGAGGGAGGTGATCCCCTCACAAGGAAACAATTAATTGAATTATGATATGTTGTTAGAATTGATGTGGTTTTGTGGACAATTAAAAAGTATAGGAGATGAAAAGTTTAACGCGGTATTGAAAAAAAACATAAAAAACCCAAAAGGAAAACCCCTCTGGATTTTCCGAAGGATTGTGTAAAGTGATTAGCACAGAAAGGTATCAAGTTACAAGCTGCTTTGCTAGCTGCTGCTCTAAATGAAGAAAGAAAAAAAAAAAAGCAAAGTTCTTGGAAGTTAAGCAACAGAAAAACAAAATGAAAAAGAGGGGAAACAAGGTAACTTTTTACAGTATGGACTACTAGTGGAGTGTGAATCAGAATACAATACTGCTGTGTTACCAGTAAAAAAAAAAAACAAAAACAAAAACAGGTGGAACTTACTGGGTAGTACAGGATTTAAGAGAAGTGAATAATATTGTTAGGGGCATACACCCTGTGGTAGCAAGTATGGTTTACGGTATTGGATTTAAATGATGCATTCTTCTGTCTGCCTTTAGCCAAAGAAAGTCTGAATTTATTTGCATTTGAGTGGGAAAATCCTACCACGGGTAAAAAAAACCCCAGCTTGCCTGGACAGTGTTACCCCAAGGTTTTAAGCATAGCCCAACAATCTTTAGAAATCAACTAGCATGAGAACTTGAAGCATGGAACCCTTCCTCCAGAGATGGAACCCTTTTACAGTACATTAATAGCAACTGAAACAAAACCTGACTGTATACAGTGGACTATCAGTTTGTTAAACTTTTTGAGATTAAATGGGTATCAAGTCTCTCAACAGAAAACTCAGATGGTGCGGCAACGGGTAACCTACCTTGGATGCAAGCTGTCTGGACAAAGAGAACTAGGAACAGAACAGAATGAAGCCATCTGCAGGACTCCCCTCCATCAGACGGTGAAAGAGCTCAGGACCTTTCTGGGACTGACAGGTTGGTGCTGGTTATGAATTTATAATTACGGAATAATAGTGAGACCCTTATGTGAACTTTTGAAAAACAACCCCACCCGATTGATCTGGTCCAAAGAAGCTCAAAACGCATTTCAGACACTTAAGCAAGATCTAATGAAGGCCCTGGCTCTGGGCCTGCCTGATGTTACTAAACCCTTTTGGCTGTTTTCTTATGAGAGACAAGGCATAGCTCGGGATTCTAGCTCAACAGCTGGGACCCTAGAAAAGAGCTGTGGCCTATTTTGCTAAACAGCTGGATGGAGTAAGCAAAGGATGGCCAGGATGTCTGCAAGCTGTGGTGGCGGTGGTCTTGACTATTCAGGAAGCCCGAAAATTCACCTTGGGCAAAAGATCACAGTACCGATCTCACACAGAATATCAGCTGTACTGCAACAAAAAGGGAACTACTGGCTTTCCCCATCCTAATTTCTACGATACCAGGGACTAATACTACGAACCCAGCTTCTTTTCTCAGCGGATTAATCTCTGAACCATTGGTACCTGATTGCTTAGAAACCATAGAGACTGTGTACTCCAGCAGACCAGATCTGAAAGAGGAACCCCTGGAAGATGCACAGGACCCCTGGTTCACGGATGGAAGCAGCATTGTCGGACAAGGTATTTGAAAGGCCAGGTATGCGGTGACAACAGCAGCCGAAGTAGTTTGTTCTCAATCACTACCTGCTAGAACATCAGCTAAAAAGGCTGAAACTATTGCCCTAACTAGGGCTCTGGAGTTAACAAAAAGAAAAAGATAAATATATGGACAGATTCCAAATATGCCTTTGGAGTTGTCCACGCTCATGGGGCAATTTGGAAGGAGCGAGGACTACTAACTGCGCAAGGGAAGCAGATTAAATACGCTGAGGAAATCCTTCAACTATTAGAAGCTGTTCAACTACCAGCAAAAGTTGCCATCATGCACTGCCGAGGTCACCTGAAGGGTAACACTGACCAGGAAAGAGGTAACAGGTTGGCTGACTCTGAAGCTAAACAGGCAGCAGAGAGAATGTAAGAGATTTTAGCCTGAATTCCAGATTATAGAAATAGAAACCTGAGTGACCAAGAAAACGTTGAGTATTCTAAAGCTGATGAAGAATTAATAGAGGGATTAGGAGGCCAAATTCCATCCCAGGGGTGGGCCTACTTAAGTGATGGCAGAATTATAATCCCTGCTAAACAGATATGGGGGGTGGTTAAAGAAGAACACAATAGGACACACTGGAGAGCGGACTCCCTGTACAAACTTTTAAATCAGAAATTAATAGGGAAAAATTTGTATACTACAGTCTGACAAGTAACCCAACAGTGTGAAACATGTTTAAAAATAACCCCAATACAGGTAACCGGGTACAATTAGGCGGTATTGGGAAGGGAAGTATACCAGGACAACATTGGCAAATTGATTTCTCTGAACTTCCAAGAAAAGGAGGGTACAAGTACTTATTAGTGCTTACAGATACCTTTTCAGGTTGGCCAGAAGCATTCACTTGTAGAACAAATAAAGCAAGGGAAGTAACTAAGGTATTATTAAATGAAATAATACCTCGATTTGGGGTACCGACAATTATCTCCTCAGATAGGGGGACGCATTTTTGTGCAGAAGTAGTGCAACAGGTCAGCAAACTGTTAGGAATCAATTGGCAGTTACATACGCCCTACAGACAACAAGCCAGTGGGCAAGTAGAAAAGATGCAAAAATATGCCAAAAAGCGAATCTATATTGGTACCAAGCATTGCCTATTGCACTACTTCGGATACGTGTAAAACCTAGGGCCAAAGAAAATTTGAGCCCTTTTGAGATACTATATGGGAGACCATATCAGGCTAAATATCAGGGGGAAGATTTGAACCAGTTGGGAAATCAGTATCTACAGAATTATGTTATATCCTTAGGAAAACAATTAGAAAGGATTAGTAAAAATTTGGGTACCAGGGCTAAAGGGTAGATCACTCGATCCATCCATTTCGCCCTGGAGATTGGGTTTATGTTAAGAATTTTTCAGGTGATCCACTGAGAGAGAAGTGTAATGGACCTTACCAGGTATTGCTGACTACCTTCACTGCAATCAAGATTAGAGAACAACCGGCCTGGATCCATTATTCCCGAGTGAAGAAGGCTCCTAAACCAGGATGGATGGTCGAAAAGGCTGGCGGTTTGAAACTATGATTGCGGCGGTAACTTTGTTAAACCTAGGCTTTTTAGGATACTGCGATCATGACAACTCGAACTACATGACTGGACCAAGATGTGACCTACAGATATTAGATAACAACACCCAGATATTGGTCAGCAATAATAGCTGCCTATGGAAAGCAAGATCCAACACTTGTTCGTGCTGACCCCCTTCCATACACACAAAAATTGTACTTGCAGAGATGGGTGGAATGATTATTTGATCAACAAAACTACAGTAGAAGTAGGAACTTGGGATTTGAAAGGGACATGCGCGATATATATAGATTTTTGTAACAGAACCCAATTAGAAACCTATAGCCCCTCGAACTGGGATTATTTCAGGAATGTACCAATTGGCTGGGTAAACCGCGGAGCATTTTGCAGAGCTAATCTCACAGCCACTGACAGGGCCCTGTAAATTACACAACACGTATTGGTGGCTATGTGGTGATGGCATTAGCAGAAAGCGACTCCCTGCGGGTTGGAAGGGAATGTGTACCATAGGTCATCTAGTCAGCCAGGACCGAATATATAATCAGTCCCAAATACCTAAAGGCATATTAAGAACATCATGGAGACAAGCCAAACGGGAAGACAACCCACTTGTAAGTAGGGGAACAAAATTTAACCTCTTGGCTCCCCAATTTAGAGTGATTGAAACAATTGTTCATGGGAATGATCACACTGGTGGTTTTGGGAATACTTGTTTGCATGTCTCTCAAATGTTTCCTTTGGTGTTGTCAGGGCTCAGTTGAGACATACAGTGACTGGAAAAGGAACAAGATTAGGCACCAAGTAGAAACTGGAAAATACTTTTCCCAGAGCCTTGGCGTGAAAGACTAAAGGAATTTGAAAATAATACCTACAAAATAGAATAGTGAGGATTCATAGCTTTCTAGCTACAAATCCTCAAAAGAAAAGGAGGGATTGATAACTGTAAATGTAACAAATGTAACATGTAGGGGATGTTATCACTTCAGGTGGTCAGAAACAAGTCTTGGTTCTTTGTGAATAATTGGGATGGTTGCAAGACAAGGGACTCCTGAATAATCCCTTTAGGCGTCTGGGCCTTGGAAGAACAGGTATGCAAACTACAGAGATAAGGAGGCTGCAGGATAATCTGAAGACCCCTGCCGAGAGACGCCAAACAAACATGTGCGATGGACATTACCATATATTAATGAATTCTCGGAAAAGGCATTACTATGATAAACATTTCTTGGAAATGTAATGAATATGTATGTTAACATAGCATAAATACCTAGTAACTGTGTCTCTTCGGTGCACACGTTTGGAGGAGAGATCCCCCGTGTGCCCGGCGCCGCAATAAAGAATACCTGCTTAATAGTCTGCCGACTATTGAGTCTTCAGTTCCGGCTTTTCACGGCATCATTTCTGGCACCCCAGATGGGACCCGCTCTGCTCAGCTGCAGGACCCGCTGAGAACAGGACTCCCTAGGGTACCCCCGGGATTTCCCGGAGGGACTCCTTGCCTCACTCGGATCACTGCGGGAGCAGACAAGGACCATCTAAACGAGTAAAGGTATTCTTTTTGTACTTTCTTTCTCTGTTTTGGTATGTGAGACCGGTCATTTGGAGAGTTCTCATAAGTCGTAGGAGACGTCCTACGCTGAGCGCTGTACACCAGGCTACTAGTGCCTGAGGGTGTACGACTTGGTACATTGGTGCAGGCACGGGTTAAGCTTTGCACTTCTGTAATAACGTGCTTTTGGTAATTGTGCGTTTGTACAAGCATGGGTTAAGCTTTGTACTTCTGTAATAACGTACTTTTGGGTATTGGTGCGTTGGTGCAGGCACGGGTTGTGCTCTGCACTTCTGTAATAATGTGCTTTTGGTAGTTGTGCGTTGGTACAAGCATGGGTTAAGCTTTGTACTTCTGTAATAACGTACATTCGGTATGGTACGCTTAGGAAACCCGCTTAAGTTGTACTTCTGGCGATACGGATTTGTTGGTATTGAACTCAGATATCGGATATCTCGGATACTGGCTTGTTAACATACCCATCAGGCATCGTAAAACCAAAAAAAAAAAAAACCAACCCAAAAAAACCCACCTTGCACGGTGAACCTCTTTTCTTGTGACCAGAATATTAATTGTGACATTTTTGGAACGTGGTCAGAGCGGGACAGAAGGGGACGACAGATTAAAATTGTTAAGATAAAGACTAACAGAGGTACAGAATCAACAAAGTAAAATGGGGGACAGCAAAGCAGTGGTATTTTAAAGAAAAGCCCCTTAGGATGTATTCTAGCACATTGGAAAGCTTGTGTGACTGTGTATGAAGCCTCTGTGTGAAAGACAAGTAAGCCAAAAAAAAAAAAAAAAAAAAAAGAAAAAAGAAAAAAAAAACACCACGTACGTTTGGTATGTTCTGCTGATTTCCGGTTTTTGACTTGGGACTGTTGTATTTGAACTCTGAGTCTTCGGGGCCGTGGTTTATGATTTCTTAAGTATCAGTGCAGGGTCTTCCCGTGGGGGGGATTTTGAGAGCCTCTCCCAGGATCTAGATGGAAACATTGGGAAAAGTAGGGGGAGACCCCTCACTCAACAACATCTTAATAATGTATGGGGTTTGGTTTGCTTAAAGAAAATCGGCATGATTTAGGAATTGAGTTGGGAATTTGGGGATTGGTTTTAAAATACAAGTTGGTATATATTGTGGGGTTACAAGTTCTCTAGTTATTTGGCATTGATCGATCATTTAGGGACTCTGGTTTTGGGGTATGTATTAAATATACTGTATATATTGTTTTGAAAGAGCTCTATGTATATAAACATGTTAACTGAAGTGGTTTGCCTGTATATATTGTTGTACTTAGGTGATACAGTTTGTAAACAGATGGATTTTAAAAGATCGCTTCTAGGTTGTGTGTGTATGTGTGTGTGTTGTGTTAACCGATTGGTGGAGAAGTTGAGAAGTTATTTTATTGTAACATGAGCTTCGGAGGGAGGTGATCCCCTCACAAGGAAACAATTAATTGAATTATGATATGTTGTTAGAATTGATGTGGTTTTGTGGACAATTAAAAAGTATAGGAGATGAAAAGTTTAACGCGGTATTGAAAAAAAACATAAAAAACCCAAAAGGAAAACCCCTCTGGATTTTCCGAAGGATTGTGTAAAGTGATTAGCACAGAAAGGTATCAAGTTACAAGCTGCTTTGCTAGCTGCTGCTCTAAATGAAGAAAGAAAAAAAAAAAAGCAAAGTTCTTGGAAGTTAAGCAACAGAAAAACAAAATGAAAAAGAGGGGAAACAAGGTAACTTTTTACAGTATGGACTACTAGTGGAGTGTGAATCAGAATACAATACTGCTGTGTTACCAGTAAAAAAAAAAAACAAAAACAAAAACAGGTGGAACTTACTGGGTAGTACAGGATTTAAGAGAAGTGAATAATATTGTTAGGGGCATACACCCTGTGGTAGCAAGTATGGTTTACGGTATTGGATTTAAATGATGCATTCTTCTGTCTGCCTTTAGCCAAAGAAAGTCTGAATTTATTTGCATTTGAGTGGGAAAATCCTACCACGGGTAAAAAAAACCCCAGCTTGCCTGGACAGTGTTACCCCAAGGTTTTAAGCATAGCCCAACAATCTTTAGAAATCAACTAGCATGAGAACTTGAAGCATGGAACCCTTCCTCCAGAGATGGAACCCTTTTACAGTACATTAATAGCAACTGAAACAAAACCTGACTGTATACAGTGGACTATCAGTTTGTTAAACTTTTTGAGATTAAATGGGTATCAAGTCTCTCAACAGAAAACTCAGATGGTGCGGCAACGGGTAACCTACCTTGGATGCAAGCTGTCTGGACAAAGAGAACTAGGAACAGAACAGAATGAAGCCATCTGCAGGACTCCCCTCCATCAGACGGTGAAAGAGCTCAGGACCTTTCTGGGACTGACAGGTTGGTGCTGGTTATGAATTTATAATTACGGAATAATAGTGAGACCCTTATGTGAACTTTTGAAAAACAACCCCACCCGATTGATCTGGTCCAAAGAAGCTCAAAACGCATTTCAGACACTTAAGCAAGATCTAATGAAGGCCCTGGCTCTGGGCCTGCCTGATGTTACTAAACCCTTTTGGCTGTTTTCTTATGAGAGACAAGGCATAGCTCGGGATTCTAGCTCAACAGCTGGGACCCTAGAAAAGAGCTGTGGCCTATTTTGCTAAACAGCTGGATGGAGTAAGCAAAGGATGGCCAGGATGTCTGCAAGCTGTGGTGGCGGTGGTCTTGACTATTCAGGAAGCCCGAAAATTCACCTTGGGCAAAAGATCACAGTACCGATCTCACACAGAATATCAGCTGTACTGCAACAAAAAGGGAACTACTGGCTTTCCCCATCCTAATTTCTACGATACCAGGGACTAATACTACGAACCCAGCTTCTTTTCTCAGCGGATTAATCTCTGAACCATTGGTACCTGATTGCTTAGAAACCATAGAGACTGTGTACTCCAGCAGACCAGATCTGAAAGAGGAACCCCTGGAAGATGCACAGGACCCCTGGTTCACGGATGGAAGCAGCATTGTCGGACAAGGTATTTGAAAGGCCAGGTATGCGGTGACAACAGCAGCCGAAGTAGTTTGTTCTCAATCACTACCTGCTAGAACATCAGCTAAAAAGGCTGAAACTATTGCCCTAACTAGGGCTCTGGAGTTAACAAAAAGAAAAAGATAAATATATGGACAGATTCCAAATATGCCTTTGGAGTTGTCCACGCTCATGGGGCAATTTGGAAGGAGCGAGGACTACTAACTGCGCAAGGGAAGCAGATTAAATACGCTGAGGAAATCCTTCAACTATTAGAAGCTGTTCAACTACCAGCAAAAGTTGCCATCATGCACTGCCGAGGTCACCTGAAGGGTAACACTGACCAGGAAAGAGGTAACAGGTTGGCTGACTCTGAAGCTAAACAGGCAGCAGAGAGAATGTAAGAGATTTTAGCCTGAATTCCAGATTATAGAAATAGAAACCTGAGTGACCAAGAAAACGTTGAGTATTCTAAAGCTGATGAAGAATTAATAGAGGGATTAGGAGGCCAAATTCCATCCCAGGGGTGGGCCTACTTAAGTGATGGCAGAATTATAATCCCTGCTAAACAGATATGGGGGGTGGTTAAAGAAGAACACAATAGGACACACTGGAGAGCGGACTCCCTGTACAAACTTTTAAATCAGAAATTAATAGGGAAAAATTTGTATACTACAGTCTGACAAGTAACCCAACAGTGTGAAACATGTTTAAAAATAACCCCAATACAGGTAACCGGGTACAATTAGGCGGTATTGGGAAGGGAAGTATACCAGGACAACATTGGCAAATTGATTTCTCTGAACTTCCAAGAAAAGGAGGGTACAAGTACTTATTAGTGCTTACAGATACCTTTTCAGGTTGGCCAGAAGCATTCACTTGTAGAACAAATAAAGCAAGGGAAGTAACTAAGGTATTATTAAATGAAATAATACCTCGATTTGGGGTACCGACAATTATCTCCTCAGATAGGGGGACGCATTTTTGTGCAGAAGTAGTGCAACAGGTCAGCAAACTGTTAGGAATCAATTGGCAGTTACATACGCCCTACAGACAACAAGCCAGTGGGCAAGTAGAAAAGATGCAAAAATATGCCAAAAAGCGAATCTATATTGGTACCAAGCATTGCCTATTGCACTACTTCGGATACGTGTAAAACCTAGGGCCAAAGAAAATTTGAGCCCTTTTGAGATACTATATGGGAGACCATATCAGGCTAAATATCAGGGGGAAGATTTGAACCAGTTGGGAAATCAGTATCTACAGAATTATGTTATATCCTTAGGAAAACAATTAGAAAGGATTAGTAAAAATTTGGGTACCAGGGCTAAAGGGTAGATCACTCGATCCATCCATTTCGCCCTGGAGATTGGGTTTATGTTAAGAATTTTTCAGGTGATCCACTGAGAGAGAAGTGTAATGGACCTTACCAGGTATTGCTGACTACCTTCACTGCAATCAAGATTAGAGAACAACCGGCCTGGATCCATTATTCCCGAGTGAAGAAGGCTCCTAAACCAGGATGGATGGTCGAAAAGGCTGGCGGTTTGAAACTATGATTGCGGCGGTAACTTTGTTAAACCTAGGCTTTTTAGGATACTGCGATCATGACAACTCGAACTACATGACTGGACCAAGATGTGACCTACAGATATTAGATAACAACACCCAGATATTGGTCAGCAATAATAGCTGCCTATGGAAAGCAAGATCCAACACTTGTTCGTGCTGACCCCCTTCCATACACACAAAAATTGTACTTGCAGAGATGGGTGGAATGATTATTTGATCAACAAAACTACAGTAGAAGTAGGAACTTGGGATTTGAAAGGGACATGCGCGATATATATAGATTTTTGTAACAGAACCCAATTAGAAACCTATAGCCCCTCGAACTGGGATTATTTCAGGAATGTACCAATTGGCTGGGTAAACCGCGGAGCATTTTGCAGAGCTAATCTCACAGCCACTGACAGGGCCCTGTAAATTACACAACACGTATTGGTGGCTATGTGGTGATGGCATTAGCAGAAAGCGACTCCCTGCGGGTTGGAAGGGAATGTGTACCATAGGTCATCTAGTCAGCCAGGACCGAATATATAATCAGTCCCAAATACCTAAAGGCATATTAAGAACATCATGGAGACAAGCCAAACGGGAAGACAACCCACTTGTAAGTAGGGGAACAAAATTTAACCTCTTGGCTCCCCAATTTAGAGTGATTGAAACAATTGTTCATGGGAATGATCACACTGGTGGTTTTGGGAATACTTGTTTGCATGTCTCTCAAATGTTTCCTTTGGTGTTGTCAGGGCTCAGTTGAGACATACAGTGACTGGAAAAGGAACAAGATTAGGCACCAAGTAGAAACTGGAAAATACTTTTCCCAGAGCCTTGGCGTGAAAGACTAAAGGAATTTGAAAATAATACCTACAAAATAGAATAGTGAGGATTCATAGCTTTCTAGCTACAAATCCTCAAAAGAAAAGGAGGGATTGATAACTGTAAATGTAACAAATGTAACATGTAGGGGATGTTATCACTTCAGGTGGTCAGAAACAAGTCTTGGTTCTTTGTGAATAATTGGGATGGTTGCAAGACAAGGGACTCCTGAATAATCCCTTTAGGCGTCTGGGCCTTGGAAGAACAGGTATGCAAACTACAGAGATAAGGAGGCTGCAGGATAATCTGAAGACCCCTGCCGAGAGACGCCAAACAAACATGTGCGATGGACATTACCATATATTAATGAATTCTCGGAAAAGGCATTACTATGATAAACATTTCTTGGAAATGTAATGAATATGTATGTTAACATAGCATAAATACCTAGTAACTGTGTCTCTTCGGTGCACACGTTTGGAGGAGAGATCCCCCGTGTGCCCGGCGCCGCAATAAAGAATACCTGCTTAATAGTCTGCCGACTATTGAGTCTTCAGTTCCGGCTTTTCACGGCATCAAGACCAAGGCCTCGCATTTTCTTGGGAAGAAAGCAGACAGATGAGACAGATACCATGACTAATTTTGGAGGGCTGTGAGAAGGAGGCTTTGGGCACTATTTACAAGCTGTGTTCCAGATCAGGCCTCGGAGCAAGTGTAAGACCCTGAAGACCCATTCCAAGGGAAGCATCAAGCTTGGGAGGCAACTAATGAAAACGGGCACCTCCACAGTAAGGGAGACTGCCCGATACCTAGGTGTATGTTAGGTTTGTAAATCTGGGGTTTGGCAGATGGAGTCTCATCCTAGACATGACCTTCTCCTACAAGTTCTTATAAGAGTTGTCCAAACTCAATGGACTGCCCTGGTGGCTTGGTGTTCCTGGTCAAACCTTTGAATGATTCTCAAAAGACAAATTGTAGACAGGTCTTAACCAACGTGGATTTATTGTGCTGAAGCACATCTCCAACCCCCCAAAGCAGGAAATTCAGCCTTGGTGATCC
Source organism: Opisthocomus hoazin (assembly GCF_030867145.1). Classification (NCBI taxonomy): domain Eukaryota; kingdom Metazoa; phylum Chordata; class Aves; order Opisthocomiformes; family Opisthocomidae; genus Opisthocomus; species Opisthocomus hoazin. The sequence continues at coordinate 67,041,238 of NC_134415.1, forward strand.
ATCAGACTGTTCATTAGACAGTTTCCCTCTTCAGAGCTCACAGGTGCATTTACATGAGATAGGGTGTCTTGCACTAGCAGGAGGTGATATTTAATGGTAGGTCTCAGCAAAGCCTTGTATTAATCATTTATATAGATTATCCCTTCACAAATGTTACCTCCATCCGCCTATGGAAACTGTCTGTTCCTATTTCCTAAGGCTGTGATTTCACCATTGCGCTTTCAGTCATGAACTTTCTCAACATCTTTACTTTGTGAATACATTGCTCAGAGGTTGCTCCAGCCAGGAACATGACTGAGGGAGGAAAAAAAAACCTCATATTTTTTCGCTTATCAAAATATCCAGAATGGTATTTAGTGCTGATTGTGATGCTACTAATGGGAATAATGAAGAGAGATGCAAAAGAGCTACATTAGCATAGCCAGACTGGCTACAGATGTGGATGCCCCTCACTTCATCTGATGCATAACTGGCTGAAAGGACTCCTAACTATAGTCTCTTTATTCTTGTGCAAGCTTCTGTGAAGATTGCCCAAGCTGTGACTGAAGATACAATCTAAGCACACTGACGCTGCATTCCCAGGAACAATGACAAAGTTTTAAGACGACAAATTTGCATACTTCTATCTGAATGCATAATCTGGCCTTCGGTATCTTGATCACAGGTGACATATTAAAGAGAAAGCATCAACATAAACTCAATTGCCCATTGTGCCTTTGTGTGCCTGGTAAACAGGACCCTCACCCTTTCACCTGTCACTGAAAGTGATTTGGTATGGAAATCAGGCTGGAATTCCACAACGCCATTGTCACAGTTACTCACACTGACTTCAATGACTATTACCATAATAAACATCACTCAAACGCCAACTGCCCAATCCTGATGGATTGCTTCATTAACTAATATCTGCAGGTCATTACCAGCTTGACCCTGTACAGTGTGTGCTCTGTCCCCTTGAAAGTAACTTTGAAGTAATTACCCAGTTACTAGTGAAGTAACCATCACTACTATTTTTAAAACTTTCCTCAGAAGTCCAGAAAGTTTCTTGCAGTGAGCTTTTTTAATTTGTTAAGAAAAATCCTTCTGTTTTAATAGTAAGAGTTCAGAGTCAGATGATCCACTCTCATACTGCTCTGAGGATCATAGATCTGTACAGTATAATGCACTTTAGGATCATCTGAAGACCCTTTTATACTAGTGGACAAAAAGTTGGTTTAGATGAAATGAAAATCATACTCTAAACATTCACAGAAATATGTATTCCTTTCAAAATACCAATCAGCATTTAATAGAATGAGAAGTGTTCTCCTAACTGAAAGGAGAGAGAGCATTGGTCCCACAACAGCAAAGAGTCCCTCTGTGCCTGTAATCACTGTAATAGGGTCTGCAATTCTTGCAGAGCTGGACGGCTGGAAACCAGCATATTAAAAAAGCAAATCAGTCCACAGGTGTTGCCCAGATATTCCAGACTCTCTTGGCTGACATACATACAGTTCCTGTCCAGGCCTCAAAGAATAAGTCAGCACTTACTACCCTGAAGCTAAACCAGGACACAACACAGGACACGTTGTTCTCCTTTATCGTTTCCTCAGTTCCCTGTACAGTCCCAGTCTGTCTGTCTCGGCTCTTCCTGTTCCTGAATCATACAGCTCTTCTGAGTCCCAAACAAAGGATTCTAAATGCACATAAAAAGATGGGCAGAGAATGATATCTTCTAAATATTTGGTATGGGTGGGATTTTCCCCATCAGCTGACAGTAGAGAAAAAACAGATAAGGCACGTGGCCTAAACCAAATGTCCCTAGCAGCCAACTTGGAAATGCATGCCAGTTAGCAGAAAGATTTTGATTTAAAGTGTCAGAAGACAATAAATGTAGGCAAAAAGGGGAGGAGTAAAGAGAAGCCCTTGCCAGTAGTCACTGTATTTGACGTCAGATCATGTATCCTGGATCCATTTTTGTGGTTGTAACAGCTTCATGAAAAGTTTTTTAGTGCTTTAAGGATCATCAAAGTGGCATGCGATTGCTGAGAGGACCCAGAAGGGAGAGGACTGAAGGACAGTGGTTGAATAGAAAGGAGAAATGTGTGGAAGGGCCAAATGCCTATCTCAGTACAAACACAGCTAGCATGAACCCCTTGACCTTTTCAATTGCCCACAATTGCTAGTTGCTAAATCCTTCTGGAAGCAGTGCAGTGCTGCATTTGTTTTGCATAATTAAATGAAGTTTGCATTCTAATGCGTTCATTTGTGGTGGTGTCACAAACCACTGAAACTCTAGGAGCAAATTATGCAAAATGGAGGTGTGACACAGCTTCCTGATTTGGTCATTCTGTGTTTACAAACTACGGCAAGTCTCTTAACATTACATGGAACCACCTCAGGCTGGAACGTCATCCTCAGTGATAACTTGTTTAATCAGCCAATTGAAGTTGTCCAATGTGTTTGACCCCAAACTTCCTCAAGAGTTCCCACCATCAGTCAGAAGGAGGTAGTCATAGGCACAGGAAGTGATCATGCTACCAAAACAACACCAGCTTACAATTTCACAGTCTCGTAGGTTACTTATGCCCCATAGCACAGAACAATAATAGCAAAAGCACATTGATGAAGAGATTCAGGCCATAATTATTTTTATTAGCAGTTTAAAATAGACTTATTGTGTCTTCATGATACTTCATGCTTCATGTTTTCATCCAAATAACTAACTTCCTGATGTTGAATATACTGTCATTTTTTCTCCCTGGGACTGAGTTAGAGCAAATTGAAATAGCTAGTGAAGTCATCACAGTGTGCAATCCACTGAGTGGTTAGCCAGCTGAAGAGCCTCTAGTTGTCTGGGTCCTACAGCACTCGAGGAACTGGATTGAAAACAAGTTCTTAACAAGATGATGTTGACTTTGCCTGTGTGATTGCCTAATTTGTCTGGGTTGCAACTATACAATCCAATACTATAGAAGCTGAAGTATAGCCTCATTTTCCCTCTGGCTTTTTCCCTTTGTAGTCTGCATGTAATACAATTTAATGGTCAAGATAGATAGCCCTGTAGATCTTGCCATATTTCCACTAATTATATTACAGCCTCTAAACGTTGTAGGCCATTTTCAGACTTTCATGGTGGGCCTAGTCGATGTGAGTGGCAGGCATGGGAGCTGAGGGCATCCAGCTGGAGCAACTCAGTTTCAGGTAGGACAGATCAGGACTAAAAAACACCTAGAAATACAGTGTCTGCATATATATTCAAACTGAAAAATATTGACCTTTTGTCTTGTTTTGTCTCATTAGGGCTGTGCCCTCTTAGAAGAGGTTTCTCCATTTAGCTCTTAGGTTTCATTTGGACACCACAAGGTACATCGTAGAGCCAGTGGCAAACCTGATGTTGGGTTTGATATGACCACAGCCATCTGACACCTCAATTACCAGCCACAATCAAAAGATGAAAGAATAAACCGTGAGTAAAAAAAGCTGCTGCTTGCTTGGCTTTGTCCTAATTACTTCTTTGGCAACAGACAGCCACAACCTGCACTTGAACACGGTGGGCAGTTCAGTGCCCCTCTGCACTGCAGGGATGGGGAAGCTGTTTTTCTCCAGGAAAGAATGATTCCCTGGAAAAACAGCCTGTGGCTTCACGCTTCAGTGCCGCTCTCAAGGGCTGATCAGTCACCGGAGCAGCGTCCGGAGGCAGGAAGTGGGGAAGCCACAATGCCCCAGGAGCTATTCGGATGCCTATGCAGAGGCATCTGAGGTCACCTTTGGCCATACCGCTTGACGTCCCGCTGCTGCTCCAGAAGGGTCTGCTGTTGGACAGGAGTCTTAGCTGAGTTATCTCCTTGGTATCCTCAGGTCTGAGCACCTGGATTGCTCTGCTTGTGTCGTGATTGTCCCATGTGGGTAAAATTGTCCTTCTCACTGACCTTCATCCTGTATCTGTTATGCTCTTTCATAAATAACCCTAGGCAGATACAAGGATCAAAATCCAGATCCTTGTACCCTGTCATCTTCACTGCCTTCCAGAAGCTGCCAGGTAGGTCCCGAAGCCTGAGCAGATTACCCTCATCCTCACCACAAAACCCTTACAACCAACTTGGGAATTGCAGCATTGTTTTTAAATTTGCTCTTTATACTCAGCAGAGCAGGAACAGCTGTTTCTGTTTTTGATGGTGTACCTGAAGTATGCTTGGAAACTCCAAATGGTAAACAAATAAACAAAGCTTGTCAATTCTATGAATAAGTTTGCTTGCTTAAAACATAGCATGGGAGGAAAGAACACAAGAACTTTTGAATTCTGCTGAAAATTATCTATTTCATGGGAAGAAAGATGCAAAAAATCTCACTTTTTCAAACTGACTTTGAGAAAGAAAAACATTTTCATTTCATTTGAACTCACAATGTTAATTTATTATTTAAAGAACATGTTGTAACAGCATTCCTTTGCTCCAGACAAAATAGTTCTCTGTTTCACTTCTAGCTCCTCCACTTTCCATATCTCTATCATTTGTCTAAAAAACAAATGCCTAAAAACAGCAACAATTGAGTAAAATTTATTAGGCAACCTAGGGACCCACTCTGGATTTTGTTCACATTCTACTTTAAGTCTCACTGAAGCTGATGGGAATTTAACTAGTAATCTCAACAGGAACAACATCACGTCCTTGCAGTGCAAATGTCGTGACCTTCTTCCATAAACTTGCTCATGCAGAATTTGTTTTCTTTCAGACTGTGTATGCATATGAAAGCTATTCCAAGAAGGAGAGGGACTGGGAGACCTTCCTTCTCCTCTCTTCAATAAATGACTGCCTAATGGGTCTCTCTGTAAACTGATGTGGGATGGGATTCACTTAGGTTTCCAAGCTCCGGTAGCTTGAAATCTGCACAGCAGCACCAATGTTCTTAGCACTAAAAAGTGCAGCAAAAATAACGGAGCCAGTTTTGCAGTCTATGTAGATGAACAGAGAAAAAGAAGAGGTAGAAGAGGAGTTTGTATCAAAGGCACACAAAATTAAGGGTGTCTTCTATCCGTAACATTTTTTTTCTAACAAATTTGTAAATCCTGAGGAGTTTAGAAAAAGAATTTGCCAGTTTGACTTTTGATGACATGACAAGCCATAACAAGTCATTGCTACAAAACCCAGTTTTGGTTGCTGTGAAACTGTACAATTGGCAAACAGTTGAATTTCCTGCATGGGAGAAGCAGAAAGGAGGCTGCTACTTACCTGTCCTCCTTTCATGGTAGTGAAGCATTACTGGGAGATGTTCTTGCTTACAACGCCAGTCCTAGGTAGCTTCTATGCCCACACAGCAATGTTGGAATGCCAGAGCTTTGACCTCCATATCTTACTTTCTGGGAGGAGGACGTGCTTCAGATGTTACAGCTGATATTGTGTGTGTAAACATTAGGTAGTTTGAGGCACTTTCTGGAGTATAAGGGCTGGCTGTGATGTTACATCTACATGGCTATAGTGTAAAAGCGAAACAAGAAGGGGATCTAAGAAGGGGGTTCTGATGGTAGGCAGAAGACAACGAGGACCTTAAAGAATCCCTGGCTTTGAACTGAAATAAATCCAAGTAAATGAAATGTGATAAAGGATGAGGATTTATTATGGGCTCCCACGTGTACAATTCTTCATGACCTCATGAGCTCCAGTACTTACAGGTGCTACCTGAGTGGTGACTCACAAAAAAATCTCTCTGCTTCCGACCTTTTGCCTACCGTCTGTTCTCATATTTCTGGTTGTTGCTCGAACATTGACTACAGTTCACCAGTACTTGGATTAAAAAAAACTCTGCTACATTTTCATCCACAACAGACCTAGATCTTTTTCCTCTCCAATTACTTTTCTATCATCTGCTTTGCTCCTTGTCTTCTCATAGCTTCAGGCAGACTGCTTGCTTTGCATCTTTGCCCTCCTGGATGTTTTACCATGCATATCCTCATTTTGGGTGCTACCTCCACTTTCTCATGCACTAAGCCTCTTTTCTTTTCTTGTTCGGACACTTCTTTAAAACATTTTTATTCCACCCCCCATCCAATATTTTCACTTCTTTCACTGGAACTGCTACTCTGTCTTTGTACCTGTCAGTCTTTGATTGCAAATGCCTTCAGGCAGTTTTGAGCGCAAGAGCACAGTTGCAAATTCAGAGTTGCACAGTCCCAGCTCTACTTTCATGCACTGACAAAATTTATTTGCTGCAGAAATGCAAGACTTTCTTCTCTATGATTCATGATTTCATATCTTATTGCTTTCTCAGACATTACAAAAATTCAGAGATGAGAAGTTTTAGCTTGAATCTGGGCCTTATGGATAAGCTTCAGGAGACAAGTAAGTTCTCTTTAAGATATGGAAGTGTTTGGTTCAATACCTCATTAAGCAGTATGGGCAAGTCTATAACCTGTGTTGTTCTATGAACAATAATATATTAGTCACAGAAAACATCAGCAGTTACATAAGGCAACACATTTCCTTGGACTTGTCGAACACTAGCCCCTCCCTACGCATTTTGAAACTATTTCCTGTTCCTTTACAGGGTGATTGACCCTTTGTACATTTTAGGTATTCTCATTAAAGGCATTATTGAACCCATATCTTAAATAATGTTAGAACAAAAGACTTCCCAAGAGGTTCCCAACTGTTCTGGCATGGAGCATGTGACACTAAGTGATTCTGCACTCTCAGGTCCGAGACACTGCACACCATGTAAATGTCCTGCTGGCAGTTTGCAGAATGAGCTATCAACACAGAGCTTCAAATCAGCATGCCTGAAGTCTTCCTTCCAGTTTCACTAAGCACCATTTTTAAATGCCAAATCCAGAGAACTGTTCTGAGTCTCAGTGTGTTCAATTCATACCCTGTTCTTGCCTCATTTGCTGACACAGATAGTGCCCACTTGCTGTAAGGTACCCCCCTACATTCTCACAGGGGATATTTAGGGCTAAGTGAAGGAACAGAGATTGCAGAGCTGCTGAAACTCAGCCTGACATTAACTTCCGTGAAAGCGGGAAAATGTCTAGAAGAGTTTTTATTGACTTGAGACCCATGCTAATTACCTTTCATCCCAGTATTGAGGATTTCATCAGCTTGGACCTGATTAACCATGCATAGTGACAGGAACAAGAGTTCCCCTAAATACAGTCACACAGCAATAGCCATTTGGGGGGGAGTGTGTGTAGGGTATAAAACAACTCAGAAAAACCAAGTGTGTGAAAACAGCTTTCAGAAATGCAAGTATTCCTGTTCCCGCTGCCATGTTTGATCTTGCTCTTGCGTTCTGCTCTGTCTGTTATGTTGGTGTCTTTGTGCAGCTGAAAGATCAGCAAAGACAGCGATATTTGCAATTGTAAAACACCTAGTACATCTGGAACACTGTCAAAAATATTTAGTTGTGGTGGAAATGAAATAAAAATAAACCAGGAATTAATCTGTGCACAGCACTTCTCACTACGCATTCTCCTGTCCTGGCTACACCTACTGTAAGCAAAGCATAAATAGCAATAATAGTTAGTTATAGCAGCAATAAAGGTGACTAAAATACAGAACAAAAGGCTCATGTATGCCAAATAAGGCTGTCAGTATGTCCACAGAAAAGGAGTTAACTGAATGCAAAGTTAGAATTCTTCTTTCCTGAAAGACCATTCTTGTCTAATCCTTAATGAATAAGTGATCCCCCTAAGCAAGGGATCACCCACACTTGACAGTGGTACATAAGGACCAAGTGAGAATATCCTGCCTGGTACAACCTGTACTTGATGCTTATGCAGAGCCCCCTCTTCTGTGAAGATCAGCTCGTGTGTATGTATATTTACATCTTTACCTACACCGGGAGTGTGCTTTTGAAATGGGTCTCCCAGTCACCCCCACATGCTGCACACTGTCATACTGCAAATCATCTTGGGTTGCATGAATTGGACTCCTGAAGACATGCCCTGGCCACTTGTGGATGTCCTGCACCTGGGACCAAACAGGAGACAGGGTGTAGTGAAAACCTTGCAGGTTTTGGGTCCTCCTTTTGACTGCTATGGGTGTTTAAAATAAGAGTGATTTGCCCTCTGGAAGCTCCTGTTCTCCGCAATTGACTACGCAGGCAGCCGAAGTTGCCTAGCTCAGATACAGATGACTGACTTGACAGACATGTAAAGCTAGGAAAGATAAATCCCACCCTAGGGATCTAACTCTAGGCAGTGTGAAATGCTCGTTGTTCTTTTAAACACAGTCACCATAACAGAGAGGCTTAATATATCTTCCTGTTTTTTGGGGGATTTTTTTGCCTTCACAGTGCAGAACATACTTTGACAACACAATAAATAATGACAGGTAGACAACTATTCTCACAGGGATGTGTCTGAGTCCCCTTTGGCTCTCGGAGAGCTCAGTGGTTGTCTGACTCTGGTCTCACCTCACAAAAAAAAAAAAAATATCACCTCTCTAAAAGGTGGGGTAAGGCAAGTTTCACATTTACAAGAGCTGAATATTTTTCACATCAGGACGTGACAATGGATAATGCTCATACTGCAAACAACTGGCACTGCTCCCATGTCGCCAGCCCTGACCTTTGGCTGGTTTGTATCAAAGGCACACAAAATTAAGGGTGTCTTCTATCCGTAACATTTTTTTTCTAACAAATTTGTAAATCCTGAGGAGTTTAGAAAAAGAATTTGCCAGTTTGACTTTTGATGACATGACAAGCCATAACAAGTCATTGCTACAAAACCCAGTTTTGGTTGCTGTGAAACTGTACAATTGGCAAACAGTTGAATTTCCTGCATGGGAGAAGCAGAAAGGAGGCTGCTACTTACCTGTCCTCCTTTCATGGTAGTGAAGCATTACTGGGAGATGTTCTTGCTTACAACGCCAGTCCTAGGTAGCTTCTATGCCCACACAGCAATGTTGGAATGCCAGAGCTTTGACCTCCATATCTTACTTTCTGGGAGGAGGACGTGCTTCAGATGTTACAGCTGATATTGTGTGTGTAAACATTAGGTAGTTTGAGGCACTTTCTGGAGTATAAGGGCTGGCTGTGATGTTACATCTACATGGCTATAGTGTAAAAGCGAAACAAGAAGGGGATCTAAGAAGGGGGTTCTGATGGTAGGCAGAAGACAACGAGGACCTTAAAGAATCCCTGGCTTTGAACTGAAATAAATCCAAGTAAATGAAATGTGATAAAGGATGAGGATTTATTATGGGCTCCCACGTGTACAATTCTTCATGACCTCATGAGCTCCAGTACTTACAGGTGCTACCTGAGTGGTGACTCACAAAAAAATCTCTCTGCTTCCGACCTTTTGCCTACCGTCTGTTCTCATATTTCTGGTTGTTGCTCGAACATTGACTACAGTTCACCAGTACTTGGATTAAAAAAAACTCTGCTACATTTTCATCCACAACAGACCTAGATCTTTTTCCTCTCCAATTACTTTTCTATCATCTGCTTTGCTCCTTGTCTTCTCATAGCTTCAGGCAGACTGCTTGCTTTGCATCTTTGCCCTCCTGGATGTTTTACCATGCATATCCTCATTTTGGGTGCTACCTCCACTTTCTCATGCACTAAGCCTCTTTTCTTTTCTTGTTCGGACACTTCTTTAAAACATTTTTATTCCACCCCCCATCCAATATTTTCACTTCTTTCACTGGAACTGCTACTCTGTCTTTGTACCTGTCAGTCTTTGATTGCAAATGCCTTCAGGCAGTTTTGAGCGCAAGAGCACAGTTGCAAATTCAGAGTTGCACAGTCCCAGCTCTACTTTCATGCACTGACAAAATTTATTTGCTGCAGAAATGCAAGACTTTCTTCTCTATGATTCATGATTTCATATCTTATTGCTTTCTCAGACATTACAAAAATTCAGAGATGAGAAGTTTTAGCTTGAATCTGGGCCTTATGGATAAGCTTCAGGAGACAAGTAAGTTCTCTTTAAGATATGGAAGTGTTTGGTTCAATACCTCATTAAGCAGTATGGGCAAGTCTATAACCTGTGTTGTTCTATGAACAATAATATATTAGTCACAGAAAACATCAGCAGTTACATAAGGCAACACATTTCCTTGGACTTGTCGAACACTAGCCCCTCCCTACGCATTTTGAAACTATTTCCTGTTCCTTTACAGGGTGATTGACCCTTTGTACATTTTAGGTATTCTCATTAAAGGCATTATTGAACCCATATCTTAAATAATGTTAGAACAAAAGACTTCCCAAGAGGTTCCCAACTGTTCTGGCATGGAGCATGTGACACTAAGTGATTCTGCACTCTCAGGTCCGAGACACTGCACACCATGTAAATGTCCTGCTGGCAGTTTGCAGAATGAGCTATCAACACAGAGCTTCAAATCAGCATGCCTGAAGTCTTCCTTCCAGTTTCACTAAGCACCATTTTTAAATGCCAAATCCAGAGAACTGTTCTGAGTCTCAGTGTGTTCAATTCATACCCTGTTCTTGCCTCATTTGCTGACACAGATAGTGCCCACTTGCTGTAAGGTACCCCCCTACATTCTCACAGGGGATATTTAGGGCTAAGTGAAGGAACAGAGATTGCAGAGCTGCTGAAACTCAGCCTGACATTAACTTCCGTGAAAGCGGGAAAATGTCTAGAAGAGTTTTTATTGACTTGAGACCCATGCTAATTACCTTTCATCCCAGTATTGAGGATTTCATCAGCTTGGACCTGATTAACCATGCATAGTGACAGGAACAAGAGTTCCCCTAAATACAGTCACACAGCAATAGCCATTTGGGGGGGAGTGTGTGTAGGGTATAAAACAACTCAGAAAAACCAAGTGTGTGAAAACAGCTTTCAGAAATGCAAGTATTCCTGTTCCCGCTGCCATGTTTGATCTTGCTCTTGCGTTCTGCTCTGTCTGTTATGTTGGTGTCTTTGTGCAGCTGAAAGATCAGCAAAGACAGCGATATTTGCAATTGTAAAACACCTAGTACATCTGGAACACTGTCAAAAATATTTAGTTGTGGTGGAAATGAAATAAAAATAAACCAGGAATTAATCTGTGCACAGCACTTCTCACTACGCATTCTCCTGTCCTGGCTACACCTACTGTAAGCAAAGCATAAATAGCAATAATAGTTAGTTATAGCAGCAATAAAGGTGACTAAAATACAGAACAAAAGGCTCATGTATGCCAAATAAGGCTGTCAGTATGTCCACAGAAAAGGAGTTAACTGAATGCAAAGTTAGAATTCTTCTTTCCTGAAAGACCATTCTTGTCTAATCCTTAATGAATAAGTGATCCCCCTAAGCAAGGGATCACCCACACTTGACAGTGGTACATAAGGACCAAGTGAGAATATCCTGCCTGGTACAACCTGTACTTGATGCTTATGCAGAGCCCCCTCTTCTGTGAAGATCAGCTCGTGTGTATGTATATTTACATCTTTACCTACACCGGGAGTGTGCTTTTGAAATGGGTCTCCCAGTCACCCCCACATGCTGCACACTGTCATACTGCAAATCATCTTGGGTTGCATGAATTGGACTCCTGAAGACATGCCCTGGCCACTTGTGGATGTCCTGCACCTGGGACCAAACAGGAGACAGGGTGTAGTGAAAACCTTGCAGGTTTTGGGTCCTCCTTTTGACTGCTATGGGTGTTTAAAATAAGAGTGATTTGCCCTCTGGAAGCTCCTGTTCTCCGCAATTGACTACGCAGGCAGCCGAAGTTGCCTAGCTCAGATACAGATGACTGACTTGACAGACATGTAAAGCTAGGAAAGATAAATCCCACCCTAGGGATCTAACTCTAGGCAGTGTGAAATGCTCGTTGTTCTTTTAAACACAGTCACCATAACAGAGAGGCTTAATATATCTTCCTGTTTTTTGGGGGATTTTTTTGCCTTCACAGTGCAGAACATACTTTGACAACACAATAAATAATGACAGGTAGACAACTATTCTCACAGGGATGTGTCTGAGTCCCCTTTGGCTCTCGGAGAGCTCAGTGGTTGTCTGACTCTGGTCTCACCTCACAAAAAAAAAAAAAATATCACCTCTCTAAAAGGTGGGGTAAGGCAAGTTTCACATTTACAAGAGCTGAATATTTTTCACATCAGGACGTGACAATGGATAATGCTCATACTGCAAACAACTGGCACTGCTCCCATGTCGCCAGCCCTGACCTTTGGCTGGTTTGCTTCATTATACAGACCTGTGGACTCAAAGCTATGCCATTAGCAGCAGGCGAAAGCACAACACTGTCATAAAATACCTTGCCATAAAAAACACACATAGAACAATCCTCCCTTTCAATGGTTAAAAAAAAAGTCCATGAGAGTGCAGGCAAGGCCATCAAGGAACACACTCAAGGTCGCGTCTCTCCTGCTGGTGCTCTGACAGGGCTCTGCAGGTGCCTTGGAGCAACCCGAAGGTCAAGGCTGGCAGCTACAGCGACAATTGGGCACATTGGCTCCTGTTCCCCATTTCGCCTCTAGAACAGCTTTTCCCTGTCTACCTCTAGAAGTTTTTCACTGCTCTGAGTCTTTTATACCATGCTATTTTTGACGGTTTTCTGTTACTGATATTCAGGCCTGGGATTATGCCTATCAAAAGGAACAGCCAAGGTGAAGGACACCACTTGGGAGTTTTTTGAGCACACACCCCTCATATCAGAGGAGCTTTCAGTCAACCTGTGACTGCAATCCTGCATTTACTCTAATTTCTCTGCCACTTCTTACTACGCTACTTTTAGCCTGTGGCTTAGCACTTCTGGTCATAATATTTAACTGCACACAGAGAAAAAAAGAAAAGAGAAAAAAAAAAAAGAAAAGCAGCTACAGTTCTTAAAATCTGGTTATTTTGCTGCATGTGCGTTGACATTGAAAAAATGTGTCCTTATTGCCTGAACCTGTTCCCGTCATGAGAACATCAGTTCTACAACAGGAATCTTGGTCTAAATCATAGTCAAGATTTCCTACTGTGGTTTGCCATGTTAAAGTAATAATAGACGCATCAGGCTAACTTCTAATAATCTCTACTGCACTTTGCTTCACAGCCCTTGGAATGAGCAAGGTGTAAGTGTGTTTCCAAAGCTGAGTTCAAGCCTCTGATTGCCTCTAATTTTCTAATGAATCTGAGGAATATTTTCCTAGTTCGACTTGAGGACTTTCCATGCATTGATGAAATCTGGGTCATGGCACAAATGCTTCAGTGGTTGGACTTGTTCTAGTGGCTCACATTATGCTGCCTCCAGGGCTCACCTGTGCTAACCGCAGCCATGTCTAGGATCTGAGTTCAGAAAACACATGGAGTTGAGACAGACAATTTTTCACAGGAAAAATAGTTTTTCAACCCAGCCCAGCAATTCTCCTCCTTTTTCCAGGAACAGTCAGATAGAAAGAATGAGTTAGGCTGTGCTCCAGAGGAGGAGTGGCCATTCACTCTGGTTTTATCATAGAATCATAGAATGCTTTGGGATAGAAGGGACCTTTAGAGGTCATCTAGCCCAGCTTCACTGCAGTGAGCAGGGACATCTATCACTTGCTCAGGTTGCTCAGAGCCCCGTCCATCTTGGCGTTGAATGTTTCCAGGGATGGGGCCTCCACTACCTTGCTGGGCAACCTGTGCCAGTGTTTCACCACCCTCATCGTAAAAAATTTCTTCATTATTTCTAGCCTAAATCTACCCCCTCTTAGTTTAAAGCTATTATTCCTTGTCCTATCACTCCATGCCCTTGTAAAAAGTCCCTCTCCAGCTCTTTTGCAGGTCCCCTTCAGGTACTGGAAGGCTGCTGTAAGGTCTCCCTGGAGCCTGCTCTTCTCCAGGCTGAACAGCCCCAACTGCCTCAGCCTTTCCTTGTAGGAGAGGTGCTCCAGCCCTTTGTGGGCCTCCTCTGGACTCACTCCAACAGCTCCATGTCCTTCCTGTGCTGAGGGCTCCAGAGCTGGACGCAGACTCCAAGTGGGGTCTCACCAGAGCAGAGCCGAGGGACAGAATCCCCTCCCTCGACCTGCTGACCACGCTGCTTTTGATGCAGCCCAGCATACAGTTGGCCTTCTGGACTGCAAGTGCACATCCACCAGTACCCCCAAGTCCTTCTCGGCAGGGCTGCTCTCTATCGCTTCATCCCCCAGCCTGTATTGATAGCAGGGCTTGCCCCGACCCAGATGCAGGACCTTGCAGTTGGCCTTGTTGAACCTCATGAGGTTTACACAGACCCACTTCTCAAGCTTGTCAGGTCCTTCTGGATGGCATCCCATCCTTCTGGCCCATTCTCTGTCAACATCCTCACACGTTACAGGCAACATCTCTTCTGCCCTGCAGAGATGCCACATGATGGGTATATTATTGGTCATTTTCCTTCTCTTTTTATTTTTTTTGTCGGCTGCGTTTCCTGGCTTTTGTCTGTATCTCAAGAAGAATGAGTAAGGGTACTGCCCTGCTTTTTACTTGGAAAAACTGAACTGTCCTGTGGTAAAGGCAAAAGTTGCAACACTGCAGAGGTTAGTTATCCCTCTGGCATCTGGACGGGCCAAGACAGAATGGCAGGTGGTGAGCGGAGGTAAATGGGGGAAGCAAGCAGGAAATGTGGGAGGCACCTGCCACTGAGGCATCTGCTTGTATTGAGGACCTTGAACCACCACAGGCTGGCACTCACTGCAGCCTGACACTGCCAAGTACCTCTTCTCCTCTGCGACATTGGCTTCCCATTGGCCAAAGCCCACCTGGGCTGTAATTCTACCCCTTTCAGTGCAATTACACCATATAAACTCAGCTGTATGTTTTCCTGGGTAAGAGAACTCCCTATTAATAATGTTCACTAGCTTATGCTCTGAACCGTCCAGGAAAAATCAGTGATACGAAGAATCCTCTGGCTTTCAGCTGACCTAAAGCTGTGCAACATCCTATTAGTTCACACTGCCAGTGAGCAGAAAGTGATTCATGGCTGTTCACAAGCAGAAACAAGGCAATATAGGAGCAAGCAGTTACAAATAAGAGGACTGATATTTCACTCCATACGATTAGCTTTTGTCTCATTGCCTGTGCATCCTCAGATTTTATGGTCCAAAAGATAACTAAATCTTTACAATATAGCCCTCGTCATTAAAACTGTGTTTGAAACATAATTTTGATAAAGCCATGCACAGCTCTGCTGTAAGTAACCTCTGTGAGCTCTGGGCTTTTGTTTTTGCAGTTCTTCTGGGTAAATATTTGATTTCTGATTGCTCATCTGGCCATACAGTAAATTCAGCTTGTATTTTGATGGTTCATCTGTGGTGTGGATTTTTGGCAGTAAGAGAATTACATAAGTGGTTGTTTTTCCGGTACTGAAACACGAATGGCATGGTGGCCACTACCTGCTGAGGCACCCACACCAGTGGGATGTATGCTGCTCATCATCAGCAATTCTAGGATAAAAAATGAGTAAGAAAAGAAGTCACTGCTTTTTCAATGACATTTGCTTTGACTGATCAGCAGGATTTAAACCTGTGACCTTCAGTGTCATAACACAGATTATTTGAGTAAAGTCATTAGCTAATGGCAGAAGGAAGGTGTTCCGCTTTAGGGAGACTGGCAAAGAGCACAGATGTTTTATAAACCTGTCAAGCGAGAATATTAGGACGTCATAAAAAGACACTGACAGTTTCATTAGAGTGCTGTTTTATGTTTACGTAATGAGACTTTTAATGTATCTTAGGTTTGAGGGGAAGAAGAAGAATAATGAGGTGTTTCCCTAATAGGGAATAAAGGTTTCTTTTTTCCTCATATGGTCCCATTGCTAGAGGAAAAGTGTCTGGCAGGAAGTAATCCTGGACTGAGTCCGAGGGAAAGTCTGTGTTATGCAAGACTTGCAGGGAATGTGGACTTCCCACAAGAAGAGCATCCACGTTCCCTCCTGTACCAATGGCTGGCTGAGATCCTCCAGTCATTATAAAGAAAAGACAAACATGCAAATGCTCAAGAAAAAAGCACAAAATTGCAGAGAGGCCTTGTTCCCTTTCCCTCAAGCTGGGCTGGTAAGACTTTCTGCAATGGAAAAAAACTACAGCTGATTACTGCTGCCAAACTTAGGCACTGTTAATTTAAATTCCCCTTAGCAATTGACTTGTAGTGCTGCAAAGTCCCAGGGGACTTTATTCCACAGTGATTTATAGTAGAGAAAATGGAGGTGAAGAAGAAATTGTACTCCATCTCAGTCCTCATTAATGAACAAAGGTACCCAAACGTGTCCTCTGCTAAAGGCTTTTTTGGCCAGAGCAGGGCTCAAAAGGGAAGCAAAGAACATGCAGCTGTTAGGTACATTGCTGCTCTGTGCACAGTAGGGATTGAATTGAAGGAAATGCATAACCTATCCAGCCTGTGATAACGGCTTCCACCTAATCCCCAACGAACCATCCCCATCCTCCAAACCCTCACTGGGGATTTTGGAAGCTGACTGATAGGTTTGCAGGATCCACCTCTTATATCTTTCTGAACATTTTAGAGGGATTCTTGCTGTTGATCCCCAAAGAGGCTCTTTAGCTTTTCCTTTAATTGTTTGACAGCCCACTTCCAAAAAAACAGCAGAGCATGTGTGAAAGACAGAATTGCGCGTGCAGTCAAGGGGTATTAAAACTGGAAATTACAGTTAAATATGTCAACTGAAAGCTCTCAGAAAAACCGTTTGTAAACCACAACAGCTGACACCAAATGCAGAACAACACAGCTATATAAAGAAGGTTGGCTGATATTATTGCCAGAAAACCATCCTCGTTGATGGAGTCTGCCAACAACAAGTGATGTCAGAGCTGGCAATGAATGAAGTAGTGAATGTGAATGTGATGTCTGGCAGTATTTCTTGAGAGGTGTTCACAACATCAGGGCTGGAGACTTACAGAACACAATTAAAAAGAGATGTCTGAGGATAAACCTGTGCAGCCTAACTCCTATGGCCAACAGGAAACATCTCCTGTGTGTTTTGTTCCTGTCTTCTGTGCATCTGGCTTGGGCTGGATTGAGCACTATAACTCATGTGCAATGAACCAAGTCCTCTAAGACATTCCTGGCCCCTTGGTTGTTTTCTCCATCGCTCTGCCAGTGCCCCCACAGTAAGGCGGCAAAAGGTGGCTTGGAGCAAGGCGGGGAAAACAAAGCGTACCTGTGTCTCCAGTGATTGCAGTGCGTGGTCAGTCATGTAAGCGCAAAGGCATCGTCATCAGCGCTAAGAACTGTAGCAGCTGCCGGGTGAGCGGTCATCACCCTTTGCGATCCCTGCTGTGACCTGGAGCCAGGGAGCTGCTCAGAGAGCTGGACAATGGCACAGCCACTTATCTCATGGCTGACTTAGCCCCACTCAGTCCCAGCAGAGCCCCTCTGGACTGCAGTTGTGAACTCAGCTACGTTTGCGGCGCGGTGTTGTTACCTGTGGCTAGAGCAAGGCCGCTGTGTGTCAGTTCACCAGCGCTTTCTGCCTCCGTCAGTCAGAGTCGTTTGAACCTCAGCCCCGGGCAGGCTCCTTTCCTTCCTGTTCCTGGTGT
Source organism: Opisthocomus hoazin (assembly GCF_030867145.1). Taxonomy (NCBI): domain Eukaryota; kingdom Metazoa; phylum Chordata; class Aves; order Opisthocomiformes; family Opisthocomidae; genus Opisthocomus; species Opisthocomus hoazin. The sequence continues at coordinate 67,058,692 of NC_134415.1, forward strand.
GCCCTGAAAAGCTGGAGCTGCAGTTTCTCTGCCAGGACACTGTTCAGAATGGCGTATCTACGTCTGACTGGATGGGCCGGTCATCATCCTTTCCCCTTCTTGGCATGCCCCGTATCTTGTTCAGTGCTTGGCAGCCTGGCTTGTTGTTTCTGGCTGCCCTGCCCCACAAACACTGCTGAGCAAAGGCTGCAGTTCGCAGCAGTCCCAGGCAGTGTGGACAGAGCCTGGCTCCGGCTGAGCTCCCTGGGGTGCTCCGGCAGGAGGGCTGGGGGGGCTGGGGTGGTGCAGGGACACCTCTCAAGTGGCTGTTTGAACCTGTGTCAGCCGTGCTGCCCCGGAGGGAGGAACGACGGGGTGCTGAAATGAAATTGAGGGATTGTCAATCTGTTTCTCAGGAAGCAGGGTTTTTACTCTCAGCACGGTAAGTAATTCTGGTCTTATCTTCCAACCAAATGGAAAAGGAAACTAATATTTAGAAGGTTTCAATGGAAGTAGAAAATATTCTCGCGAATTAAATGGACTGAAGGGTAAGGAGTCTCTGTCAGTGAGTGAGTCAATGTATTCTTAAACTACAGTTTTACGCATAAAAACCTGATGGTTTTTATGAAATGAGATCATGGTTTCTCCCTATTTTGAGAAAGTGCATTCACATACTGAAAAAACAGCAAAGACCAAACTAATGTGCATTACTTGGCAAGTGACAGCAGACAAGCCAGAAGAAAATCCAGTGTGCTGTAATTCAAATGGCAGCTTGGATAAAGCTCTGCAGCTGGGAAGGAAGAGGAGCATGGACAAATACTTGCCATGCATATGCTAAAAAACTGCTACATGTCTTCCACAGCAAAACATGCATTCCCATGTGTCCTCCCCAGTAAGGCGCCACAGGAGCAACCATGGCTTCTGCCATGTGGTTCCAAAGCATGACATGTGTGACTGCACGTGTGCCTGCAAATGCCCCATTTTTCTGCAATGATACAGTTCCAGATTACAGATAATTTAGATAATACAGTAACTAGAGACATATACATATCACCTAGACAGAAGATAAATCCTTTCCAGCTGAGAAAGTTCCCTTTGGACTTCGCCACGTTGCCAGCGCACCAGAGCTGGAAGAGTTCGTGGGTGTGTGTATTGTATGTATGTCCCTGTGTCTTTCTGCAGGACCTTCATCCCTCTCAGCTGTTGAATAGGCATCTTTCAGTAGCACTAAGTTCACTTTGAGAATTAGCTGATAAGTAATCAGGAAAAGACCTTTCTGCAGACAGAGTATGATCTGGGGACTCTCGTCTGCAGAGAGCAGTATCTTAGAAGAGGCCTTCACCTAAAAGATTACAAGTCCGTGACACACTTTCAAGTAGTCCAGAAATTTTCTTTTATTCTCTCATTTGACTTTTGCTTCTCATGCCAAGACCTCATCAATCAAATCTGAGTTAGTAAAATAATTTCCTTTTGAGCACAGAAACAGCAACATGTGAGCTACTTGTAAACACTTCAAGTACCATGAGGCATTTATCTTCTGGGAGGAACTCTTATTTTACCTGGTGGAGATATGCCCACCGCAGATGGTACTCCTGCTGTTCTCTTCTAACAAATCCATCTATCAGGAAACAAAAAATTCTTTAGTAGTGACCATCTCCCTCTTGCACTAACTTGGGAAATTTGCATAGAATCATAGAATCATTTAGGTTGGAAAAGACTTCTAAGATCATTGAGTCCAACCGTAAACATAACACTGCCGAGTCCACCACAAAACCATGTCCCTAAGCAGCTAATCTAAACATCTTCCAAATGCCTCCAGGGATGTTGACTCAACCGCTTCCCTGGGCAGCCTGTTCCAATGCTTGATAACTCTTTCAGTGAAAAATTTTTCCAAACTTTCCAATCTAAAAGTCCCCTGATGCAACTTGAGGCCATTGCCTCTTGTCCTCTCGCTAGTTACTTGGGAGAAGAGACCAACACCCACCTCGCTACAATCTCCTTTCAGACAGTTGTAGAGAGCAATAAGGGCTCCCCTCAGCCTCCTCTTCTCCAGACTAAACAACCCCAGTTACCTCATGTGCTCCTCACAGGAGCTGTGCTCTAGACCCTTCACCAGCCTCATTGCTCTACTTCGGACACACTCCAGCACCTCAATGTCCTTGTTGTAGTGAGGGGCCCAAAGCTGAACACAGTGCTCAAGGTGCACTCTCCCCAGTGGCGAGTACAGGGGCACGATCACCTCCCTACTCCTGCTGGCCACACTATTCCTGATGTAAACCAGGATGCCGTTGGCCTTCTTGGCCACCTGGGCACACTGCTGGCTCATGTTCAGCCAGCTGTCGACCAGCACCCCCAGGTCCCTTTCCAGCAGGCAGCTTTCCAGCCACTTTTCCCCAAACCTGTAGCATTGCATGGGGTTGTTGTGACCCAAGTGCAGGACCTGGCACTTAGCCTTGTTGAACGTCATACAGTTGGCCTCGGTCCATCAATGCAGAATGTCCAGATCCCCTTGCAGAACCTTCCTACCCTCGAGCAAACCAACACTCCCACCCATCTTGGTGTCATCTGCAAACTGACTGAGGGTGCACTCACTCACCTCATCCAGATTGTTGATAAAGATCTTAAACAGAACTGGCCCCAATACCGAGGCCTGGGGAACACCACTCGTGACCAGCCGCCAACTGGATTTATTTAACTCCTTTCACCACAACTCTGTGGGCCTGGCCATTGAGCCAATTTTTTCACTCAGAGAAGAGTACTCCTGTCCAAGCCATGAGCAGCCAGTTTCTCCAGAATGCTGTGGGAAATGGTGTCAAAGGCTTTATTAAAGTCCAGGTAAACTACATCCACAGCCCCTCCCTCATCCATGAAGTGTGGCATCTTGTCAGAGAAGGATTGCAGAAAAATTTGCACATTTAAAAAACATCTTAAAGGCAACTGAAATGAAGAACATGACCGAGAAGAATATTCCCTTAGGATGCCTGTCTCTAAGCAATGCTGAGGACTTCTCCGGAATCCTGTATGTGGTGCCAGCCACGTGATCTCTGAGAAGATAAATCAGAACTGAAGGAGTTTGTAGATGGATGATGGGAATGCGCAAAGTCTCAGAGAAGCTTACATATGTCAGAGAAATCGAAAAGATTGAAATTGTTGACTGTAGAAAGGAGACTAATAAGAAGGGATACAATATAAGTCTGTAGGATAATGAAAGATCTACAGATGATAGATATGGTGCACCACTGCTTGTGCAGCAGCAAAGGAGCGTTCAATGAATGGAGAGGCAGCAAACTCAAAATTGGCATCCATAACTGGACTGTGGAATCAGTAGTCAAGAACGTACAGAAAATGAAAAAGGAATAAGTAATTTTATAAGCATCAGGAATATGCTTTTTGTCTGCTGGCACAGTGTAGCACCTTCCCATTACCCAGCGTAGACAAAAAAAATGAAACTAAACAAAAATCTGCAAAGATGTATTATAAACACCATGTTCTACTTTGCATTAGTGTATTTATAATCTTTTGGATTTAATAACTTTATTAATAACATTTGATTTGCTTTGAGGAAGAAATTTCTTCAGATGATGATATGAAAACATGGCTAGAAGTGCTCATGCACACTCTGAGTAACACAATATCTCCTCTCTGAGTCTGAAGTAAATCCATTTTGATATTCTGTAAATACATCTCAATTGTCCTAGGAAGATGCTATTCCTTCAAAAATGGTTTTGTTTCTCTGAATGTTCACTGAAGAAAATGTGCAGAAAGGGGGGACTATTCAATCTACAGTATAATTGCTACCCAAAAAAAGGAAAGCAAGGCAGATAATGATGACCTTGGAAAGTGTTTTTTTTTTTCTTTTTTATTTGAATGCTTAACAATAAATGATGATCTCTGCCTTGATTGGAGGACCGTGGAGTATTCTGATGGCACTGTCAGATGGCAGAGTCTGTCATCCTTTTTAATAATTTGCAGCATCTCAGTTTTTTTGTGGAAAGAAGCATACTAGCATCACAGCAGAGCCAGAAGAATTTTTATGCACAAAGTTATTTCTACAAGGTGGCCCAGCACATTTCACGGAATAAAAGAAATCTTTACAAGGTGTATGCAGGGCGAATGGAGAAAAGAAAGACTGTGATCTTCACTGAGAAATTAAAAACTAGCATGATTGAAAAACATTTTGCAATTATTAATTGTTCTGATACAGCATATCTTGCAGAAGCGCAGCAAGATCAGAGCCTAATTGTACTAGAAGCTATACAGACCTGAAGAAAGAAGACTGTCGGTGCCCTGGAGACTTTACATGCTAACTAGATTAAACAGACAGAGAATGGGGAAAACATATGTTATTATCTTACTTTTACAGATTAGGGACTGAGGCACACGGGGCTTAATTGAACAGCTGAAGCTGTGTTTGAGCCAAGAGCTGAACACGGATCTCTAGAGCCCCATTAAAAACAAGACCAGCATTCGTAACCTCAAACTGTGTTGTCAATGTAACGATTGCAGCTAAACAGAAGACTTAATTTCAGGTCTCCAAAGAGCAATGTTAAAGTAACTTTTACATATTATCCCAGTAGTGCCCAGAGACCCCTTGTCTGGCTGAGGACTCTGTTCTGCTGGACACTATATAAACTTAGCAAAAAGGATGCTCTCGGCAAACCAAATGACAAAATACAACTGGGGAACAGTCTCTTCACATATAATCCTATAGATAAAGGAGTTCATTTCCTTAGTAGTTATGCACAAGGGTTGCCTGTAGTCTGTACTTAGAGCAGTTCTTTAGTATGTTATTCCTTATGTTCATTGTACAGCCTGATCGAAAGCATACTCTTATTTTTGGGATTCTTTCCCCTGCCTTTTTGCCATTTCAGACTTCATTCGACAAATACATGCTGAATCATGTTGTGCTTGTGTGGACAAAAAATCATCTAGCATAATTTTGAAGTTTTTGAAGTAGAACATGTCCTCAGCTCTCCTTTAACTTTTTAGTCCTGTGCTCTAAAGGGTAGGAGTTAGTGTGTTCTCATCCATAAATTTGATTATCTTCTGTTAGTAAGTCTGGGTTAAAATGAAGACTGATAGGCATAAAGTAAAAGTATAAACAATGTTTGAATTATTTTGCTGTGATGTTGTCAGACATTTAGTCCTATTTGGGAAAAAAAAATTGGTGTTTTAATGAAGATCCAACCAAGATTGTCACTGATTTCGGAGGGTGTTCAAGCTTTAACAGGTAGCCCTTAGATGGGCAAAAATTCAGCTAAAGCATTGCATTTTCTTAGTCTGATTTCTTTTATATAATATAACATAGTATAATAACATATCTAATGATGTCCTTAGTTAGAAAACAGTTGTGGGTACAGTTCAGACACAAAAAAGACTGTTCTGAGTCAACTGCTTGTTATCCCTTGATGCTCCCCTCCTAATGCCTTAAACATGTATTACCTTCTTCTCTGAATCCTATGCATCTTTACATGGTGAGCTTCAGCATTGTGCTGAGAAACACAATTTTCACATTTTTACGTCAGTTCTTGGGACTGAGGAGCTCTGGGGATGCACACACCGCAGGTTTGTAGTCAGGAGGCTTTTCTGTAGCATAGGTGGCTGAAAGGCATATGTTTCTTCCACCTGAAGTTATCTCGGTGAGACACGAGCGGAACTTCCAGAGGTGACCACGTGGGTATGAGTGGCTGGAATCAGACCTGACACCAGTGGGTGTTCACAGGTGAGTTACAGACCCCACTGCTTCTGCCCAAGCAGTGTCCTGGGCATGCCACCCAGCTGGACTGAGCTGGACCTATTGCTGCATTGATGAGGGTGTCCTTTCAAAGGCAGATCTGCCAGGGGCTGGAGTACTAGGAGTCAGAACAATCCCCAAGGCCATGAGCCGCTATCACTGGAGTGCTTCCTGGTACATAGTAACGGGCATTTTAAAGAGAGATTAATGTGCCACTCTCCATCAGCTGGCATGCTACACTGGGACCTGTATCCTCCTCCGTGTCGTGGGGGCAAAATAAAAGAGTTGCCACACCACAAGACAGCAAGTATGAAAGAGAGGAAGTGCATCCCAGCAGTCCCCAGCAGTAAGATTTCACCAGACCCTAGCTATTTACCTCTTACCTAATTCTGATGCTTGGTTTTTCCTAGAACTGTGTTTAAATTTTTCATCTTTCAAACAGGCTTGCTATGTTCTTCAGCCTCAGAGCAGTAGGAACGTTGCACCCTCCAGCCCCCATGCAGTCTGGCTAATGGCGAAATTGTTCCTGAGTGGGTGAAAAATTCAAGTCAGGTCACTTCAGGTTCTTGCAGTATAATACACTACATCATAATGAAAATTCATCTCATGTTGTGAACCGTATTGACGTGCTAAAATCAACAAAATGCTGTCAGGGAATGTTCTTTGAGGTTATCTTTAGATTGAATCTGCTTGGACTTTTGACACCTACTCAGCAATTTCTCTTGGCACGCAAGAAACATCTTATCAAAATGCTGAAAACGTTTAGTCAGTAACTAATTTATTCCCTTGTAAATGTCTTTGCTTCCTGATTACTCTTCCTCTCTCTCTCTCTCTCTTATTTACTGTTTGGATGATCAAATATATTCATGTAATAGGCAGGAGGGGATGTTCTTGGGAAGGAGATACAACATGACCTGGAGCAGAGCTTATCTCTCTGTGTAACAGGACAAAGATTTTCCTTTAAATAGTCTTTCAGTAAGTTCTATGCCTTTGGTATATTAAGTTGTCATTTGTTACTACAGTAAGGTTATGTGCATTTGTTTTACATAGATATGACCTGTAATTTTGCCTACTGATGGGCAAACTAGCAGTTTTTAAGGAACTTTATACTTATGCATTACAAGTACATACATTAGTGTGTTATTTAAAATATTCATTGTGACAACAGTACATGCTCATGCTTCAGTTATTTTTCTTTTGAAACAGTTTCAAAAACAACACATACGCTTTTATGTTTGCACAGATGAATATTTGTATAAGTGCTGATGTCGAAACAAATATGTGTATACATATCCAACTCTTGCAGAACAATCTATCTATCCTTATAAGTTAAAGGTGAGTATGTATTAGCAACCAGAGTAGTACCAATCAAGATGACAGCTTTGTGACCCTCTCTTTACACCTATTCATATATTCATACAAAAATAGGCAATCTGTTTCATGAACATAGTAGAAGTTGAAGCCATGTGAACCATTTCTTAGTATAAATTGTAGCACATGACTGCCCAAAGCATGTAACTTCTCACACAAGCTTATAACCTTACATGAAGTTTGGAAGCTAAGCTTAGTTTAAGAAACAAGTTAAAATTAAAAAGGAAAGAAAAGGTGGTACACACAAACAAATGACATATCCCACATGTGCAAGGGATCTAAATAAAGCCCGCTGTTTGGGAGCACAAATCCACATAGGGATGCACACACGGAATTAGCACACGTACGAATGAGACTATGCGGGCTCACACCTACAAATAGTATCATAGCCTCAGCTGCAAACTGATGACTTTTTCCGGAATATAGATTTATCACCTAGTTAGTCATTAGCACTCTGCTTAAATAATTGCAATTCAGCACAGTCAGAAAATATAACCACACATTCTCTCCAAATCTCCAAGCTGTCTTGCCTTTGGATTTTATTTCTGCAAGCGCTTGTTTCATGTATTCTTTAACACTCTGACCCTCCCTACTCAGTCCTTGAACTACTTCAAGACAAAACAACACAAAACTAAATTCTAAACAAAAGATAGTACTACTCAAGTACACAAAATATTTCAAAAACAAAAATACAACAGAGATATAACTTTTCTGGCTGCCAAATCCCAGCAGGAAACCTAATTTAGGGCTTTAGCAGAGCAGCCAAAATATTTACACTTCAGTCTGAAGGTGTGAACACGCAGATACATTTCCAAGGACGAAAGCAAGACTGTAAATTCTGAGCCCCTGGGACCTGCTACAAAAACAAGTCAGAAAATTCTCCTTAAATGTCGTTTCTGATAATCATGAGAAAAGTAAGTATGGTATGAAGGTTATAAAGGAAAGTATTCCTTTTCCATAATTGGTAAGCTTACTCTCGTAGAGGCAATCCATTCCAGAAAGAGTTCAACAGCAGTCAAGAACATACTTATTTTGAATAATTATAATACTGGACTTCACCTAAAAAGTAATAATGCCAGAGAATGAGAGATGTACCACATGAAAGGTTTTAGATCTCACCATACACTGCATGTGAGTTTAGTAGTATACCCCTGTTACAGAATCAAAAGAGTACAAACCCTTTTGGTGCAACAAGGTTGAAGCGACAAAGACAAGTCTTTAAAGTAAGTGACCAGCTTTATGTGACTCTTTCTTCCTTAGCCCAGCTAGCTTTATTGCAAGCAGGCATTGTACTCAAACCTTATTATCTCCAGATAGGATTTGTTGTGGTTGGTAGCCAGGAGAAGCAACACTGCACTAAAGCAGAGTGGAAGAGGAAATCAAGAAGAATACCATCCTCGTTTGAATTTTTCTTGAATTCTGCTTTATATTCCTTGTCCTTAAAGAACACGGTGCTATTTCCAGACCTAACCTCATCAGGAAAGACTTTGGCCAAAGAACCCCTCAGCACATGCAAATTGAGACCCTGGCCCTCCGAGCAACAGTGCAGACAGCTCTCTGCTCCTGCGTGGAGGGCATTGCCTTTGCTTTTAGGCTTTGGCTCATGTGGTTTCCAATACAGGAATAAAGTCTGAGGCTTTTTCTTTCTTTAGCTTCTTAGCTCGTTTGTTCTCTGGAGCAGTGAGATTTTAAAAACAAAGCCAAAAGTTTTGTCTCTGTAAAAAAAATCCCCCTGCTGGAATGGGTTTACTGAGTAGCACATGCATTATTATTTCATTATAATACTTCTCTCTCCACCTCTCTACTCCATTGTAGTCAGGTTCCCTGTAACTGTTCTTGTTTTAATACGTTCTCGTTCTTCTCCATCTTCCTCTGTAATTGATTTTTCCTCCTTCCTGTTTCCTTCCTTAACAGAGTGGGGACTCACTGGCACTTTACTTTGTATGAAACTTCCAGATATACCATATTTGCAAAAGTTCCTCTTTGTTAGGAACAGGGAAGTCAGCTTTCCTTATTACAGCTTCCATTAATTGTGCTTCAGCAGGTCACAGGAAAGCTCAGGATATGTGCACAGAGTTGACTCTATAAATCAGTAGTAATGGAGATGAAATCTTCTTCTGGAGTCTCCTAGAGAGAAGTGATTGCAGCAGTAAAATATCATCTTTGCAAGAAAAATAGTGTAATAATAACTTTGTGGGATTTCATATTACTGCTGTAACTTGGAGATGAGCACTCCAGTGCATCAAAACCTTTAATAATGTATGTGTAGGTGGCAAATTACCCATAAAGAACCTACTGAATTGTGGATAATGTTCATTTTATATTCTCAAAGATAACCTAAGCCTTTGGGTAGATGTCATCTCATGCCCCATGCTCATGACATCAAGCAGGAATATTGAAAGTACAACATGCTGACCACTTCCCTGAGCATAAGCATTTCTCCTCCTGCGAGCAGTACGAATTCCTACGGAGGCAGGGCATGAAGCACTTTTATTAAAGGCATATTGGGACAGAGTAAGCTTAACTTCATGTCAAGGGCCTGCATGAGTCTACCATACAAAATTTCTGTGCTCTACATTAGAAGAAACTTCTTACTCGAATCACTTTGGTGTCTGATGAATCAGAAACACGAATCGGAAACACAGAAATGAGAGGGAGGCCTGCGATCCAGCCTCTTTACCTGCAAATGTTTTGTACCAAGTAAAGCAATAACCATTAATGCAGCAGCTGAATTCCTGCACTCCCTGTTTCACCCACTGGACACCGAACATGTTCCTTAGGAACATTTGATTGTTTCATGTGAAGTGAAACAACTCTAACAGAAAGGGTTAAATATCACAAAAGAAGCAAAAGCGTTCATGCTCAGTCCAGCGCAGTTCTTTATCTAGCAGGACATCTTAAAAACAATTCATGCAGTACGATGTTAGAGCTTTTGCTTTAAACTGACAGCTGGGTAGTCACTTGTATTGATAGAAAATAAACAGCCATGAGCTTGCATGAAAGTGAAACCTCCCCTCACCCCTCTCAAACCTCCCCAAGCCCCAGGTAGGACTGTATTCATCCCTTCATTGATTCAGGGCCAAGACTTTTATGTAATCACCTGACAAAAATATTTCATTCTATCTGAAGTGATTTTTGGAAAAGACACAATGTCCCAGCGTGGCAAGACTGTAAGATTATCAGTCTCTTACGTAAGTTTCAGATATGCACACACCTTGAACTTCTGTATCCTCCCTTTCCTTGAAGCTCGCCACCTCCTATAATCCCTCACCTCTTCCTGCTGGGGCTCTCGGTCGCTGGAGCTGCCCGTTTGGACCAGACCTTTCCCCAGCCTACGCGGCTCAGCTCGGTGCAGCGGTGCCATCTCTTTTGCCAAGCAAAAACGGAGCTGCCAGTGACCGGCTCCGTTACAGAGCACCAGGCTGCAAAACGACTGCCTTGCTTCTAAATGAGGCAGCAGTGTCTTCTAAACCACTCTCCCTTTCGTCGCTGTGTAATTGGAAAGGCAGTATCAACTCCATTAGTTGTTACAGATGCAAATAGAGCTGGAGAGTCAGGCCAAGGTTGGAATCAAACTAATCACAGCTGTGCTGGCTAGGTAGGTCTGCCAAAGAATTTATATCTTGGCTTTAAAACTATGCTGTTAGCGGCAGTATAGCGTATATTCTCAGGACAGAAGGATGTTACAAAAATTAAAAACCCATTTGGCTATTTTTAAGTGGCAGAACCAAAAAATCTGTCAACAGATTACTCTTTTCTGGATCATAGTACAGAAAAACTGATGCTAAAATGATTGTAAATGTTTTGAAAAAAATTACTCATATGCTAGTTATTTTCCTAAGGATTATCATTCTGAACATTTTATATGTGGAGAAACAATAGACAAATTCATAGTTCTGAATAGTCACACAACATTCTGGGAAGAAATTAAGACATTTTCTTTGGCTTTTTCTATTTGTTTCTTTATGGTGTGCAGCAAGAAACCCTGGAATATATTAATATGATCCCTAAATGTAATGCCCTTAAAAGCATTAGAGGATCGTTACGAAAGATATTCCCAATAGTTCAAAATCCTCCGTCACTCTGAGGGTGATGGAGCACTGGAACAGGCTGCCCAGGGAGGTTGTGGAGTCTCCTTCTCTGGAGATATTCAGGACCCGCCTGGACAAGGTCCTCTACAACCTACTGTAGGTGAACCTGCTTCGGCAGGAGGGTTGGACTAGATGACCCACAGAGGTCCCTTCCAACCCCTACCATTCTGTGATTCTGTGATTCGGTAATTTGCACAATGCATAACAAATCCAATACAGTAAGTGAGTTACTAAATATAATGAACTTGAGAGACTTGGCAAGCTCTTTGTACGCTGTGCTTGGCAGGCAGGTTTTGTCGTTGTCTCCTGCTAGGGACCTTAGTGTGTTTATTGATCTTAGTTTGTAATCCCGAGGTCAAACTACAGCTGCGTGGAACTGCACCTTCAAGTCACTCAGAAATTGTAGCTGAAGCAACACAGCAGGACACAGTCTCTCAGCTGTGCTTTCCACCAAGAATTTGTGAGCTCCAGGGTCCTGGCCACCAGCTGGCCGACTCCCAGATGAACTTCAAGCTCTTCTTCAAATGCGCTGCTACAGGGAATATTTCTTTCCATACGTGCCTCTGTTATACTCACATAATGATGTTCAGCCTGGCAGCAGCTTCCTTCTCTGAAGTGTTTTGGGACTGGCCACTGGGCAGGCCTGAGCAGTTTGCTCTGTACATTTCCTTGCTGATTCACCAATAACTAGATCTACAGCAAGGCAGGTCTCTGAAAGTTATGTGCTCTCCTTGGACATGGGCTGCTGGGAGCAAAATCAAATCAGAAACAGGATTGATTTTTCCTCAGTTAATGTCTTCATTTCAAGGTGCGTGAGTTTTTAAGTGTGAGGTTTAAAATCTTGAGCATGGAACTGTCTCATATCAGCGGAAGAAAAGAAACAGCCTCTCAAGCAGACCTGCTCTACTGTCCCCTAAGGAAAATGCCTAAAATATTGCTAACAACAAGAATTTCTAGACCTCCCTGTACAAATTAGATCTATCTGATTTCAAAACCAACAGAAGGAAATATACTTGCCCAAAATGTTCAATCAGACTTGCACAGCTCATTGACTGTCTGCTAGACCCTTTGAGCTGAGAAGACCACCATAAACAGCTGTGCCTGCACGCTTCTATAAGCTAAGGAGTAACTAGGCACAAATAGGAGCTTGTGCATGAGTAAAGTCTTGAGTAATATCTTGAAATATGATAATCTATGCTAACATAAGTTGTGGAAGAGAAAATATGTCTTGTTCAGTACTTCCTTGTGCAGGAGACCTGCTTGGAGCCCTCAGAGGGTTTAATGTAACTGCCTTGAACTCTACTTTTCTGCTGTTGCTTTGAGGTTTTTTCATGTATCCTTTCTAGCTGCCTGAAGAGAGCTCTGAAAACCTCTTCCAGAGATCCTCCTGTCTTCTTGTCACTGTCCCCCTGCCAGAGACAACCTTCCATCCCGTTCGGAGGGCTCAGCTTTTGTCAGCAGGAGCTGTGCAGGCCAGCCCAAGTAGTGGACACTTCTGGATGGGGACAGGCTAAGGCAGGAGCCACTTCCCCAACAGGGCCACCCTTTTTAGTGGTAACTGACTACCTGGGGGAAACGGGCTAAAATGGTGACCTAGGAAATGAAACAATCTTCTGACTGGAAAGTGAAGAGTATGTGCATGTATTTTTGAACGGGGCTTTAATCATCGATTCTATACTGGTGGGAGTTTTGCTTGCATAAGCAAGTATGCAACATCAGGTCCACGTGCTCACATGAACTGAAAATACGAACTGATGCATACGGTACTTCACTGCACCATTAAAAGTCACACAGCCATTTGTCTACAGATCAAATTGCTATTTCTGTTGTCTTTTGAGTTGAAAACCATGAACAAGAGTGGACTTGTGGTTTGTTTCCCTGTTACTTTCAGTAAAGAATTATCATAAAGCCTAGAATACTGTAAAAATAATTTCACATTTATAAGAAAATTTTAATCACCTTTGGACTATTGTTTTAAAGAAGTTTCATAATTCAGAAATTTCACATCTTATGAAGTCATTGAGAATTTCCTCAAAATAGAAAAGTAGGAAAAAATTTGCTTTTTTGTCCTAAACAAGACTTTTTTTAGTCACCTGAATCTTCAGTTTTAAAGTGGAAAAGCTTTGGGTTTTTTAGTTGTTTCAATTTCATTTCCAGTTTTTATTACACCTGTAGCTGGAATGATTTTTTTGTGTTTATAGTAATGACTTTAAAAATACTACCTTGGGATGCAAATGTTCTTTTCCATTCTCTGCATGGTCAATTGCATTTTGTATCCTAAACTTTATGGAGGTAGTCTTATGATTAAATAGATTTAAAGAAAGAGCATGCACCTGGCTGTATGTAATATGAGGCTGACCGAATGATGTTGATGATGTAAACTCAGAAGGGAAATGATAATGTGCATTAGTGCATTACATTCCCTACCCATTGGCTGTGTTTTATTTCATCTGCAAACAAGTAAATATGGCAGGAGATACATCTTGCCCAGCTCCTGAAATGAACTCTGCCAGCAGTACCCCTGCACTGACTTTGCTGCTCACAGGTTGTCAGGAGTGAGACATCATCTCTCGATGAAGAGCTTATATGAAGCCCAGGGGCCCATCCTGGCCTACTTGTCCTGCAAAAAGATGAAAGAGAGGCACAGGCTCTTGAGAAAAGGAGTCCTCTCTTTTCACAGTCCTCTGCATCCCTATCCTCAGAGCTGAAGTCACCGAGGAAAGTCAAATCCAGCATCTCCTGCAGGCTCTGAATCACAGGGCACCAGCAAGCACTTCTGTCCTGCACCATGGGGGTGGACCATAGTTGCCTGATGAGTAGAGGTGAACCTATGAGGTCAGATGTATGAGGAACTCACCTCAGCCTTCATCCCGAGGTCGAGTTAAAGCTGTTGGGAAATATTTTCTCGTTCAAAAAATGTCATATTGAAGAAAACCCAAAAATCTCATGCTGGGTGGTTTCCTCTGCCTCGGTGTTTTCTGATTCTGAGCCAAAACAACAAATTTGTTTTGCTTTTCTTTTATTGTATTGTAAGGAATAGCAGAGCAAAAGTATGCATATTGCAAAATAATCTGAGTTCTCATGAGAAATTATTTTTTCCACTTTTTCAGGTCAGTGTGCTCCTTGTGACATTTCACTAAAAATCCAGGCTCTTGACTGGCATCTGTTTGAAATGAAACTGCAAATCTAGCCACCACTGATGAGAACTGTGATGCTGGTTGTTCTTATCCCATTCAGAGCACCTCTGTGGATGACATCACTGAGTGCCTAAAAGACCTGACATCATCACAAAATTGCATTCTACCGTCTACTGCAAAAATACATCATCATTATTTCTGTGGTCTCTAAAGAGAAATTGATTTTTTGTGCCTCCTGTGGACACTGCAATGCTATTTTAGTGTGATGCTTTTATGTCTGTAGCAGCTGATTGCTTTGACCCTGAAGTCCTTCTTGCAGTGCTGCTGACTTGCTGAATCACAGAGTTCATTCACAGCCTCTTGCCAGAGAATAATATGCTGAATGCAAAACTTGCTATAGCAGCAATATAAAAAATGAAATGAGATAACACAATAATAAATATAACATAAAGCAAAAGAAAATAATAGAAAAGGCTTAGAATAATAATAAAAGACCTGTCAAGTTCAATCAAATGTCAATGGCAGTGTGACTTGTTATGCCACAAGTTTTAAGTATTGCACTTCATTCCTGAACTGTTCATATGAAACCTTTCTCTGGCTTCCCCTGGTGATTCAGTGATGATAAGGACACTGAAGGCGGGGAATTCAAGCCTGATTCTTGCATCACCTTTAATTTCTCCTGTGGGGCATGAAAAATTCAGAATAGCATAAAATAGCTATGGAGGGATGGAGGTTCCTGAATTCCACTTGTGTCCTTGTGTCCAGTGGGTGAGACTTCTGTACTGGGAATTCAAGGGTTTGCATGCATTCAGATTTTCTCCTTGGCACTTCTGCCATCTGAGGGAGTCACCCTGACCTGCTTGCTTAGACCACATTTAATACAGCACACATCCGATGGGCTGCTGACCTTCACCCACATGGAGATCAACTCTCTCTGAAATGGAGCATGTAGTTTCTTTTCTTGAGTTAACTCTTCTAAAAAAGGAGCTTGGAAGAAGGTCCTCGCGTGCTCGTTGAAATCAGCCTGGTGCGCAGCTGGAGCACCCCAGAGGCAGCCACCTTTGATCCCCAGCTGCCCCTCCAAGAGGGATGGGGTGAACTTGCCCAGTGGGATGCAGCCCCCACCCCAGTCCCTACCAGAGGGTCAGCAACACGTCCTGCTTAACTACCCCATGGTCAGGGGGTAAGGGAGCAAGGTGGGAGGGCAGCCAGGGAAAGAAGGTGGGAACACTGAGATGTGCCGTGATTTCTGTACCTCCAAATCCCTAGCCTATACCTTTCTCTTTCTGCAAATTTTTCTGAGTTACTTGGCCTTCTCCATACAGGTCAGGGGGAGTCTGGGTGACGAAAGCAGGACTTTGAACCTTGTTAAAGGCACAAGGCTTGTGACCCCCAAATCCTGTTGAGCATCAAGGCATCAGTTTCAGCGTGCTTTCCTGCTACTGACAGCTATAAATGGGCTCCTGCACAAGGTTGCCACACTACCTTGCTCTCTGTTGGCTGACATACGAAGTGCAAAATTCATCATGGACAGTAAGACCTCCAAGTGCTTGAGTGCACTTGGATAACTCCCTGCCCCGCAATAATTTCAGAATTTTCTTAAACTGTTGCACCAATCAGATTTTCAAACCATGATAGAAGTCTCATTTCTTTTTATTTCCTCCTGTTGTGTAAGTGCAGCAAGAAACAGTATTTTCTTATGATACTGCAGTGAATACAACCTGGAAGTAGAGAAGCATGAAACTCAGAGGGAGAAATAAAGACGAGAAAGAATTTTTTCCAGTCACTACTGAAACAGAAGATTATTGAGTTTCCAAAGGATTCTGGCTTTCAGACCCCAAATAAATCTTTTTTTGTTTTTGACATGTCATACAGCTGAAAGAAAAGAGACTGCTAGGTAATAATGGATAACTGGCAGACTGGTAGGTACAACTTGAATTCCTCTTTTCAGAGAGATTATTGGGGGATCAAGGACTCTGTACACCAGCCACAAGTGCGATAGCCCATTAATTCCATTTTCAGCCTTACCTTCTCCTCCCGAGTGGGTTCCTCCAAGATGCTCAGCCTTCCCTTGGCACAGCCCGTGGTGACCCGGGCAGCCCCTTCGCTTCGGTGACTTGGCCACTTTGGGGCATGCAGCTGGCACAGACCCCATCATGCCCCTAAACGCACTGCCAGGCATGGCAGGCTGGGGGGTGAGACCCCCGCTCTGAACTCCATCATGCCCCTAAACGCACTGCCAGGCATGGCAGGCTGGGGGGTGAGACCCCCGCTCTGAACTCCTCGCCAACTTAACAAGGGAGGCAATAAGTCAGGGCTTCTTCACAGATGGACTGGGAAGGGTGAGGAAGGAGAGGCGGCGCAGTCCTCTCCCACCTCATGGACTGCTCGGAGTTTCCAGTAATGTGGTTGTCACACTGTAACGTCACGTACGTACAAAAGAATGAAGCACACTTTGATATGCAGGTAACTACTTAAGGATGCAGTAAGACCATTGAAGTCAGATTCTTGCCAAAAGCAGCACTTTTACCTCATCAACTCTTAACATGGGCTCACAGCCACTAAGTGCAATCCAACTCTTACCATGCCTGAAGTCGGATAATGCCTTATGTGCTCACAAGCTGTTTGACACGGCCTGCATTGCTGCTGCTTTTGAAACTGGTGGATTGGGATGGACGTCTGCTGTGCCTCAATGCTCAGCAATCACAATAGCAATCACTCCCCCTCCCAAAGAAGCACAAACTTTTTTTTTCTGTGGGGTGGCAGCTTTTAATTGAGATTAAAGACTGAGCTTAAGCTGTCTGACACCAGACTGCATTCAAGAATGTAGCATAAAACAAAACTGAGTTTGTGATGTTACTCCATCTCAGCTTCTGATGCTATAAAACAAATACAACATGTCAAGCTTTAGAGCAATTCTTGAAAGTCTTATGTGGCTCTTTTTCAGGCACTGCTCCTGTCAGCTTCCATGAGTTTTAGGATTTGGGCTTTCTCTTGCACGTCACGTGTTTTCAGATGAAACACAAGTTTCTAGACAGACATGTTCATAATCTTACTTGAGGAGGAGGGGACTGCCTTTCTTTTGCAAGAGTAAGAAAAAGAAGGAAAGGTGGAAGGGAAAACACCACGTTAATCGAAGATTTACTGTCACAAGAAGTAAGCAGTGCTATTTTAGGAAGCTGCTCAGACACAGGATTCCCTTAGTCTCTTAATTCATTGGAAATAAGTCGTTAGCTAACCCCGCTTTTGGTGTGGCGGTCACACTGGGCAATCCTCTTCTCTGCACACATGCGAGTGGTGACCCTGAGCTGCAATGAAAGCCACCCCGATGTTTGGAGGTGTAAAGGGGTATAAATGACTCACTAATCCTTTAATACTTCCGTTCACAATGAGGCTCAATTCTAAATGACTATGACATGATCCTTTTTTGAAACGGAAGAGCTGAGTCCTTCTTGTCTGCTCCCCACCGCCTCTGTTGCTGCTGTTCTTATACTCTGAATAAGAAGGCAGCTGTGGAGAAGCAAAGCAAGGAATAGAAATTCTTTAATTTGTTCCAGATACGTCTGATGAGACTCTACCTCTCACCGAATGATCTTGCATGTGTAATAATGGGTGTCAGTGTATCAATCAGCTGAGGGGGCTGGAATACAGTCAGGCTTCTACTGCACATGGAAAATCTGACAATGAAGTTTGCAGAGGAGCTGGGCTGGTCTCTGTGGGACACAGTCAGAGCTGAGTTATGCCTTACGGAAATACAGCATTGCCTCCCCGTCCCACGCAGGGGGTGCGTGACTATCTTCCACACGCTGTAGGAGAGGGAGAATGGGATCATGCTCCAGGACTTGCTAGTTTGGCTGTGCTGTTGAGGAAAATTAAACAGACGGAGCAATGGCATAGCTGCTGTGAATGATGATGCTGAAAGAGTCCTAGTCTGCCCGAGTTGCCCGACCACGGTCTCACAGAAACATCAGAATGAGCACACCAGGAAAAGAGATCCTGGTCATCTAATAAAGACGACCGCACAGATGAAATCAGACAGACCCAGGCTGGGATTTAACCACGTTGCCAAAGCAACCTGCAGCCTGTAACCATCTGAAAACAAATGTATGTAGTGTTCATGATGACTCCTGCCAATGGGGAGCCTGGCAGGAAACCCCAAGGGAGGAAAGCCTGGATGGAGGAGCCCAGCAGAGTGGCAGCCGCCCATCTTCCCTGGCAGCCCCCACCTGGGAGGATCACAGGGGAGGGCTCCCCCAACACTGCCGGGGGATGTGCTGATTCGGAGTCACCCCTCAGCCTTTTCCTGCCTGTTGGTGGGGCTGCCTCAGGGCAGAAATCTCAGCAAAGATGTAACAGCACCACGGTACTACTTCTGTGAACAGTGACTACGCCTCGAGTGCATGAAGGTGAGTTTAGCCCCTTCTCCCTACCCTGCTATTAGCGCGTGTGACGCCAGACCTGTAGCATATTACAGCAGTGTGTTAAGATACCATAAGTACTGCACTGGGTGACTCAAAAATAGCTAGTGTATATTCAGTGCATCTCAGAATAGAGGCTCATTCCTTTGGAGGTTCCTCTGCTGCCATTTTTAGTTTCTGATGCAAGAATTCAAGGACAGTCTCTCATTGGATCACGAAGGGCAATCTCCTTACACTTTATAGGTAAAGAGAGGTTGAGGTTTTTCTCATTAAGTATAATTATTTTTACTACTGTTCAGATTAGCATGTTCCTGTTTGTCAGACTTTTGATTAGAGATCTAGAGTATGTTTTTAAGAAGTCACACTACCACCACTAACGTGACGTCGCTTTGATAAATGCCATTACTTGGCCAAGTCAATATGACTTTATAGTGCTTGCGACTTGGAGGTTCTTCAGAAACTATCCCTCAGTCGCGTGAATACTGCTTGAAAGTTCTAAAATAATCAGATTCAGATCAAAACTCACATGCCAGCTCAGATCTTGCTGGAGATAACTGAGTTTAGTTCATGTTCTCAAAGAAGGACAATTAGAAATATATGACATTATGAAATACTTCATCCCCAATAGGCATAAAGAAACAAAAAATAATAAGAGTGATAGAGAACAATATATTTCCTTTGAACTCTATATTTATGTGCTACCTTTTACACAAAGACAAACTCAAACCGCAGAATTCTATGATTTAACAAGCAAGAACTGCTCTTCCCACAACCTTGGTATAGTCACCAGCGTAGTGGAAGGGAGCAGACCTTTAACAGAACATCAGAGTACTGTGAGCTTGGATGTAAACTACAGTGTCTCTGAAAGTGTGGGGGAACAGAGACAAGGGGAAACAAATAACCCAAAATAGAATTTGGCCAGGAAATGAGTCTGACTCACTCTCCCAAGAATTACATTGTCTTCTTCTAACTTTTCCTACAAAAGATTAAAATCTAATGGCTCACAAGATGTTGTCTGGTTTTCATTCTCATGATATGCCCTTATCAAGCAGGGAAATTGGCATCCGAAAGGACTGTCAAACACAGGGCAAAAGAAAATGCAGAAAAATTCCAGGAAGTATCTTTTTCTGTTGTATCTGTGCCTACTCTCTCAAAATCAATCCTACTCCCACTTGATGCAGTAGTAAAACCAGCTCTGACGACAGCATTGTAGTGCTGGGCCCTGAGGTTCCTCTCCCTGTATTATTCTGCTGTTGGGAGTAGGGTCCTCTTGCATGCTTCCGTACAGGGACATGCACAAAACTACAGATGACGATGGCAAACACCAAAGCGATTGTGTCACAAATCTTTCAAAAACCATGAAAGGCCTGGAGATATACCTTACATAATCTTTAAAGCTATTTCCAGTGAAGCACTCTCTTTCCAAACGTCTGTACACATTGGCTGAAATCTTCCAAGCACCGTCATTGCAAGGTGATCTTTATGAACATTAATTCAGTAGCTGGATGGCTAATACGGCATTTTGGTCTCTAATAGAGTCCACGTCAATGCTGAAAATAGCAGCCTGAAAGCACCTTATCTTGGAGCCCATATCTGAGTCAATGAAGTAATCCAATTCATTTGTTTGGAGCAGTTTGGTCACTGAGCTGTGAAGGTCTAGCTGAAGCTTCTGAGAATTTTCAGATATTTTAACTGAAAATCCTTTTAATATGTGAGCCCATATGCAATTAAATTCACCTTGTAATATATTCACATCTAAACTAAAACCACTGTGTGTAAATAGAAGGAGTTGCTATACCTTCATAATGGATAACAGTGAACAAAGGAAGAAATTATAACAGTTTACACAGTGTTTTCCTTAAGATGATTGATGGAATAATTTAAGGCCAACCATTTGGATGTGTATTCTTGAAAGTAATACTGTTGCTAGATGGTTATTCTAACATAGAAGACTGTAGACAGAGACGCAAAGATTATTTAAAGTAGGAAGGCTCTTAATCTTAGATTTAGCAACCCAGTTAGATTACCAGAGAGGAAATTGCTCATCTTGGCTTGTGAGGCTCTAGAAATAGCCCCGACCTGATATAACCAGTGCTTAAAAATAAAACTGTTTCCACTGATAGCAGAGAACTTGAGTTATTGGTAGGAAAGGGGGAACCCTTCTGAGGCATCCCCCAGAGTCTGTACCTGGCATGACAGGGATTCCCTACACACAGAAGTTAAAAGGAGACTCTTTGTGGTCCAGTTTGGCTACTGAGAAACAAGCAGTGAAAGAATAAGAATCAGCTGAAAAAAAAGTGCATTAATGATAGAAGACTCTTTCTGTGCAATATTTTTCTCAGGAATTATACTGAAATAGATCAGCTCCTTGCACACTTGCTGCAGAGACGCTGTTTGCTATCACATACCTCTCTCCCAAGGCACCTTCCCTACTACCAGAAAAGTCAGCTATTCACGTCATGTCCTTTCATACCATATTTAATCTATTATTTAGTTAAGCCAAATATTTAATTAGACATTTCAATACAAAAGCAATTAGCAAGCTTCCTATGTACTAAATAATAATTATGAAGCAGCTTAGTAATAGAAGAATGACTAATGAACAACATTTTGTTGAAATTCTATTTAAAGACTTATGTGATATGTTTTAAACAGTTTTGTTTTTGACTCACCAGCCCTGGTTAAAAACAAACAAAATCCTTTCAAATCTCTTATTTTGGGTTTTAATTCTTCTTGTTTTGCAACTGCCAGTGTGTCACTTTGCAACACAGTGACATAACACCAGAACAGCTTGTCATGATGACATTGCATGCCTACATCACAACATTGCAAAATAAAGTTTTTGTGAGCAAGAAAATAGTTTCCAGGGTATTAAAGTGCAATTGCAGGTTCCAGGATGTGGACTCGCCTCGGTAAAATCAGGTTGATCCCATGAAAGCTGAGGCTTCAGCCAAGGCACTTATTTGTAGCAGGATACTTTGTAAGAACAGAACCAGATAAACAGGAAACACTCTCTCTGTCATCTGAATAATAAGCATCCTCACCAGACTTCTGTTCATATAGGAGAAGTCTTGTAATTAATGATTTATGATTATGGGGTTCAGATGAGAGGTATGAACCATGTTGTCTGTTGACTGAGAGGTAAGAGTTAGTGGAGTAAAATGAGGAAGGAGGGACTGAACTGCCTGAGCACAGGGCAGAGGAAGGAGGGAGAAGTAGGCGAGTGCTGAGGGAGGGGCAGCTGAGGCGCAGGACCTGTGAGCTGTGAGTGCCTGTGGCTTCTTGTGTCACTGAAATGGCACAGGAAAAAAGCAGGTAAGGAATTCAGCTCTGCGTCATTTGCCTTATATCCGGTAGCATCTCAGAAAACTCTCCTCCTGGAAGCAGTTTTAAAAAGCACTTAAGGCACTCAAACACAACATTTTAAAGCAATTACAAATGCCAACTTATAAAGGAGTTAGTAGACGTTAACAAAATCTTTCAACAATCAGAGATAACAAAATGCTAGCTATCTTCATTTCATTTCTGCCTCCAGAAATCAGCTTCTCCAACCATCGCACTTCTGTCCAGTCTGCCAACTGCCCTACCCTCACTTTCATATTCATTTTAGCCAAGGAACAGCAAAGAGGTGGAGCAGCCATTTTGTTCCCTTCACATCTAAAGCAGGAAAATCTCACCCGAGTCAAAATTATTCAAGGGTATTCATGCGATCAGCGAGACTGGAGAGAGACAGAGGCCAGAAGCTGTGCTACAAGCTTCACCCACGCTGCCGTCCCTCCACCCTGTCTCTCTTTCTCCAACTCCCAATACCCAAGCACCCCCAGCAAAGTGTAAGGGTTCACCAGCAGGGTGGTGAACTCCATAAAATCATCACTCTGTCTTCGTCTCTGTAGACTTTGCCGCCCATGGATATGTAGCCCGGTTAGGGTAGAACAAGGTCATCTTTACATATGTCTTACCCAGTTTTCCCACAAGGACTACCTAGTCTCCCAGCTGCCATTTAAGGTGGATTTCTAGAGAAGCTATAGACAAAGTCTGTCCTTCTGGTATGATAGTCTTGGTGCTATAAAATAAGAAACTACCAGCTCCTTCCACTCTCAGATGCTCTTTCATTATCACCTTCACAGAAGAGAGCTAGTCAAAACTGAATGCAGGTAAAATTAAGCAGGTGCAGGCAGAAGAGAGTCATCTGTGTGCCAAATGCTGATGTATCTAAGGCTTCTTGCATTTGCATGGCATTCTTGGATGGAGCCTTTGTCTGCTAGAGCAGAAACCAGCTATTTCTTGTGGCTTTGGGAGAGGTATGCTCGAACAGAATAGGATGTCACTTTACAGTCATAATATTATTTTCACTTCAGTGCTTTAAATAATCTGAAAGTCTGCTAGGAAGAAAAAATAAATACAGAAAATTGTAGCCTCTTTTATCCTGCACAGAGTTGGTTAGGGTATATGTCCATTCCTGCGTAATAAGCTTCAGTAAGCTTCATTTTGTTTAGAAGCAAGACCATATACCCTGGAAAAGGCAGCAGGTATTTCCTTTGTGGAACAGGTCTCCTTCCAGAGTTTGAGCCAAATCTCACTGAAACTCCAGCAAACTTCACATTCAGTTTAAATGGGCTCTGTGTCAGGGCAAACTGGTATAATTTTCTAATGAAAGGCCTAACTCACTTAGAAATACCTCCTAAGATAGGAGGAGAGGTTATGTCATACGGTCTGGCTGTGTCCTATAGAGCAAATCAGCCTTTTATCTTCGGAGCTAAACAGAAAGCCGATCTCTCTGATTCATTCTTCCATAATGAGTTACGGAAATACAAACTAGAAACAAAGACTCCTAAGGAGAAAAAAAGGATTTGCTTTTGAAAACTCCTAGCTCATAGGAAAGATAAATGAAGTAGTGTATTAAGTAGTGGCTGGCTAGTAGATCAGCAGATAATCTGACAGGATGCATTCTCAGTTCAGATCTGTGTATCCAAATTTCAGTGAAAAGGACAGTACAAGCCTGGGGACTATGACAGACTGAGTACTGCCAACAGAGAGAGCATGCTCAGTGTGACTGAACACTGAGAACCACAGGCCGGGAAAAGTTGCACACCTTAATGTTGTGTTTAATGGAGAGCAACCTACTGCCTAATCACTAATTCTGGGAAAGCCTGCAACTTCTTCAGGAAAAGAGGAGTGCTGATGTAGGGCTGGACACTGCTTCCACTGATATTAATGGCAACACGTTTAATTGCATCAGTGGGGAAAGGATCAGGCCTTTAGGTGAAGGCATTAAAGTGTATCTACATACTAATGAACCAGCATCAGCAGGGGAGAAAGCCTGTTGTGTGAAAACAGCTAATAGTAAATGCAAGTCCAAACGATGTTCAGCATTTGTTTTTGCAAAAAGACAGGCAAGACATGAAAAACAAGACATTTAGCCAAGGAAAATGGATATTAATTCAGTTCCCCAGCTAGGGCACCTGTGCAAACAATACCATCCCCAGGCAGTTAAAACAGAGAACTCCATAGCTAATAGAGTAATGTTGATTAACACCTGACTGTTTCACAGGGAGTGAAGAATAGATTTGGCAGATTTGCAAAATGAAAGGATGTCACCTAAAAAGTCATTTCACACTCAGTGCTTCTACAAGAACATTCTAGATTTGAATGGTTTTCCTCAGCCAGAGCGGAAAGTTTGACTATTTTTGTGAGGTTAGAAAAAAAGTTTGATTTGGTAAAACTAAATATGCCATGAATATAATTTTTAAACAAACTTTGCTTCTAACCTTTTAAAAATTCCGAGCATTTTTGGTGTAAACCAAGCTAGCTTTTTAACTAGAAAAATATTTTTATACAAGTGGGTATTTTCATAGTTTAAAAACATTCTCCTAATGTTTTTCTAACGTAGAAATTTAATTAAATCAACGGATGCTCATGAGTAATTTCAATATCAATTTTTTTTTAAAGTTCAGTAGAAAGACTTCTCTTCAGGTCAACTGCTCCAAAAAATTCTAGGACAAGAGGTTTTGACAAAGTTCTGACTAAATCAGTTACAGCACCTGGACCCCTTGCTGCAGCAGATTATATCCTGCCGAGACTTTGCAGGTGGTATTCAGCTCTTCCTTGGAAGATTAAATTTGGAAGTGGCCCTTAGAAACCTGTAGGAAAGTGAGAAAATCACATTTTTTTCTCTCTCTTTCTGTTTTTGCCTTTTCTTTTCTCCCAAGAGCAGCAAGTTTCCATGCCCAGGAGCTTTTAGTGTGCAGAAAACATGCTTCATTTGTGTTTGCATTCAGCTCTGGTGGTTCTACTGTAGGAGGGAAATGAACACCATGTGTTGACCATTGATATTAAAAAATAATCCAGGACCTAAAAAAATAGCTGAGAGGCCTGTTCTTATCCTATTGCTAGGAAGACTAGAGGTTTGTGGGACCAGAATAGTTTCTATTTTATATTAGGGTCTGTAACTAGATTGACAGGAGTTAATCAGAACCCTTTAGATGTTTTTAGTATCAGGCACATATATCACCCACCTAGCCTCAGACTGACCTCAGTTTAAGGTTAACTTGAAGTTGATTACAACTTCATTTAAAAGAAAAAGAAAACCAAACCCCTCCAGGTAGCCACCAACAGCTGAGCAGGACAGCAGCCTGTCATGCAGATGGGGGCTTTTCTGAGCCTCTGACAGCCAGATCAAGCCATTCCTTGGCTCCTCAAAGAAGCCTATTCACAGGTCAGCAAAACACAGACGGTTTTATTTACAGCTTGCCAGTATCATCCAGACCAGCAGCTAACTGAGACTGTACTATTTGCATGCTTGATCTTTGCTGAGCTATAAATGATGAGCCCCAAAAAAGTATTTTCCCTCATACACTTACATAGTGCACCTTCTACTTGAATTCCTCAGATTTCCAAGCAGTCACTGAACAGTGCTAAAAGCTCTTTAAAGATTATGGACCACTGAATCATCATGAAATGGTTTTCGAGTGATTTAGGAAAGTATTTTACATAAGAGACTTTATGGATTGAGCGGGAAGAATGTAAGCAAGCCCTTTTAGCACAAGTTGGGAACTAGGAGTGGGACATTAGGATTAAAGCTTGGAAACTCTGGTCGTTTCAATTTGTTCCAATCCCGGCTTTGCCGGGTGAGTCAGAGAAACGCTGCCAAGCAGCTGTGTGAGAGACTACCCTCACAGGAGATAAGGAAACACTGTAGGACACACAGAGTACCTCTATCAGCTTGGTTTCATCACGGCTTAAAAAGAAATTGCAGTGCAGGAACCTACCCCATCTTTTACGTGTGCTGACTTCTTGCAGGACTCTGCTGTTAATAAGGTTTGCAGAGTAGAACAGAGAGAGAATTTACATAAGTCTGTGGATATGGAGATAGATAAATTTGAATTTGATCTGCAGGAGAAAGGAAATAAAAATAGGAGTCAAGAATTACCATGCTAGAAAGATTGCTATGTAGAGCCGTATAAAGCTGCCAGTGGAAGCTAAAAATACAAAACATGCTTAAAGTAAAATAAGCACGAAAGGATCCCACTATAGGAGGACAGAATTATTTTGCTTCATATAGGGAGAGTTTTTGGGGCAAGAATTGAGCTTCTTTATAATTTCCTATATAGAGGAGTACATAAAACTCTGTTGTCCATTCTGTTTACATACTTCTTCATGTTGTTAAGGATCAACCAGAAATGAAGAACTGGGCACTGTGTGGATGAAGAAAAGGAGACAGTCTGCACCCTGAATTGCTTACAGTCAAAACAGACAAGACGGCCAAAAACTAGGGAAAGGAGATAGAAATCTAAGGCAGCAAACACTATGGTACTTTCCTGAGGGCAGGGACGGGAACGTGATAAGCGAAGGGGAAGGGCAAAGCAAAGGAGGGAGGGAGAGAAGCAGGGCAGGGAGGTGGGAGGAGAGTGGAACCATCAGGGGCAAGTCCAGGGGGACTGAAGATGAACAGCCTTGGACGAGGCAGGCATCACAGCAAACAGCTGCTTGGCACCTCCTGGTCAAGACTGCAGAAAAACATTATCAATGTCCATGAGGCTCGTCTCATGTTTTGTGTGGCTCTTTGTTGGCACATATGCCCAGCTATGCCCTCAAAGACCACACATTTGGAAAGATGAGAGGTCTCAGTCCTACAGACAGATATGATTTTTGACTTGTACGTTTCTAAATATGGAAAGAATTGGAGACATTTTTTTCTGTGCATCCTATTCTCCAAAAAAAAGACTTTTGGGTCAGGCAAAATTGCATGGGAAACCCTAGCAAATTCCTGAAATTGTTTTAGCTGGGGAAAAAAATACAAAGGAATATGTTTACTTCCGTTCAAATTTTTTACTTTGACTTTTAAAACAAAAAATTACCTGGATTTATTTTTTAAATTAATTAGATTAAACTGTACCTTCATTTCATTGGGCCTTAAATGAACTTTTAACATATTGACTAGGCCTGAATAGTCATTATGTCGTGTCCCGGATACAATGTGAGTCTAATGCTGTTTGCCAGATAAACAGAGGAGTGCAACGAACAGTTTGCAGTTGTGCTAAGCACAGCAGTCAAAATTTATCTTTAATGCTACCTTTCAACATGTATTTTGCATAATACATTGCTCTTCTGTTTCTTTTTCTAAGGTGATCTAGACAAATGTACACCTGCTCAGTTGATCCAGAAAATTCTCCTCATTCATCACCGGGTATGCTTACTTACCCTGCCCTCAAAACACACACAGTTAGCTTGCTTTCAGCTTTTCAGATATTGGACCTTTCCACTGAAACACTGGAGGAAACAAAACTGGCTGCCTGTTACTCCGCAGGCTGGCTGGTTCAAGGTGAGAGGAAAAGGAGCCCTGGAGTTAAACTCTTTCTATGGAAATTACCTTTCCAGAAACATTTTTGCATAGAACATGGGGGGTTCCTTTGAAGCATCTCAGCAGTCCTCTATTTCCATGGTCTCACCCAAGCAAAGGAGCAGCCTTTGAGGAACAATTTCCAGGTTTGGTTTAACTGTTAAAGACAATATCCTAATTTGCACCCAGGAATGAAATCAAAACAGAGCGTAGCACAGCACAGACCGCAGCAAGCCAGCAACAGCATGCTACTCCAGCTGTAAGTAACCCTAACCCGTAGCCAAACTATGCAGGGCCCACACCATGCTCTGCACTTGGCACTGTAAATAGGCAATCTAATGGGTGAAGAATTTGCAATCTAATTTTAGATGTGCTGCTACAATGAGAACAATTAACATGGTGATTATGGACTAAGGGAGTATGAGAACCACAACCTTCACCTCAAAAGGTAACTTGTTGGGTCTGGCGCAAGGAATGTTTTGTTGTTGTTTCTATTTGTTTTAAAGATATCATTGAGTAAACTTGGGCCTCATGACAATAGAAACAAGCTTTCTTGGGTGGTGGAAGGAGAGGGGAACAATGTCTCTGTGAGTAAGACTTCAAGAGCCTTTCCACTATGAACAGGTTAGGGACAGGAAGAAGAGGTCACCCACGTTCAAATCAAGCATGCAGCCATTGAGACATAACTGTGAACAAGTACAAGACGCACTTAAAGTTGCAGTCTGGAGAGTTACAGAAAGTATTTCAAGCCAGCACAAGGAGTTTGAAAGTGATATGTGAAACCAATGAAGGATTTGAAGGGGAGAGAGGCTTGGATGAAAACCCTATTTTTTTGGACAAACCGAGAGGGAACAATGAAGAAGACCATAGAGGAAACCACTGCAGTAATCATCCAACCACCGGTGCATCCCTGCACCATATCCAGCACAGTTCCTTGCACAGTCTAATCAGGGAGACTCCATGGCAAACAATCCTTTCTAAGCACGGACCTGGGGCAGGAACATGGCCCTTGCTGTTGTTGCAACATCGAGACATCAAACAGAACCAAAAAAAGCTCTTTTGCCTTGCTGCGAGAATTTTAACAGATTTTGCTGATATTGTTTGCATGAGAGGAATCCAATAAAGTGACGAAAAGAGAATGTCTGATGCTATCCAAGCTTCAAACACACTTCCCTCATGGCTTTTCACAGTTGCTGCTTCAGGTGTATATACAACACTCTTACTTACCAGACATATGTACATGTTTCTGCCCACCCGCTTTCAAAATACTGTAGTGTTTAGATTAGTGCAAATATGCAGGTGAAGGTGAAAAAAGGCTGGAGAAAATGAACAAATTTTGTATGATTCATTCGTTATGCTTCTGTTCACATTTTGCAGCTTCAGAAGCTCAACTTAGATAACAGTGTTAGTTTCACTATTTCACAACAGGCTAAAGTTCAAAATGGCAGTTGAGAATGAAATAAATAGTTAAAAATAAAATTACGGGAAACATAAATCCAACATGCAAACCACATACATACTATCCACTGGCAGAAATAAAACTTTTTGAGATAGGTCTTCCATCATATAACATGCAGGGTTCCATTGAAGTGAAAAAAACCCTAAACAAACCATGGATTACTTCCTGAGATAGTGCACAGTGATGTAGCAGTACTAATTTTTCAATCATGCAGTGTGAAAAAAAGGATTGTCTAATTATAAGGAAAATATTTCAAAAAAGAAAACTAGTTCTCTGGCAAGAGAACCATGAGTTAGACTCACAAAAATATTTGGTGGGGTTTACACAAGCTCACAAACATGTAAAGATTCACCATGAAGAGTAAGCAACTGAGAACTCTTTTCCAAGCAAAGGAGCATCTTCCGCATTTTTGTTTGCCAGTTCTCAGAAATAGTCCTTGTGAGTTGAACTACCATTGCTGGAATTTTATGTTTTTCAGAGGAATGTCTCTTCCACCTTGCTTCTAACTATGACTTTATTTCACTCTTTCTTTGGGACTAGATTGTGTCTGTCCTGTGACAGGGCAATGGCCCAGGGGAGCAATGTCTGACCTAAGCAAGATATCTACAAATGCTGTCATCTGCATCTGATTCAGTTGTTTGAACTCACCAATTAACAGTGAGGAACAGTTTCAGAACCTGATTCCCCTCATCCATATGTAAACTTCTAAAAGAAGACAGATGCATTGTCATCTCAAGAGCAGGAAAGGAAAGGGCTCCTTTCTTGCCACTGGCTGAAAAGGGGAAGGACAGGGAAACTAGCAAAGAGATGAGAGAGAAGATAACAGTTAAGACACTAGATATTTAAATTATAGGCACAAGACAGAGGCATACTGTCTCGAAAAAACAATTTTCTCCCATGTTTCAGAAGCAGAAATATTTTGTCCCTGACACTGTGTTGTTACTCTTTTTTTTTCTGATATAATACCACAGCATTAAAAATTAGACTTGTTCCTTTTTCTCAGGGAGAACAACTTCCAGGATTTCAAAATGGAGATGAAAATGTATCCAAAAGAAATAAATCTGGAATAAACAGATGTTCTAATGATATAATTGGGCTCAGTAGAGGAATAACATGATCTGAAGAACATCTAATGACAATCAACACCACATCTGCAGCATTTTATTCATATATCTGCTAGTCAGAAAGAGAAAACACAATTGGTGCAGAATCTGAGCCCCATGAAAAAGAAAAGGATATTTTTCCATTGCCTCTTGTGAAGATTGGATTAGATTCTTGGTGCTCATAACAAAATATCCAGTTTATCAGAACATCATCCAGTGAAAAAAGAAACACAATGGGAACATATGTGCATTTGGTAAAACCAAGAGGCCTTTCCCCTTTTGTTTCAGCCTTAGGGTCTTCATTTTAAATAACATTATCCACAAGCAATTATAACTCTCCAGGCAACCACCATGTTGCAAGCATTGGCCACTAAATAAAAGTCTCCGAGGACAGGAGAGGGGGAAGAGCAGATAACCTGAGTGAATGACAAACCTCTGTTCATTCACCAGGAATCAGAGTAAACATTTATTTGAGCATGTACATTTTGGACTTTGTGCATGCTTACCAACTATTTTAATGCAGTTACTAAATACAAGGTAATGATGGTATTAAATATGAAGTGCTGTGGTACCACACCCAGGTGATATCTCTGGCATGTAAAGGTCTGGAAATAATCTGCTGCTTATCAGAGCTTTGAGCAAGGCTGGACACTGGTCCTAAGGAGGGGCTGGGGAGCTGAAGGACACCTCCTGTGACCCCATGAAAGCCACATCTGCCACCCCAGGCAGTGCCACTTGGAAGGGAGGAACCAGTTATGATGTCTCTAAACATTCCTTGTAAATCTACGCATTTTGTCATTCCAGACAGGATAGAAAATGAAGCTCCAGGCTACTTTTCTTAAACCTGAGCTTTGTTACCCTGTGACAAATAGCATTTTGGTAAAACTGTCAGTTTGCACCCAAATAAGCTGTGCAGTACAATGACCATGTGCATTTTTTCGAGGTTATCTCAGCAAAGTATGGGATGCACTTCCTTAAGGCTTGGAAATTATTGGGGTGAAAATACAAAATCTTTAAATCTGGAAATGCACCACTGTGATGCACTGAAGTATAGCCTAACAATCTGCAAGTAGGGTTGTTACAGCGTGCTGGTGATGTGATATTTTCTGAACTTTAGTGGATGTAGTACTGTTCCTGTAAAGATCTTATTTTGCATGTGAGTTTTAAGATTTTGGAAGGGAATGTTCTACTTACTGGTCACAGGCCATTCCGAAAGGACATCTGCTTCCAGTTATTCAAACACAGTGTCTGCCTCCAATCTGAGTATTATAGTTTGATGCGGAGAAAGAAAAGAAAGAGCAGGTGTCTAGACCACAGTTCTTAACTGAATCGCTTTCAGGATATAGTTCAGAATTTCATTTTAGTTCAGACTGAATCAGGATATTTTAAATAGTTTTTTAAATGGTTTTGTGCTATTTGTATGGATCATTCATTCTTATTTCTGGTCTGATAGGACAAGTTGTCTTATGAGATTCTGTCTTCAGCTTAGCCAGCTGAAGTCATATACCTTTCATGGTTTGAATAATACATATTACTAAAGACACAGGGATGAGTTCTTAGGGTCTTGGTGATTTATATTGCTGCACACCACTGTCTTGGCACATTGAAATCTGCAGCACACAAAATGTGATGGTTCTGTCTTTCACATACTGATTATTGCTTTAAAACACTGTGAGACAAACAAGGAAGTGTGAGAAGTCATAAGGCTACCTTGTCACATGATACGAATTATTTCTTTTTTTGTGTTAGTTTCCCTGAACGGTCTATCCCTGGAGCAATATCTCTGTAAATAAACACTTGATGGAGAAGTGAGACGAGTTTGAGAGAGTTCCAGAATTTTTCATATTTCCTGCAGATTCTCCCTACTTGGAAGATATAAATCTGCTGTTCTACATCATGTCAGGCTTGCAGCAGTTTTGTAGCAAAGGTGCTGTCTTATATTACGCTCTTTCTTTCCCTTAAAATGCCCTAAGAAGAGACATTGAATGCTTTGTGAGAATTTTCCTGAATTCCTGACACTAACACCCTTCATGATTTTTCCAGATTACATAAATTATTAAATGACTAGTGCTCATTGTGGCCATGTGACTGGATTTCTCAAGCACTGGCAGAGGTATATGTGCTTACCTCATCACTGAATCACTGAAGCAATTTGAGGGCTACATGGTGGCCCTGTGAAGCACCATGCTGTGTTGAGCAGATACTCTGAAAGCTCATCTTCAGAACTGGTGCTGGAGCCCAGATCCTCAAGTGCACTGAGGTGCCTAACTTCACGACACTGAGGATTAGGGTCTGTTGATCCTAGCAGGCATTTATAGCCATAAGCCAGGGGAGTGGGTGCAGATGGAGAGTGAGTTTCTCTTCCACTTTTTGAAATAAGCATTTGAGCTGAGGAGAGAAGCACACTGCAAGTTTCTAAGACATTCCTCTGCACAATCCTTAAGGATTTATCTCTCTGTTAGAGGAAGCCTAATGCATTTCACTATGTTCTCAGCAAAGCACAGTCTTGGTTCTGTCCTTGTGCAGCTTGGGAGCCCACGGCTTCACTTTTTCAAGCCCAGTGATCTGTCTGTGTTTCTACCTGAGGGTTCTGATGTGCTTCCGATAAGCTACAATTACAGGTGAACAGGTAAAACGAGAATTCAAGGGCATTGCTGAAATTCTGGGCTCAGCATCCCTTGCTCCTCCCCTTTTATCACCATCTTTGTTTTTCTACACTAAGAACTTAACAGCAGCTGAGCAAAAAAAATCATAGATCCATGCCATTCTCTGCCTACTTATCTGGAACTCATCAGAGAATCTGACTACTTTCCGTTTGCATGCGAAAAAGAAAAGTAATGTTAAAGTCTATTCAGAAATGTGAGTTAGATAGTAGTAAGATGTATCGGGATACTACACTAATGATAGGGATGGATGGATGCACAGGCTTCTGGAAGTGATATCTGCATAGTAACACAAGAGTCTCCAATTTGGAGCTTTCTTTTTAACTCTCCTCCCATAAATTTAACCTGAAGAGTGGAACTGGATACATTTTCATGAGATAAAGTATTACAGAAAGACCATTGATTTCACGGCCATTTTAAGCCAGAAATGCACCAGAAATATGCAGTCCTGTCCACCCTCATATTTAATTCCTTTCTACCATCTTCTTTAGCTTCTCCTCCACCTGCTCCCACGCAGCATGCACTAAACCAGGTTCCAGGGGTGATAAGGACTAAAACTAACTTGCAGAAAAAGAAAGGATGCCAATCTCTCTCTCCCCAGTGCACCCTCCCAATCTAGTTGTGCATAGATCTGTAGTGATTTTGCTAGCACTGAATGAGAGGTGGTAGTGGGAAATCAAAAGACGGAGGACAGAGAGGATTTTTCAAGCTATCTGCCTACATATCTACCCAGAGAGGGTCCAGGCACAACCCCCACACTGGTGGGCCTCTTTCCCTGCTCTGCCAGACCTCTGCAATTCTTTTTCTTACAAAGCTAAAATACTGCTTGGTTTCTTTACGTAGCAGGGTGTATATGCCTATGTGTGCAGGAGACCTGATATTTCAATAAGAAATTAAAAACGTGTGACCACTACCTGGTGAGAAATTCATTCCAGTATCTCAGCAGGGTGGTCTGAGAGGTTAACTAGTCATTGCTGGAATATGGGAGCCACTGCCAACTGCTTTGAAAGGAGGTGCTTTCCACAGGAAAGCCGGGGTCATCATGATACCAAATGGTACAGTGATGTAGATTTGTAACACAAACATGAGGGCTCTTGCCCTTTTCTGCCACCAGCCTCTCCCTGCTTTGCACGCATACTCCCTGTCATACGATGCAGCAGCCTTGTGACTGCACAGCCCTTCTTCTCACCCACCATCCACACTCAGGTTTCACCCAGCTCTGTAATCTCCATCTCTACCAGGTCGCAAAAGGTAAAAAAAATGCAAGTTCAGCTACAATGTCAGTTCCAAACCAGCTCACTTGCAAAATAACATAAAATGGGATCCCTGAAGAGCTCAGTCCATTCTGTTTCATGAATCTCAAAAGAAGAGTCATTAGAGGGACCACTGGGGTTTATTTAATTGTCAACTTTGGTGCCTTTTCAAACAAGCCTGGAGTTCAGCTGATTTCTGATAACTCCAGCCACAGCTGATGGGCAGGCAGTTCCTTCCAGGGGAAGATACCAACGCCATCATGAAGGCCTGCCTTATGTGCACTGCTCCTCAAAGGCTGAACGCAAAGTACACCTGCAAACAAACAACAGAGCTGAAAAAGCTCAGATGGTGCTGTCTGACTGCTTTCAGCTAAGTGATCCCAAGCAGCGTGTCCTGGTAGCGCTTCTCTTGCCCCTCTAAGTCAGCAAAGAAAGCTAGAAAGAGCCTATTTTAACAGCCTTTGTCTCTGCTTGGCTTTTGGAGTAACAAGAGTTCTGAAATGTATTCCTGCTACAGGTAGGAATTAGCAAGAGATCAAATGCCACGAAATTCATGCAACTTTCTTGTTACTACCTCGCTGGACAGGCCAATACACCATGTGCATAGGCAGCCAGTTTGAAAGAGCAGAATTGTTGTTGATATACACACACGTGTGTACATACATCTATCTAAACTTTGTATTTACTGCAAACAGAGCTCAACAAATTATTTGCACTAAGTGCTTTCCAGTGACTACTATTCTTCTCTTCTGTTCACTGCTTCCCCTTTAATCCTTTAGCCATATGTTTCCCAGATTCTTCAGTTGTTGGGTGAATGATGTCTAGTCAACACTTAAATTGTGTTACTTCCTTGGAGCTGCTTGGACAAGCTACCCGTTCTTCCTCCAAGCCAAACAAGAAGGAGCCAGACAAATCACTGGGACTCCAGAGAGTAAGGCTGTCTGCAGAAGGACATACTTCTTCAGTGGGGAGAGCAGAGAGCAGTAGTAAACTGATGCTCAGCTGAAGCCCTCTTCCTATTCAACCCCCCACTTACTTGCTTTCTCAAATCCCGAATCAGACTACCTTGAAATGTAAGGAATCAACCATATAGTCACTCTCATTCCTTGTTTCCAGGTGGTCTGGGAGAAAACATACATGTAAGAAGCTGGCAACTGTAAGAACGAGGAAGTGCAATCTATTAATTTTAAAAAATCAAACAATGACTACTGAAGAAAAAATTTGTATTGTTTCCTCAGGTCAGTTTTCAAGCGCAGTTTCAGTGACGGACTTGGTTACAGCACAAGCCACTCCCAGTACCCTTAAAGAGCATTTAGGTCATTGCCTCATCTGAAGTGCAAGAGCACTTGAAGCATTTTCCACAGCAATTTCATTCTCTGATCACCATGTCAGCTACATTTCCAGAACTCAAGAGGCTGTAGAAATTACCCACATGTACAGTTGGATCCTGCATAATTAATCCATGCTACTGAGATGACCTAAATCAGCTTGCAATCTGTGCATAATCTCACCTTGCAAAGAACAGAAAGAAAAATCATAGGTGTTCATGGTATGAGAAATAATCTCCAGATGTTGCTCTAGAGCTGCCACTGCTAACCAGGGAATTCTCCATACAACCCTCAGTTTACTTCCCAGCAGCCAGCTCTCCAGCTTCCCCCACGTGCAGTAGCACAGAATTCCACCAAACCTTACAGCACCTCTCTGCCAGCTCCAGGTGTGGTCCACAGTCCACTTCTGATGAGTCCACCACCTTTCCACACAGACCTACAATCCACTTTGTCCCAGTCCCATGAACAACCCTACAGCTCAACTCTCCCACCCCTGGAATGCATCCTCGGCTTATTTCCCCTTCAACACATGCATGACTCTCTACAAAGCTCTGCACCCTATCTCCCCAAGTCCTACCTCCTTCATGGTTCACTTGCCAGTCATGCCATTGCCAGAGCAACAGCTAGGCACCGGGATCTTGGGAGCTCTGTACTGATGGCACTTTTTGAAGTCCATCATTCCTAGGTGCTTGGTTTGTTTGCTGCCAATTGAATGACCCTCCAGCAAGTGCTCTGGGGCTGCTCGAACAAAGCCCTTAAGGGCATGCCTAACTTCAGGAGTAGAAGAGATGGCAGTAAAGGTAATGGAATTATTCAAACACTCATAAATAAACATTTGCACCCCTTCTTAGCCAGACTGGAGCTGATTTCATTCAAAAATCAGCCTTGCAGATGAAGGCCTTAGTGCCTGAACTTTTCTCCTGCTGTTTTTAATAGAAAATGTCCTCATTTAGAAACAGATCTTTCCCGTGCACACCACAGGGGGAAGTAATTATATATGATAGAAGTCATGACTTCTAAAAGGAGATATCAGGTATCTGATTCCCTGACTTCTTTATATACTTACACTTAGATCCTTGCTGGTTTAATTAACTCTTAAATTTTAATTATCCTGTGGACTATAGATCTAAATAAATGATCTGATGAAAAAAACCTAGCTTTTAGGTCAGCATAGCAGAGCTATTTTTAATATACGAAGGAGAAATTGCTCAATTTAACTACACCTTCTCAAATCCCCCTAGCCTGCTTTGACCATCTGATTTCATTAAAAGCCAGAGAAGCTCCAGTGAAACAAGTCACATGCTCAGGGTGAAGGGAGATGCGTGACTTTCTTGATCCTTCCTGCAGTACCTGTATCGTCACGCTCAGCCCCTACATATCATGCTGCCAACAACTGTCAGGTCTCACATGCTGAACATAATACTGGGAAAGCAGATGTTGCTTTCTTTGCCTTTTCTCCCCTTTCCCCTCCCTTCGCTTCTCCCAAAAGCCCTGCGTCACCAAGCGCCCTGTTGCTGCGATCCCACCCACTCGGTGCGGCTGCTCCGTGGGTCACAGCTCAGGCTGACTAGCTGCCTGCAGCTTGGAGAGCTGGACTGTGTAGGAGGCCTTGGCAGCTGGGGATTTGCCACCGAGCCACCATGTGTGCCTGGGACCTTGCAGGAGGTGTCACCTTATAGCCACAGCCTGTACCTGATGTGACATGGCTTCCCCTTCTTGGGGTGATCCATGGGGCTGGATGATTCCCCCTTCGGGGTGCTCCAGGATGGATCAGGCTTGGGCTTCTTGTGGCAGTGTTGTGGGCCCGATTCCCCTTTCACAGCAATGTCATCCTACTGGGCAGCAGAGCATAAAACCAACAGAAGCAAGCTGCAGTCAAAGCTATTGTCTTCCTCTGTGCTGTATACATTTATCCTGTCTGTATTCATTCCTAAGCAAAATGAACTAAATGGAAACAAATGAAACCCATGTATTAAATGTGTCTAGGAATTTAGAAAACCAGCTTGTGCTTCTAGTGAGATTCAGAGGTACTAAAATTGTAAACATTTTGACACAGCTCCCTTAAGACCTTACAGAAAAAGCTGAAACCAGAATTTAAAATGTAATTTTAAAAGAAGAGGAATATATTTTAAGAGTATATTTTCTTAAATGGGTGTCTAGATCCATCTGAGGAAGAATAGCTTACATTCAGCTGAGATGTGAGCAGCAGTGGCTGATACCCTGTTGAGGTGGCAGAGGTGAGAGGCATGAGGCTACATTTGGTGCTGATACACTCACTGGGAAAGATAAACAGGTGCAAGTGGGTTTAAAGTAGAAAACTAGCATGACTTCCTTCAAATGTGGTATGCAAGGAGCATGCACACAAGGGCAGCTTGTACATTCAGGGTCAGGGAGGCCAAGGAAAAAGACTTTGACAGGAGAAAAAACCAGCCTGCCACACACACTTGAGTCCTCTCTTTGCCTTGCCCAGCAGTCCTGGTGGCAGCTTCACATGTCAACCACACACACAGGCATGGTGCTACGTAGTCTAATGGCTGGCTTAGGGCCAAGGCATCATGCCTGTCCAGAGCAGCCGTGCCTCCGTAGGTGACCTACACACAGGACAGAGCTTCCTGGCGTGATGCTGACAGCTAGGCAATTTTTTACAAGCTGCCTGTTTCCAGGAGTGTTGCCTTGGTCGAGTATTGGTGAGTTCATTGGAAGCTGGGAGCGCTTGGTACTAATGCAAATCCATCTGCTTTTGTATGAATGCAAATTTCTGTCTCAAAAAAGAAACCTGGCTCAAAGACATTTGTAATATGTAGTTCCATAAATCGTTTTGCTGGGGTAACTCCTCGGCCCCGAGCGGATGAGGGTGAGAAGGTGCCAGCAGCCACTTAGCTGTCGCCATCCCGTCAGAGGCCCAGGCAGAGCGGCAGGGGCATGTGAGCTCGGCCCCTCAGATAACGCTCGCCATTATCTCCTGCTGGATCGCAGCAGCAGTGCTTTTATCTGATTCCAGAGGCCGGGTTCTTAAGATGGCGACCTGTTCCCAAGCTGGCTAACTGAGGCCATGCCCAGCCACCTCCCCTCGCCCCCACCTCCGCCAGACACCACTGGCAGCCCCCATACTTCCTCCTGTCCCCTCCACTGGGATGCTGAAGGGAAGCAGTGCCGCTTCCCAGGGCAGCTGCACAGGGTGCAGGTGCTCAGGGCAGGCTGAGACAGGACCCGGGTGCTCAGGCAGAGGTGCAGGGACAGTGGGGGAGAGACCCTCCCTGCTGGAGCAGCTAGGAGAGGGCCCAGGGCTGAAGGGGGTTGGAAAAGTCAACATGGAGAGGGCCAGACCCGCTGCTGGGGAGGTGCAGCTGCCCCCGCTGCTACTGATTCACCTCTCAGGCTGCCTGAAGCCAGCCAGTGGTGTGACTCCTCACTTCTGATAAGTTCCAGCTTTTCAGGATTGCAACATTATTAGATGAGTCTACCGGAGAGGCTCGTGATCAGTAAAAGGGGCAGCTTTTATTGCAGTTGTCTGTCCTTTACTCATAAAAGCCCCGCCTTTTCATCTTCTTGCTGCGCTGCTTGTCAAGTTGCTGGCCAGGGAGCGAAGGAAATGCCTGCTTAGACACCAGGGAAGGTGACATGGTTGTCAGACAAGCAGGCAATTCGACATCACGGGGAGCTGCAAGCTGGCTGTAAAAACAGAGGGAAGTGTGAATGCATTGTGCCAAAAGTAATATTCCAGCAGTTCGGAGTGAAATGTGAAACTGATTTAAATTAAATGGAGTTAATCACTGTGGAACTGCTGTACTGCCATGTACTCTCACCTTTTTTCATCCTTGGTCCCAATCTTCACCTATGGCTGCAGCACTGAGGATCTTTGCTGGGGTCAGGGGTTTCCCAGACAGGAATATGGCATTGCGAAGCATCTGTGCAGAGCCTGATCCATCTGCTAGGTCTGCATACTCGCTCTGTGTACTTGTTCTGCTGTGAGTCAGACCTAAGCAGTACATCCAACATGCCAGTATATGTATGACTACAGTGCATGCAGAGATTATTTGTGCTGCATGTGCACACTTGCAGTGATATAATCATCTGTATGAAAACAAAAAGATGT
Organism: Opisthocomus hoazin; assembly: GCF_030867145.1. Taxonomy (NCBI): domain Eukaryota; kingdom Metazoa; phylum Chordata; class Aves; order Opisthocomiformes; family Opisthocomidae; genus Opisthocomus; species Opisthocomus hoazin. The sequence continues at coordinate 67,098,163 of NC_134415.1, forward strand.
TCTTGACCAATATCCAGATACGTAGATTATAATCACATAGCTCAGGAAATGTGAAGGGACCCAGAGGAGACAATACAAGAAAACTTGGTTTAAGGCTCCTTTTCCCTGCCTTCACAGTGTAGAAAGTCGTTAGTGTTAATGCATATAGGGCCTGCAGAAATTTCCTCAGCAGAAACCTAATAGCACACTGCGATCAGACACATAGCTACTCCTCAGCAAACGCTTCATGCCTTAGCTGACATGCGGCACCGAGCTAATGTGAGTTATTCAATTACCCACCAAATGGTTATCACTGAACTGATAGCTTGTACAGTAGTAGCTTTCATGGCTGATGACCGAAAATAGAATCAGACCTCACATGAGCTGTGTAACTGTGCACTGTTTAAAATGAGTTTCTGTTACTTGGTAGGATGGGTTATATTTACACTGCAAAAGCAGATAGTGAACATAATTTTTTTAAAAAAAAAAAGATAATTATTTTGAATGTGTTGCTGAGAAAATGAGATTTTTAATTTTTGTAAGCTGTGAAGAGTTTTTGAAATACATAAGGGCACAGAAAATTGGATAAAAAGAACAAATGTGCCTTTTTTAATGAATGCACATTGGCCATCGTGAATGAATAAGCTCAGTAACAAGATTCTCACCCCAGAATGTAGGACACAAAAGTTACTTATCACTTTGCAACCTTTTAAATATGTCTGTAATATTCAGACATTCAGGATATAGTGATCTCTATGTATGATAGCACATTGCAAATGTTCCTCTACCATTCCTCTCCACATGCTGATCAAATGATGCTTGCTGTCCTGGAACTATATTTCATCCACATGTTCCTTCCATCCTCACCCGCTCTTCCCAAGAGAAACAACAGAGAGCTCTGCATGGGTATATTAACAGTGAGAAAGTGATGACTGGTTACATGAGTCTGGACTTGCTCAGGCTCACAGGTGACCAAACAAACCTCCCTGCATGCTGTAGCCCGCTCTTCTATTGATGAATCACAAGCAGAAATTGAAGCATTTAAAAGCAATAAAGTGGTTCCTACTAGCCTGCGTTTCAACCTGCTCTTTTAAGGGGGAGATGTTGGAGTGGATAAAGTAGCCTCAGTCCTTCTGCTCTCCTTCTTCTTTTATCATTAGTTCTAGCTGGTATCAGGTGGTTTTGTTCATGGCTGCAGGGCTGGACCAGCCTTCCCATTCCTGTTGGGATTGCACCCTGCATATATTTTCCTCTTCAGTAGTCACAGAACTTGTGGGTTGACTTGAACCAAATTTGACAACCCTCAAATGTATTGTTCCTGTGAAGTTCCTGCATAGGTCACAAGAACAGTCAGCTGTTGGAGGGATCTATAAGTGAGGCTCAGACCTTCAGAAACTGTGGACATTATCTGCAGGAAGAAAGAGAAAGTCAGATAACAGCAACGAGTACAAAACATGAAGTCAGATTTCTTACAGGGCTGTGTCTCTTGGCTGATTTAACAGATCAATATTAAGATTTTCTGTCCCCACTCCAAATTCCCCCACACTTTTTCACCTTCCAGCTCCCCTCCTGAATAACATACTGGCAGTAAAAACATTTGAGGGTTTCATTCTTGTCTCAAATTTGATCCAAATCAATAAGTAGGTTCAAAAGCTAAGGGGAAACAGAGCTGTATACACAGACAGCCCACTTAGGTGTGTTTCCATTTTAAATAAGGCTAAAAATGTGAATGAAAGAAGCATGCCAATAATTCTTGTTGTACACCAAAGACTTGTTTTTTTCCTGCTGCTCATAGAATAACTCCATTTATGAAACAAGGTTTTGTAAAAGCCCAGGTATTTCTTATGGGCAATTTACAGAAGTGACCATATACTGAAAATAATTTTAGGTTTCTTCTTCTGGTGTAGTCTTTCTCTGTTTCTCTTTTATCCAGTTGGGAATTTCAGAAATCCCTAAGCTACAGGTCCACAGAAGGACTACCATGCACAAGCTCATAGTTATTTTTCAGTCCCAGGGCAGGCTCCTCATACAATGCAGGGGAGCATTGCATGCCACAGAGTGGATAAAACAGGGGGGAAGCCAGCCTGATGGGACACTCTGACGACAGGGCTAAAGCTCCTGTATTCCACTTCTCCTTGCAGGCAGGTAGCTGGGTACTTTCATTTAGTATTCTCAGGACCTATTTTACATTAGAAAGGATATGTCAGTGCTCTTCCTTCAAATGCACTGAGTGGACACTACACTTTTATTCAAGACCGTGACTGATATTGGTGTTTACCTGCTTATAAATACCCTTGTAACTAGAGTGCTCAAGGAAGAGCCAGAGCAAAGATTTCTTCCCCTGAAAATCGGGGTTTAGATTCCCCCAGGCAGAGATAGGACAATTAAACCTGTGTCAAATGACTGTAACTGAGCTAGGCATTTTCACTGTTTACTAGATACATAAAGACCTTCTTCTCTGGCTGTGTTTTAAAAGTGACGGCCATTACATTTTGAATGCAGTGTGCTCAGTTTGGATCTTCTCAGAACACCTGCTAGATTAAGTTATTAAGGGGAGATGAGCAGAATGAGTTCCAGTTTACTGATCCTGATGGGGAACAGAAATAAGACAGGCTTCAGGTTGCTCATTGCTACCAGCTGGGGGGACTTGCATCAGGAGTTTGGGCATTGCCAGGATGGACCAGCACTGAGAAAGGCTTTCTGGGACTTTGTTTGAAATGGTTAACTTGGGTAGTGATGTCCTTTTATTGGCCTGAGAGAATTGTTTCAATTGCTGTGTGTCCCAAAGACTACAGTTACACTAAATATTTGAGCCCTTGGGAGAAGAAACTCTGCACCAGGTGCAAAGAAGAGAGAACCAAGTATCTGCACACTGAAGGCCCCTGGGACAATGAGGAATTCCAGCTTGCGAACTGCACTCCTTGCTGAAGGTAAAGGCAAAAACTCCCAAAGATCTCTGCCTATCTTTTGGAGTAAAATGCTTTTCCTAGCCCAAATCTGACCATTGTCGCAACCCTGAGCACAAATCGGAAAGCTGAGACTATGTAGTGCTTTCTGTCAGCGGTCTAACCACACGGTGGTCCTGTTTCCAATGGTGACCAAGGTCTGATACTTCAGAAAGTGGTAGGTGGGTAGGGAAATAATCAAAATATACCTTGGAGGCACAGAGAAGGAATTCTTCCATAGCCTGAAGGCAGTCATGTGAGGTCCTCACCACTGACTGCAGGGTGTGATTTAGAGTTTCTCCCACCAAAAGATATTTATCAGTGATTAGATCTTGTCATGCCTTTGTCAGTAAAAGTTTAAAAGCTCTCTACTCTCAGATATCCGTCCCATGTTTTAACACTTGTACAAAACACCCAGATCACCTCAGGCTTCTTTCTGAATATATTACGGTCCTTATGTCTCCCCTCCTACAGTCTGCTTGGCAGTCCACAGGTCAGCCTTGTGGGTCCCCTTTAAAACCTCTGTAGATTTTCCTTAGCCTCCCTTAACCAGCAGGGACAAGAAATGCAAGCCAACGCAATTCTAAGCAGTGGCTATCTAATGTTGTACTTTCACACCTCTGCTTCTGCTTTCTAAGTAACTATTAAACACTTGACAGAGTGCTTAAAGCATTTATTAAAGGCAGCAGCAATAGTGTTCCTGAAGGTAAACCTCCACTGCACTCACTGTTACTCAACAGGGATTCAGGAGGTGTTCAGGTTCAAATGCTGAGTTTGGCACAGGCCTCTTGGGCAATCTTAAGAAATTATTTTGACCTTTATGTGTTGCCATCACTCTTACCTCATCTCCATGTCTGTAGGACATGTACAATACTTGCACTGCTCTGTTTCCACCCGGTTTATCTGCAGGCACATCTGCACAGACGGTAACTCTGCCCGCACTCTGAGTCAGCCGAGCGAAAGCCTTCTCCAGGGTGGAAGCTGTTCAGACGTGTTACAGAAGGCTGTGCCCGTGCTGATTTTTCTGCTTCCCCATAGAGAAAAAAAGGCATGTCAAGGAGTTGAATTTACTGCTGTGAGTCTTCTCAAGTGTAAAAAACACTCGTGCTTTCCAGCACATTGGGAGATGCAGAGACCTGGTGCTGAAGCAGTCTCCGGTCTCACATTTCTCTTGTCCAGCATCTAGCCCCCCACTGCTTGGCTCAGCCCGTTTTCCTCCCTCAGCCCCTCTCAAGCCCTTCTGGATGGCCGCACAATGGTTGCGTTACAGCAAACAGGTCGAGATCTCAAAACCAAACAGGCTGGCAGAGGCAGTCCCTCTCCACCAGTAAGCCCACGCTAAGGCAGAAAGTATGTCATTTCCCCAGGAGCTGGGAACGTGCAGTCTCTGTGTAGCCACAGGGGAATTCTGTCGTGACACGGCAGCACGGGCCTTTCTGATGACACGGAGATTCCTCATGCTGCACAGACGCTGGGTCAGGTATCTCCTGCATGTCCGGCTGCTCTGAGACCTCTCCTCAGAATCACGCCTACCGCCACTGGCGTAACACCAAACCAAGCCTCTCATATGCTGTCCCTTGCCCTGCAGTTGCAAGCTTTTACCCTGCAGTGAGTTTGGGATGAATTACTGCATATACTCAGTCTATAAAATTACAATTAATTACAAGATCACAACACTGGCAATGTTGTAGATTTATTACAACTGGGTAATAAAATAATTATCTGTAGGTGGAAAGTGGTAAGAGCAATCAGACTTGTTCCTAAAGCCTTTCTCCTTACAAATATTAAATGTAACAATGTAAACTACAAACCTCCTTTTCCCCCTGCACCGCTAGTGGTGGAACAGTGTTCAATTTATGTCTTTCAGTTTACTAATGTGGAAATGGTAGCTAAGCTTCCTGACACACCTGACTTAAAAAAGCCATAGGAGATTTATGATTATCTTTCAAAGTGTGTATATATCCAGGCACTTTTACTGCACAGATGCAGAAATCATATAATGTTTCCTATGACTTGCTGTGACTTCCCTGCACTCTCCCTGTGCGGGCTTCTGAGCCTGTGATAGCACTACAGCAGGGTTATGTCCCTACAGCAGAGGGAATGATAATTAAAATAGTAAACTGATGACAGAATGTGTAAACTAGTAAAATTCTAGGGAGAAGATTTTGGTATTGTTCCTGAAGCATTTATTCCTTTACTTACCAATTTTGTCATTTATTTGTAAGGTTTAAGCCTAGGATATTCTTGTTCAATTCCTCTGAGCAGTCAGCCACCAAACAGTCTCTACGATGCTGCTTGTTGTAAATATATGTCTAGACATAATTTAGATAATTCACCGTAACGGCGCTGTCAGTTTGAATATATTACTTTGCAAGTGCGTAATGTGCAGTTGAAATGAAACTCCAAACAAGCTTTGCTCTGACCTGTCTGGTGAGTCTTAATATACTGTAATTCTTCTAGTAGAAAAAGAAACAGGGAGCATGTTCTTCCCTCAGTTAGAAGGGGAAGCATTTACAGAGTTCTGTGGACTTTAATGAACTCAGACCATATATATTCAGGGGCTGATCCTACAGTGTTGCATGGCTTCCCCTTTAACCACTGATTCTCTTTGATTCTTCTTTTCAAAAGGGTTATTGACAAAAAGCAGTGAATATCTTTTTGGCACTTATCTCCAATAGGTGCTCAAGACAAGGGTCTTCTTGTGCATGTGTGTAGCTGGGCTTCTTACCCCAATCTTCAACAATTTTTTTACCGCTTAAGGCTCATCCCTGGGTGCTTTAGAAGGCATCCCATCATAGTATGTTTAAACATAACTCAATATTTCTGAGGTCCTTTTCCATGACACTTACGGAAAAGTCTCTGTGTAGGGTCTAACCCTTTTTACTGAACTGATCTGAATGTGTGTATCTGAATTTCCTACTCCTTCTTCTATCATTTAACAAAAATAAGATCACGTAAGTGCAGCAAGTTACTTTGCATCAACTTGAACAAGAGCTAGGTCAGGCCAGGCCCAGTGTCTAAGAAAATTATAATCAATAAAGTATTTTAATAATTTTTTGATGCTTGTGTCAAGTTTATTTTTACAGAATATGTGGAAGTATTATAGCTAATTATGTATGGGCAGTTCCCATCTAAAGACAATTTCATTGCCGTACTACTAGAGACTGTATTCAACCCGCCACATGTGCAAGACATGTATATGACTGAGCAGAAGAGACAAATAAAGCCCTTTGTATTAAGAGAGAATAGGAGTTTCTAGAAGTTGCTGCCCCAGGCAATTGGCCACACAGCAAACCACGGCCACAGCCAAGGCACATGGTCTGAGGGGTCTCATGGCGCCTCTTAAAAGCTGTAGCACCACAGGCTGTGAAAGAATAAAACAGATGGTAAGAAAACCAGTTTCCTTCATCTAGGGTGGAAAGTCAGAGCATCTTATGGCAAGAGCTCTCTGGAAAAGCAGTCCTGGAAATGGACGGCAGGGAAAGTGCTGGCAGCGCTTTGCTCTTACTGTACTTGAGGAGATAAGCTCCACATAGGTTCTCAGACAATGACTGGGATTGCAAGGAAGGAAAATGTCTGATTTATATAGTCATTTTATACCCATAGCTAAAACAATTATGCCTGAATGTTAGCTAGTTTATCAGGCTAATTGGCGTATCTGTGTGCATAGGCATGCGTCTATCTGTATGTGTACACGTGTATCTACATTGACTCTGCCCTATACTATTATTTGATTCTCTGGGCTCTCCCAGGAGGTGTTCAGTTCCCTCTGCTGCCACCTTGGTTAGCAGAAGATGTGGCTGCTTGGCATCTCCTAGGACCATGTCCATCCCAGTTTACACCTTAGAAACTGATAATCTGAAAATGTGATACAAGCAGTGACAAAGTGCAGCTCCCAGCCCCAACTTGTCCACGTTACACGTCCTGTCCTAGAGAAAAACAAGTTTTAATGCAAGCTACCTTCTCAGGAGATGGACAAATTTTACAGTTTCAGAGCAAGTGAATCTGAGGCACAAAAAAAGTTAGATGCCAAGCTCTAGGCCACACAGAATCTCTGTGCTAGATATGGACAAAGAGTCTCTGTGCTAGATACAGACAAAGAGTCTAGGACTTAGGAACCTGGTGTTTGGCTTTGATGCCCTTTTAGCATGCTCCTCGAAAGCATACGGTTCAAAAGGTGTGCAGGTTAAACAAAGAACAAGTCTAACCTCCCTCAGGAGTGCTTTTCACAAATTATCTCTACTGGAAAGACCTAAGAAATCTGTTCCAAATTCATTCTGATAGTATGAAACTACTGCTGGCATTGGAGGTATGAATCTCAATAAGCAGTGCATGTCAATCCCAACGTATGGCAAGCAGACTTCTCACATGCCTGCCTACGTAAAAACCTGCAGGTAAAAGAGTTACTTTACCCAGAACATTTTGTAAACCATTAATCTAAATTCTCCTTGCATGAAAGGTTACTCTTACAAATGATCTTCCCCTTTCCTTTCCAACAATGAACAAATTATCCTATTAACTAGCTGCTTTCGAGTACTTGAAAGATATAGTCCCCTTCCTCATTTTGGTTGCAATTCTCAAAAATACTGCCTAGTTTTTGTACAGTTGTCTTCAGCTTTTCACTTCAAGTATTCCAGTAATTGTGAAACAATACTATAATATGAGTGCGTTAGAAATTCTCCAGGAAATCAAAGCTCTATATTATGCATTATATGGTGGATAAGGATTTAATGGTGGATAAGGAATTGTCTGGATGGCTGCACTCAAAGAGCTGCTGTGGTCAACGGCTCGATATCCTAGTGGAGACCAGTGAAGAGTGGTGTTCCTCAGGGGTCAGCATAGGGACCAGTGCTGTTTAACAACTTTGTCGGCAACACGGAGAGTGGGACTGAGTGCACCCTCAGCAAGTTTTCTGACAACACCAAGCTGTGCCATGCAGTTGACACGCTGGAGGGAAGGGATGCCATGAGAGGCACCTGGACAGGCTTGAGAGATGGGCCTGTGCAAACCTCAAGAAGTTCAACAAGGCCAAGTGCAAGGTCCTGTACATGGGTTGGGACAATCCCAAGCACAAATATCAGCTGGGCAGAGAATGGATTGATAGCAGCCCTGAGAAGAAGGAACTGGGGGTGTTGGTTGACAAGAAGCTCTATGTGACCCAGCAATGCACTCTCGCAGCCCAGAAGGCCAAACATATCCTGGGCTACATCAAAAGCAGTGTGGCCAGCAGCTCAAGGGAAGGGATTCTGCCCCTCTGCTTTGCTCTGGAAAGACTCCACCTGGACTCCTGCATCCAGTTCTGGAGCCCTCCGCACAGGACAGACATGGACCTGTTGGAGCGGGTCCAGAGGAGGGCCACAAAAATGGTCAGAGGCATGGAACACCTCTCCTATGAAGAACAGCTGAGAGACTGGGCCTATTCAGCCTGGAGAAACGAAGGCTCCACGGAGACCTTAGAGCAGCCTTCCAGTACCCGAGGCGACCTGCAAGAAAGCTGGAGGGACTTTTTACAAGGGCTTGTAGCAATAGGACAAGGCGTAATGGCTTTAAACTGAAAGAGGGTAGGTTTACATTAGATATAAGGAAGAAATTCTTTACTATGAGAGTGGTGAGGCACTGGAAGAGGTTGCCCAGAGAAGCTGTGGATGGCCCCTCCCTGGCAGTGTTCAAGGCCAGGTTGGATGGGGCTTTAAGCAGCCTGCTCTAGTGAAAGATGTCCCTGCCCATGGCAGTGGGGTTGGAACTATCTGATCTTTAAGGTCCCTTCCAACCCAAACGATTCTATGATTCTATGGTTATACATAAGGTGCAAGCTTGGTCTGATCAGGTTACTACAGAGCCATTTGGGTGTAAGTTCATTCTTTACTCTGTTTTTTTGAGACATACAGCACTATCACAGTCTAAATCCTTTGGCTGTCACACCCTAAAACTTATACAATACTTTTGAGTGATCTAAATCCTGTTGATCACTTCTGAGCAATTATTTTTCTGGTAAATAGATTTTAGCATGAAATGTTATGAAAGTCTTCTTTTCTTCAAACTGAAAAACAGAGAATTCACTGGGGATGCTTACTAACAGGAGGAGATGCAGGGGTCAGTGGGTCCAGGGAGTAGGCTGTAATCAATTTATGTATTTTTTAAATGTGCAACTCTCTCTTATCAAATCCAAGGATTAGGAAAAGAAAGGAGAAGGAAAAAAGTGCATTAAAATTAAAACTGGTTGATTCATTTTTTAGTCATCTATTCTTTTTCAGTTCTCAAACACCTGACAAACAGTACCAGAAGTAAAATTTTCACACAGTTTCTTTTCTAGACATTTCCTTCACTAGACTGATCTTAGAATCAAATGACATAAGGCTTATAAAATCTGATCCTTCTTACAGCTATGCAATTACTGAACATTAAGCTCAAAGATATTTACAAGAACAACAGTCCTTGCCCAGTTTTGACTTGACATAAAAATTACCAAGCATGACAGTATATCAGATTGATATCCAGTCATCCTTTTCCACATCTCATGTCATGCCAGCTCAATAGAAAACGCACTGGCAAGCAGCAGTGGCAGCACTCTGGGTGCCGGAGGGGGTCCCATGGACAGAGTTTGTCCCAGGACACTCAAAGGGTTAAAAACCACATGGTAATCTCTCCGTACTATCACAGGCAGTTAATCTTATTCAAAGGAACACATTTTGCCTGTAGACATCATAGCCTTGGGGTGTGACCGGGATAGGGGTGCACAGAACAGAACAAGCGTGGCCGGAGGGGCTTTGCTAGCACAGGGCACCAGGGAAACGCCTGGGAGAGAGCTGCCTCCTGCCTCCCCCGGACTGGGACACAGCCACGGCTGACCTCCTCACCCAGGTAAGGAAAGGAGCACCTGACTTTGTCCCCATATACCTCACCACTCCCCCACAGCCCAGCACTAAGTAAATGAATCCATTCCCCTAGCTGGACTGCTGGGGGAGAGGCTGTCAAAATGTCCGTGGGCCTTGGTGGGACCAGGATTTCACTGGTATTTCTCAGGGAAGAGAAATGCAGTCTGCTACAGGGAGCTGATGTTGATGCCTCCTGGTAACGTTTTAGAGCCCCCCCACCCCACCGTGCAATCTTCCTACTGCTGATACAAGAACCATCTGCACTACAAGGTCTGCAAAATCCGCCCGAGTGTTACAGAGAGGTTTCATTCTCTAGAAGGTCATTATGAAGTGCTCACTAATTATAGGAACTGATTAAGGTGTTCTCAAAGCATATATCAGCAGAAAGGCAGAGAAAGCTCTTCTCATGAAGTAACATATTAGGCTACTGGGCTTTTCTTTTTTTCTGCTTGCTGAGCATCCTCTAGCTATATGCATTTACTTTACATTTCTGTATCTGAACGCATTTGAATTTATTATTTTCAGTATACTTCTATAACAGGGAGTTATGGTGCATAATCGTAATTCAAGCTGTGCTGCCTGGTTGGAAACGGTCAGACAAGATGCAGATTTCATTCCCTGAGTGGAGAATGCAAGTATTTCCATAGCAAAGCACTCATGTTTAAAGTAAAGTCTCCTTGAGTGTGGGTGTTTATAATTCCAAATTCCTTTAGAGCAAATATTTGTGTCTATAAAATTCATTTGCAAAAGATTTGACAGGATGTGTTTGGAAAATAAAGGTCAAAACCATAAAAGTGAACTGTAAAGAATAAAAGTAAAATCCTTGAAGTATGGCATGTGGGTGTTGGTGTATGTATGTTACAGGTACGGGCCATTTTGAAAAAATAACTACCTGTGTGGATGTAAACGTGCCGTTCAGAAAACACATGCATTGTAGGCTGCTACTTCCATAGCCCATAGAGAGAGTGTGTTTGGGCACACACCTTCACGCGCGTGTAGAGGAGAGGGAGGGGGGGAGTGGGAGGAAGACAGGGACAGAGCCAGAATACTTTTTTTTTTCTCCCATCAAGATGATTATAGTGTCCTCAGAAATGAGAGGGCTCTGCTAAAGATTTTCACTTCAAAGAAAAGTTCTCAGTGAAAGCTCATCCTCTCCTTCTCTCATTAGTAGGCAGAGAAGTCTTTCACATAATTGATAAGCTAGCATAGAAAAGCAGAGGAGTGTATTTCCCTCCCAAGGCAGGCAAAACATTTCACAGGCATGTGACTGAAGTTAAAGAAGAAAAAGAAACAGCAAGACTTTTAGAGGAATGTGAACACGGACGTGCAAATATTAAAGGAACTCAGAGATACTTCTGACTATTTGGGGATAACCTTTAGTATAAGACCACTGTGGTAGTTTTATTCCTGGTGTCAGTGTCCTGTTTTCTCTACCAAATGTTTTTGTGTTGGCTTTTTTTCTTAAATCTGCATTTTAATTGTCCAAACAGACTGCCTGGGCGTGTGAGAGGGAAAATCTCTCTTACCTGCCCATGTGTAGATGTTGACGATGGCTCCGTGTGCTCCGTCATGCCCCAGATGCTCCCAGCCATCTGCTGAACATGCCTGCAGCTTTGGCACACTGCAGTTGCAGGTGTGCACTGAGGCAGATCTCGTGGCTGCCCGCTGCTTATCCGTGCGATCTGGGTTGAATCCATCTTGCACCCTCGGTGTGCAGCGAGGAAGATGAACATCTGAGCAATTTAAAAGAAACACAAAAAACAGTGAGCTCCCCAACCCAGTTTATAAAACCGCGTCCAACAGCTCTCACTCCTACTGTGCTTATGAATGATTAAGTCCTATTCCAAATTAAATGAATCCATGTTGAATAAATATTATTATTACTTTAATTATCCTGCTCATTTAGGGCCAAGTCATAACCTAAGAGGTTCACTTTGTTCAATACATCAGAGCCTAGAGAATTTCCATAGCCTTTTGAATCTTATCTAAGAGACTCCATTGGTCAAGTTTTATTAATTTCTCACAGAGTCACAGTCACAGAAGTGGTTCTCCAGTCACACTTGCTCTTTTCCTTTTAATATGCTGTGCAAATAGATTTTATGGCAGCTTCCTTTTCAGCACTGAATATTTTAAAGTCCTTGGATTTAATTAGCTGTATTTCCATGTTATTACACAGAGGTAGAAGCTACTATTTAGTGACAAAAACAAAAATAAAATCTAAAGAAGATAAAGGAAAAAACCCTCTATTTTATTCTCCCCCTTCAAGGAAGAGTCAGCAAGCACAAAGGGGAGTTGCAGATCCTTTTACTGACACAGCCAAGAGCGCAGATCAGACACTGATGCTGACATAATGAGCAATTCTGTACACTTGGGAAACTATCATTCAGCTAGTTTGCATTACAAAAGAGTCAAAGGTATTTAATGGACAAATATGGGTTGAGAGATGCTAGGTGTAAGGCACTACTAATCTGTGTGAAATATGAAATCAACTGTTTCATATTAGATGCCAAGTCTCCTTGCATAAAGCAGTGTGAATATGGGAAGACACTTTTCCCTGTTTTCCAATGTCATCCTTGTGGTTTCCAAAATATATCTGAACTGTAGAAATCTTATGTGCCAGAGCAAAAAAATGCAGAAGGACAGGCTGATTTACTGCCTGTAGTAAGCTAGCAGATGTATGGAATGCACTTTTATGAAATATAACAAGAAAATATATGACATAATTTTTTATGAGCCGTGTGTCTTGTAAATATGCTGTCACTGCTAAGCTATACTGCCCGACCTTTTGCAACACCTTTGTCAATCACATCACAAACGTAAGCTGCATACTTACTAGTCTTATCCCTTTCCTAGTTAGCATCTGAAATGCTACCAGGTCAGAACAATAACAATTTACATCTCTTGTAGTCCAAATGCAAAGCTATAAGGACTGGACGAAGAAAGAAAACTTGTGAATTGGACACACTAAGTGTTATTTAAGGAGACCTTTACTGCATTCACTTTTTGGTTTGTACGAATAAATGCAATCAAGCTTTATATTGTAAATCCATAAACAAAAATTTCCTTTGGTTCACTGTGATACATCTGAACTCCTTGGTGTCAGTGACGCCAGAAGTCAGCTTGTCCATAGGCAAACTGTTGAGGTTTCTACCACTTAAATCTAAGACTCACTATCAGCAGATATCTCAGCATGTTTACAGTATATTAAGTTATCAATTCTGATTTAGCCTAGAAGCGGGAAATGAGACCTCTGTCCACTCACCAGTCCTCTATTGTGATAAATTATGGACATTTGACAGCTACCAAAATATTCCTTAAAGACTTATGAAATAAATGAAATAAAATTAAAATTACAAAATGTAAATCATCTTAATTCTTCTGAAGCCATACAGTGCTTGTAGGACTATACATCTCTATTTCATTTCAAGCCTGCAAAATCGAATAGTGGAGCTGGCAGAATAAAAATGGACTATTTTGAAAAACATACCATATCAAAGGTAGTTTCATTTGGAATGAATTTATTTCTGCAGGACCGCAATGTCTTCCTTCACTTGTTAGCTTTTGGTAGTTTTTCCAAAAACAGGGCAGAATTTTAAAGATATGATGTTGAAAGGCAAAAAGTAAACTCAGTAGAAGAGGAGATGTGAAATACAAGCATGATTTTTTTACCTGTATTTTTTTATTTCACTCAGTGGTAAAGAAACATAACATAAAATAGAAGGAGGAGAGGTGTTAAATCCTCTCCTGACAGAATATTTCAGTACAACATGAACACAGAAATGAGGATTTTTTAACTTGCAACCAAGGACCCTTCAGAAAAGGTAACACTATCTCAAAACTTTCAAAAGCCCAAGCAGACCAAAGACAGAGAGACCACTGGGAGAGGGTAAGACTTTTTGCCAGCTGGAGTAGCACCCGGGTGGCAGGGCAGTCCCAGTCGCAACTCCTTCACACATCTGCCTCCCATTTCACTCACTGGAGCAGTGCTTGGCGGGCAATGGCATGGGGAGGGGATCTTGGAGTTCAGGTGATGGCTGGCATCAGACCAGCAAGCATCGCAAAGGCAGCGAGCAGCTAAGAACATCTGCACTTCGTTTTGTCTCTCAGACGAAGCTGCTCACAGAGTAGTCTCTCTCACTAAGCTCCCTTATTGGCTCTTACTTCTGAATGTGACCCTCTCAGCATTCAGATCATACTGTCTTGCGTTGAATTTCCATAAAGCTGGGCAATGATCAAGACTTCATTTTTCATGTAGCTCCAGGGGGAGTGTCTAAAATAGACATTGAAGCTAAGTACATGAGATTAAAAGAAACAGCCGTACGTAGTAAGTCCCGAGTCACTTTGTTTTAACATTGGAAGAACATTCTGAAAACAAGAAATCTTTCCTGAACTCTGCAGAGCTTTATGGCTCAATATTTATAATCACTAGGTGGGATCTTCATGCATAATGACAGGAAGCAGCCAAACTTCAGCATATTTAAGCCAAAAACACATATAGAATTTTCATTCTATTAAATAGAACACAGCACAATATATCTCTTCTCTGGATGAAGCCTGAGCAGTTGCTAATATTTTCTGCTATGGCTCCTGTTTGCCCTGACGTCTGGATCTGCATCAGGCGAAAAACTCCTTTTTCATTGCGAGGTTGATATGGCCTTCTTTATCCAAATTTTGGATGTGTGGTCCTGAGGTTGGTGTGATAAGGTTTAACCTTTAAACACTGAGCACCATATAATGCTAGCATTAACCTGAGATATACTAAACCTTCTTACCACTTGACCTCGTAAGTCAGAGGAGACACTACTGAGCAAAGGCCAGTCCTATCCGTATCAAAATGCAGGGTAGGAGGTGGATGAGAGCTTTCAGTCAGAACCCTCTCTGCTTGGACATCTTTCAGATGGACACTCCTGGATACCGGTGTACGGATGTGCATGCTAAGCCTCTGACAGCTCCTGTACAGCTACATGCTTGAAATAATTTTCTTACATTTAACATGGCTTCAAGGCCACAGCAAAACTTGTATAAGAGAGTCATCTGTGCTGAGTGGAGCTTGAGTGCAAGGGTGCAAAATCCCACCTCACATAACAGCAAGCTGGCTGGCTGCAGGTGAGCCTCTGTTCTACTTATAGTAAGGCCACAAAGCTGAAGACATCTGCCTTTGGATTTAGTTGTTAATGTGTTGCTGCTGATTGAGCTGCTAAATTATTGTCGCCTTTAACTCTATCATGAAGATGCCATTGTAGCCACGTGTTCTCCTTACACTCAGTTTCATCCCATTAAGATAAATGTCAGTGTATTTTGATTTTATTTTTTGCCTGGTTTCCTGGCTGGTGGTACAGGAAATACTAAAACCAGCAATTGTGGAGATGCGGAAGACATTAGAACATTTTTGGCCACAAACTGGATGCTAGTAATCTGAAGGAGGCTGTTGTGGTTCCTCTTTCTAGGCAACAGTGTACTGAAAGTGTGAGTCTTTTTAGATAGAGCCATTCCTTTTCTCAGAAATTAAGTTGAGAATACAGTGCTCTAGGAATCTGTGTGGTATTTACCACAGCTCAGGGTCCCTTTACAGGCCATCAGAAATGTGTCCCAGATGACGAACTGGATTGTTGTTCTTCTAATGGCAGACTAGGCAACTATTTAGTTTCCTTCTTGCATATGCTGCACAATCTATTGATTTCATTTGAGTGATTTCTTATTTATTTCTCAGAAAAGTGAAGCCAGATTGGGACTTACTGGGTTTTGGTTTATCCTGAATGCTGGCAGAGTCTGAGCACCTGCATTAACTTAGACATGAATATCCCCCACAACTACACATCATCTGATGTCCTCCCTGCCCTCTACTTGTCTATCTGCATTCAGAAGAGATGGAAGTCACTTGTTACTGATTTTGCTAATAATTCTCATCAGCTGTTACTGTGCCAAGAGAGCATTGCAAGAAGATTCGGAATGTTATTTGGTGGATGGGATTGTTTTAGACTAAATTCTATGTAGCCCCAATTCAAGCCTGCCCAGATCCTGCAGAAAACTATCAGATTTTAATATTTTCAGATTAAATCTCATGTTTCCAATAAGGGTGATAGAAACAGAGACCTTGGTCAGAGTTAGGTTAATTTAGGTAAATGTAGCCTTCGGTAGGATCTGTCTGGTTCTCATTAAGGTGAAAGACTGATGATTTGAAGCCTTTGTTCCTTTCCTTGTTAGATGTCTGAGAGGGTCAGAGTTTGCTCTAAAAGCACTATCTTGCAGCATTGTGTCGTTTCAGCTGTCCTGCTCAACATGCATGTGAGTCTTACTTCATTAATAAGTGGTAGATAGGTATCTGTATGTTAATGATTCCCAGCTCCGCGTGTCCCTCTTCTCCATCCATGCCACACACCAAAATGAACAAGAGATTTAGTGTCTGCCCTGCTAGCAGTAGCTGACTGAGTCCTCCTCTAGGTAAAGCATTAGTAACATTGCGGGGCTGGTGGGACAACTGTCAATTGTTCCACTGTGTCATTGGTCCAAAAGTACAAGCCCTACTTTTAGTCTGGAGAAATGGTCTGCATGGCACAGAGGGAGATCGCTTTGTCTGCACTTTGCATGAACCAAACACCGAGCAGCCATGGACTCTTGGAGCTCAAAGCTGGGATGTAGCACTGGGTAAGAGCGCTGCTCCAGAGCATCCAGGCGTCTGCCGGCCAGTAACCCTGAATGTGGTTGTGTCTTGCCTAGGTGTTGCCTCACTCACTGAAAGTCTCAGTCACTTTGGCAACAGGCTGCTCTCGTGCTCATGGCAAAAACCTGCCATCTAGTTCCCTGCGAAATTGAAGCTGATACAGCAGATAGGTGCCTCTGACTCAAGTCTTAGTGCACGGAACTAGTGCTTTGACCCTTAGGTTTGGTGGAAGATAAGGATCTGTGTGAAGGCTAAGGTTTTGCTTTTACCATGTAGTCCCTGCACTAATTTCAGAGCTGTTACTGGAAAAGCAGTTTCTCTTTGGCCGTGACACCGTAGTCTTAACTAAAGACGTCCAAGTAAGCAGTGAGTAGTTGAGAAGCTACCTTCATGGATATTATTTTTAAAATTCTATTTGAACATGCCCAAGCCCAGATTTGCTGTCCTGCTAAACGTGATATGAATTTTAACATTCCTCTTGGCATATGGGAGAGCAGAGGTCAAATAGTAGTATATTAAATGCTTTTACGTAGGAAAGTCAGTCAGTTACTTGTAATTCTAAATTCATTTATTTAACTTCAAAGGAATGGCATATAGAAAAATCATGGAACCAGCAATGGAAGTATATAACAGAAAATTAAAGGATTTGCACATGAAATACACACTGATGGATCTACTGTCACTGGATGATAAAGGCCTCAAATCGCATAATAGCTACTTACACAATGTAATGAGTCTTAGGGGGAAAAAAAGAGTGCAAAATGGTAAATGTTTAAAACCTGCATCTGTCTGAAAAGACACGCTGAAAAAAATATGCCCCCAATGAAAGAACTCAGAAGTTTTGGTAGGTTTCAAAATATTGACATTGCCTCATGACTCCTAACTAAAACTAATGGTACAGTATGCTGAGATAATGCAATGTTGACATGTGTGCAAGAGCTGAATGCATAGCAGGTTTCTGATTTGTAGGAATTTTTGAAATTTCAAGGCTAACTCAGGAGAAAGTGAAAAAAAATTCTGTGTGCTGTCATAATAAAAAAGATTGCTTTAATCAAAACATTATTTTTTTTCTGAGAACTGACTTTTTTTTTCTAAAACTTCATGATATATTAACGAAAATCACTGAAGAAAAAAGCAATTTTATGTCAGAAAATAAGGCTTTTCCTTTCAAGAACCAAAAAGAGGTATTTTGACACTTTGGAATTTAAATTATCCTGACACTTGCTAAAACCAACCTTTTTCTGTGAATAGTTCCAGTTTTGACATATGGAACTTTGTGATGAAAAGTGCTTTTTGCTGGAAATGTTTTAATCATGTTTACCTTTCCTTTCATGGCAGTGTCTCGCTTACGACATTCTAACATTTTAAGAATTCTGTTTCGATTCCTAAAGTATTATCTGAATCATTTTCCATATGTTAATTTGGTTATGATGGATTACAATCAAATTTGCTAATTATATTTTTCTAGCATCATCAGATTTCTCTGTAAGTTTGATCACGAATGCCTTTTTACTTAATCAATTACGGGATGTGCCTCAGCACTAATGTCAATTTTTAATGGACATTTTTTATATTGTCTGAACTAAGACATTTATTATAACTGATAAAAGGAGTTTTTTAACCTACCTGGAACTCCATGATGTACTGAGAGATGCAGATGTATTTACCATAAATTCAGCCTCTATGATTGCAGAATTATTGAAATTTCAAGGAGATAAATAGAAGTTGGCCAAAAAACCTTCAGAGAAAAACACAAATCACAACAAGAAATTTGGAGACAGATTTTTAGATGGTACCAGACTCCCATCATTGAGATTTTCAGAACATTGTAAGTCCTATATAGGGATGAACAGACCTTTAGAAGCACCAATTTTCCAATTGAGAACACTCAGATCTTCTAAAATAGTGACACATCATTTCAATGTTAATACTGTAGTTTCTTCCATCCAGGGGTGTGTCACACATAAAATTTCATTAGTAATTCCAGCTAAGTGCTAAAGCATATTACTGCTGATGCCTACAACTGTTACTCAGAAAAACGCAAGTCTTACTGTGGGAGAGTATTTAACTTGAAAAGGTTGAAGTCATCTAGCAAAACAGCTTCGTTTGTGGTGTTAATTTTCTCTTCTCTTGGAAATCTGTTTCATTTTCACAAAAGGATGCCGTGAAAGTGGCCTGACACATTTTCCTCACACTTTCAGACTACTGAGAGTTGATCTTCAGGGAACTGAATACTTCTTACTTCAGTGACATGAATATTCACTTCACGATTCAATCCTGGTATCAGTGACATGGAAACAACACCCTTGGTCTCAGCTGCAAGTCTCCGCGCTTTAAGTCACAATTACACAGTGTTGTCAGTCACTTCATGCCCATATCTGTTGACATTCATTACGAATACATCTTCCCTGGCTGTACTATGTGTAACCAACTTAATGTTTCTATGCAACTAGAAGTATAGAGTTGCTCCCCTCCTACGCCACCCGATAGCTACAGTATTCCTTTGTAATAGGAGAGGACATTGAAAAAGTTGTAAAGGAAGCATAGCTGGTAAACTTCAGGTTGTTATCATTACGTATTATTCATTAAATCTCTCAGGCCTGTAGATATTGGGCATAGAAATCCAAGCAAATGAGATCCCTGCTACAAACAGTTCAGGGTCCTAAATCGCCGTCTCACCAGTGCAAAGATACAGGAGAAATACCAACAACTATAACATTCAAAGTTACACCAATAACCACCTTGACGGTGATCTTCATGGAAGAGTGTGAAGCAAAATATTCTTCAGGAGGGAGAAGGTCATGAAGAATGTGATTTATGCATTTAATTACCTTAGGAACAAGTTCATGAAAGTCTTCCCAATGATGTTTTTTCATTCCAGACGTTCAGCACAAACCTGCTCATACTTTGTAAGCATTTACTAGATAAGCTTTGGTAGGAAGTGGCAGAAGCACCTTCTGCAAGGGAACAGTGGCTTTCTGCAAGAGGAAAAGCATTAGAGGCTATATCAAGCACAGAAGTCTGCTGAGGGAAGTAAAAAGCATGAGTTGGTATTTCCCCTGGGATTCTGAACAAAACAGTAAGGACTTCTCAGGTTATCCAAAACAGTTACAAAAAAATTTCTGTTTGCTTTTCCACCTAAAGGAGAGTGTTTCCAGTGAGTTTATCTGGATTTTGAGAATCAGGCAATATGAATCGCAATTCTAGGAAAGCCTATAGAGATGTGATTGCACTACGCTAGTCAAGGAATATAAAAACTGCTGCAGACACAGACACAGTCTGAAAACACAGCAGAAGCCTCTGAAAATGGAGTCATTTTTCTGCTAGAACAATTATGGTGTAATCAAAGTTTCCTTATAAATGAAACTGCAATTCCCACATTGCACATATGAAACAATTAGTGACTTTAATTTGCTTTGCTATAAATGGAGGTTTGCTATAGCTGAGTTTACTGTGAAAATAGTCAGGTAATTCAGTTTTAACATTACCTGAATGTTTTCAAATTGCCTGTATACAAATATTTTCTGATACAGCCTCTTTTGTCATTAAACCACCAAAAGTATAGTCTCTGCAGAGGCAACTTATCCCCCTTTCTCCCTGAGAATACGTCAAGTGTCCATGTGGACCCCACTGCTTCTCAGCGCAGGTCTTCAAAGCAGAGAAAGGTTGGTAGAACTGGTGTTATAACGCAAAAATCAACGAACACTGCCACTCAGTTTGCCCTTTGCAGGGCTAGATGATGATTTGGATCATCAGAGTGTGTGTGTCAGTGTTACACTGTGCCTTGGAGAAATACCGCTTGCAAACACTCCTACACAGACAGCTCATACCTTGAGTCTGACTGCAACGGGAGTCAGCGAAGATACAGGCTTTGAGGGCGAAGCGATGGCAGCAGGGTGGATCTTGGCTCTGTCTCCCCTACACAGCAGCCACTATAACTGAACCGCATGTGGGTTGTTGCAATTTTTAGATGTTACGAGCCAATATTAATAAGCTATTTTTCCATGTCCCCCTCCCCAACCAACTGCAGGAGCAAATGAGTAATTGTGACTCATCTGATACTTCCGAGGGATCAGGTTTCTTGGGAATACTTCTCAGTTGGTGTTGCTCCCATCAGAGTCTTTTCCTCACCTCTGTGCCAAACAGTCTTAAGCAAGCCCGTTTTAGGTGGACTACATGCTATTGGCTGCATGCTGTTGACTTTGTACCTTTTGTGTTTGTCTTGTTTCTATATGGCAAGGCAGAGCAAAACAAAGAAATCTTAGGTTCCAAATTAAACGTAGTTATTTACTTGATTGGAGTAGCTGGAAAAATTCCATTCTACTTAATTGCTTTTTTTAATAAACACGGGAAAATTTGCTACAGTACGGTGAGTGTGGAGGCACTGACCTAGAATACACCGTGAAAAGGAATCAAGAGGGAAATGTCAAAATGCAGAGTCCCCCAGGGGCTGGCTGACAAGGGACAAGGGGCAAGTGGCAGCGAAAGCTGAGTGTTGTAGTCACTGGGTTTCATCAGGGCAATCCAG
Organism: Opisthocomus hoazin; assembly: GCF_030867145.1. Classification (NCBI taxonomy): domain Eukaryota; kingdom Metazoa; phylum Chordata; class Aves; order Opisthocomiformes; family Opisthocomidae; genus Opisthocomus; species Opisthocomus hoazin. The sequence continues at coordinate 67,119,151 of NC_134415.1, forward strand.
TACAGTTCATGCCTAATAGCTCTGTGGTATGATTGAAACAGGCAACTAGAGCAGAAATAACCCCCTGGGAAGTAAGCAGTTGATAACTAGCCAATACACAGACAAAAAAATCCCCCCAAAAGTGAAGGACAATGAGAGCTCACACCTTACTGCTGTGACCATCAGTAGATTTTTTTGGCCTAGAGGGATGCTTGCTGTAATTCATTTCTCCACCTGCTACTCAGAGCGAGCAGATTTCCACAGCATGAGTACTCCAGCACACACGCTGAGCCTGCTGAGCAAAATGAACAGCATCTCCACATAGGACCTGTGTATACCTGCCCATAAAACTGTCCTTGACAGAACTGGCAGATGTCCTACATTGGTGTATGTCCTAGCTGTGATTTTTTTTTAAGCAAAACAGGCACATTTAAATAAACCTGCAGTAGAAAGCTTAGACTACCAAACTCATGCAAAATGACAGTGTCCTCCACAGAGCTTGCTTATTTTCAACATCATCAAAAAACGCTAATGATTCCATGTTCAAGGTATCAGTGATAGAGAAGGAGACCAAGCCTTCTGTGGGTAACTAGGTATTATTAATGATTTCAGTCCTGTTCTCTCAAATAAACAGGGCAGCTGCTAATCCACCCCCAAAAAACCATGGATTTTGTTTAAATCTGTCCCAGCTTGTACCTTTATCAAGGTCTGTCTGCTCAGGAACTGTATGGTTCATAAACCCCCATCCCTGCAAATGTTGTGACATGGCCCTATCCTGGTGGATGGCAGAGAAAGGAAGAGTGAATGAAGCATAGTCATGATAAGACCTTTAATTCAATGTTAAATCTTTTTTATTTATCATGTGCAAAGGTATTTTGTAGGGGTTTTACTTCCCCTCAGGCCTCCGTCTACCTGACAAGCTGTTTCTGTCGTCTGGGGTCGCACAGCCAGCAGCGCTTCGCTAGCAGCTGGGAAAACCCTGGTGATGCTGGGTGCTTGGGGCAGAGCTGTGGGGAGAGCGGGCACAGAGAGCTCATTCAGCCCTGGCGCTGGCTCCAGCAGGCTCATCCGCGAAGGCGCTGCTGCGGCTGAAGGGAGGTTTCGTTTTGTGAGTGGATTCAAGGAATGAAAAGAGGAGCCAGGGAAAATCATCAGCTCGATAAGGTTTCCATAAAATTCAATTTTTTTCCCTTAATGCTTTTGGCTCCCTATCTTTAAAAACCTTGCAGATCAGTCAAGATACAGTTAGGAAATCTGATTAAGTGCCTGCAGGAATAATGATGACCTTCCCCTATCCTGTTTTGATTCTAGCTTGGACTTTTCTGGGAAAAACAGAGTCCTGGCTCAAACAAAGCATCTCTGTCTATTCCAGTGAAATTTTTCTTCCTTTAGAACCAGATCTCGTCTTTCTCTCTCTTTTGTGAATGTCAGTTTTATTTCATTATTTTATTTCATGGTTTCATGTATCATTTTATTTTCATCCCTCCTCTAAGTGATACTCGAGGAAATGAGATGCCTGAAATAATCAAAGAGCAAAAGTCAAGTGTGCAAAAATTAAAAACCAGCTACCCACTTAGGCTCTTTAGCTAAACCGACTGATCTTGGTCATGGAAATTTTCACAGTTTGAATTCTGCTCAGGCCAGCAGCAAGCAAAGCTCATTATTTTCTGGTGATTGTTTTGTGGCCTATAGGATATAGATGGATGTTTTCTTCCTGTGGAATAGGTTTTATATCTCCAGCTCTCTGTAGGCTAGAAATGGGAACTACATGTAGCTGCACAGAAGGGGATTTCAGCTCACCTATGAAATATGGAACAATTGCTTCCAGGCCTGGAAGTATTTCAGACTATCAGACCTTCTAATTGCTTCTGATATTGTGTGTGAATAAAAACTCTTGTAAGCCATTTTTAAGAAGTTTGAGCTGCTGGAGAGCAGCTAGGTATCCTTTTCTGTTCAGCCAGCACAGACTGTGAAAGGCTGGCACAGTCAGTTGGGTCAGGCAAAGGAAGGGCTAGAGTGCTCTAGCGGAGGGCAGCTGAATGCCCCCAGCCGTGTCGTACTTCTGGGCAGCACTCTTCAGAGGATCTCTCACAGCGGAGGAAATCCCCCTACCCTCTTCCTTCCCCCTTCTTACAATACTGTACTTGTTATGATACTGCAGGAAAGTACCATAACTTCCCTAGGGTCCCATGATGTTTTAGTTTTTCCCCAGATAAAACCAAGTTTGACCACCACAAGTCTTTGTCAGCACTGTGAAGAGCCCCTCAAAATACATCTCAAAGCAGAGGGCTGAAACATCAGGAGTGGACACAGTGCCAGTTTTGAGCAAGCTTCCAAAGTACTAAAAATTATTTTCTTTCTTCACAACAGCTTTATGATAGTCATTTACTGCTAGGCATTATATCGCCAGCTTTAATTTCTGGTATGTGAACGTGGTGATTGTATCTTGGGACTGTTACTGTGTCACTCGCTTCCCCATTCCTCACAGCAACTGGGAGAGTAAGGAGCAAGCACAGATGAAGAACTGCAAGAAGATCTGGCCAACAAGCAGGACCATGCCATCCATACAGACTTGAGTTGCATATGGTCAGGAGCAGGAGTGGCAATGGAGCATAGTGGCAAACACAGATAGGAGCTGGGGGACAAGCACTGCTTGTGAGTGATACAAGATGAAGATCACATGAGAGCTGGCATAAGTGAGATATCCACACAAGGGAGTTACAAGGTAGATGCTGACAAGGCTAGTAGCTAGAAGAGTGACCAAGAAAGTGTCAAGAAAGGCATAGCTGAGATGAAAGCCATATGGAGACTCAACCAGTCTCATATCTGGAGATAGTATAAGGACTGCAAGGGTGAAATGCTCATTCTTCTCTCTTCAGTTCTCATTCTTAGTCTCTGAGCTGTTCCAGTCGTAATCTGTGAAATGAGCCATGTCCTTCACCGTTGGATAGCAGGTCAAAATATCAGAGCCTTAGTTGCTGGAAGCTATCCACCTTTCCCTGCCCACAAAGGAAGGCAGGGGCAGAGCTGTGTAAGAACCTGTAACTGGCAAGATAGTAGAAATGATCTGCAACACATGGTTTTGGCCCATGACAGAGATGTAGGCAACTTTGAAAGTACAGCAAAGGTAACCACATGAAGGGCTGTGATAATAAACCCTGATACTTCACATTGAACATTCTTCTTAGACAGAACATCTGTGATGAAAAGATCTCCCTGCTTTCCTGCGGAGCTGCCTCACAGGGATTCAAATACTGCTGTATGTTTTGCGGCTCTTTAAAATTTTGCAGATAGAATACCTGTGCATTTCTTTCCTGACTGCCTTAATAAAAAGCTCATTTTATCATTGGGTGAGTATATGATGGTTAAATGGATACTGCTAAAGGCCGTTAAAGCATGAAGTACCTATAGGACTTGCTTAAAGTGCTTGGTACCTCTGGAAGGCCACCAAGCTGGTGAAAGCCCTTGGTGTTCCATGACAGTCACAACAGAGCACCATTGAGGGGGCTGGCTTGGCTCAAATTCTGATTTTCCTACTCAATTTTTATGCCTTTTGATTGCAGTTGATTGCAGTTAATTGCAGTGAACATGGAGTTTTATGCTTATTTCAGGTTTAATTATGAAGCCATGCTTTTGGCACCATAATAAAGTGGAATGCTATTTCTTGGGAAAATCTCTCTGGCTTTATGTCTTTGTCTACTGGTGTAAAAACAGATACGTGGTGTTCCCCTTTTGCTCCTCTTTAAGACTTTTGATATCCTGTGCTAGATATAAACTCTGAGGCCAGTGAGTCACGTTTCTTATATCTGTGGCAAAATCCTTTGAGGCCACAGAGCCCACAAGATTTCAGCTGAGAAGAATTTTCATCAAAATATGGATATCCTAGAGAGTCCAAGAGGGCTCTACATGGTGCAAAGACAGTGTCCTAGCTCATTTCCCTCACAGTAACGCACCCGCCTCAAAAAATAACTCCTACACTACTCTAGAACTATCAGGCTACTTTAAAAACAGCTGGAGTTTTTTCTCTTAATATGTAAGAGAATACATATTAATGTATTCTCTCTTAATAGAAATATGCTTAACTTAAGTGCATACTTTGTCCAGCTGAAAATAGGCCAACACCCAAATAAAAAAACAGCAGAAAAGGTCTGGAGGCCAAGGCCCTGGCACCAGGACCCATGAGACACTCACAGGGGCAGTCACAACCACCAGCAGCACGCAGGGTGCCAGGTTTGCTAGGCTGGGAGGAGAAGGGTGTTTCAGCCAGCAGTCTGGAAATCTTATGGAGGAGGCAGAGGCAACACAAATGCTTTTGTGAAAGGGAAGATGGTGCCGAGCCCTCAGGAGAAATATCTGAGGCTGAGAGACAGATCAAATCTGTGGCTGACTGGATCAAAGGTCTCAAAAATGAACTTACGTGCACAGCAAGCTGCCTGGTTTGCCTCAGTGAATGCCATTTTTCAACAATAGTTCCCTCGCATATCAGATTGGCCAACAAAGCACGTGGTGCTCGGAATAGAGGTCTGGGAGATGCCACCAGCAAAACTTGGACACTCACCATTTTCTGCTTCTCTGTCTATAAGCACCATAGGGCTGACAGCTCTAAAGCACAGGAGAGGATTAATAAGAGATTTTTTCCCAAATGGTTAGAGACTGAGGGGTGCAGGATGGAGGGAGGGGTGCTCAGCTCAGGGATGCCTGGCTGGGGCATGTTGAGAATTCCAGATTTTCTCAAAATCCCTTCAACAAGCTGCAATTAAAGACAATGGAGAAAGACAGGACAGGACAGGACAGGACAGGGAAAGGAAAGGGAAAGGAAAGGAAAGGAAAGGAAAGGAAAGGAAAGGAAAGGAAAGGAAAGGAAAGGAAAGGAAAGGAAAGGAAAGGAAAGGAAAGGAAAGGAAAGGAAAGGAAAGGAAAGGAAAGGAAAGGAAAGGAAAGGAAAGGAAAGGAAAGGAAAGGAAAGGAAAGGAAAGGAAAGGAAAGGAAAGGAAAGGAAAGGAAAGAGTTTTGAATGAATGACATGACACTCATTAGGAGAAATATTTCCTTAAGAAAATGCAAGTCTAATATGAGTGCAGCCAAATTAATTATTTACAAATAGTTAATGAGGGCTAGAGGTACAAAGTGGGAAAATACATGTTATTGACTTGAAGAAAAGGTCATAGCCTACAAGTGCCTTGACATGGGGTCTCAGTGAGGTGCACGGGTCAGAAGACAAGTGGGTCTTTCTGGGCAACAGCCATAGCAGTAGGTGTAAGTTCATAGTTTCACCTCTGCATGCAATAAGGACAAAACTGTGCTGGGGTAGGATATACAATGTAGCCGCTCTTGTTTTTCAAGGATCTTAAAAAAAGGGGATGAAAGGAACAGGCAAGAGTGACAGAATATCTTCAAGGACTAGTGAAAATGGCTTCCACTGAAAAATGTGAAAAGCCCCGTCTATTTACCTAATCGTAGAGATGCTTGAGAAATAACTGATTTACAGTAGACCAGTATCCTCAAATGCACTTTGTACTACAGGGCTGACAAATCTCATAGAGCAAGGCTGGACAGGAAGCTATGTCTAGAACCAGAAGCCAGATCAATACTAAAAATAAGGTCTTTTCTTGAAACTGAGGTTTATTAACCTGAAACATAGGATAAGAGGAAGTGATGAAGTCTCTTTTGTTTTCCAGACCTTGCTGGAAAATATAGCTTAATTAAAATATGTTATACAGTTTAGTTAAACACATATTATTGGATTCACTGGTCTTGTTGAGATTTGACTCAACTGAATTTAATAAAAAGAAGGTTAAACAAGGTGTCCTTTCAAGATCCCTTTCAGCCCTATTTTTCTGTAATGAAATAGCCCTTCTGATTTTAAAATCTGTATATCCATGTTTCTACGGAAATATCTGATCAAATTCGCCTGCACTTGCTTTACATTTATCTGCACCACATGTTGTGAATGTATTTTATTAGGAACTGCTGGTTTCCTTTAGGCTCATTGAACTTCTTAACGAAGCTCCAGTGCTTCTCTGTCTACAACATGTCCTGTCACATAACTCAGTGTTTGCATTGATCATCGGATGGGCTTCTTTCCAAAGTACCACTGTCTAAATCATTGCAAGCAGAACAACATGAGAAAAACATTTTTTTAATTGTCCTGTGTCTCTTTTTTTTACTCAAAGACTGTCCACATATGAAATGAAAGCTATCCCTGTCACTCTCCCAAGGGAAACATATTGCCTTTCAGCACTTCTTTCCCTGAGCCTTCCTCCTATCTTTTGTATGGTTATTTGTGTTCAGCTGCTCTGCCTGTGCATCTCTCTCTCTCTCTCTCTCTCTCTCTCTCTCTCTGTGTCTCTCTCTCTCTGCAGTTGCTGAACTGCAGCTCCCACTGGAATTTACACAATCAAAACCAGCTCTCATCTCAAACAGCAGTGAATCACACCACCTGAAGAAGAACAGCGAATTGAGCTCAGTAGCCTTGCTGCTTATATAGCCTTAGGTACCAGAAGCACCCACAGGATGGAAAGACCTGGGTTTAAGTGAGACACACTCAGCCTGAGATCTGCTGCCTGTGATCTGAAAGCTGTCACAGGGTTTTATAGGAGTGTGTGTATTTAGGGGACGTTTTTAAGACGCTAATAGCCTGCTGCATCTGAAAGCTGAAAAAAGCTGCTGCTTGCTGCTGCTGCTGCTGCAGTAGCTGGTGCAGCAGGATGAATGAGTAAAGGACAGCTACCCGCGCTCTGCCGGTGAGTCTTCCATCCTGCTCTGTCTTCGTTAACTGAAAGGGTCCAGAAGAAAACAGATGCACTAAGCAAGTGCCACACTGGATCTATTGCTGTATACCCTTCACTGTGGAAAATGGTCAACAAAGACATGAATGGATTTCCAGTCAAGAAATGCTCAGCCTTTCAGTTTTTTAAAAAGAGGGTAAGATTTTCCTTTAATTTTTTCTTTTCACTTTCTTTTTTTGTTGTTGCTGTATTTGTTAATGTGCAAGACCAGAGAGAAAGTCATTGAAGAAGGAAGGTGTTTTAATATTGGTATCCTACCATAACGAGCCCATGGCATGGACAGTTCTGCTGAACACCAAGGGCAATAGCACCCTAGGTGAAGGGGAGCTGGGGAAGGGGGGACAGGGACGGCGACAGGGGGACCAAAAGGCATTAAGTCAGCAGTCTTTGCTGTGGAATGCATATCAGTCACAGCCGACCACAGGGCTTGACGCAATACAACCAGCTATTCAGACTGGGATAACACACTCCAAAGCAGAGTGCAGGGCTGTTGCAGCTTGTCTCTGACTCCCTCCTCCACATCCACCTAAGGGTATGACTCCCTCCACACCTTTCATTCACTTGCCTGAAGTGCGGCATTACCCGCCTCCATTCATCATCGGGGGGGGGGGGGGGGGGGGGGGAGAACAAAGAGGCATTTGTGAGCTCAGCAAAACATTTCACAGCTTGTAATTTGCCTCTAATGACAATTAATGCAGGAGAAAAGAATAAGAGTGAGGCACACCTCTCGATCTGATTTTCTCTTATATTCTTTATCTCAGGCAGATATGTCTGGATTTAGAAAAGATCTGCTACATATTATATTTGACTGTTGATTTCCTTGAGGAAACATAATTGTAATGCTCCACCTCATCACTTTAGTTAAGTCCTTTCTGTTTCTTTGATTCTTTTATAGTGATAGTGCTGCACTCTCTGTATTTAACTTCAGCAACAAAGTCATATCCATGTGGCAGCAGGACAGGTATTCTGAATACGCCTGGGTACACCCAGACAAGGAGAAGCAAAGCATCAGAAAGAGATTGGTGGCAGGGACTCCCCGATGGAAAGGATTTCCTGAATGATTAAAATGACAACCCTCTCTTTAAACAGACCGGAGTAGGAGCAGATAAGATGCTCCATTCACTCCTTCGTTCATTCATTCATTCATCCCCATTCATTCTCTCTCTTCATTATGCTAAGAATATGGTCAGTCCATTTAACCCTTCATGTAAAGAAAGTGAAGCCTACAGCAGCTGCTAATTCAAAAGCCAGGGTCAACGCCTTTTAGTCACCAAGATGCCAGATTTAAGGGCAGACCTGGAAAATATTAGCAGGGTCACTCAGAGGGAAAAAGTGCGGTGTTTCCTGATATTTGCTGTTTCTAAGGTGGTTTTTGGAAGCCTCAGATAGATAGCCCAAACACCACATAAACTGAGCCCATAAAAATGGTTCTCATCCTGAGCTGCTTCAAATGTAAGTACATTACTATTGGCACATGTATGTTTGATATTCAGCTCACCAGAAAAGTTCATCTGTTTTCCAAAATTACTCAATGGTTTTAATATAAATATATTTAGAAGAGGAATCAAAATACCTTGCTGTTCCTGTATGAGATTAATTACTGGCAATCATCTTCTATGTCTGTTTAGAGCTAAGACAAGTTATCACTGGAAGCCTCTACATCTTTTTGTTCTAGAAGCAGGGAAAACTGTTTTTCAGAGCTATACTGATGACCAGTGAAGTTGTCATTGGAAATGATTGTTAATTGTAGTCTGATTTGAAGAATCTGGCATAGCGATACTGTTCTGGAGAGTGGATCAGTACAAACAGTCATTTTTAGTTTCTGAGGGTTTTCATTCTATCTAATGTTGTCCTTTTGCTATTGTGATGAAGATAGTTGAAATCAGTAAAACCAATTAAGAGACACAAAGGAAGGAAATTCCCTCCCTATATATTTCTGTCAATAGATGTATGTGTTCATTGACATTTCTCTTGCCCCCATTATCTTCCTCCCAGAAAATCCTCTGCATTCAAACATTAACCACCTTGCTCCTACATCAGTGCTTGAAACATGTACAAACAAGAAAAGTTACATGTCCGTAACATGTTGCTGGCTCCCAGCAATACATCTTGCATTTGCTGGACTGGTGACATGCTGCATTTAACTACTGGGAGAACCGGGAAAGATGGTTAAAGACAGTCGACTTTGTTCCCTACCAATGGTCCAGACACTCTGGCTGAACAACCACCAAAATCCTGTGTGTACAGAAACACAGCTACTAGATTGCTTAATTTGAGTTTAGCATGTGAAGTTGTTGTTTGACAGTTTGCATCACCACAGCACCAACCCACCGTAACCAACACCGGTAACCTACTGGATGCCTCCTACATTCATAGCAAGAGGCAGGTCTTGCCCTGCAGAGCCTAGCAGACCTGACTACAGAGTGAGGTATTGCTATCCCCACTTTACTGACAGGTGACTGAAACCCAGAGCAGGATACTGCATAGGTTTCTTCCAGATCACCAGCAGGGTCTATGATGAAACAAGGGATGGACTCTGATCATTCCAGTTTAAAATCACTGTGTTTGTCTCCTACTCTTATTTGTAGCACAGGTGTTTTTCAAGTCTAATTCTAAAAATCCACGTCAACCTAGATTAGAACACCCCAAATTTCAGGAAATGCTACTATTTTTTCAATTCAGATTTTTTTTTGAAAAAAGTACCAGATGTGTCTTCGTCATTTTATTTTTCCATTGGGCCTCATGTTTTCCTTAAATTGTGATCCTCTTTTTTGCTCTGGCCAAGCGTGCAGAAAGGGTTGGCAGAGCTCTGTGGATTTACGCTAGGCTGAAAGTGCATTCAAACATTGATTTGAAATTGAGGAGCAGATATTTTTTAAGCCTGGCTTATTCTCTGATGACCAAGCACTGACCCTCTGGGACGCTGCCTGATGTGTCAGATGATTCAGGGTATGGGCTAATCACATCCCGAGGTCAGAGAATAGGAAGGAAAAGCTGAAATTAAAAGGCAGCACACTGAATCAAAATAAAAGGGAAAACAGAAACTATTGGTTTTGCAGAATACCCTGCATCTCTCACTGCTGGAAGGGTTGGAACAGATAGAGAATAGAATCACTTAAAACCTGCGCAGTTTGGAAGAAAATAAAATTATTTACAATGCCTCTATTTTTTCATTGCAAGAGGTGTAACAACTAATTGTGTCTAGGATCAGGATGATATTTCAGTAATTAAATATTGTTTTTCAATTAATAATGGCACAAATCTAAAAAGAGAAGGGGAGAGAAGAATATCGGACATATATAGACACAAGGAGGGAATCTGAAGTTACCCCAAGGAAGATCAATTATAAAAACCACTGTTCACATAATCTTTGGTCACGGCATAAAAGGATCACCTTCTGACAAGGCTGCAAGGATTAAAAGACGTTATCACCTCATAGCACAATATTACCCTCATTTTTGTTACCATCCCTTTCCCTGTCCACTGATGTTGCATACTGGATACAAATATGCATAGCCCATTGACCTGATTTGGCTACAAATGGCTGGGAAATCTCTCTTTTTCACAGACTAGCAGCATTTTGACTTTCCCAAAGTTCAATTAAAAGGTTTTGCTAATAGGCAGAAGTCTCACCCTCTGTTGTGAGGGGCTCACAGGTCTCGCCCTTAAGAGCCGTGCAGGATTACCCAGAGAACTGGACCGTATCAATCCAAGAGATCACTGAATGTGGTAAACCTGCCAACATGCTGTTTCTGTTCAGCGGACAGGACATCCCAGGACAGAGGGGCCTTTCATTGCCACCTACTGCCATCCACGGTTTTGGGAAGTGGGAGTTCATGGTATTTGCACTGCCTTCTGCTGCTGCATTTACCTGTCTTATAAAGACTTTTGGACAACATTTTCTCTATCTTGCAATAACACACCATGTCTTATAACACAGCACAACCAACACGGTTAAAACAGGACGAATGATGAACTGCCTGTGCCACTTAAACACTGGCTGATGATATGGTAACCTCAGTGAACACGGAAATTCATTATCCTCTTAGGTCTGGATCAAGATCAAATACAAATTTATCTCGGATGTGAAGAAGATAAATGACTGATAAATGAGAAAAGAAATAGCTGTCTTCCATAAAAGGAAAAAAAAAGAAACAGGGCATGTTTTAGAGAGGAAGTTTATTGCAGGGATTAAGCATTTGCTAGTCTGAAAACTGATAAGGGAAAGAATACCCATAATCCTTTTTCAGTAAGAAAATTTACATTAATTAGCAATTTGGGTCAAGCTAAACTGAATGCACAAGAAGGAAGAGAAAGGCCCTATCTTTGTTTCTATGCAGTTTTTCCAAATAAGTAGCTTGTGGAAACCATGCCCTTCTCCTTTCTAGGTTGATATTTTCTGGCACTACACACCAACAACTTTCTCCATATACAGGCTGAAGAGGCTAACTCATAAACATCTTCGTGCATGAAGATGACAGCTCAGCCTGCATTAGAGCTCAAGGCAATGAGCAGCAGAGAGGACTGCAGAATTACCTGTATACCATTTATAGGATTACAGAATCACAGAATCACAGAATCACAGAATAGTAGGGGTTGGAAGGGACCTCTGTGGTTCATCTAGTCCAACCCTCCTGCCGAAGCAGGGTCACCTACAGCAGGCTGCACAGGACCTTGTCCAGGCGGGTCTTGAATATCTCCAGAGAAGGAGACTCCACAACCTCCCTGGGCAGCCTGTTCCAGTGCTCCGTCACCCTCAGAGAGAAGAAGTTCTTCTTCATGTTCAGACGGAACTTCCTGTGCCTCAGTTTGTGCCCATTGCCCCTTGTCCTGTCACTGGGCACCACTGAAAAGAGCTTGGCCCCATCCTCCTGACACCCACCCTTCAGATATTTGTAGGCATTTATAAGGTCCCCTCGCAGCCTTCTCTCTTCTTCAGGCTGAACAAGCCCAGTTCCCTCAACCTCTCCTCGTAGGGGAGATGCTCCAGTCCCCTCACCATCCTCGTAGCCCTACAGTAATCCAGTGACACAGAAAGCCCTTGAAATCAGTATTTCCAGCTGACCTCCTACAGATTATGTTCCTTCTGGTAGATTGTGCTGTGGAGGGGCTGCTTTCTGTTCAGCCACTTTTACAGGTCTGGAAGTACATTTCAGAGCTGGAGTTACCTTTTTTTTTTGGGTAACTGGGAGCTTACCTAGAAGAAAATAAGTGAGAGCTGAAGTGGACTGTACCTTAGGAAAATGCCAGATTTCTATGGGATGACTGCTGCTTTTCTCAGCTGCTTGGTCTGATGTCAGAAAAGTACATAAATTTTAAAGTTGATTTCCAGAGACAGTGATCCTGTCTGACTGCAAAGTGAGAGAGTTTTGCTGCAGCAGAGACTTCTTTCCCATCTCGCGTCTTCTGTGTGGAGAAGTGCTGAGCATCCGTGGCTCTTCTTGGCATAAGCCAAAGCTGTAAGCACTTGACCTTGCCCAGCAAAATCCCAAATGTCTTCCTTGACTTTGAGTGTTGCAGACCACAACCGCCATGAGGCTTTCATGTAACCAAGATGCAGGTGGCCCTATATCTCAGACAGGCTTCAAACATGCTACCAACACTCCTTGAGATGACCAATCATTTTCTCCTCTTCTATCTGTCAATCGCTTTCTGAAAAAGGCTATTAATTAAACACAAGGAACAAAATATGAGAGCTGATGAGAAACTGTGTAAGGCCCAAGTACTGGTTTTCCATAAAGAACCTTGCTTTCCTCTGTCTTCCCGTTAAACCAAGGTGTGCTTTGGGTTGGGATCACTGCTAATATTTTACTTCTGAACTAGTGTACAGAAAAAGATTCATAAAGCAAAACTGGCACCATCTAGGCAAGAAAAAATCTCTAAGTCCCTTTTTCAAACCTAAAATATGAAAACATTGTTAAAACTTATGTATAAATCTTGGCATAAAATGAACAACAAAAAAAAAGAAATAAGGAAGGATGAAGGAATGATGGCAGAATGGGAGAAGAGAAAAAGAAGAAAAAAGAACAAGGGAGACAAAAGTCTTCTTATTCCTTTCTCACTTCCCTAACCTCTTTCATTGAAATGTAAGACCATCTAGACTCTTTAAGATTGATCTCTTTTCCTAAGCATGTCTCATAATTCCTACCACAAATTTGTCAAGCTCCTGCTTGAAATTGCCCAGCTCTCTTTCACTTTGGGGGAAAATCATCCTGCTTGAAAATTTAGAAATCCTCCTCTCATTTTCAGCCTAAATTTACATGTGACCAACTTATTCCCATTTGCTCTTGTACCAACATAAAGCAATAACTTAAATAGCTCTTGCCCTTCTCTCATATGTACAACCACTGGTGTATTTATAGACAGCAGTCATTTCTTCTCTCAACTGTATTTGGTTAGGCTAACAAGCCAATTTCTTTTAGACTCTTCTCTTAGTATAGGCTTTCCTTTCCCTGATCACCCAAGCAGACAAATGCAGCTGTCTCATTTGTGGTCCTGAAGATCTCTTTGGTGTTACCAAATCATCCCTATGTTCCTTTCTCAGTGTTTTTTTCTCATGGAGTCCACTTCACACTTCTAACTTTCATCCAGCTCCTCTCCTTCCACTCTGGTCCTCTTTTACTGAGCAGGTCTCCTGTGTGTCATCAGCAAATTTTATGACTACAACTTAGGTTCTTGTATCAAATCCAACTCCAACATTTTTAGCTAGTTACCTTCTCTCATGACTATTTTTGTGACAGTACTCCTATTTTCCATTTTAACTAATTAATTCCCATGTGTTATCGCTGTCTTACTGAGTTACCGAAGACCATATGGATTTGATTATCCACATTTGCCTCATCAAAGGAAGACATCAGGCAAGCTTGACATATTGGTAAACGCATGTTGCATATTATCTCATTTTCTATTGAACTTTTTAAAATTTGATCTGTCTTCAGATATGGTAAGTTTTGTTTCTGTACACATAGTCCCATAAGTCTTTTTCTCGTATGCTGTACATCACTCTCTTCCTTGAAAAAGCAGACCACAGAATTCATCTTAAGATTTACTTTTTATCTCACCTCAGTCCTTCTGAGAAACAGACTTCTTTTTTCCTCTTTTTATAAATTTCAGAATCTGACTGGATTTTTCCAGATCCACTCACAACTGTTCTACTACTTTCAGGTCCTCGTTATCCACCATCACTAATGAAATAGCAATGGGTGGGAGGTTCCTTTGTGAGCCTGCTCTGGTTCATTCCTTTTAAGATCAGATTAGATATCACCTGATCCTGGATAGTGCTTCAGTCTTTCTTCATTACATGCCTTCAGAGCTGAGTATGACTTCTGTTTGGGGAAGGGCCAGCCATGAGATCTCCGAGTCTTCTGCCAAGTACATATTAACAGCGTTTTAAAGGCCACAGAGTCTGGAGTTAAATTCTTAGAGCAATCCTATCCTGAAGACAACGACGTCACTGCTATCATAACTCAGCTCAGCAGCCTCAGTATCATGTACCGCCAGTCTGAACATCCAAATTGTCTGAAAACTGTCGTGATGCAAGAAACTGCCAGCAAGAAGAACAGCGCACAGGGTTTTGGACACCCTTGTCTGTGTGGGAAGCGGTGGTGCAAACTGAGATACTGAGAAAGCAGACAGCTGTGTCTGCTGAAAAATCAATATAGTTCCTCCGCCAAATGGAGAGAGTGATAAATATGAGCTGCAGGGGCTGGGAAGGACGAAGAATTTGGAGCAGCTCGGTGTATATGTTACCCTATCTACTAATTAAAGACATGGTTTTGATGCAGGTTACAAGCTCAGGGGAAGTCAAGGGCTGTGACCATTGAGGAAGGAATCAGAGAACTGAAAGCAAGGGGAAAGCTTATATCATTCTAACAAATTGGCTGATGTAGAGAAGGAGAAACTGGAATGACAGCAACCGTCTCTGCAGAAAAACATGTAAATGGAGATGCTAAAGCAATGGAAAAACAAGCAAGATCTAAAACCACAGAAGAGGCTTGCAAAATCAAATCAATAACACAGAAGGTTTTTTCTAAATAGCATGTTATCACAAAATAATTGTTAGTGTTTGTTATTTACAACAGTTGTTTTTACAGCAAGGCACTTAAATACTGAGAGTAAGAAAACAATGAATAGCTCTGAGAGCAATAAATTTCAATGTTTATTGAAGACTCTATACTGACAGATTCCCAAATCAGCTTACAAGCAATTAACCAGGTCTCAAAATATTCTGATGCGGTAGAAAAATCATTCCCATTTCACAGATAAGTGGACAAAGAGAAAATAGGTAACTAAGTCAGTTCAACAAGTTATTGTACAATACAGAAGTTACTCTGTTTTCCTGACCTGTACTGTAACTTTCCCTCACTAAAAAAAAAGGAAGAAGTTTCCTTTTCTCGAAATAGCAGCAGCAAATATCTGTTACGGTTTGCTATGGCTGGAAGTTATTCAGGAGTTTTAAGCAGCTTCATGACACAGGCACCCAAATAATTTTTTTTTTTCAAATGGTGAGAAGTGCCTGATACAGTCTTGCTCACATGGTTGCGGCACCAGAAGATGCTAGATACTACGTTAAGCTTGAAAAGCTATTCTTTCCAGTCTACTTGGCTCATTAAGAAACTGTTCAAGAAAAAAGCATGACAAACAGAGATTCTGCTTGCCCTACAAAGTCAACAGTGCCAAGGGGCATATTTGTGTTGTAAGTGTCTTCCAGCACGGCCAAAGTCTGTTCCCATACTGCGACGCATCGGGAAATGGCTGAAGAGGTGACAGCCTGAGACTGGAGCGCGCTGTGCTCCATAACCAGTGCTTATTTCACTGCTCTTGTGTCTCCCACAGGCAACATCCCAAATACACAACCTTCTGCATGACATCAGAAGTACAGATGTTGAGCTGTGCACGGGGTGGGGGCTGCCTCTTTTTACTGTAGATATGGGCAGACTTTCATTTGATGTGCACCACCACCAGTGGTAACTTATTTTACTTCCCAGCTCCAGTGAAGGAGGAGCTGTGTATGTGGTCAGATGCTGCAGCCCAGTAGCCAAGGGACCACTTCTTCAGATGCCAGCAACCTACTTTGCTTGTATCTTTCTGGGACTTATATACTTGTACACTGTAGATAGCATTCAGTTGTTTTCTGAAAAGATCCGGAGGACTACACATGGTGAAAGTGTCTGCCAGTTAGGCAGTACTCATCAGGGTCTTCCTGAAAACACTCAAAGTCTACCCTAAAAGGAGGAGGAGGAATCCTGTGTCTGCTGCCCCACTGCCAGCTGCCTACAGTTGTGATATGGGGCTGGGACATGCTCCTGTGATCCACATTATGGAAAGGCTCCACTTCCACCTACCCACAGCAGCATGCTTCCAGCAACCCAGTGGGCTGTAACCTTTTCAGGTGCCATTTTTCAGCAGCTACCTGGTATCAATTCTGGATGCTAAAGGAGTACTCGAGAGAACAGACTTCTCACTGCCACACTGGCTCTGGTGTAGTGTTTGACCCTGGGAAGCCACCTCAGCTATTCTACCAGGTATCCTTTGGCCAACTGCCTAGATTGCAAGCTCTTTGGGGTAGAGGAAAAGAGACTGAGTTTCTACACCGTGTAAACAAGTCAGGTTTAAATCTAAGTGGAGGCTTCATAAACACAAATAATATAGTGAAAATCGCTGGCTATTGTCGCTATGAAAAATATTTTTATATGGCTGATTGGGAGAGAGTTCGGGTTTGTTGCAACTACAGATAGGAAATGAATCTTTTTTTTCATCTCCTGCTCTGTTTTTATTAGGTATTTGCTAGACTATCTTGCTTCAGTCAGTTCCTATGTATGCTTTTTTTCTGGGGCGGTTAAAGGTCTTCAAGTGTACAGCAGAAATAAGCAAAAAAGATGCTTGAACTGCAGGTCAGCAATAAAATTTGTAGAGGTAGTGCAAAAAATTTCACCCAAGAATAGGTCACTAAAATGGCTTGAAATTCTTTCCATTTTAACTTATTACAGATTAGTGAAAAAATACATAGTTCTTTCAGTACCTTTTTTTTTTCCTAAAAAATCCCTACATTTATCTAATGAAAGACTGTTAAACTTTAGCAGCTTAACTGTAAGTAGTTTGGAATTTGGCTAATGATATTTTATTTATTGCTTTAAAATTAGTGTCATTTTGAAGCACGTTGTCACTGTTTGACACACTCTGATTGACGCAAAATTTTGGACCCCTCATTCCTAAAAGGTCAATTTAAAGGAGTGCTCCTCACGAGAACAGCCATTGTACATCCACTTTTCTGGATGGAGTCTTGGGCTAAGCCTCTGTGCTAAGGGAACAAAATCACTGTGGGAATCCTCTGTGTGAAACCTTTCTGACTAACTGCTAGGCTGTGACGCAAAGGAGAGCTATAAGAAAAGGCATCTGAAGAGAAGATAATGGAAAGTAATGCTGGAGGAGGACAGCCTGTGATATAAAAACCTATAATAAAGTTAACGGCTATGCTGCTGCTGAAGCTATGCTGTTGGGAGAATGCCCAGTATTAGGAACTTACAACCTGCAGCTAATGATTACAAACTGTGATTCATTTCTTGTTTCAACTCTTGTAAAATTGCCTTCTATTCTTCCCCTGTAAGAATCCTTGAAATTAAAGGTTATGTAGACTATTTTAATAATAAATGCAATTATGGTGATAATAATTCAGAGCACAGTGCTCAAAATGTTGTCTCCCCCCCTCATAAATTGATAGTTTCATGTTCTGCGAAGATATATGTTCACTCAAACAAGGTCTGATCTCTTATTGGAAGAAAGGTCCGTGAAATCAATAAAAATGTGTCAGATTCTCAGGATCTTTATCTTCTGATCAGATGTTTAGGATTATCACCTACAGACTGTGATCAAGAAGAAATAACAAAAAGTTTTCCTAACTATTTTTTTAAACTCACAGTCCTTCATTCTGTTACTTGTTGCACCAAACTTGCTGCCTGTCCATGTAACCAAGATCTCACCCTATTGCAGTGCAACTGGGAAAGGAGCAAGACTCGTTTATTTTATGTGCCTAAAATTCCCAGGTACAATTATCTTGGTCTGAACCAGCTCTGGTTAGCAAGATCAACTGTGATACAGAACTAATTATTCCAAAGTACCAAAGTAGTTCAGAGCACAAGTGGAGCAGAGGGAAGCAATAGGCAGTATCTAATCCCTCTGCCAGAAGTACCTTTAGAGATAACTTCAGATATTTCTGTTCGTATTCAACCCAGTGCCAAAAACCAAAGTAATCTTTAGCTCAGTAGCATTCCCTTCTCCTCTTATGCCAACAGACTGGAGATGTGATGAAAAGCATGTTCACTGTGCCCCTAAGCCATGTGCTCATCTTGCATCCTGGCTTCATGTTGTCATCTCTCTTGCTCCATGGACACCTTGTCCCTTTCTATGGTGGTATCACTGATTTCAGCCTGATTTTGTGTTTGTCTAGGAAACCAGTAGACAAAGCTAATTAATAACTAAGCCTTTTCATTTAGGACTACTGGTCAGGGCTGATCTTGAACTCTCAAAAAACAGATGAACATAAATGCTGCTCAATGCTCAGCAGCCCTGTGGATGTGCATCCTAAAGATACAGCCTTCAACCAGAGGTGACATTACGGTGGGTGTGTACTACAGGCCACCTGACCAGGAGGAGGAGGTTGATGAGGCCTTCTACAGGCAGCTGCAACCAGCCTCACAGTCACAGGCCCTGGTTCTCATGGGGGACTTCAACCACCCTGACATCAGCTGGGAAGACCATACAGCTAGGCAGGTGCAATACAGGAGGTTCCTACAGAGCATCGATGATAACTTTCTGATGCAAGTGGTGGAGGAACCAACAAGGAAAGGCGCGCTGCTGGACCTTGTGTTAACAAACAAGGAGGGACTGGTGGAGGACGTGAAGGTCGGAGGTAGACTCGGCTGCAGTGACCATGAAATGGTCGAGTTCAGGATCCTGCGTGGAGGAAGCAGGGCGATAAGCAGGATCAAAACCCTGGACCTCAGGAGGGCTGACTTTGCCCTCTTCAAGGAGCTACTGGGAAGAATCCCGTGGGCCAGGGCTCTCGAAGGCAGGGGGGTCCATGAGTGCTGGTCGCTCTTTAAACGTCACTTCCTCCACGCTCAGGAGCAATGCATCCCCCTGAGAAAGAAATCGAGCAAAGGAGGCAGGAGACCTGCATGGTTAAACAAGGAGCTTCTAGCGGAGATCAGGTGGAAGAGAAAGGTCCATGGAATGTGGAAAGAGGGGCAGGCCACTTGGGAACAGTACAGGAATGTGGTCAGAGCGTGCAGGGATGCGACGAGGAAGGCCAAGGCCCACCCGGAATTGAAGCTGGCAAGGGATGTCAGAAACAACAAGAAGGGCTTCTTCAACTACATCAGCAGCAAAAGGAAGGCTAGGGACAATGTGGGGCCACTGCTGAATGAGGCGGGTGTCCTGGTGACGGAGGATGTAGAGAAGGCAGAGCTACTGAATGGCTTCTTTGCTTCAGTCTTCAGTGCTAAGACTGGCCCTCAGGAATCCCAGGCCCCGGAGGTAAGAGAAGAAGCCTACAGAGAGGACGACTTTCCCTTGGTCGAGGAGGACTGTGTGAGGGATCGCTTAAGCGATCTGGACGTCCACAAATCCATGGGCCCCGACGGAATGCACCCACGAGTGCTGAGGGAGCTGGCGGATGTCATTGCTGAGCCACTCTCCATCATCTTTGAGAAGTCTTGGAGGACAGGAGAGGTGCCCGAGGACTGGAGAACGGCAAATGTCACTCCAATCTTCAAAAAGGGCAAGAAGGAGGACCCAGGGAAATACAGGCGGGTCAGCCTCACCTCCATCCCGGGAAAGGTGATGGAGCAGCTTATCCTGGAGGCCATCATCAAGCAAGTGGAAGCAAAGAAGGTTATCAGGAGTAGTCATCATGGATTCACCAAGGGGAATTCATGCCTGACCAATCTAATAGCTTTCTACGATGACATGACTGGCTGGGTAGATGAAGGGAGAGCCGTGGATGTTGCCTACCTAGACTTCAGCAAGGCTTTCGACACAGTCTCCCATGATATCCTCCTAGGGAAGCTCAGGAAGTGTGGGATGGATGGGTGGTCGGTGAAGTGGATTGAGAACTGGCTGAATGGCAGAACTCAGAGGGTTGTCATCAGTGGCGCTGAATCTAGTTGGAGGCAGGTAACTAGTGGGGTCCCTCAGGGGTCAGTACTGGGCCCAGCCTTGTTCAACTTCTTCATCAATGACCTGGATGAAGAGTTAGAATGTACCCTCAGCAAGTTTGCTGATGACACCAAACTGGGAGGTGTGGTAGATACACCGGAAGGCTGTGCTGCCATTCAGTGTGACCTGGATAGGCTGGAAAGTTGGGCAGAGAGCAACCTGATGAGGTTCAACAAAGGCACATGCAGGGTCCTGCACCTGGGGAGGAACAACCCCATACATCAGTACAGGCTTGGGGTGGACCTGCTGGAGAGCAGCTCTGTGGAGAGGGACCTGGGTGTCCTGGTGGACGACAGGTTAACCATAAGCCAGCAGTGTGCCCTGGCTGCCAAGAAGGCCAATGGGATCCTGGGGTGCATCAAGAAGAGTATGGCCAGCAGGTCGAGGGAGGTTCTCCTTCCCCTCTACACTGCCCTGGTGAGGCCTCATCTGGAGTACTGTGTCCAGTTCTGGGCTCCCCACTTCAAGATAGATGAGGAGCTACTGGAGAGAGTCCAGCGGAGGGCTACGAGGATGGTGAGGGGACTGGAACATCTCCCCTACAAGGAGAGGCTGAGGGAGCTGGGCTTGTTCAGCCTGAAGAAGAGAAGGCTGCAAGGGGACCTAATAAACGCTTATAAATATCTGAAGGGTGAGTGTCAGGAGGATGGGGCCAAGCTCTTTTCAGTGGTGCCCAGTGACAGGACAAGGGGCAATGGGCACAAACTGAAGCACAGGAAGTTCCATGTGAACATGAGGAAGAACTTCTTCCCTCTGAGGCTGACGGAGCACTGGAACAGGCTGCCCAGGGAGGTTGTGGACTCTCCTTCTCTGGAGATATTCAAGACCCACCTGGACAAGGTCCTGTGCAGCCTGCTGTAGGTGACCCTGCTTCGGCAGGAGGGTTGGACTAGATGACCCACAGAGGTCCCTTCCAACTCCTACCATTCTGTGATTCTGTGGTTCTGTGTTCATTGGTCATCAGGCTCGCAAGAGCTGACATAGAGAAACTGTACTCCCTTCCGTATTGAGTAAGGTACAGTGGGCATATGGTTGGGCCAGCATTGTCTCTACTTCTTTAGAGGCTTGGCATTTTCAGTGAACGCCACAGTGCCCATATTCCCATTGCCTCTCTAAAACCAGGGCTTTTGATCCACCCATATCTCACATTTCGGCACTCACCTCTCTGTCAAGCTCATTATTCCTGTTCTGGTTCATTCTTCCTGGCTCTGCTTCAAATGAAAGAACCAGGTTCCTCAAACAAATGGATTTTGCAGAACACGTGTCTGTGTGGCAGGGCAGAACAGATCCTCTTGTTGTCCTGGCACCAGGGCAATACCTGGGCGTCTCCTCTGTCTGTTATCACTGCAACCAAATCCTTGGCTGCATTGAGGTGATGTTAGGTGCAGCATCTCTGGCCATCACTTGCCTGAGTGTGTCTAGAGAATGAGAGGTACCTGCTCCTCCATCCGTCCTTGGCCAAGAGTTTTCTCCACTTTAGAACAACCATGCAGTCAAAGTGGAGTTTGTGCATGTGTCAGTTTTAAAAAGGACAGACTCCATTATAAATCTGCATGCACTGACCTGCAGTTCAGTCAAAGTATATGAGAAGACCGGAGACAGATCTGCTAGATTTGGTGTAGACACATCTTTTGGATTCCCTCAGGGCAGCTGAGTAGCATCCTCAGTGCTATTCTACTAAAGTTCCCCGATGAGTCTCTTCTGCACTTCCCAAAGTATTTCCAGACAAAAAAAACAGCTCACAGAATTTTCCACGGGGGCCCAAGATTTAGACCTAACCGTATACATACATGCATGTTAACATACAGCATACATACATATATATGTGTATATGAATATAGGCATACATTGTTTTATCATCACTTACCTTCCTGTCCCATGAAACAGGGTGACACACAATAAGCTTTTCTGTACAGGGTCTCTATTTTTATCTGAACAAGCCCATATTCCCACACAAGATGCTGTGGACAGACAAGTTCTATGCTACGCCACTGCCTCACTAAAGGGACACATAAACCTCTCTTCAAATTCCCCTTTTAATGGTTGTTGAAGGTACAATATTTCATGCAGTATGTCAGACAACATCATCTCTTAGCTCAAGGCCTCTGACAGCACCAAGCCCCTTGAGGAGGCAGGCAAGAAGCAACGCAGTCCTTAGGAGAGGGATTAGAGTCTCCATTCATTACCCTGGCCCTGACACTTCTCCTTCAGCTCCTGCATTTCAGTTTGGCAGTGTCTCCCCAGTGCAAAATATCAGGAGTTACAATGCACTCGGAGGAGATGGGAGATCTACGTTTTTGATAGGGAAGTTGTGAGATTTGATTCACGTTGTCGTAAGTGTCCATTAGTGCCCATTCCTTCTTAAGCCTGTGGTTTCCATATGTACACCTTCCAACAGCCCCCTGTGAGAGGAACAGGTCTTCTTTCAGATTCAAAAGTTTCTTTATTTTTTATAACTCTTCTTTTGTGCTACACTTCTGAGTACAGTGCTGAGGGACCAAAGGTGACTTCTCTAGGAAATCTTGCCTGGACTAAATAAATTCTTTCCTTTTCTATTTAAGACTAATTAAGAAATGCTGAAGGAAAAACAGGTCAGAGCTACTCTGAGATTGTTCATTCCATCCCCCAATTATTCACTATACACTAAGCCTGAAAGAGCTGTAATTAGATATCAGAAAAGCCTGACGAGGTTCTCTTTCTGTGTAGTTCCAAGCATGCTGGCAGTCCTCCAGAAGTTAAATATATAAATAAATCTTATTCTTTTCACCAGATTTCTTCTGTTCATCGTACTTGTCCCTTTTTTCTCTCCAAGGTCTAACTCAGCTGGACCTTCCCTATTTAGTACCCCATCCACTGAATAGGCCCGTACAAACATGAAGGGAGAGACTGCTTTTTCTCTGTTGCAAGATGCTAGAGAGTCCAGCCTAGCAATGTGCTTTCATGAAGCTCTTGGAGCAACTTGTGCGAGATTCAGAAAACCCCAGCAGCTTCTGCAACCCAAATATCTTTGCAGATCTGTGCATTAATACGGGATCCAGACACCCGTGTTGGGTTTCTCCGGTGTAGGTATGCCGCTTAATAATTAGTCCCCTTGCCCTAGCAGGTTAATTGAAGAGAGGTGTGCCAGGTGCCCAGGCTCTCCACGCTGCCGGTGAGAGGAGCGAGTTGCAGGAACTTCAAGGAGCTGAGAGTTTGGTGCATTTGCTGCTTTTGAAAGTGTTGTCTTTAGCAAAGGAGTCAGTGGCCAAGTCCACAACGTTAGGTTGTGGTCTGATTTCCCTTATTTCATAGTCACATTAGTAAAAAAACTATTCAGTCGATTTAAAAGCCTGGCCAACTTTTCTGTCTCAGGCATTTCCTCCCTCTACTTCCCTTCTTCAATTTCTGTTTGCTTTAGATGAACGTAATTCTTTATGAGAAATGGTACTTGTTTCCCTATTTCACTTATTATTGACGCAGTAATTTACATTGATGAGTAGGAGCCCTGTAAAAGGATTTACATGTCAAACTGAAACCATATAGATCCTTCTACCTGCAGGGTATTTTCAACAGCAGATACTTTTCCCTGATGTCATAGTTACTCTTTAACTGGATCAGCCTTGAACCCTCAAAAAATGTTGGCTTGCTCAGAGGAAAAATGTATTAACTTCCAACAGTTTTTACCCGAAATGACTTCAGAATATTTTTTTTGCAAGAATTAGGCAAAAGAAAATCCACACACAACCAAGCATGTGGAACAAGAGACTCAAAACAAGCTGCTTCAGTCACAGGCTTCCCAAAACCAACAACCTTCATACGTGGGAGACTCCAGCCCTCAAGCTGATGAGTCAGGATTGGTGGCTTACACTTCAGCTTGTGTTTCTAAAACAAAGACCTTTATTGCCGCCGTCTTGTAATAAAGTGAAGACCACGAGGAATAAAAGTGCTGGGCAATATGTTTCTTGTGTGTGTGAGCGTGCCCCTGGAAAAATACTAAGCTAAGAAAGGAAATAATGTAAATGGCAGAAAGAAAGCCTCCCTTGTTTCATACTTCTTGACCTTGTCTGGTTTGCATCTGTTACTACATTTTTCACTGAAGAACTTTTATTTCTTTTATACTTATGAACGACTGTTTATGACTGGCACTTTGAAAATGTGGCTTTATTCTGATTAACTTTACTTTTTGTGTGTACTTAGCCCTTTTTAAGACCATATTTCTCAAGCTATGTTAAAACATGAGCAAAACGAGCACATGGAACAATTTATTGAAATGTCGGGCAGGTTTGACAGGTGCAGGAGAAATTGCTTGGTTTCACAAACTGAAACAGTTGCAGTTTTATAGGTGATGAAATTGCAGTGCGATGGGGTTTCACATTTGTTAGTTCATCTTGTGTTTGCTGTTTTGGTTTTGAAGCATTGAGTCATTTCCCACTCTCCAAGGAGGACCCTAAGACCTATTCCTCAAGTGGATGAGGCATCTAGTGTCCATGGAGTGAGGGGAAGCTTGGTAAAAATTCTACTGAATTTCAAGGTAGACTGAAACGTAACTAGAAAATAACAGTTTTCTCCTTGTGGGACTATAAATAAATGTTGCTTGCAGCTTTGGAGGCAGGAAATTCTACAAACATGGGATCCACCTTTCAGATAGACTGAGCTAGATTTCATTAAGTATCTTAAAAGAATATCATACACAGAAAGTTTTGAATCATTAATCAACAAATGTTAACTTCATAAGAGTCGCTTGTATTAAGGAGTTTTACTTTCATTCTGTGCAATTGCTACAGGAAGATGTATGTTTTCTTTTCAAAATATTCAGGACCGTATGTTTTCCTACAGTGACAGGATATGTATCAAGTGGTGCCACTACCCTAAGTTCATTTTTATCATCCTTGCTGGGAAAAATTAAGATGAAAAATCAATGAAAGATCTTAAAAGAATTGGTCACATTTGGCACTGGATTAATTTGTCAAAACACTTGAATTATAAAATCGTCTCCTAACTTAAATCTACACTGAAGATGGTGGTTTAATACATAAGTTCTTGTGTGGCTTGACATAATACAATTTTTTAAATCCTGATTGAAATGTGTCGGTGCGTCACACACTGCTGTGCACAGGATCTCAGCTGGGATGCCATTTAAAAATGGCTGATTTTAGCAGTATTCTTAGCAACTCAGCAGCAAAGGCAAACTGGCCACTAGAAAAAGCTAGGAAGAGAAACGGTGGGCATTTTCCTGGAAGACATGTCTTTGAGCAAACATGTCTCCTTTGACTCAGGAACAGAAGAACGAAGGCACTTCCCTTGCGTGTGTTACCCAGAGGTCTGCTAGATGAGAGGAGCAGCCTAAAGCTCCAGAGTGCTCCAGTGGGGCTCCTGACCGGGGCTGTGCCAGTCTCCCCACAACACTGCCATGCCATGCTGCAGGTGAGACCACATGGGCTGCCCAAGCCCCTGCTTGCCAGGTCCCAGCCCCAGCCTTCCCTTGCAAAGGAGCTGACCTCTGAAAAACCACTCTCATCTCTCACCCGGAGCTGCTCTGGGAATATTGCAGCTTTCTGAGGTATATGGTCTGTCTCGCAGCTCTGTGAGTGTTTTGGTACGTCTATCTGTCAGGGCCAGAAGGACTGGATACCTTACATCAGCTCATCTGATGGCCCTGTCTGCTTTTAAGATGGATAAAAAATTAGGATGGTGTGCAATATTATATAACAAATTACAAGGGTCACCTTCTGCTAAATCAAAAGGAGATTAGCGAAGTGCAGTATCAGGCTCAAATTAGGAACAGGAAAGTTATTAATTTCAGGCCACACAAAGTGTGCTTCACTGCTCTGAACTCTCTGAAGCTTTTGACTGAACGGCTAAGGATGACTGCTGAAGGGGACTTGGTTCTGTGTTCAGTCACCCGCTGTGGTCAGACACTGCAGCCATTACTCTTGTACTGCAGGCAAGCTTTATCATGCTGTGATATTTCAGCCCAGACTACTGAAGGATGCAAAATAATTATTGAATCAGAGATTATTGAATTAGAGAATAGGGAAGGTATGAGCGAGCAGTCTCGGACTATTTGGGATAGGATTTGGGGTTCTATTGCTTATGTGGGTTTTATTTGATCTAGAAGAAAAGCATTTTTGACTTGGTTGCCTGGAAATATTAGACTTGCGCATATACAATAAGACCATTTTGTTTTGTTTTCCTGTTTGACATAATAGGCACAGAGAGGGTGTTTATATGCCAGCATGGACAATGAATCTATTGTCTTATTTCTTGTAGAAACAAGTGCCATCAGTGCTTACAATTGATCCAAGAGCTCTTACCTGATTCCAACACATCAGTTATTTATTCAGAGAGAAAAGAATCTCATGATATTAACAATTGTTATCAAGGACAACATGGGAGGAAGAGAGGAAAACACTAAGTGGTGCCTGTTCAGTTTAGATTTTTTTTGTGTCACAGTTCAAACAAATCAGCCAGTCAATGTGAGAGCACAGCAAAAGCTGATTTAGCTATCAATGTGAGATGTGGGCTTTACAGACTTTCTCTTGCACCACTGGAGTTGGCAAGAGCTTTCCCATTTACTGGAACAGGAAAATCCGCCAGGCAGTTGTCTGTGCGCTCATTAACACTCGTTATCAGCATTACTGGTGTGCCTAAGTTTTCTGCTGCTCTTCTTGCCTTCACTTGGATGCAACTTGTTCAGCAGCAATACTTAGAGGATCCCAAATTCCTCAAGCCACTTTTGTACCCATCACCCTTTGGGATTGGTGTCTGACTGCAGTCCCATGCTGACATATATTTTTAAGAATCTCACCTTTGCTGCCTTGCTGCTGTGGCCTGGAGACATGTCATTCACACTTAAGACCATAAAAATCTGCCCTATTTACTTCAAGTGTTAACACTGCAAGTGATGACAACAACAAATATAGAAACATTTACTATGCTTCCTCTTGGATACATTTGATTTCTGTCAGATGCTGTTATGGTAAGTGAAATACTTTGGTGTGGGAAAGTGTGTGTGTGTGTGTGTGTGTGTGTGTGTGTGCGTGTGTGTGTGTGTGAACAGCAACAAAGTACTGACTAATAACCACGACAAAAGCCCCGAGATGCTCACAACAACACGATGAACCTGAGCAGCCATGTGGCACAGAATAGCTCAAATTCTCAGCGTGAAGCAGGAGTGTACCCAGGTCTGAGGAACCCACAAACACTTCCTGGCCCTCAGACTCAGGTATGTGTCCCAGCCCCTGTCATGGTGGGACAGCTGTGTCCTCCTCCCTGTGCACTGGGTTGTATGGGAGGAAACCTGGAGACATGAGCTGAAGGGGAGTGACGCGTTGAGCTTTGTGGAGTGATGGACATTTACACCAGACCAGTTTGCCCAGTGGCTGTATGTCATAAATTGATTAGGTAGAGGTAGATGGACATGGTAGAAGATTATTACACATTCCAAGTAAAAAAAAAACAGAACTAGGATAGGTCAATCCTCTAATCCAGCCCTTAAGGCTCCAGAAATCGCTGGGATGCTAGGAAGATCATGAAAGGCATCAAGTTAAGACGGTCACATATGCCTTTGTGTGCTCTTCTTTGTGATATTTATTAGAGTCACACCTACAGGCAGCCACAAAGGTGGAGGCTGTCCACAAAGATTTGTTAAAAAATTTATGATGAAACAGCAAAGGAAGAGAAGGATGGGAGGAGAAACTGAGCCCCAGAGAACTGGCACAGATACCTCTAGAGCCTGCAGGAGTCCTGTTGCATTCAGAGGTGCATTCCTCTCTCTTGCAATACCAGGTGCCCAGGACCGAAGTGTGCCGGGGCTCCTGTAAAGAACATTGTCATTCCCTGCACTCCTCCGCCCCGAGAGCTGTGGCTGCTTCATCCTTTCCCAGCTCTCCTCCACACGCAGGCAACTTATCTCCTGGCACATTGGGAGGGCTGAACTCTCCATGGATCCAGGCCATGTTCATCCACGCCTGGGTGGAAACAATGTGCTCTGTCATTTGGCCTCAGCCCGCTTTTTAGAGAGCAGCTTCTCAGCTTGCAGAGAAAGCAGCAAATGATGACTCTGCAGTGACTTGCCCTTCACTTTCCTTTTTAAAATGAAATGTGATTATTAATCAACAGAGTGATGTGTCTCAGGGCTCTGGAGGGGAAAAAATAGCTTGAGGTGATTTGACAAAATGATTCTTTTGCTGTGCTGCATTTCCCACGGGGCATGACAAATTAAATGTCGAAGCCAGCTAGAGAGTAGTGATATATCTCAGTCCGGGCATTAATCAGCTTGTCTCTCATTTACCACTTTCCATTTAAGTAGATGACTGTATACAGTTTGAACAATGGAGCTTTTTATTCTGTAATCTCCCTAACTGTAATTTAAATAGGCTTCCTGACAGTTGCCCTCAAGGCTGTGGGGGAGATGATTCCAAGAGCTCCATGTCCACCTAGGGCTTACATAATGGATGAAAATTCAAATCCTGGTCCAACGTGCAATTAGATAACGCCAGGAAAAGGAAAGAAGGGATCGGATGGACTGCAATCGGAGAAGGAGAAAAGTACATTTGATATCACTGGGAGGCAGAACTAAAACACACACACACACACTGACCTAGATCACGGTTGAGGCATTTGATACTGTCTGGTCGGGAAATGAATATTCAGAGACTTTGCAATGCAGCATGTAGAGTAAATAGGAGCTGACTGAGAGCCATAAAAACCCATGAACTGATGCAAACAGGAACATTCATGAAGAACGGAAATTTAAGTACAGAGGAGTTCAAGTGCACAGAGTGGTTTATTTCAATCCCCCCAAAAAACAGGAAAAAAGCTTTTCCAGAGTTTCAGAGGAAGAAAATGCTGCCACACAGATCATATGGTTACACAGGCCGTCAGATTAAATTCAATACTCTTGTGCTGATGGGTGTGGTGTTTCACTGAGAACTGGCTGATAATACTGGACCTCCAAGCAGATTGCCACAGTTGCACTTAAGCCTTTCCAGCATTCATTTTACCCTCAGTCTTCAGCAAATGTTTGCAATTTTAGATATCTAATGGCCTATCAAATTTGTCTACAAGTTTATGCCCTCCTTCTTTCACATTAATATTTACTGCTTTAGAATAGATGTGTTCATATTGCTAAATCCTGCTCAAACCAGTAGTCTGCACCAGGCACTGGGACTTAGTGCAGTAAAGTGACTCTCACATCCACAAAGTACCTCATCCTGCAAAACCTTAGGTCCCTGCATAAGGTGCCTTTTCCTTTCCAGTGTATTCCACACTCCTGAGAGTCAAGCCTTCAGCTGGGAAGCCAGAAAACAAGCTTGTCTGTGTCCTGAGAAGCACTGGGTTTTCCAGGGTCTCAAAACCAGGGAGGACACCCCTCCATGGCCACTGGTGACATCGGTGCCTGCTTCCCTCCAGCAAAACCCACATCTGCATCGGTAGCGGCCTCCAGAGAACAGGCTGCTGTTTCTCTCACGGAAAATATTGCTCATGATTACAGTGATGGGGACAGGCTTATGAATACCTGATTAAAGTATAAAATGTGCTGAGTCGACTGATGCCATTGACAGCTGAGCCATATGAAATTAAAAGCCGTATCTGTTTGCTATTACATAAGAGGAAAAGCCAGGAGTGGAAAAAACCCCTGGAACTTGGCAAATCTCATTTAATCACATCTGGCAATTTTCTAGTCTGAGTGATTATCGCTGTTGGATATCATGTTTTTGGAAAGTAAATCAAACAAAGAAACTAGAGCAAACAAGAGTCAGAAAATAAGAGCCTTTAAAAAAAAATACTTGTGCACCTTTCAGCAATATTATAGGCCATGCCTCGGAAAAGGGTATTTAAAGCTTTTCTCTAGGAACACTCACTTTTCAGTTTACTTTAGGATTAGTGACAGATGGCTACGCACTAAGAGGGTGTACAACACTCCTTTGAACTAACTTATCTTGAAAGAATGGGGAAAGTTTTAATCAGTTTTCTTTGTGTTCATTGCAACAAATACAAGAAATACCAAACAACTTTGACTAGCCTCAAAGGTCCTTTGGTGGTCCAACAAAACCAGAAGTACAAAAAAATCCTAAAATGTGACAAAGTAGATGGATATACTGAAGTATATTCCCAGCCATGAAGGTCTGTGAGTGTGAAGTTGATCGCATTTTTTCCAAACAAATAGTTCTATCTCAAGGCTAAAAACAATAAAATATCATTTGACTTGAAAATGTGAAATTTCTGTATATGGAAAAGTTGACATGAGTTGCTTTGACACCTTCAAAACTCTTTCTTTTTGGAAATTACTCAGGTTAGTAGATGTATTAAAGCTGATCATGTTTCACAAGCAACCTTGGTAAATCCTTTTCTTGCTTTGAATTTTTTTCTCTCCAAACAGGGCAAGGCAAGGGTTCCCTGAAACATTTTGAATCAACTTCTTTCTAATAGCACTAGCGCAATATTTGACAAATCTCAAGCCTGTCTGCGTGTATGGGTATGGATGATCTCTTGCTCAGCCTTAGAAAGTAGCGACAGACACTAGCCCTAAGCGAGAGAGGATGCTGATCGGCAGCTACTGCGCCACGAACGACTGGCAGCTCACACCACAGGCAAAGCAGACTCTTGTCCATCTGCACAGTCCTGTGAGGCTGTACATTTAAAGAATTAGTGTGGGAACAGTGAACCTCATAAATGCAGTTATAGCTTAAGCAGAGACTGCTGGGCACTCCACATCAGGCGTGTAGTAGAAGCAATTTCTAGGGGATATGAGTTGTTGATGAGAAAATGGCGTAACAAACCTATAGTCATGATGAGGCAAGAGAAACTGGGACCTCTTTTCTGTTCTGCTCAGTCCTATTCAGATTATTTCAGACACCCTTAAAGAGTCAGCTGCTTGTACTCTGCAACGGCAGATGAAGTTGCCTGGTGAGTTTAAAGAGCTTCGCTTTGGAAATGAAAGTACGGAAATCTTCAGAAGCAGTTCAGAACAAAATTGCTTCCTGCAGCTAGGAGCAGACTCTCATTTACTTACTGGTAGATTGGGACACCATCGTAAAAATAATAATAAAAAAAAATATTTCCATAACCAAATACTCCTTACGCCACCATGAAGAATGACAAACCTGGCACTGTAGTATATCAGCATCATACAGCGCCCTAAACAACAAACTGTCATCTGCTCCCTGTTAGTCTGTCTTAGTCAGTCAGGGAAGCAACTGTGAGAAATTTCTTCAAAACCATTTTTCTTTTTTTTATTGCAATTGTGTGTTGGAGCTTTTCTAGTGGAAATGAATTCAAAAGAAATGAAGCCTTGCACTTCAAAATCTTTAGTGACATTTAATTAAGATAGTCCAAGTCAAACAGAGCTATAGATCTAAGGCACTTGTCTAGTGTAAATGTAAATATTAAAAACGCAAAAATCTTTGAAGTCTATTAAGGTTAAAGCTCTACAAAAACCTATAGTGTAGACTTACAATTCAATGACTAACACATAAGCGTAATGTTTCAATAAACTTAACTGAGTCACTCTAAAAAATAATATATAATCTACAAATGTCAACAGAAACCTGAGACCTGCATAGCTAAGCCCAGGGAAGTTCTTTTCCTTCAGAAGTCAGCTCTTGGCCCTGCTGCTATGAAGGTGCTGCCAATTCATACTTCCGGTTTCGAATCAATATTTTCAATTTTTTTGGATAGGGATACATGTTGAAAGTCAATGGTGAATAATGTTGTTTTCCACTCAGAGTATTGGTAACAATTACCACACTCTTAAGTACACATTACTCTGCATTATCTGTGATTTTTAAAGGGTAAATTTAGGGTTTGTCTGCTGAGGGATACTGAGGGATGTTAGTCTGAATTATGTGAAGACGTGAAATTAGAAGAGAATAATTAAATGCCATTCAAGTCCTCATGGACCTTTCAATTCAGAATAAAACCTGAAATTTTAACTTAGATAAAAGAAGCAAATGGCTACAGAATGAATTACTCCCATCTTCATTCTGAACTGAGCCTTCCACACAAGGGTTTACTGTGTGCTTGCCTAATTTGTACCTGGGCCAGCAGACATTAGCACTTCTACGTAGGCAAGTTCTAAAACCAACAAACCTGTCGGATCTCAAGGTAGCGCGCTGGCACCCACCGAAGTGGCAGCCCCTGCTCAGCTCCCTGTGCTGGCACCCACCGAAGTGGCAGCCCCTGTTTGGCACCGAGCCCTGGCTTGGCATCCCACAGAATTTCGCCGAGTCGGCATGGCACCCTGGACTGAGCAGATGCGGCCTGGCATATATGAACCCGAGCTTTGCTCGATCCAGCAAATGAAAAATGAAATTGTTTTAAACCTTTTCTCTCCCAGTGCATTTGAACTGTGGGTGTGCTAACTTATTGGAACTGGCTCCAACTATTTAAAAAAAAAATCCTGGTAATCCATCAAACCTCCAAGCTGGATACTCCTGAAATTTTCCCACATTAGTTTCTTCAAAAACCTGTTGTACTAAACAGAAAAACAGTATGACCAGACCAGTGTTCATAATCATACTTCTTTTTCAGCTCTTAGTACAGGCTGTACCTATAATTTGAAAATATCTGTTTAATCTAGTATTTTCAAGCAGCAAAAAGACATTCAGAGGAAAAATTGTGTACCTGAGTTAAAACCAGGAGTCAGCCTGGAATGAACAATAATAAGAAAAATTGTTTAGGATTCAACCTGAACTCAGGGACTGCTTGCTGATGCTAGAGCCAGAAGATGTCACCTACACTCAGGTGTGTGCAGCTTCATAAAATGCATGCCCTGTTATGTTCTCTCATCATTACCATTCACACAAGTTAAAGCACTGGTGGGTAATTTTTCTTTCATGATCATTATGCTGCTGAATGTATATTTCATTGTCATTAAAAGATACAGGTACAAGATCATTTGATACAGACAGATCTTTCTGCATCAGGAGTACCCAGGTCACATCTTGAATGCTTCCTAGTACACAGGCAGGCTCAAGATCTGGAAATGAAAACACATGACAGGTGCAGCTGTAACAGAAATTATTGATTAACTGTGTCACTGCAAATGCCCTGGATTTGAAATCACAAAACCGGACGTCATTAGGTCTTAATGAAACCTCAAACCGAGATTTGCATTTGAGTTCCTGCCTGAGCTGATGCTGTGTGTAATCAAGTAGTCTCGAGCAAAAGACTGCGTGGTCTCTTGGATTTTAGGAAAAGCTGAACCTGTACCTCATTGCAGCCCAGACCCCTCTCTGCTGTCTTTTCAGTTCTTCTTTCATGTACGCTTTTGCCTACTGTGTGCACCCATAGTTATACGACTGAAAGAAAGGCAGAACCAGGTCAGAAAACAACTGATCACCAGTCTTAACTTAAAAAGACAGAATGAACAGTCATTTACCCTGCTCAGAATCACATTAAATACATTGTGTGCTTCCCACAATAAAACTACACTGGAAAACCAAGCATGGGTTTTTTTACCAAGAATATAATTATTCTTTTCAACATACCAAATTCTGGAATTAGATCAAGACACACAACCATGAATTTACTTGGGGAGAGTAATATATTTAATGATGTGCTTAACAATCATAGAACCAATTGTGCTTGGCAAAATAAATGTGTTTAAAATCTGCTAGAGTCAAAAGATCAGTTTCAAAATATGTTTATTGAAATGAAATCTGAAAAAAAATAACCCTTCCCCCTACAACTTCAATGCAGCAACTTGAAGCTAAAAAAGTCTGGATAAGGAAAACAGTAAGCCAATAATCTCTCTGCACTAGTAGGGAATTTAGGAATTATAAAAGCACAGAAGTTTAATAAAAAACATACATTAGTGTTAACCTCCTGGAAAAATGACACCACAGAACTTTAAGCATTTGGGTTTCAATCCTGTAAAATTTGTTACAAAAGCAAGCAGACATGGTACTTGCCAGCTATGATATCCAAAAACTGTAGTGACCAAAACGGGGGCTGACATTGTAGGGATGCTCCAAAGCATGGGAGTAGGGACTAATGTCATCCATACGAACTGACGCTGCTAAAAACTGCAAATGGGGAATGCAGTGGGAAGTGGCTCATTTGCCCACAGAAGGACATCTATTTGCTTAGTTTCCATAGAGAGGAGAGAAAAATTTTCCTAACCTTGAGATTTCCGGCAGGTCAGCACAGCAGGGCAATTGCGGGTGTATCGCTCACAGAGGAGTCACCAGCAGAAGGCTGGTCAGATACGTTTCATTCTGTTTGTTTATCATACGTGATCCTGGTAACCAGTTGCAGTGATCTAGATTTCTACTGTTAATCAAACACTTGGCATCATGCTTATGACTAATGTAGCGTAAAATGTTTATTTTCCTGATGTAAAGCATCCTCCAATGGCAAATATCCTGTCCTAATGAAGCATGGTGATGCCGAGGCCGAGTGCTTTTTCCGGCTTCCCTCTGTGGAAGTGGCACGGGGTGAGTGCCGTGCACCCCAGTGCGAGTCCCTGCAGCCCTGCCCCGCTCCCCTGAGGTTCAGCTCCCGGAGAAAAGGGGCTCTCTTGCCAGTAGGAGCCTGGTTGGGCTGTCAGCTCTGGCTGGCTCAGCTTTCCCCCTCTGGACTGGTAAAGCACATCCTGATGCGTCCCTGTCCTCGTTTCGCATTCAAATGAGAGAGCTCTGATCAGCTTGAGTGCAAACACAGCACAGCTCATATAGTAGTGTCTTTGCTTTCATAGTACAAAATTACTTGGAAAAAGAGCTCAGAAAGGTCTCTGACCCCTCACTTGTTAAAAAATCCAATACTTTTGATTCACTTGGCAGAAAACAGTCACAGAAGTGAAAGGAAGAGCAAAGAAAGTGCACAAGGCTGACATCGTGCCCTGTAAGTGTGGCGTATTATGCTCCTAAATAGTGTCCTTCCTGCTCTAGTGCCCCAGGTGCTAGCCCAGGAGCTGCAGAGACAAGGGGAAGGCAAATTAGAGGAGTGGGGGTCAATATTCAGGGCAGGTCAACATGAGAAACTGACTCTTGAATGTAGTGATGGGGGGGCACAGAGAAGGCTGAGATTGTGTATGACGTCAGAGATGAAACAAGATATTGCTGTTGAAAAAGGACTGCAGAAAGCTTATAGTATTTCGATCGTACACCTGCAAAACCAGTCTGCTTTCTCCCCACAGGGGGAACTGAGCTGTCTAGGCTGGTAATACTTGCTTTGGGTAGTTGTCTTTCTCTTCTTAGCAGTCTACCATATATTTTAATATCTTTATGAAGCCTGAAAACTTTGTATTGTGGGTAAACTTACAGCAGACTTGCATGAAATAGCAAATGATTCTCTGCATAAAGAACCTGGCTATGGTGTGCGCTCACACACACGCCCTGGTATGGCCTTGTACTTTCTCCTGTAGAAAATTGATCCTGACCCTATATGGTATCTGATTATTTTCCCCAATCAGTGCCTTTATCCGCATCAGAAACCCTACTGCACCACCCCAGCTGCTGCAAAGAGAGTCCCTAATCTCCTTCTGTGTTGGCAGGTACGAAGGTGGATTAAGAGCCCAATGGTCAGCGTTGAAAAGCACCCACCTACCAGCCTCAAATACCCGGGGCCCACCGTGACGCATTTACCTCTCGGGGACGCGGAGCTCGAGCCTCCTCCGCTGTGCCAGACCTGCCTGAGCGACCACCCTTCCCAGCGAGACATCGCTCCTCCGGAGGCCGAGTCCTGCTCCTGGGAGAGCCAGAGAAGCAGCAAAGTAAGCCGCTCTTTCCTCCCCCCAGAATTTGTTTAGACGCTTCGCACTGGTAACGGGCCTGTGCTTACGAGGTCGTGCTTCCCTCTGGGAGAGGGGATTGTCCAAAACTCTGCTGACCAAGACTGTTGTGCACATCTTGGCTCTGCTTTCTACCTTGAACTTTGGTACCCGCGGACAGCGTGAGAAACCAGAGGTTCTTCACTAAAGCACTGCGATGTAGTCTCGCAGCATTTGAACAGATTAGTAGTAGCACAAAGTAGTGTTTCCCCATTTTACAGAAACTGAGGTGCAGAGAGGTGACATTACCCTTCCAAGATAATGAAAAGGATCAGGACTTGTTAATTTTTTTCCCTTCTGTCCCACAATTCCATGACGACCCTTCTTCCCTCCCCCAAGCCATACCTAGCTTTCTCCTTAGAAATAAGAATTTGCTCAGGGAGTTTTCCTGAGCACGAGGAGAACGATTTGGCAGGTCTTCTAAGTAAAGGGAAACCCTGGCTTGCCTGAAGTCATGCCAGTGTGTTATAAATGACAACACCATTCTGTGTGTAGTGCTGGGCACCTGCACACAGATGTGAAGGTGGCAAAACCGTGAGGGCTGAGATTAAATGGTCAAGAAGGGGCTTTTCTGAGGCAGAACTGAGACCTTTTTTTTCATCCTTCTGCTCCACCTAATCCCCGTGGAGAAAAGCCAAATGCAGAACAGAAAGTCTTGCCCAGAGCCTGTCATCCCTGACAGAACCATCCCTGCCTGGAAATGGCACACAAAAAAATGAGGGAGTTGTAAAAACACAAAAGCAAACAAATAAGAATCTTTCCAAGTACAAAGCAGAGCAAATGTGACCAGGCATTTATCAAAGCCTCAGCACACAGCTCACAGCAGAAACATTTTTTCATGCTACATCTGCTGCATTTTTAAACAGGGAAATTCAAACAGCAGGTAAAAACAGAAGTCCTGTGCACTTCAGAAATCCAGAAAAGGCATTTTGGTGAAACATATGCACAAGCGGAGGAGCTAATTACTCCTCCATTTTACTTCATTAAGAAGATTAACTTTGCTCAGGCTGGAGCATGAAAAAATGAAAGCACCAAAGGTGGAGGATTCTGCAAATCCGTTGCCTTGCCATCAATCACTTCTACTCCTCTACAGCTGTAGGGCCTCACGACCTATTTCCATCAGGTTTTACGTGCATATGGGATAGATTTGGCTGAATGCAGATTTCCCCAGACCCCTCTCTCAGTCTCATTACTGCAGGCAGCGGAGAGGCTGCTTACTCAGCAGCTGGAGTCTGCAGCAAGGGGGATACTTTGTACGCTGCTTTAAAAACAATGTCGCCTGGCGAAAGACTCCTTGGACAAAGCTATCCTGCATAAGGAGTCTTTTAAGAAAGTTAAAGCACACAGTCTTTGATGTGATTAGATGTAAAATCACTGCCTCTTTCTCTACAGTAAAACCAGGCAGGAAGCTTTTAATAATAAAAGCTGAAGGAGCTCCGTGTCTGACCTTTTCCAGGTTTAAAGAGAGTTGCTGGGTGAGATTCCTTTCAGGGGTTACAGACGGCACAAGCTGCATAATGTGAAGTAACTCCCTTCACTTCAAACCAATGAACTTGAACAGAGACAGTCCATATTTCAAGGAGAGAACGTGGTCTCTGTTAAATCAGTGGGGAGCTTGGGGTGAGGCAGTTGTCTCTCCTAGCTAATTCTTGTCTCCTTTTCCCTCTTACCCTTCCTTCTCTGCATTTCAATACTGCAACCAGGTACTGGTACAGTGATTACAGTTCCTTTGTGCTATGCCCAGCACCAACACATACATGGATTCTACCAACCCTGTCCTTTTGCTCAAGGGCAAATTAATTCAAAAAGAAATCAGCTGTGAAATATTATTAAAAGCTATTATAGGCAACAAGGTTTCTCTAACATTTCTCAGGCTATCCTGATCAGTTTGAAAAAAGCCTTATAAAAACAACCTGATTAAACCACATCACCCAAGGGAACACGTGTCTGTATTCCTATTCTTATTTCCTACACAAAACCAGGGAAAAAAACATTACTGCTTGTTTACTGTGATGGTAATTAGGTAGTGGAGCCTTTAAAAATTGACTTAACTTAAATAAGATGGTACTGGAACTGAAGTATTTTAAATCATGAGATTTTTTGTCATGATAGGCTTCCATTTCCACCTTCCCAGGCCTTTCTATTAAGGCATATGTCAACTGGAGTTTATAAATGATTACTGATTTAGCTTCTACTAAGTCTGCTCTATTATTTGTATGATAGTGTATTGTCTCTGTATTTTTATGACATTTTTCTTAATTTTATACAAGATAATTTTCAAGGATTGCCAGAAAACTATGCTAATTTTCACATGACTGACTTACGTAGGTAAATTATTGTTTTTCGTAACCTAATGTGGATTAGTTATATGGAAGCTTACGTCTGCTCTACCAGTGTAACAGCTGAAGCCCTGAGGGCTTTGGACCACTGCCAGGGTAATGATTTACAATAACCATTCCTCTTTTCCATGTCTATCTACATGCTTCAGGTTGCGTAAAACTCACTGGCTTGATGAGGAGGTTAAATTTCCTTTCAAAACACATTGCTGTGCTGCACAACGTATACACTGCGTAAATAAGCTGGTTTTGAAAGAGCAGGCAAGCCACCTTTTAGACCTTCTTAGCAGTCTACTAAATATGGAGAGGGGAACATGGTGAAAATTGTGCGTGATTTAAATCTCTCAGGTGAGGGTTTACCAGGCTAGGTTATTAGAGGTAAACCATGCTTACACACACAGACACACAAAAAAATCCTTCATATTCTGCATGACATGTATATGTTGCTTACACTGTATTCTTACGCGCTGTATTGTTATGCCCTTGTTTCAGACCTTCCTCTAAATAAGCAAAATATAGCAGACCTTGTTAGTGAGCTCAAAATATCCTCTTTTTATTCTCCAAACAGAGCCAACAGCTAGGTTCAAGGCTTGTTCTGCTCTTTGCTCTTTGTCTAAAAAAGCTCCTGCTGCCATATCTGTCGGCTGGCATTTGCCCTGAAGCACCATGGACACATCTCTATCTACTAGACCAAAGCCCTGAGTGTTTAGAGCTTTCTTTTCTTTCCAATACTAAGCAAAAACCCCGCGCTGCCCCCAGCTAAAGGATGAGAGGAGGGAAAGAGCAAACTTCTGTGCTGACCCCATTTGATCAACGTGAGTTTAAACTGCCGGGAGTGTCTCCGTGTGCCCAGCACAGCCACCGCTCTGTGGCCCGGGGCTCAGGGGTGCTGAGCAGGGAGCCGAGCCCCGTCAGCCTGGGGGGATCTGTCTGTCCCTATGTCAGGTGCAATACAGTGGGTCTGGCAAAGCGGTTTCGTCTCTTCGGCCTCTCTCGCCACTGCTGTGGGGCTGGCAGCGGAAAAGAGATGGAGGGTGCTGAGGGAGTTGCCCTGTATTTCTCCACCCACTTCTGTGCTTCCATAGAATCATAGAAAGCTTTGGGCTTTACAGGTCATCTAGGCCAACCCTTTGCCTGCACCCTTGCCTGGTGTCTTTTGTGAAGGAGCAGCAGGAAAGTCCTGCTTAGGGCTGCAGGGTATTCAGTGCTGCCACCTTTTTTACAAGTCCTTTGCAGCTTATTGGAAGTTAATTACTCTTAAAGGCACTTTTGGATCTTGCTATTAGATTGATAGCAGGAATTTATTTTACTATTAAAAAGCATTCCAAGTTCCTGTGTATAGGAGAGCTCTTGATTTCAGTCAGATTTCAGCACTTTGCCATATGTCAAGTCTTGCTTTAGAGACGAAAATGCTGAAATAAATGTATCCAAGCCAAAGGTTGGGCAATTATTTGAAATAGTTCTACTTATGAATCTCTCCTATAAATAACCTACAGCTTCTAGAAATCTGCATTTGAAATCGGGTAAGAATATGTTTCAGGTGAAATACATTGTGTAAAGTGGCATCATAAAAATAAATGCCTTTTAATGGAGTAGGAAAATGTGAAAATCAGAAAAAGAAATATCTGACTAGCTCTCAGTAAGGGAATAGTTTGGTGACAGATATGATTGGGCTTTTTAGGGAAAGATGGTTTTCTCACAAATTTTGGATAAAAAGCCCTCCTGCATTTAATGTTCTGCATT
The DNA here is from genome assembly GCF_030867145.1 of Opisthocomus hoazin. Taxonomy (NCBI): domain Eukaryota; kingdom Metazoa; phylum Chordata; class Aves; order Opisthocomiformes; family Opisthocomidae; genus Opisthocomus; species Opisthocomus hoazin. The sequence goes on from NC_134415.1 coordinate 67,158,966, forward strand.
GGCAATGAGGCACTGTGTGATTTACACCCTGATAAGTGCTAGTTAATACACAAACATATGCACACACACAATAGAGGAAATGGAAATCCTGAAAGCCCAGTATGGGACAATTAATCCTGGAGCAAATATATGCAAAAAATGCTGCAACAAAACTTAATTTGGAAAAGAAAAGTAGGTGAAAAAGAAGAAGCTTGCGTAACAGAATTGTTCAGTGAAATAAAATCTGGAGAGGTCTGTGAAAGCCTTGAATAAACCTAGGCAAATTAACAACCTGATGGAAGATTACACTTGATAAAGACAGAAACACTGTAATGCACTTTGACAGAATAATTAGAAATACTCAGTATACACAGCAGGGTCTTAAATTAACTGTGATTATTCCAGAAGGCAGCCCTGGGTACCACAGAGAGTAGCTTAGTGAAGACTTCAGCTCAGGATGGCTCAGAAGGTCAATCCCACATCCAGCAAAGCCAACCTTCGACACATTCGTTGAGGAGTGCAGCCCCCCATTCACTGAATTCAATTCTGCCCCTATGAAGACATACAGGGAGGGAAGGGAAATAAATATACCTAGTCTGGGTGGGGACAGACCAGTGATATTAGGGCAACAAATGCCTGGGAAAGGCCTTGCAGGCTAAGCTGTATAATTCTTTCCCTTCATCTATATAATGACATCCACTCTGAAGTGGCTGGTAGAGCCCCAGTAAGCAGGGTCCTTTGGGAAGAGATTGCCAAGAAGCGTAGGACAGACAAAGAGTCCGGTGGTCGAATGAGCCAAGAGCTCATTTGGCTGATATTTGGTGTGAGAAACCTTGTCATCTTGCGCATGCTGGAATCTCCAGGGGACAAATACAGGGAATCAGGAAACAGTTATGAAGATCGTCCCAGGGAGTTTTGGTTTCCCCTTTTGTCCCTTCTTGCAATCAGCAAAAGCTGCTAGTAAGAAAATAACCATATTCTTAAACTCATTCCAGAAAAAATATGGCCTTTTATTTGCCTGCTCCACTGCAACAGTGAAATAGGAGGGATAGGTCTGGAAAACAAAAATGGAAATCAATTGAAAAGTTTCCATTTAAGTTAACATATAGCACAGACTTAAGAAGAAAATCTTGTATATGGTATAAAAGACTGAACATTATAAGCAGACTTTAAATGTAAGAGTTACAGGGATCTGGAACTGTCTGTCAAAACAGGAGACTCAAACTTATTTACAGCTGGAGCTTAATACGTGTAGGATGTTCTTGCCATTACATTTGGTTACTCCAGATTTCAGAGTATTTTGCTACATCCCCAAAGACTGGAGGATGAGGGTTTATCCCACTGAGTTTGGGAACAGTACCTTGTACTCGTAAGAGTGACATACAGAGAGATAATCTGTTGGGCAACCCTGTTTTCAATGGTCTGTGTTGTATTGACAAGGATACTTCCGACATAATACAAAGGAAAAAGATGTTAAAACCAGCAAAGAAAACATTTGTGTACTACGTGTAATTTAACTTGAGAATCCACAACCACTGGAACTCCATTGCTTCTGTTTGTCTGTTGTTCATGTGCAAGTGAACCCAGTCATCATACTCTGCTCCAGAAACGTATTTTAGCACTGTCTGAAAATGAAAGAGAGTTTTAGAGAACCAGGTGGTTCAATATGGGCAATTAGAAAAATAAAGAAGGTATTTTGTACTTCTCTCCATCCAGCAACTTCTGGCTGCAAAAAGTCTATATTTTCTGGATCATCACAAGTCAAAGTTGTAGCTTAATCCTGCAAGTTGACAGTCTCAAAAAGAAAACTCATTTTCACCAGCATAGCTTACAGCTATTTCCTAAATAGCTGTTTCTAGCTGACTGCACTAAAGCTCTTTTAGCTATTGATACAAATGTGTCACTAATGGGTTTTTGATGGAATTCGGAATTGAGTACATCTGAATACATATCTCTGCCCATAAGCACAAGCTTATGTATTTGCCAATAGGTATCTGTACTTTAGGAATTTGGTCATGTGTATATCCAAAGGCCAGTGACTCAAATGTGATTTTATTGCAAAACCTACAGTTCTAGCAAGATGAAAAGCAATCTTAGATTTCTCTGTTGCTCAGATTTCTCAGCAGCTGTGAGAATCAGCTGTGAAAGCAACATGCGAGTGAGGTGGTAACAGGCTTTGTTTCAGGGATTAAGTCTAAATGCAGTACGTACTTTCATGGTTTTGTAATGGATTGATATAGGGTTATTATGGATAATATTTATTTAGACGAGTCAAAAATGTTTAACACAAAAGCGTTTTCAAATGGAAATGGCAAAGCACAGTTTGCAAATGCAAGGCTGAAATTATGTGTAATTTCAGTGAATGGCAAAGACTGAATAGCAGACAATTGCCTGTGGGGGTTTTTGCGGTCCCAACTGACAAAGTGAAAGTCTATATAGCACAGAGCATATAAATCAGTTCCATGACTCAAAGAAATGATGTAATACATCAATCATCTGCTTTACAAATATGCAGTGAGGCGCTCAGTCATTTGTACATCCATCACAAGTCTGTTCAAGTGCCATACAGATAGTAAATTAATTGGACAAGTCAATATCAAAAACCAAAAACATGCTCCTTTTTGAATGCTGGTATAGCAGTACTGAAAATAATTAAAATATCTCTTATTTTAAAGAAACTAATTGTCAAGCATTTTCTCTGAGGACATCTGCAGCTGGAAAATTATTTATTGTACTTTTCATGGAGTTGCCATAATACCTGGACTGGAAATGACATCTCTTTCTCTCTCTCTCTTTTTTTTTTTTAATTATTTTTATTTTTAATATGGTGTTTATCTAGCACCTTTTCCACTCAGAGATCCAAATGACTTTGCTGACAGTTACAGAGATCAGAGAAATGTTCTAATTTCTACATTGGTCGTAGTAATCAGCAAATCCCCAGTGCAATGATTGTGAGGAATTTGAGGCAGATGCAGTAGACTTAATTTCTGATTCATTTTGTCCTGTCATGCAGGACAGACAAGGCTTATTTCTGATTAACAAGTGGTCAGATACATAAAGTCAATAGATTTGCTTACTAGAATGGAGCAATGTTCTCTTTTTCTCCAGAATCCTGCTTCTGGCAATATTTAGTACCTGATGTCAAAGAAGAAGGGGAACAAACCCAGTCAAAACGTGCTTTGTTTGAAAAGAATGTATTTTTTACAGTCTAATTCTGTGTTAGATCGGTTTGGTCTTCAAAGGTTATATTTAGCAGAGACAACTGGAGTTGCTCTTCTCTATTGGACTTTGATTTTTATCTGTTTATTGCCCATCTTGTAATCATTGCTTCAACCCATTTTGGAGATAATTCAGTGCTTCACAGTAGATAAATAAAGGAGTCTGTTGCATTGTGTGACAAGGTCATAAAATCAATCTGACAGGCAATTAATACTCCTCTCTTAAAGAGTAACAGCGCTGAAGATAAACAATTGTCTCACAAACGCGTGCATAAGACGGCATGCAGACTGCTGGAGACTAGGTCTGTAAAATACCTGAGCGTCACTTCAAACCAGATTCAAGCCCATTCACCAAGGGAACAATAAGCCATGCTATTGCATGGTCGGGGGGTCCAGGGCCACACAAGGACGGGCCACCTCTGCCACCTGGCCGTGGCAAGGGCCATGTCACCAGCAGGACTACTGGGAGCAGAGGGGTGAGCTGAAGCCTCCTCGACTTGATCCTCCTAAAGAATTCCTCCTCTGGCCAATTTGTGTTCCCTCCTTCCCACCAAGGGTCATTTCATGGCCTGTCTAGACTCTGCTTTTGAGGATTGGTAGGAGTAAGTCTTGTATGTCATTTCTTTGTCAAGAAATGCATTTCTGACCCAAAAAGAGGTTCCATAAAGAAAAGCTTGTTTCTTCCTCCGACTAGTCTATACACCAGTCTGTCTGTCCCAAGAAGCCACAGATATCACAAGACAGCCCAAGTGTCTTGGTCTGTATGAGTAACACAACAAGAAACATCTTAGTGTTAGTGTTACAGCTATTGCATTCCTTTGCAGTTTATAAATAAGTATCCCTATTTTTCTGTCTAGAACTTTCAGATAACCTTTTATGTAGGATTTTCCTCTTTGGACAAAGAGGTTATAATTGGCTAAGATCTCCATAGTAAAGTCATGCATTCTGTAAATCCTATTATGTTAGTTAATACAGTGCATACCGCTCATTTAAGGCAGTTTAATGCAATTCCCAGATCCCAGGACTCCTCAGTGTCTCCTATCTTAATACGGTGTACTTGCTCTGTATTCAATTATACCCTTTCCATTTTGTGAAATCTTCTTCCCCCTCTGAACAGTCAGCACAGGATGTTCTAAAGGATTTTCTGTAATGCACTCTCTGGATTTGACAGGTGTTTGGCAGTCAACTTTTTTGACCATTTGCATTAATGGAGAGATAATTATTTCCAACGCAGCAATGCAGCTGCATAAAGAGTTTGCGTAGTCTATATTTTATCACCTCATATTGACATTACCATTAAAACAAAAAAATCCCTACTCAGCTTCATAACAGTTACACTGTTTCAAAACCATTTTGGAGCGTTACTGGCAAAGGCTGCGTCGGTTTTAACATCCCTTGCTAGTTTTGCGTAAATTGGGGAACTAATTTTGGAGGAAAAGAAGTATCACATTTTCCTGATAGAGAGCTCTGGGGGGGAGGGTAATCCCATCTGACATCTATAAAGCCTTGAAGAAGGGGGAGTCAGGACTATGGGACTTCTATAGATTAGGAATGTCCAGTTTTAATGATCTGAAAATGAATCCAAACCCTTCTAATCAAGAAATCCTTAGCAGTGAACTGTCATGCGAAACCATGTGGGTTTTGCTTTCCCATGCAACAAAGAAAGTTTTATCTTTGCAGATAAATGCAATTACAGACAGACTTCAAAAAAACAAAACAAAACAAAACAAAACAACACCAAAAAACCCCACGAAGAAAGAACAACCAAAGAAACCCAAAAAGCTATTAAAAAACAAAAAACAGCAAACAAAATACAAATGCAGTAAAATCAATAAACATTTTAAGAGTGGTGTGATAGCACCTGACAACAACACCTGCCTTCTGGAGCAGAATCCATTGCCTACAGTTAAATACTTCAGTCTTTTACATTGCAGAGACAGAATTAGGTGTTATGGAATAGTGCTGAGCAAGCAAGTAGACAAACACAAAAGCACAAAAAGGGGCTAGATGTGTTTCTTTACACCACGAAGAATGACTAACATGCAAGAATGGTCTTCAAGAGATGCCATAGGACCCACTCTAGCTGTTGAAAAATAAGAGGAAGAGCTGCTAAGAGTGGATACCTCCCGCGTATTGTTGCTGGAAGTGTGGAGTGGAAGACTGAGGAAAGCAGAGATGGCAATTTAGATAGTTTAGTTTTCAAATCTGATAGGTGGGGAAAACAAACACCTCTCCACTCCCAAAGCATCTTCTAACTACTACTCCATAATAAGCTCCTTTAGGTGATAGTGGAGGAGACTGTGAATGCCTGCTTTCGCAGCTGCATCGCTCCGTATGAGCACACACAAAACCCGGTAGCCCACTCAAAGCGTGGGTAGCCTGCCTGAACACCCTTCCAGGTTAGATGATTCTGGGCTCTATTCATTGCTGGAAGGTTTATCTACGTGTCAAGTAGTTGTGGGATGAAGCACTGTTGTAGCTGAGAAGGAATCCTACAGCTGCTCTCTGCCTCCCAGAGGTCTGATTCTTGAGAATGGCCAGATTTTACCATCAGGCATGCAACGTTGATGTCCTTGAGATGCTTTTCAGAAAACACTCTAAAAAGGAAGGAGTTAGGATCGCTAATGCTAACAGATTTCCTCCTCGATTGTCAGTGTACTGGCTGTTATTACTCTTACTATGAAGTATCAAGCACTGCTAATGCAGAGGTACATATACACCTAGAGTTACAGGTTGTACCCTAGAAAACAGATGTCTAAAAGGTAACATAATTAAGATGAGAACGTTCAGTTTCTTAAGGCTTTCTCTTTTTTTATCTAGCCACAGGAACTGAGGGTCTTTGAGAGATAGATATTTTGGCTTAAAAAGCGGCCCTTTCATTGAAACAATTCCCCAAGCCCTGAGACACGTCTACTGAAAGAAAAATACAGCTGCACGCAAAGCCTAATGCATGCAGAAATACAACACAATCCTTTTTTCTACATAATAAATGACAGCTACTGAGGGAATGGCTACGGATGAAAAGAACAAACTTGCTTTCTTTTCAAAGCACCAAAGGGAAATGTATGAAACAATGAAGCTACTGAGTAAGACTCTCTCAAGATAAATATCATATATCTGAAAAGAAAAGTATCTTTAAAATCCGATTACTATAACTGGAAGAATTTCAGAAATCTGTATACCTTACTTCAATCACCAGTTGTTTTTGTCAGCAGTGAAAGTCTGGAGTTTTTCTGTTTAGCTTTGTTTTCATATTGCCATGCATCACTGAAATGCTACAAGGTTTTCAGTTCCAGCTGTCTCTGAAGGTCACTTTCTTTTTTAAATTCAGTTTGTCAGTAATCTATGCTTTTTATATTCCTAATGTGTCAAAGTAAAATTTTATATAAAAAGTTGGTTTGATTATGTATATTGATACTGCCTAAGTTGTCAGAAGTGAGAAATTTTAGGCACTTTGGGTCTTGGACACACACACACCCTGAGCTATTCTTTAAAAGCATTGCAGAAGGTAAGAAACATCCTTCATGTGCCAAGGAACTGTGTAGGACCTCAAGCCAGGACCTCAGAAACTGGGGCATGCAGAGCTGGTAGTGTGTCTAGGAACTCTTGCTCATTATCACTCATAACACTCACTTCTTAAAAGGTGGAATTGAAGGTATTCAGCCGCGACCTTCAGGGATGACAAATTTTAAAAGGAAATGCTCTCACTGTATCATCCCTTCTCTAGGATGAATGTGCACACAAGGCAGTACTACGAAAAGGGAGCATCTGTTCTACAGTGAAGTTATTTAGTTTTAACTGTCTTTTTCTGATTCATATTCCCTGGAGATAATACAGCAACTGTGGTTGGGAGTGGGGAAGGAGGTGGTGGTGAATTTCAAATTCTTCAACTTTCATCAATGCCATTTTTTCTTGAGGAGGAAATAAAAGAAATTCTGCCAATACGGTGTCAATCAGTGTGACCTGCAGAACAGAAGCCACATGCACTCTCTACATGCGAGAAGACCAGAGTTTTGTTACCACATCAGCTTCTGAAAGCCACATGAAATGGGGCTGACGTAATAGTGCAGCAAGCAAAGTTCTTATCACAGGTTATACGGCTGTTGACACATGGCACATTCAGGATATCCCTTCGCATATGAACTGCAGAGTAACTTTCCACCCTGATAAGCGCTCCTTAATACTTTCCACACTCTACAGTTTTGGGAGGACTCTTTGAAAATAAGTAATTGGTCATTAATCCCTGGAAGACATGGATACACCACAAAATATTGTTATGCTCAGGTAGTTCCTACTCCACAATGTGCCTCTTGAAGGATGCTGCATTACAGGCATAACTGGAACGCGAATCCCAGCTGCAAACCAGCCACCTCCTGAGCGTGTTACAGCCCACTCCCATGGTTTCAGTTCAGGTCTTTGCCTCTGCATTTGAAGGGGCCTTTCACACCCAATTCAGAAGATATTCTACCAACAGATCCGGCTCCTGCTTGTCCTCCCAGGCTTGCCTGTGGTGGCAATGACTGCAATCCTCAGCCCCTTTTGTCCTCTTACAGCTACAGGAGTGCTACTGTAGGCTGTGAATTTGTGTTTTTACCACATTAGCACATACTGAAGGCAGTGCTGAACCTACCACTTGCCCCAGCCTATAACTGGAGAAGCACAAGAAAAAGGAAATTTGGGCACTCTCCAAGTCTCTTGCTGCAAAACTCAGATTGTATCTGTGCCATCTATCTTATTAGCCACCCGATTCTTCTTCACATTTCATTCCAGCAACACTGAGAAGAGTGGAAATAAGACCTATAGGAATATTTGTATATATAGAAGTCTATACCAGTTTCCTTAATTGGCTGTCAGCAGATCTTTAGAAGACGTTGTCCCTTTCTAAGTTTTGCGAAGAAGGGAAAAAAAATGTGCCAGTGCCTTTACAGAACATTTGTCAATAATTTTTTTCTTTCGGTGAAACTGTTGTGCATACTTAGTTTTGAATCTGCTGTGTCTTGGCAGCAGCCTTGTGGTGAGACTGATGGTAACAGACTTGTTCAATTCTGTCACAACCTCAGAATCTGTTTGGCTCCAGCTTGATTCTTGCCAAATTTGGGTAGGTTAGGGTAATAGTCTACCATTTTACTAAGAATGCTGTTTCAGTTACTTTGGGGGAGAAACACAGGCTGTTCTTGGATCAAAGCCACAATTCATAAATCATTTAATCCTGATGTTGGCCTCAGTGATGATGATGGAAGACTGGGTATGCTACATCTGCTTTAATGTTTTGTGGACAGCTGGAAAGAAGACCACCTGCGTGCTGTACGTATCTTTTGAAGGAATGGAAAAAATGAATCTCTGACTCTCTAAGCACAACTGGGAATTTTCATCAGGGAGATAGATAGCTATGAAAGTGCACGCAACCAACCAGCACTCCCATATCTGATTAGGTAACTCTTAATGCAAGCAAATACTTGCTCTGTGAAAAAAGGAGCAACTGCCTTCCAGAGTTGCAATGACTGTTTACAGTTAGTAGTGTGTTAAATATTTTCCAGTTTAACAAGTGCCCTTTTTCTTGATGCTATGACTAGCGTTAAAGTGAGTTGGAAGAGAAAGTATAAACAGATCCAAAAGACCTGTTTTAGTGCTTTTATGATTTGCAATAAACAGCGAAATGTCCCTTGTTCTTCCTTTACTCCTCAAGACTCATGGCTAGAGACAGTCCACAGCAGCAGAGGCTAAGGACCAACATTTATGCTCAGTAGGCATGCAAGCAGTTGCATATTAAACTGTCCTGAACCTTTATGTTCAACCTTTGGACACCATGTGCCCGCCATTTTGTGCAAGATCAAGTCTTGTTAATAATCACACCATCACACACCAAAGTGTGAAATGTTCAGAAAGAAGACACTTTGCAAACTCAAAGCCAGATGCAAGGACCACACAGGCCCTATCTATACCTCCCTTAAAGCCTATCTTGTGGGTAGAAACTGGGGCAAAGATATTGAGTTTAAATCTGATTTAAATAAGGTTCCAGCCAAACTGGCTATTATTGCATGGCTGACTGATGTAAACAATATCAATTCAGATAAGAACTATGTTTGTATAAGAACTGTATAGCTTAAGTCCCTTAATCTATTTCTTGGGTAGAATGAAGTTTTAGAGTTTATCTATACCAGTAATATGCCCATGACATATCTTTTTGCAAACATGTGTATTTTTTTTTTTTTTACTAACATATGTGTGTGTTGTGTTGGAACCAGGGTGGCTGGCAGCAAGAGCAGGGAGGGATAGGATGTCACGCACCTACACTTCCTAGCTGGCCAGACTCAGGAAAGGGTCGGAAAATGATGGCAGTATTGCTAGCGCTGGATGAGCCCATACTGAAGTCACTCAAAGGATGTGACAAATGCTTTTGTGCCACTTACAGCATGACAGATACTTTGGCACAGTGCTGAGAGCACACCATCCCATTATGTTCCCCAGTGTTGGAAGCATCCTTGGGACTGAGGCGTTGTTATGCAGGTGGGGGTTATCTCCTCCACTGGCTCTGATGCAGTCGACATACATTGCATACAGAGTTCATCTAACCTACATGAGTGACCCGGCCACTTTTGGCTCCTGTCATGAAAGCCAGAAGAAACCCACTGATGAGAGCTAATCACACCCCTGACGTAGCCGTAGCCTATTTGTTCAATCTATTTCAGTTTCTGTTCCTGTTTCTAAATGGCAAACAACAATCACTGACCTCATTATCAGGCCAGCATCACTCCACTTCCACCACCTCTTGCAAAAATGTGTGTGTAGAACAACATGGGCTTGTAGTAGTTGCATACAATTCCATTTGAAGTTTTGCACATGCACACCAGACAGCTATGGCATTATGTAGACATCCATTTATATCCCCTATAGAGCTGAACTGTAATGACAGATATAAAGCTTTGCTTCATTTCTTCCCCTGGACATGTATGCAACTAACTTTGCAACCTTAAATGAACCTAAGTAAAAAAAGACACATTTTGCTCATTTGCTTTCTTTCACTGCAGATGTTTGTAACAGAGGTCAGGCAGCTAAAATGTCAAATGATTTTTCACATTCTCCATGAATGAAACCAGCCTGTGCCAGCTAGAATGAGTCCTTTCATTTTTCTTTTCCCCAAGAGGTGATCTTTCTAATCCTGAAGACAGAGTGGGATTTTCTGTTGTCCTAAACAGAGAGCAGGATCAGTTCCTCGCCATGTCATTGAGCTGTCAGAAATTAATGGAAATATAATTTAAAATACAGCACTATCTACAGGTAGATAGTGACTTCTCAAACACTTTGCTCCTGGCCAGACTCATTTTCTTTTTATTTTCAGGTCAAATGATTCCTTAGCAGGAAAAATGAAAGGGAGAACAATCAGGTACTAATAAAAAAAATTACCAAACCTAAGTACAACATGTTAATTCATGCACAATAGACAGTTGTTTCCTAGAAAAATATGTGCTTGACCTTGCTGTCATGACACTGAACCACAGTATTATGAAAATATCAATCCTTCAAAGTTAGTAGGAGAGTGAAGCTGTCCATATAGCAAAGGCTGTTCGGCTTCCTCAGGATATGTACATCTCAGGCAATGTAAATGGAAGTCGTGATGCAGCAGGACAGTCATTGGGTGCACCGTGTGTTTGCTACTGGTGGGTCAAGTACTCGTCTGCTCCTCCATCGTCCTCATCATCTGTTCTGCAGTCAGGCGTACCTGCTCCTCTTCCTGTATAAATGCATTTGTGTTTCAGTGAAGATTAAAAGGTGAGCCAGCCACCATGCTTGCACACAGGGATCAAGACATCTGTAAAGAGCTCCCCACCACTGCTAGTGCAGACACTGCACAGGGCGAGGGGTTGTAAAAGTGGTTAGACTAAGGTGGCATTGGAGGCCAGAACTGGAAACCTGGCCACTACCAGTCCAAGGAAGACCTATATAACTCATAGTACCCCTCAGACAACTCACTCTTGTTTCTCTCAACAGCTGCAAATCACAGCTGGCTGAGTATGGGCCCTGCACACAACTGGAGCCGTTCTCCTTCACCCCCTCTCATCAAGTTGAAAAGACTTGGAGCTGTGCTTCCACAGAAGTAATCATTCAGAAATAAATTTAGCCTTGTTCCTGAGTAATTCACCCCCATTTCTGAGCAAACTCCTTATACATTGTGTCTCTAGGGCTTGTTAGTCCTCTCGGTGGAATGTGAGAGATCCACTGACTCTCTTAACTAAGTTCAGTCTCTTCATACTCGAATACATGGCAGAAACACAAGCCTTGAAAAAACGATCCCCAAGTGCTTGATGAGCATCACGAAAATATGCAGAAAAAAGGGCTTCTCCACTGATATAAAACCCACTGTATGTGTAAGCTGATTGTCGTACTAGCGTAAGGATGTATTACGGGATATCATTTCTTCATGAAAATTAATTGGAGGATTGGAAGCTAGAGTATATGCCAGATTCTTTCAACTGAGATTTAAGTTTGAACAAGTCTTCAACCCCTCTGTTATTTAGATTTTACATCTGTAAAATGAAGATAATAATTATCCAATTAATCTCTAGTCTCGGTACTTCAAGATGCCATGAATAAACAGTTGGCTTGTGGAAGGCATCAATTATTTCAAGAGCGGTCACTGCTTGTATTTCTTCCCCTGTACAGAAAAATAGAGAACAATACACTATTGCAACTAGTTTCCTATACTTGTGCCTAGGACAGTTTGAGCGTACAGTCTACAGGGTCAGTAAACTGCCTACTGGTGAAATGCACTTAGTATCTGAAGCAAAAGCCAGTAATGCCTTGTCCCTGGCAATACGTGCTATGTCACTGAACAGCCAGAGAACAACAACAGAGGCATCTCACTTGCTCATCCATGGCAAAATGCTCCTTGCTCAGGCCAGAAGCAGTTCAAAGCAAGCCGGGAGCACACAAGGGTCACCAATTATTTCTGAGGCTTTAACACCCAGGACAGAGAACTAGTTCAGGCAAAGTGAGAACTGACTCTAACCTTTGCCCAAATGCTAAACCAAACCTGAAGTAAATTCAGTTAACATGCATTGCCATTGTTTGTGGATGAGAGCGGGATAATGTACAACGGAATGACTCTGCTCTGGTTAGAACCAGTAAGGACCAGAAAGTTCAGTCTTATGACACTTCCAGACCGATTCCTGGAAAAAAGGGGAGTACATCGTGAGCCTTGGAAGATATCCACAGCTCTAACAGACTCTGAAACCATGTGAAAGCTCTGTTCTCACTAAATAATATACCTCATTCATTGCGAGCTTTGTGTCAGCTCTGCATGCAGCTACTTTTTTACTCCACTGTGCTACTTAAAAGAGTTAAACTCCACACTTAAAATTATTTCAGGCACAGTTTATCACTTTTATTATAGGATATGATGCATTAGTTTGTTTGTGATAGCTAAATTGTAGTCTTCAGATTGATCTTTTAAAATCTACATAAAAAGAGATAAACAGCAATAAATAGCCTTAAGACGAGCTCCATTTCTGTAACACTTTGTCTGATTTTGGAAAACACATCTAATGTTAATTAAAGGATTTTTTTTTCTGAACTTGATTTAGTGTGTAAGTCATTGTGAGGCAGCAGCAAGGGCTCAAATTTATAGCTCTGTTTTCTACTTTGCAGGAATTGTGTGTGTTTTTAGCTTGTGCTAAGTGTAAGATAGTTTAACCCTCAGTAGAAGATGTTAAAGGCTATGATGACTTCGTCAAAAAAGAGTCTGAGAGGCAACTTGACCGTGGCCTATAGATATCTCCCTGGTGGAGCAGCTACTTGTAACACAAAACTCTTCAAGGAAAACGCATAAAAGCATCCTGGGACTGGAAGATCAAGAAAAACAGTGAATAAGATAAAAAGCTAAAAAAATGCTGAACTAATAGCTCATACAAAGGAAGAGTGACTTTTCCATCACTGGAAATTCTGAACTCAAAACCAGGTATGAAATGATGCCAGAGGTGAGGAGGTGTGAGGTAGCAACCAAGCTGGCAAGATTCTGCAGTCGTGTTATGCATAATATTGGACAAGATCATTGTACTGGCTACTTCTGACTCTACAGTCACTGTGACTGTAGCTCCAAATTCACACATGCCCCTGAATTTCCTCTCTGTTCATCATGGTTTGGCTTCTGGATTCCTATTTAGCTCCACGGAGAAAAACACAGATATGAATCAGAATCCTAATTCAAACTTTTTCAAAATCTGAGGTAAGAAGCCTTGGACGTAACACTGTGGCTTTAATGAATTTTTAAACTAGAAGTTTACCAGATAAAAATGTGGCTTCTTTTTTTATTTGCTATTCAATGTTCACTTATTTCCACCACTTGATCATAACAAAAGCTGTTTGCTGTTTTACAACGAGCAATCCAAAAGGCCTTTACTCCACAAATAACGTTTATATGCATTGTTTGGACTGGTGCAGTTCTATTGTAGATAAAGCACAGGTGAAATTTCCTGTAAGTGTAGGGAAGAAAAGTGCTGATTTTCACTGCTTCTCCCCCCTCCCCCGTGACTTCGTTTATTCAAGAGGAAGGACTCTTTCAGTAACCGAATGGGTGACAGCCTGCCGTACATCGATAAAAAAATTGGTATCTGTTTGATGCAGCATTTACCTTGCACTGCAGCTTTGCAGTTTTGTTGTCCCTCGGTGCCTGTCCTGCGAGCCACAACACTGTCCTTCACCATGCTACCTCAGCCTGTCCCACTCAAACAGGTCTGTTTCACAACATCATCAAAAAGAAGTGGAAAAACTAAGTTTATGCTCTTTTCACCCATGGAAGAGTGCAGGGCCAGTGAGGCTTATGATTTGAGTCATCCTGGCTGTAAATTTCTTCAGAAATGATGATGATCTCCATGAGGACACCAGGAGATGCCTGTCTACAAAGCATATAGTTTCTGACCCTTATAACACAAATATAGGGCTTTGTGTAGGCTGAGTCCTTCTGAGGTCCAGAAAAGAAGAACAAAAATGGAGACAGGCATTTAAAATAGCATATGCGTTGTGTTTTTATGGTAGTAACAGTCTGGAGAGCTGTGCTTGCATCTATGGGATCCTATAGTCCACTGTGCCTACGACTCGGATCCCTTGCAGAGATGCTGTGCAAGGATGCAGCGTGCTGTGTGGAGAAACACAGTGGCTGGAGAAACAGTATTGCAGCACACGAAATGCAATGGTCTTCTCTTAGCTTTGCAGCTCACTTCATCATGATCCTTCAAGTTGACTTGACCGCAGTATGATCTCACTGCAAGTTACAGTTGTTTTGCAGAAATCTGCATGAGTGCTTCTTCCACCCATAGGCAGAGCTTGGAGTCTCCATATTTTTCAGAGCTCCACCTATGTAAACAGAGACAGCAGTGTCTGAGGAGGACAATACCGCTGAGACTTTAGCAGTGCTGAAGCAGTCCACCAGAAGAATTGTAGATGGTTCCCATTCATTTTAATGGATAACTGGTTGTAAAGCCTGGTTATAGACAGCTTAGTGTCACCAACTTTATGAATCTTTTCACTTTACGTATTCATAAACACAATACACAGAGCTAATGTACGCACAGCTCTGTCACATCCTGACATTGTCTTCATTGAAAGAGATTGTCTCCAAGAATAAAGCCATAAATTTGAATATGCTAAGTATCATAAAGAATTCAGTGACTTATTTGGATAACTGAGAACCTCAAGTGAAAAGAGAATATTCATTGTCATCCTAACAGTAAAACTATGCTGGATCCCAAGGCTGTGTCTTGCTGAATAAGGTAGATCCTCTATAGGACTCCACAAAACAGCAGTGAAGGCAGATAACTTTAATAAACGAGTATCATTTGGTATATGTGAGAAACATCTTTTCTTTTTAATACAAAGTGGCTGTGGTATTTAGTCTAGATAATGTATTCTGCTTTCACTGTTGGTATTGATGTCCTTTCAAGTGAACAGAATATGCAGCCATTAATGAGCTCTCTCTGTTAAGATGTTCAGCAATGAAATAATTAACAATGTTGATGTGTAAATTAGGCTTCAGAGTTTAAATTGCCTTTGCAATAAATGAGGCATGTCTCATTTCTCTGGCTCTTGGTTCAGCAGAGCAGGTGAGGACTGGCTAAACACTAACCACAGCAGTAGCCCCATTAAAAAAGCACATGCATTAGAGTCTTAGGTCATTTCTAGACCAGAAGTGTTACCTGCCTCACTAACACTGTTATTCAAAGAGTAACAGGTCTTCTTTCTGCTGTCTCCTTTCTCCCTTCTTGGTGGGGGGGGTCCCCCCATGGCACCTTGCTGTGCACGGTGGAGGAACATGGACCTCATGTTACAGCAATGGAGGAAGCGATTACCCCAGGTACCAGCTCCTCTGGGGCTCCCACAATGGGATGGAGGCACTTGTATGAAAGTCTGGATGCCCTCAAACATCCCCATGCCAGGCGGATGATGAGCTTTTCAAGAGTGTATCTCATCGAACACTTGAGTCTCAACTGCCTTTCCCATTCCCTGGCCTACACCAGCCTTTGCAAGAACAGGCAGCCAGTCTGCCTACCTTGTCTCTTTTCCAATCTTTCTTTCACTGGCAGCCTCCAGGCTGAGGACACACCAAGAGGTGCTGCAGCTGAAAAGAACAGTGTGCCTAGGTCAAAAGGAGTAGAGAAGGACACAGTGTAGCTGCTACTTTATTAAGCATTTATAAAGACTGCTATAGAATCATTGAATCATAAAATCGTTAAGGTTGGGAAAGACCTTTAACATCATCAAGTCCAACCCATCACCACCATGCCTGCTAAACCATATCCTGGAGTGCCATATCTCATGTTTTTTGAAAACCTCCAGGGATGGCGACTCCACCACTTCCCTGGGCAGCCTGTTCCAATGCTTGACCACTTTTTCAGTAAAGAAATTTTTCCTAATATCCTATCTAAACCTCCCCTGACAAAACTTGAGGCCGTATTTTTTTTGCATTTCTAAAACGTGAAAAAGCAGGATCATGCAATTAGCATCATGTTGCACAAGCTATATAAAGCACTGAGAGGGGACCTTATAAATGCTTAAAAGTATCTTAGGGGTGGGTGTCAAGAGGATGGGGCCAGACTCTTTTCAGTGGTGCCCAGCGACAGGACAAGAGGCAATGGACACAAACTGAAGCACAGGAAGTTGCGTCTGAACATGAGGAAGAACTTCTTCACTCTGAGGGTGGAGGAGCACTGGAACAGGCTGCCCAGGGAGGTTGTGGAGTCTCCTTCTCTGGAGATATTCAAGACCCGCCTGGACAAGGTCCTGTGCAGCCTACTGTAGGTGACCCTGCTTTGGCAGGGGGTTTGGACTAGGTGATCCACAGTGGTCCCTTCCAACCCCTACCATTCTGTGATTCTGTGATTTCAAGTCAAGTGTTGCTTGCACTGACACAGGAACTTCTGACTTCTACTTAGCTTTTTATTCTCCCAATGGCACTGAGATTGGAGTTATCCCAAAACATAGTTTAGTGCCTTTAAACTCTGCTTCAGGGACTGATCCTCTGCCATGTTTTATCTTTTGCAGATCAGAAGCTGTAGTTTTCCACAGCTGACTCCTAGGGCAAGGCTTAGTGGGAGCAGTCCCACTCACCACGGCAGCTGGCCTTTCGAGGTCACACTATCAGAGTACAAGAAATGTGGGAAGGGAGAAGTTGTGCTTCATGGGATGAAAGAATGTGCTGTTTTCTACACCAAGTCACTATTGTATGGATATTGTTTTAACATATTTGTCCTGCTGAGGTTTTATCTGCTGTGGCTTAAGTGTACTCAGCTAGCACAAAGACTTGGCCACTAGCATTAAACTATTTGTCTCGTTTCCCCTCACTGAACTTTCGGCTTGAGCAATGTCAGCTAGGAAACAGACTTAATCCAGCATTTTACAAGCACCATGATAAGCACTGTCACAAACGAAAAGCAAAACTTCTTCAGCGCAAATATTATAAAGGGGAAAAATAACTTTAAAAAAAAGCGCACCTGCAAAACACTTTTTATTCTGTGGATATGGTTGCCTTGTATTTTTTATCACATTAAGACATGAGAATCAACAACAGCTATATTTCAAGTGAGATTGCTATATTCAGAGAATGGATTATTTGACTGATTTGGTGGTATGTGAAAATAATCCAGGAAAACATATGAAAGAAACATCCTGCATAAAATAACAAGTGGGCTCTCCTTAAGGATGCCTCCCTTTTTGAGAACCTCAATTCAAACGGCAGCATAGATGTAAAAAGGGAAGGCGAGATTAAAGTGGCACTATAAACACAGATAACAGTGAAGCAACTCAAGGAAAAAAAAAGGTGGAGGAGCAAAATCGTTGGAATGGATGTATTTGTTAGCAATATGACATACAATTAAAGTGGGCATACTTAGTGCTACAGGAGCTCCACAAGCTATTTCAAACTAGATTTCTGGTCTGTTTGTGTGACTTCTGTCACTGGTGTTCTCTGTGCTTCACAAGATTTAACGCTTTTACCTTCCCACCACTGCTCTGAGATACAGAAGTGTTACCGACTGTGGTCCTGTGGACTGGCACACTCTGGAGTGTGGCAAGGCTGTTGTCAGCTCTGCAACTTGCTGGCTTTAACCTGGGATGAGACACGAGAGGGTGACACTGCTGCAGTGTCAGCACAACCCCGGGCTTCTGCCAAGAACCCCCCTGCTGTCGGCGGCTACAAGCGTGAGCCTTCACTCTGACCCAATGCTGCTCTTGCTTGCTGGATAAGCTGGTGTTCGAGGCCCCTTGATAAAAGCCTCCGTTGCCCTTACTTGCAGATGCAGGACACTCTGTGTGCATGAGGTCGGGGAGGGACGTGTGTGTGATCCTCCTGGAGTCATTGCTTATACTAAGTGGCTTCTCTTCTGCTCTGTTCCTCTCCAGTACCGGTTCAGCATAAATTTCCTTCCCTGGGACTTGTTGCATGTGGCCTGCCTGTACAACTTCCCAGACCTTTACCTCTGCAAAACTTTGACTGTGGTGCCGCTTGTTTCATGGCCATGTGACCAAGAGTTTCCCTTTTCACTGGACTCCGTTAAGGAACAGAGTTCAGGGTTTGCAGCTTTCAGCATTCAGCCTTCTATTGCTCATGGGCATTGTGGTCATTACACTTCTGTCCTCGACATGGTGGCTCTGCCTTATATTGTTTTGCACGTACATAAAGATGTGCTTTTCTGTAGGGGCGGATCCATGTCTAGTGTGTGCTTTTTCTTAAATGATTTTCCCTGTGTTTTCTGAGCTTGTATTCTTCTGGGCATAATCACAGTTCCGCCTAGAATGCATCAAACTAAGCACTTTCTCTCCTTCCCTCCCTTCATCCCACACTTACTTTCTACCCCTGTGCTGCATCTTTCCTTCAGTCCCTCTGGCTCCTTAATTACAGAGTGTACAGTAGCTAGAACACCTGCTGCCCTGAATGCCTGTTTCTCTCTTGTTATTCATCGTGCTCTTATTCTCTGAATAAAGATAGTCAGAAATATGACATCAGAAAAGTGAGCCACATTTTCAACGCTTTGCAACCTTGGGCATCCCCCAGCCAGCTTCACACCTGTTTGGAGTGTGTGTAACGGTGGGTGAAGCTGCCATTTGAGTTGGGAATCTTTTGAATGAAAGTAGTCCTTAAACTGAAAGGACAAGAACATCAAAGCTGAAAACTCTACTTCTGTGACTCACCAGAGCCCCACACTCATACTGAGAAACTCTTTAATCCTTCAGGATTGCAGACTTTGAGGACAACGCATTTGTATTAAGAAAAACTAAAGTTTTGATGTTAGCAAGAAAATTTCTCCTGTCTTTGGACATGAGAACTTTCTGCCAAAAGCCTGTGCAGTGGTTCCAGTGGGAATTCTTCACCTTGTTCTTATTCGGCGCCTTATCTGCCATTTGACTGCTGCTTCCCATCCTGATGCTGGATGCAGTGTTTCAGTGGGATGGAGAGCCTGGGACATACTTTGGGTTAGCAAAATATGTAATCCTGCTGACTGACTTCACCCTCACACCCGGTTTATCACCCAGAAGCAGCACCAATGAGGCCAATGGCTGGTACCCTTACAAAGGTGGTGCCAGAGGACAGTCACACTCCCAGTTCCCCCAAATTCTCGTGCAGCTCTGATCCAAGCCTCTTGTGTAAGAGAGGCCCAGAGGGCAACCAGTTAGAGACACTGTAATAGGAGGGATGAGGACGAAGTGTTAATCAGGGAGGGGAGCAGGGATCTGCAGCTCCCCCATTGATGATACCCAAGGCTATGTGAAGGGATCATACCTGTGCACCCTCTACCCCAAACCTCACCCCCTTTAAGGCTGTCCCTGCCCTGGGTGAAAGAATGGGCAGAGTGGCTGTCTGCAAAGAGCCCCATGTCAGAAGACAGCCCCGCTGGGACGCTGCCTGCCGCTCTCTGTCCCTTTCTCCCCCTCAGCAGGGCCGAGGCTGGAGAACAAGGCTAACCATCTGGTCCACGGGTGTAGAACCAACACGCACTATTTGAACAGAAAAATGCAATTCAAAGTGCAGTGAAGCACAGAGCCCTTTTCTATTCTGGAAGATCGCAGTACCTGGCACCTCATAAGTTTGCCCCTGATTACAGAAACAGCTGGAGAGGGGCCTTGCGCTGCCGCCCGACACGCTTTCTTTGGACGGAAAATAATTTGGGTCTGAAGTGTTGTGAAGCAGTAACGCAGTGCAATCGGAAGCTCTCGTGACCTGACGTGTTCCCTCTGTTTTTCAGACGAAGGAGCCCCACAGCAAAGGAGACCCGCTGCCGGAGCCCAGGCCCCTCTGGGGCGGCGAGGAGGCAGGTACGGGCAGCGCGGCGGGGCGGGCAGCGGGGCCGGGGACGGGCGGGCAGAGCTCTCTGCTTCCCAGGCGCCTTTATTCGGGGCTGAAGCGCTTCGTCCCCAAGCCAAGCTTAACTGAAGGATGTTTTTCACGTAAAAATGAGACGTAGGCTCTCGCACACCAAGTGTTTGCTGGACGACGACAACCGCCTCAGCAGCAATACGCCTGCGCGCAGGATGGCCGCAGTGCACGATGTGCTGCACAAAGGCTCCTGAGGAATTATGTCGTGGCATAATGAGGAGAAACAAAGGTATTACAGCAGATCTGTTTAATAAGCCATCAACCACGTTTCAGCGTTGGTCTGCTCTGTGAGCAGAGCTCTCGTTAGCTACCAGCAAGAGTCCTGCGAATACGTCTGAGGGCAGATGTGGCCACTTGGTGACCCCTGGTCTGTACGCAGGAGCACCAAGGATGAGGGCTGTGTACAAGGAGCTTTGTTAGTTTTACAAGAAGGAAGGAAGTGCAGCATAGACAGCATGAAGTCAATCTGTCGAGCTCACCCACATACTTGTTACTCTGGCTGCTTTCTGTCTTCGGGTTTTGCTTGGTGGGGGCGGTGTGCAACGTGGGGGGGGGTTGTGCTTTTTTAGTCTTTAGTTCTCTTTGTCTTATCATGAGCTTAGATCTTATTTAGAAATAAAAAATGTAACAGATTAACTGTTGCTGCTGTGGTTGGGTGACATGTCAGAACTGCATGTAAGCCAAGAAAAGAAATGCCCCAAAAGTGCTGTGGCTACACAGTGCAAATGTCCCACTAAACAAACCGCTCCTGGAGTGACAAGTACCTGTCAGGCCCTGAGGCAGATTTCACTTGAATGGTTTGGGGATTTTCTTCCTGCTTTCTTTGCCATTTTTGCAACTGTCCCCCTGGGAAACATCCCAGAAGTCTCTGTCCCCATTAGGAGGAAATCTTTCACTTCCTCACTTTGATTTTGAATGCCTAATGCTCCTGGTTAATTCCCCTGACCTATAACCAGTCTTGGCTTCTATG
Organism: Opisthocomus hoazin; assembly: GCF_030867145.1. NCBI lineage: Eukaryota > Metazoa > Chordata > Aves > Opisthocomiformes > Opisthocomidae > Opisthocomus > Opisthocomus hoazin. Next base: position 67,179,994 of record NC_134415.1, read on the forward strand.
CATGGAGATTAAATGCTGATTTAGATGATAAACTTTCATGAAACAAGTTTAGAAATACATTTAATTAGCCATTCATAAGCAATGTTAGCTATAGCCATAATACATTTTTTTTTTCTAAAATGTGGGAGTCCACACAGGGTAGCTCCATGGATTTGACTAATCTGAGCGGTGCTTTCTTCTGCCTGAAGCACAGTAGGCTGGTGACCTGCCTTACCCCTCTGCCAGCTGCACAGGCAGTGTGAGGGATGTCCGCGTCCCTCCTGCTGGCTCCTACCCTCTCTTCTCTACCAGAAGTTATTGTCCTCTCAGCTAGGTCAAGAGCCGCCTATACACGAAACCAGATCTGGGGAACTCCCTAGTTAAAAACACAGCATTTAGGGGCCATTTCTTGGTGGTGGTGATGGGATAGGGGTGCTGTTCTTTTTCTTGCCTGAGTTGATTAGGTATCCAGCCTTCACTCACCTTAGATTTTCAAATGTTTTGCAGTGGTTCTACCTAAGGAGTATTTAACAACTACTTCATCAGATCGGTTAACTGAGCATGATTAAACCCAACTGCTTCACCATAGCAAACTTTGTAGACAATGCTTAGGCGTCTGTAAAAATGTCATTAGAGGGCTGAAGCAGTGTTTCTTCCTAGGTTTCTACAACAGCAATCAAAGGTAATCTTGTTTAGCACCTGCATAATCCCCTCAGTCAGCACTGAAGCAGTATGTTTGTATTGTAGTTACATACGGGCTCTTGATTATGCTAGAGGGCTTAAACTCCTTTGAAGCAAAATCTTGAACTCTTGGGTTTCCAGCCCAGAGCAGAGTGAGTCTTCTGACTCGGCCGTTTTGTGCCATGTTAACATGACAAAATTGGGTGTCCTTGGGAATGATTACAAGAGGCAAAATAATTCCTTCGTCAGAGGATGAGGAGCAAGAAAAGACATGATATAATGATGACTAAGCAATTTTTAAATAATTTCTCCAAGTGATCTTTAAAAGCTTCATCAAAGATCTGTCTGTCTTAATGAAGGGGCAGTTGTCCTAAGCCTACTGTGACCTTTGAAAGAAGTCTGTGAACTGCATACAGACTCAAACCATGGCTAACACTTATAGAATTCTCCCATTATTTATCTTACATGAATACAGAAATCTCTTGGGCTTGCAAAGTAAGTGGAAACAGAAAAAACGGCCTGCCTTCTATGGTTTCTACAGCTGGATAATCCAGAACTGCTGGACATAACATTAAACAGTGTCACAGCAAAAACGACGTTACTACCTATTCTTCACAGGTGGCTTTGGCTTCATCTGAGCTCCATCAACTCTTAAACCATGGAGGAGAAATGCCCTCCCCACACCAGGGCCAATGCAACAGACACGTCACAGGAGGTGGGAAACTGTCCCTACGACGCTTTGCATTTCCACGCATTCATTGAGCTCAAAGATACATTGTCAGCAAGAAGCAGCTCTTACTTTTCTATACCATTTATCTCCAATCGTTCTTAATAATTTGGATCTAAAGTGACTATTAAATAAAGCTCAAAAATGTGTGATACTTAATGCCTCTAGTTTGCAGTGCCAGGCTTACAGTCTTGCCAATTCTTGCAACCTGATGAGAAGTGTCATGATATTTCAAGTCTCCTTTATATACACCTACCTGTTTGACCTAGGAGACTGGAAGTGGTGTTTAGATTCTTAATATTTGTGGCTGAAGAGAAAATGTGAGGCTGTGAAGCACCTGGAAGCTCTGAAACCAGAAAGCACGAAATTTACCACTGATTATTTTCATTTTAAAATGGTGTGGAAACAGATTTTATAACTTGAAGACAGTGACTGGACTTATGATATTGGAATGCTTTAGGTTTGCAACACTGTTCCTATAAGCAGCCATTTCATTTTCAGTCCTCTGTTCCTGTCTGCTCAATTCATCTCACTACAGCAATTCACGATGGAGCTGGCAGTGTCACTTGCCTAGCCCACACGGGATTACTGTTGTCTCAGCAGTGAGCACTTGCTTGTGCCACGCACTGCTCACACCATGAGGAAAGCAGCTGTCCCTGGCCCAAAATACTGCAGTTCAAGAGCTCAGCCCTGTGTGATTTTTGAGCTTCATACCAAATAGGTCTACTGTTAATGACTTTCATCACAATAATAAGACCCACAGTGTTTACTCAACCAGTTTTACCAAAGCTATTCGGGATCTGTCCCAGTCATTTTGTCTGGAGGCTGCAAAACAGTGCATTTTTCTAAACCTAGTCTGCTTCCCAAATACTATTTTTCCTTGTTACATCTATAGCACTCACTCAAACCAGCATTTCAACATTAGACGTAGTATTACTATCTCAGATACGAGAATGTTGAAACATTCATGAAGTAACCTTCTCTGCCTTCCTCCCTTCCTCCCCACATGTCAACATTAAAATGGAGGACTTTTTATTTTCATTTGAGGCTTTAAAGTTTGCTTGGATCATATTTCACCATGAGGATTAGAAAGAGAAAAAGAGAGAGAGAGAAAGAAAAGAGAGAGAGAGATAAAGAAAAGAAAGAGAGAGAGAAAGGGGAAGGAGGAAGGGAGGGAGGGAGGAAGGAAGCAAGGAAGGAAGGAAGGAAGGTGGAAAGAAATAAAAGGGAGATTTTTAAGAGACTGAGATCACATAATCTTTTTCATGTATTTGCCCCTGCTGGGCCTGATTTTCTGCTGCTTAGCCCAAAGCTCTGCAGAATGCTCCTGCTTAGATTTGCTGTCATTTTGCACCTACCATGGTATTCACTCTGGCAGATATCAGTGGCTACTCAAGGAGCAAACCAAGGGATAATCAGTCTGCTAAGTTTCCAGGCTTAATGCGCTTGATAACATCGGGAATTCAATGCTCTCAACTGCACTTTGAAGTTACAAGCCCCTCGAACAGAGTGGGCAGAGAGGGAGGGGTAGAAGGCTGAGGTGTAGTTTCTGTTTTTAACAGTTTGTCTACAGAGCACATGCATGAGGAGATCTGCTTTTGCAGTGGGAATTTACGGACTGTCCCCTTCTGCATGAGAATACAGCAGCCAGAGAGACGGAATTGTAGTAACTGTGGTATTTGCTGCTAGATATTCCCTAGGTGCTGCACCTCATCTTGCAGCTCCATTTTACACATTTCTGCAGATTGCACTGCAAATCATGATATGCAGTGTAATTGATCACAGCCTATACAGTCAAAGAGCAGCTGGAAGAAAAATAACAAATAAATGAAAAATAATCCAGAAGAGACAATAAAAGCCATTTTTTCTCCTTTCTCCTTCTTGAGAAGTTAAAAAAGCTTTCATGAGACCTGTTGCTTCCTTGGCTGGCAGGATGCTATTCCACAGTTCAGTGTAAATGTTGAGCCCAAGAACGGTCGTCTGAAGTCCTGTACGGATATTCTTGTTTGGGAGTGCCAGAAAGCATCCCTTTGCACTTGTGGCATTTGCACTGAAGAAAACGGGATGGGTGCTCCCCATTTGGGAGCACACAGCCACCATTTCAGTGCTCTTCACTGTCTGTGAGGACTGGAAGCAGAAACGCAATTCCTAAACATACCTGTGTTCAAAATGCAGAAGCACGGCGTTTCCCCCGTACAAAGCTCCCTGAGCTGACCTCAGCTGAGTGCAGAGGGGGGACGGCCCCACTGACCCAGCCCTTCTCCCCAGCCCTGTCCTCCCCCCCGCTCATCACTCTCTGCTCCAGCTTTACTGTACGCAGCAATAAAGTCAATCAGTGCCTCTCTGCAAGGCAACCCTCAGTCTGAGTCAGCTGGCTGGGGAAACTGAGAGTTTGTTTTTCAGGCTGATTATCAGGATGGTCATTTTTTTCTCACTTTCCCACATCAGCTGACAATCACCCTTGGCTAAGTTTGTCCTTTCAACACAATATTTTTTTTTAAATCGATCTCCAAACCAGCCTTGGCATTTTCCTTGCCAATGTGTGCCTCTCTGAGAAAACTAAGGTTTTATTTCTCAAAAGCTACCAATATGGTAATGTGCTTTACTAATACACAAGTTTTAAAGATTATAATTTCAAGACCGTAGCACTTCTCAGTTTAACGAAACATCAGCTTTTGTTCTACTTTTCCCTCACCTTTGCCAATAAAGCTCTTTTTTCTGACACAAAAGCTAGCACAATTAAAATGTGATGAAACTGCTCTAAAGGCACAGCTTGAAATTCAGCTTTGCAACTTAAAGAAGATAATTATTTCACATTTTATTTTTTTCTTAATGTATTCATTTATGCACTACAATATGGTAGCAGATCAAAGGTCTAATAGAGCTTAATTGCAGTTAATATAAATGTCTCTCTATGTGTCATACTGAACTTGCCCTAAAAAATAAATGCAACAGTCCAGGTTGAAGGCATGTGAAATTGTTCCAGATTTACCTGCAGGACAGCCTCGCGCAGATCTGCAGCCACCAGCGTCAGGCAGCAAAGCAGAGCTCCATGGCAGCTTGGATGCTGCAATTTGGAAGGTCTGTGGTGACTGCCCATTCCAAATTTTTCACGAAAAATTCTGTTCCCAGTATTTGTAGTTCCAAAGAGGTTTTTTCTCAAATACAAACCAAAACCATAATCTCACGTTTCTTCAGACCTCTGCAAAGGGGGAGGTGGTGTCACAGGTTGTCACTCTGGTTTTTGTGGCAATGAATGGAGAGGAACAGCAACCATTTTTCTGTCTGTCCTTATCTGTGTCCTTTTCTCTCCCCTGACTATGAAGGAAGGCTAGATGAGCTGGGTTTAACTTAAAAACCTTCAGTGGTAGGGATTCCTTAACACTCCTCTACTTTCATTCCTGCTCCAAGCATCATGTTATTGTTCTTCAGCTTCCATGTTCTTGGAGAGCCCATGCAGATACAACACAGAGATAAGTATTTGTATTTTTTAGTCTTCTTTGTTTTCTAAAATTTGCTTCTTGTTCTGTCGAGTTATAAATCTGGTATCTGACATACCATGGAATATGGTGAAGGAGGCCAGCACCAAATGAGCCAAGCCCAGGTCTTGGAGGGGTCTCTTCCAGTGTGGCAGTAGAACTGATTTCTGGAGGAACTGATACATTGGTGCAGTGCTGGGGCCAAAGGTAAGGGAGGGCAAGAGCACAGAAAAGAGGCCACTGGAGAAAACAGCAGAGTGATGAGGAGGCACCACATCCATTGCTCTCCCAGGTGCCAGAAGGATATCCAGATTTGGCCTTTTCTCTTACCCTAACATTCCCTTCACCACCAGCCAGTATCTAAACTGTGTAGCTCCCCAGCAGGGAACCCCATCTTGGCTGGCAAAACCTAACAGAAAGCCCTTTTGTCTGGAGTCTTGCCAGTGAAAAGAACTCCAGGCCTTGCAAGAGAATGTTACCTTTTTGAAGACCAGTAAGAGGGGCATCATCCACAACATTTTTGTGCAGTTATTCAGCTAAGCAATAAATCACACAGAAGCAAGGGTTGCTGCAAGATTAATAGAGAAAAGCTCTAGGAAAATGTAGCACAGAAGAAAAGCTGAGTATCAGGGGTTTCCTGGATGTTCATTTGGATTGCTTGGCTCCCGCCCAAGGAGAACTACTGCTATGTATTTTGTAGGCATTGAAATAAATTTGAAGAAGTGGTTATTGAAAAAAAAAAAATTAAAAAGGTCATACTAAAAGATGCCCCCACAACAAAATTAAAACTCTCAGTTGCTATCATATTTCTGCATTTTTTTGCTGTTGTTTCTAAAGGTGACCTTGAAATTGGGCACGTGCCTCTGTTATTTCCTTACAAATAAAAAAAGACAATATTTTGTCTTTTATAAAGCAAGTGCAAGGTCTCTCTGTATTGTATTTTTCTGCAACATATTTTGCAAGAGAAATCTGTGTGGCTCCACTCCTCAAAGCGTGAGATTTGCCCAGGGGAAGCAAGGTAGGGGACCACATAGCGGCACGTCCAGATTCATCAGCCCTTACCATCACACAGCAGAAACAGAACCTGTAACAGGCCTGACCGAGGAGACATTCAATTATTTTCACACCGATGCAAATATTCTGAGGTAAATGTGTTTTAGGAGAAAGTCTAACTAAGGCTTGCTATTCATTACACGCTAATTACCTTTCAAGGCCCTAGGCAGAGAGCTGGCTGTCCTGGGACTGATTGCTTTAGGAAAGAAGGGAAAGCTTCCTCAAAAAAACCTACTGCTTTTCCAGCTCCTGCACGGGAGGTAGGCGGCTTTTGTCCATATGAAGAAAAAACTATGTTGTAAACTTTTTCATGTAAGAAGTAGCAATGACCGATGTCTATGACCGTATTAAAGGCTCAAAAACCTTCCCACTTCTCAAGAACCAGAGGAGTCAGGGGTGTGATCCCAGTCGCTGGTATGAAAAAGGATTAATTTTAAATGATGTCAACAATCTTATCGTTCCTCAATACCCTCCATAGTCTTAAGGAGATACTTATATCCGCTTTGTCACAGTACCCCTCAGAAGGTAATTTGTGAATATCAGCTCAGTGGTTAGGGAAATGAATTCGAAACCTTTTATTATAACCAGACTTTAATATGTTGGAACACAATTGTTTAGTTTACCTGAGATACACTATCATTTTCATTTAGCCTATCACATCATTCAAACAGCGTTGTCTGGAGATAATTACTGAAGAAGACAAGCTCTTGTCTGCCTAAAACACAGCAGCATAAACTCATTTACTGCAAATTAAAACAGATGGAAAATTGCTGTTGCTTTTAATATAGCTGCACAAAAAATTAAGTTTGCAAGTATGTTAAAAGTAATTGTAGTAAATGCAAGACTGTGGCTTACAATGTGTGCCCTAAACAAAATATTTCAAGCATCCCAGTAAAAATAAGTTAATTTATTCATAGGAAGGTATTGGAAACTGCAAAAGAAACATCTTTCCACAAAAAGCATTGAATGCCTATGGACAGCCCCGGAAAAAGAAAAAAAAAGGAACAAAGATTTCATTAGCATAACTCAGAGAAAAGTCATAAATATTGAAACAATGAATAAGGAACTTTTCTTCTATAAACACACATACGCATCATCACATGGATGTGAATCATCCCACTAAAACTAAGGAGGCTACTTGCCTACCTAAAAATAAATACTGGTTTGTCAAACTGAGAGTGCACATTCTAATACAAGGTGACCGACCATGCCCTGGGGTCTATACATATCCTTTAAGATGAAATACAACATCGTCTGCAGGACTACTTCAGAAGCAGACTGTAGCTCAGGAGCAGCCTGACTGGGGGACTGAAATACTTCTCTGTCCACGCAAACTTTTTCCTCTTACGTCTGTTGTTACATGATAGATGTATCAGAATTGCAACACAGTTTTAGCCACAGAAACTAGAGGTTCCGCTCTGCTGGGCACATGTTCACAGGCTCTCTCTGCCTGCACATCTTCCAGCACCTGCAAGAATGTAGTTTTGAAAGGCAGTGAAAACTGAAGGGACGCTGTTTGCATGAAATAATACATTCAGTTTAAAGCAAGAGTTAGAGGTATTCACCAGCATTTCACTTCTGCCAGAATTACCATAACTGTTCAGGTTGGCTATATTATCCTCTCCTTAAAAAATAAATTAAAAAATAAATTTTGAAAATCCCTCCTCTCCTCATTTAGGAAGGACTGGCTAACTGAGGGACAAGATGATGAACTTTACACCAAGTGTGTGTTAAGAGGACAAGTACATGATTTTGCAGTGTTATAGTGCTGCTCAGAGGGGCCCTGTGGGTCGCTCAGCCCATCCCACCCCGAGGCCAGACTATGGCCAGCACTGGAGCAGGTCAGCGTGGCTTTGCCTGGTTGAGGCTTGGAAACCTCCAGGGACGTGGTGTCCTCCAGCTCCCAAAGAAGCCTGTTCCCAGGCCGCACTACCTTTCTGGTGGGCATTTTGCCTCCTAATGTCCAAGCTGAACACTCATCTTGCTGCCATTGCCCCCTCTTGCATCTTCCATTACCACTGAGAAGAAGTTGGCTCTGGTGTCATCGTAGCTGCTTGTCATGGAGTCATAGGCTGCTGTTTAACTGCCTTTGGCCTCCTCTTCATCAGACTATGCAAGCCCAGCTCTTCAGCTCCTGCTCAGTCATCTTGTGTGCTAGACCCTTCACCATCCTGGTAGCCCTCTGCTCTGGCTCTCTCCAGTTTCTTGACATTCTTCTCAAACCTGGGGGCCACAACTGGGCACAGTTTCCCATATTCTATTTGACTTCACCCTATGAAATAAAAATGTGGGAAAGCGATCTCTTTTACTTGAAATAATTTTGAAGATGACTTTGAGCTAATGATGTGCCTCTGAAGGTGACTGTAGCTGATGATGTTGCTTTCAGGTGCTGGCTTCAGCTAGAAGGAGCCAAGAAAAAAGAAAGACCTGAGGGAGACAGTGAAATGCAGGAGCATACTAAGGAAAAAAGAGCAGTTCAAGGAGCAGCGTAAATGATGGAAAGAAGACAAAGTTAAAACAAGGCTGAAAAAGAAGAGCAAGGGAGCAGTACAGAATATTAAGCCCTATCACTATTGTTACACTATGATACAGGATAGATGTAGACTAATGTGATTCACTTAGCAAATGTGAATAGGTCATGTTTGAAATCATTTAAGCCAACAAGTTTTGCTCTCCAGAGAGGAGAAAGCCAATGCCAGAAAGAGTTCTCCAAGTAATTGCCTCGCTGTACACCTCACTGAATATGTTGCTCAGAAGCTTTACCATGGCAGCCCTTGAAATACCTCTTTCATTTATTTCAGTCCCTTTATAACTCTGTAGGAGTGTTACATTTCTGCCTTGGAGGGACAGGTCCAAAATACCCTCTGTCAGGAATTTTATCTCAGCTTTCTGTGCTACTCGCTTGCGCCAGCATATCCAAGCTTGTCTCTGCCTCCCACTGACTAAGGAATGACAGAATAAGGAGAACCAAATCTGGAATTTGAATTGGTGCTCCTGGAAATGCTATTTGAAATCTTCCAAAGCAATGAATAAATTGTCCATACACAAACTTCCTCTAGAAATTACTTCATTGGACTGATGGCAGTACACTATCCTCCCCACAACTTTGCAAAGATCAGACTGACAACAAGTTGCTCAAGAGCTAATGCTAAAGCAGAACTTCACTTACACATGAAAAACTGTCATATTTTTGGTCTCGGCTTCTGGGGAAAAAAAAATAAAATCATGTGACTAAATCAAAAGAGCAAACAGCCCTGACATCACGGGGGTTGGCAGCGTACTCCAGATCAGCCAATGTTTACGGAAAGATGAGGCCTAAACTTCTCTCCTGTCAAATCTGTGCATGGTAAAGAAGTGCCTTGCCAGGCAGGATCAGAAGGGGCTTTCATCGTCTTGGCGCCTTACTGCCTTGCATACTTCCCTGGAGTTTCTGTAGCTCAGATGTGACTGTATCCCAGAGATTTTGGCAGCAAAAGAGTACCAATTCCCATCAGAAATGACAACCTGGAAAATAGCTTTCTCTTTTTATAAATGTCAGAGCATTGTTTGCGATTCCTGCAGCCCGGAATGGCTGTAGGACACTCTGCAGCGTGAGTGGGATGTTGTGTGGCGCGCGACCTGCCTTCAGCTGCTGTGCCGTGTTGCTGTGCGCTCGTGCTGACAGCTGCCGTGTTCCGCTCCAAGTTAGTGCCTGCCTCTCGCTCTGGAGTGAAGCAATACCTACACGCAGGGCCAGGTTCCAGTTTGCTATGGAAATGCCCCCAAAACAAGTGAAAATACTACCAAAACAGATGCTTTGTACCCATTTCCTGCTCCGTCATACGATATTTCCTCTTTCTATACGGAGTTCCCCACGCACTCCCACAGCAGTTCCTTTTTTTTCCCTTTTCTTAGCAGTCTAAACATTTCGTATAATGAAAAGAATTCAGCATCTCAGCAGTTCCACACTCCTTGTAAGCCGGCCCCGCAGAAGTGTCAGGACGCTGAGCCACGCTCATGAATGAGGGCGAGCAGCCTGGTAGCCCATTTTTCTTCCTGCAGAGCCAATCCGACGTAAAATGTGATTTTGAAATCTAGTCAAAGATCTTCCGGGAAAATGATAGGGAGTGATGAAAGAGGACCTTTTACAAGCCAATAGCTGCAATATATTGACAAAAGAGTTTTTAATCATTTTAGCATCCTTAAATTGCTTTAAGAGCATTTGAATTGTCACTTCGGCCAAGCGAAAGGTCCACTTGGCCCAGGATCTCGTCTCCAGTGATGGTCAGTGTCAGATAGCATGCAGAGACATTTCTCAACTTGTGGCAGCACTGGTAGTCCATCAAACATCAGATTGTGATCTGAAAAACAGTCTCAATTTTTTTCCTAAGTAATCAGTCAAGCAAAGGAAACACAACAATAAAAGTAATAATATTCTCAAAACATTCTTGAAAAAGGCAAGTGAGTGAAAACTCAAAGCTTAGCTTCATCATAGTTGTTTGTCAATTTAAAACTTATAGCTGTGTTGTACAAGGTGGTGTCCATGGATGCTTTTCCAAAAACCTAAGCAACCCCTGAATTAACAGGATTTGAGAGACACTGTTAAAGGGAAGGTACAAGATACTCAGAAACGCTCAGAGGTTTTTTTCCTTTCCTGGCAGCCACAAATACGCTTATACAACAAACTGGGACCTGATGTCTCAGGCTCATAATATTCTTCAATATTTAAAAACACCACATCTGAGATTAAAAATGTGTACAAAGAAAAAACACTCATCATATTAATGAATTAATGTTGGTTCTCACACTTTCTAACATCATAACAGCCTTCACCCCCCCAAGAACAAATCACATTTTCCTATTAAGCCGTCTTTAACAAATGTGTTCACTAGTTCATTAGTCATTACAGTACATATAAGTATGTTCCAGTGAGCACAAATGCACAAATAGAAGTCCTTTTATTTTATTCTGTGACTCAGCTCATAGAGCCAAAGTGATTTGGAAGTTTACTAGTTGCGGTTGCAGCACCTAAAGACAAATATACTTGAAATAACCAGGGTGAATGCTCTGGGGCTTGAGAGACCTTTCATCAGTGGGACCTGAGACTGCATGAAAGAGCTATAAGTTCTGTGTATGCTGTTCAAATTAGAAAAGTTCAACAAGCTAGAATAAATATGTACTAAATTAAAAACACGATCACAGCGATAAATATATATATGTATACATCATACTGAAGATGAGAAAAATGTGGCCTGTAAAAAATAATTCAGACTGCTATATCCAGACAAAGCTGAGTGTACTTTACTATCATGTATGATCCATTTTGAAGCAGGTAAAGTGAATCAAAAAAGTGTTATGCAGGTGCAGAGTGTTACTACTCAGCTGAATCTGGCATATGCATCCCATTGTGTATTTTATATTTTCATATCTCAAACACTGGCAGAAACATATTTTCTTTCTTTCTGAGAAATTGCCTTCCTTTCTCTACTCCTTTTCTGCCCATAAGTCATTTCTGTAAGAAGTGCTAAGAATCTCAAAATTGTGGAACTGGTCGAAACTTGAGCTGTGTTTGCAGACCTCATGGAAACTGGGAGAAGACAGCATTTGATTTTGATTCAGAGTCTAATAGCTGTGATTTCAACCACTGTTTCGAGTCAGCCAGTCTAGGTCAGCCACTGAATGAGCAAAACTGTTGTCAAGTTTTGGCTTGTAGGAGGTGGGCTATACGTCCAATGAGTTGAGCATGGGATTGAAAGTCACAAGCCCTACAAAATGCTCATTCTATTTCAGGCTTATCATATGACAATGACCCAAGTCATCCAACTTCCCCATCTCTTCATTCTTTAAAATGTCACTCTTTGTATTTTCCTGTTTGAGGGCTTAAAGAAGTCTGGGCAAAAACATGCGTAAGTGAAAATCATTGCTAAGTGAAAATCATGAATAATACCATTAGTAACACAATTCCCTATAACTGTAGAGAAGTCCTCAGTGCTATGCTGTGCAAATGACCAAAGCTCCTTAACCTTTCTATGTTTTAATTTCCTCACCTGGAACTCTACCTGTATTTCTGAAGAATGCCACTGTCAACAAAACACGAACTTCCTAGCAATGTTTCCTATATTGCAGCAGACTGAGATGAGTTTGCAACTTGCCAGAGTTCCAGGAGTTCATTTTTCTGATGCCCGATTAAAAATACATGGAGACAGTTGATTCTCTTTCTCTTATTCTTTTATTATTATTATTATGTTTTTCTCTGAAAAGAATATTAGACAGCATTAGTAAGCCTGTCTTGTATGAAAGATCAATGCTTGATATTCAGCTACGCATAGAAGTGTTGCATTCTTCTCACTGCAGGTGTAGAGAATAGCGTCACGCTGAGAGCTAGGTACCGGTGACAGTGCTTTCGCCAGCAATCCAATACGCGAGACCTGCTCCTCCTCACTGCTGTATGCAAACGTTTTCTGAAAAAAGCACAGTGTTATAAGGTTACGACGGGAAGCGTTACAGAAATATCAGCAACTACTTGGAGCGCGGCACGCTTCCAAATCTGTATCTCTTTTTTACGAGGTTAAAATGACAGCGCAGCCAGTGTGTGTAAGATCAGCGCTACTACGCTTACTGTTTGACTTGCCTGCGCGCTGACTGAGCGGGCTGGGACACAGATCCGCCTCTGGCTTCAGCTGTGCCAACTCCAGAGGCTGTGCCCTGGCGCCCATCGCCTGGCTGACTGCTGGGAGCTCCCACATGGAGACCTGGCAGCCGATCCAGTGGCTGGGAACACCCAGCCCATGCCAGCAGATCCAGGGGCTTGGAACACCCACCCCATGGCAGCGGGTCCAGGGGCTGGGAACACCCAGCCCATGGCAGTGGATCCAGGGGCTGGCAACACCCAGCCCATGGCAGGGGGTCCAGGGACTGGGAACACCCAGCCCATGGCAGCGGGTCCAGGGGCTGGGAACACCCACGGTGCAGGTGCTGACGAGCAGCTGCAGGTGCACTGAGGCCAGGAAGCCCTTGCAGAAGGCTGGAAAGGTCACACACTCACAGCCTGCGGTCTACTGCACGATTATGCATGGGTGGGTGTCTGTGCTTGTCAGAACCTCCCGATTCTTATCCTTGAATCGGATGAACATTTTGAGATAGTCAGAAACAAGCAGAGAGACAAGAAACCTCAGAGGTGAAGTTGTTGGACCTGACATACGTGGCAGCAGACGCAAGTCTGTGTTATGCAGACAGCCAGGCTAGGTGTTCTAGCAGCTCCTTTTGGTCCTGAAGTCTAGTAAATCTATGGCCAAAACATGTGAGCTCGGCTGCCTGAAGTTAAGCTCGTCTTTGTGGCATCATGTAAAGCATTTAAAAAAAAATAAAAAGGCAGCTTCTATCAAAGTAAATGAAACCCATATCAAAGGTTGCCAATTCACTTTAGGGCTTAAGGTGTTAAAAAATTTTTGACCTAATTGGAATACTACAAAGAGATCTTCAGTGCAGTGAATGAGTGAACAGGTTTGAAAATAGCATCTGGAAGTGAAAAAAAGAAATACTGCTGAAGTTTGTGGCTTTTTCTTTCTGTGTCTGCCTGTGAAAGAGCTGTGCGACTTCTTTGTCTCACGGTAATATTCTTTGTGGTGATTGTGTGCTGTGGGAACAGCGCTTCCCTGGCATTTCCAACAAGCTCGACAGTGGCAGGTGACACTACCAGTTGTCAGTTCAGTGTGGATACAGTTATACTTCCTTCCCCACAAATCTGGATTCAAGTCCTTTCTTGAGTCACAGCCTTTCAGGTGTCAGTGTTTCCAAGTCCCACATTTTTCACTGTGATCGGTAGCTCCTGCTGGGAAGGGAACTAGGGCTACAGGAATATCAGATATATAGGCAGGATTCCACCAAGGTACATGACATGCCTGCAGTGCCTGCTCTGGCTCTTGCCATGCCAAGTTGTCTGTTTACAACTCATGTAATATGTGAATGAAGTTGGCAGATATGGAATATATATTGCTGTAAGTAATCTTAATCCAGTTATTAGAATGGGAGAAAGTTAACTTTGCATTTAATTTTTCGTTCTGCCACAGACTTTCCTCAGATGAGACACATTGTCTACCCTGTGGTTTAATTCCCACTTTTATAAAGTAGAACTAATACTTTCAGATCTCTCTGAGATGGTATCAGGCACAGTGCAAGGCAAGATAATGTCAACTAATTTCAAGAAAGCTGGTATGTCTTGTCTATCCAGCACAATATGGGGTTGGATAGACACGCAGGGCTACTAGCTGGAAGCCAAGATGTATAATTGATCCTTGAGGAGCACTATGGAGTATTATACCAAAGTTAAAAGTCTTCTTACAGGTCCATAGCTAGACTGGACTGAGCCAGGTCAGGAATTCCTGCCTATCACATATGGTATTTAAACTTGCCCTAAGATCTTTTTATGTAAATATATATAAATTGGGAAATAAATGACCAGTTCTCTCAGGGTATGTAGACAATGTGATCCTCTAAAGTAATTCCACATCTTTTCTATGTCAAGCTTCAGAAATAAGAAAAAACATCACCTGTACTTCAAAAAAGCCTCCACCTGTCTGTGGCTTTCAGGTCCAAATTCCTTCATCTAAACCTTAGACACTGCCTGACTCAGGCCTCAGATGCACTGAGCTGCCTCCAGGGTGTTCATTTGTCTCTTCTGACCAAGGAGGGTACCTTTGGTGAGTATATGCCTAACCCAAATGCCAAAACTTAAGAAGGGTAAATATATTATGAATGATTACATAAATATTTTGACTCCATTTTGGACCCGTTACCTAGGGCAAAATTAACATTTCTTCCCTCACCCTCTAGCTTAGACTAATTAGTTTACCTTCATAAACACTGTTATAACTCCACTGATAGCAATGGACACAGATAACTGTGGCAAACATGTCCTAAAATTACGCATCACTAGAGAGAAATCCCTATAGACAAAGCCCTGCTTAGCGTGTGTGTTTTGCGTCCTTCTGCCCAGGAAGCTCCTTACAGTTCCTGAAAGAAAATCTCCTAGAAATAATAAGGAACATTAAAGCAGTCAACATAATGGCAAGAGGCACGGTGGTATCAGCAAGGGGAAAAGCATGAAGACCTGACAGTGCGAGCCTCCCTTTCGCAGGCCTCTGCTTTCATATCCAATTCGTCTCCGAGAATCCGTGTTGCTGTGTTGAGTTAGCAGCCAGCTGAACTTCTCTCTAGCAAAAATTCCTCTCTTTGACTAATTTGCTCACTATTTACAGCATTTGGTGCCTTAACTCCAAGGTTGCCGGAGGGCTTGCAGGGTTAAAGAGATCTTTCTTTTAAGATAATGCACTACAATGGTGATGATGAGGGTTCTGTGTACACATAAAAGGCATTGAGAGATCACGGTAGCAAACACCTCGTGAAACACGAGATGAAGAGATAAGGGAAAGAGAGATGACCTGATAGCTAGGTTAGAGCAGCTATCATTTGTATTTCAGCACATACGTTTAAACGAGAGGTACAGGGAAACTTGTTCAGATTGTGTCCTTGATAGAAAATGCCTACATCCATCTCTGCTCTTATCCTTCAAAAGCCAAAGTTTTGGAGGGGAAATCTGAGTGCCAGAGGCAGCAGACAGTGCATGCTTACACTTTTCATTGCGGAGCACATACCAGCTCCTCACATTGGGCTGCCTTGTGACCAAAGGAGACGAGCAGACCGAATTCATAGTATCACTAAAAATCTTTATTTTCCTCACGAGCCTTTTTCTATCACTTTTCCATCTTCTGTTTTCACCTCCCTTACCACAGTAGCGTTATTTAGTCCTGATCAGACCAGACCGTGTGCAGTGACAGCACCCTATTTTAAGTTCATAACAACAAAAATGCATTCAAGTATCTGTCACCCAACTTGGTTTTATGAGGACTGTAAGCGAAAGAGGCTACACAATATTGCAAGGACTTACACTAATCGGGGGGGGGCACACTCAGAGCACGCCACACAAACGTGCTGCTTCTGCAGCCACCCCTCTCTGACTGCTATGGGCTGAAATACCTGCAACGTCTGCTCATAAAGCCTCAGTGACAACAACTCCGTTGTTAGATCGGTGCGCTGGATTTCGAATGGAAGTTAGGGCCATCGTTTATCAGCTGTTTTAGCTAGAGGTCAGTGCATCTAAAGGATGCTGTAATTTTCCACTGCTTTCTACAAGGACGGGAATTACTCTTTTCTCAGTACAGCCCTGCATCACTCTGTGATCCTGTGAGCGTAATCCCGTGGCACTAAAGCCGCTTATTGACAATGCAGTAAACCTGCTCCGCAAGCGTCAGAAAAGGGAAATAAAAGATGTTCCAAATTCGTGTTTGGCAAAATATGACACTGAAATCAGTCAGATGCTTCCAGACCAACAGGGCCTTCAGTCCATAAACCTCTCAGAACAAGGTCTAGCAGACCTGTTGACAGCATTTGAAAGCTCCTGATCTGAAATCTCTGTTGGGGCTGCTATTCAAGCTGTTATTCAGTTTCTTATCTATCTGCTGCTACTTGTAGACATCTTCTGTGTGGGAAGCCTGAAGGTCCTGACTGAAAGTTTTGGCTGTTGCACATGACACTTCATTAGAAGGTCAGAGAGAAGAACTTGTTTGTTAGGGATTTATGGGAGGAAAAGAAAAGCTTTTGAGATTTTGCTTCAGAAAACAGACACTGTTAGGAGCGCCGTCAGCTTTTGTGTTTGAGGGCCATGTCATCCCTGCAGTCCACGGCTTGAATTCCATCTTTATTTAATTAACCCAAAGCCAAATACTGCTGAAAATATTTGCAGAATTTGGGGAAGCTTCCTTCCAGAGTCAGCCAAGTAATTCTAGGAACGGTTCAGCCTGCTGCATCCTAAGGTCTTGATTCAGCACGATAGGTAAGCAGGAAATCATTCATTCAGCATTGAATTCACTGCCAAACTGAAGTTCAGAAGCTATCAGTGAATCTAATTCCTGAAGGATGGAGGCATCGAATTACATTCCTAAATCTTCCTCCACAGTGGACAGTGAGGACCAGAACAGACTGAGAAGAAGAGAGCTCACAGATTCCGTTTACCGCGTGCGATGCTGACGCCTCTGACCTTGGCCAGACTCTTTTCAGTGGTGCCCACTGACAGGACAAGGGGCAATGGGCACAAACTGAAGCACAGGAAGTTCCGTCTGAACATGAGGAAGAACTTCTTCCCTCTGAGGGTGACGGAGCACTGGAACAGGCTGCCCAGGGAGGTTGTGGAGTCTCCTTCTCTGGAGATATTCAAGCTCTGCCTGGACAAGGTCCTGTGCAGCCTGCTCTAGGTGACCCTGCTTTGGCAGGGGGGTTGGACTAGATGACCCCCAGAGGTCCCTTCCAACCCCCAACATTCTGTAATTCTGTGTGATTCTGTGGTTCTGTGACCTTCCCAAAGGGCAAGAGGGAATAGTTTCCATGCGCCTCACAAAAACTGTCAGGCAGAAGTGACATCTGTCAGTCCGCCGCAGATGCAGACACCCTCCAAAGAGTGAGACTCCTCTAGGGAGATGACTTTCCACAGTCCAGCTACTGCTGAACATGCTGTGAACTGCACTGGCCAACACAGGCCCACACCAGCGACATGCGTGTGGATGTGCGCGTGTTCACTCTTTAAGACAAATCGAATCGCACCCCTCCTGGCTTCTCATTGGGCATGTCCTGATCTCCATGTCAGCAGGACCCTGGGGTTACCCACATGGGTGAGCCAGCATGTCGTGCCAGCCCTGCCCTTATGCCTAGGTCAGCCATGGTTCCAGCAGAGTCCGTGTCCTTCTGCACTTCTCACAGCCCGGCAGTGAGGCCCTGGTTTGGGCACTGGCACAGTGAAGAGCTCAGTGAGCACCTGGTGCTACCCAGTGCTATCTTCACACCGAACGCAGATATCTGGCGGGGTCAAACGCTTTACAGCAGGTCACAAATCAAATCAGTTCTCTTTCTTCTTGCCAGTAAGCAGCAGTTCCTGGGGTTTTGTGAGCTGGTTAACCTCTGTGACTACAAACGCAGTATCGTGCCACTCACAAGCGCAACACAAGGCTATCAGAACGAAGGTATGGGCCCAAGGTCCACGTAGGTCAGCCGGGGTTACCTGTACCAGCCAACAGTGCACTGCTAAGGGTGAGGCAAGAACAGGCGACTCTTCGGTGATTTGCCCCCCAAAACAGCCCTGGCTCCCAGGAATCTATGGTGCAGGAACGTTCCAGGTCAGATACACCGCCTTTGTAGTCAAAACTTTTATTTTCCCCTCCCTATTGATTTGTCCAGCCATCCTGGAACCCATCCGTGCTTTTAGTGCGCAGGCACCCCGGGGCAAGGAGATCTGTAACTCTTAATACTCCTTGTGTGGAGTCTCCTTTTCCTTTTTAGTTCAACGTCCACTTTCTACTTTATTTTTATTCATTTTGCTTTGAAAAATTATTAATTTAGAAGTTTGGGACAATTTGCCAAAATTTTAGTCTGAGGGAGAAAAGTAACCTCAGCGTGAAACCTCACCGTTTTTGATTCTTCCCTTGCATTTACTTTTTAGCTGCACGCTCTGAACCTCCCGACCACACAAATCCTTGACGCAAACCCTTGCAACCCATCGAGATTTTCGCCATGTCTGATGCTTTTCCACCAGGCTTGGCTTTCGAACAAGGGGATGGATGGCTGCGTCCCTTTTCCTCCCCCGCCTGTTTCAGCTGCCCAGGGATTTGCCGCTGTCCTCGGGGGCAGAAGTTTTAGGACGGCAACCACGGCACACTTCGGCTTTCAGGCCAAACCCCGGGCCCCCGAGAACCCAGTTCGCGACTTGAAAGCCGCCGGGTGACTTACAAGCGGTAGTAATCGGTCGCTCGGGAGGAATCCCTCCCGGCCACCCCGAGAACGCCCGCCCTGCGCAGCGCCCGCCGCCGGGCCGAGCGGCACCTCCGGGGCGTGGAGCGGGCCGGGGCCCGGCCGGCCGCCGTCGCCGGCAGGTGGGTGCCGGACGGACGGACGGACGGACGGAGCGACAGCGGCTTCCCGCGGCGGGGCGCGGCCGGAGCTGCGCGGCGCCGGGCCGGGCCGGGCCGTGCCGTGCCGCGGCGGGCGGCGGGGGAGCGGAGCCGGGCCGCTGCCGGCGGAAGGCGCTGGGTGCCCGGTGGGAGCGGGGCGCCGGTGCCGCCCCGGCGCTATCCGGCCGCAGCCCTCCGCGGGCGGGCGGCCCCCGCCCCGCCTCCGCCCGCCCTGGCGGGGAGCCCTGGGGGGGGTACGGGGGGGGGCGGACAGGCGGGACGCGTTCCCCTTCGCGGCTCCCCTCCCCCCGCCGGCGGCGCGCGGGTGTGCGCGCGCGCGGATGACAGTAATTCGGCGGGCGATGTTGCAACGGGGCAGCGTGCGCGGGGCGGCCCGTGCCGAACTTTATAACGCTCCCGCATGTCAGCCGCCCTCCAGCCTGCGTCCGTAGCCGCGTCGGCGGGAGCGGCCGCCGGCCTCGCCGCCCTCGCCGCCGCCCTCCTGCCCGCCGCCCGCCCGGCCGGGACGCCCAGAGCCCGCCCGCGGCCTCCGCGCCGCCGCGCCCCGCCGGGGCTCTCGGCGCGGGCAGAGATGCGGGGCAAAGAGGAGAAGTCGTCGCTGAAAGGTGGGTTCGCCGCTCGCTCTCCCCGCGGCGGGGAAGAACCGCGCCAGCAGCCGGGCAGCGGGCGGGGTACGTCCGGGGCAGGGGAAAAGGGACCCGGTGGCTTGGCGGGGGCGGCGGAGCCCTCGCAAGAAGCGGGGGGGAGGGCGCTGGTGTCACCGGGCGGAGAGGGGGCAGCGGCGGGGGGGCTGCCGGCCGGGGCGGGCTGCGGCGGGGCCTCCTCCCGTCGCCCCCTCCTCCCCCGGCGCCAGCTCCCTCGCCCCCCCGGCTCCGCGGCGGGGGGCTGGGCAGGGCCTCTCCGCTCCCCCCGGACGGGACCCGGCGGCTCGGTGTGGAGGCGAGCCCAGCCCGCGGGCATCCCTCGCCGTTCTCTGGCTGTGGAGCCTGCGCAGCGCGCTGGGAGGCCGGTGCTCACCTCCCTCTCTCTGCTCCGGGTCACCCCTCTCGCTGCTCGGGGCGAGCTGCAGCCTTTGGCGGCTGCTGTGCTGGGGGGCTCCCCATCACCCCCCCCTCCCCTCCCCCCCCCGAGGCAGACGATACAGCCAGGGGATGCCGGCTGCGGTGGCGGGGGAGGCAGCAGCAGCGGGTGCGGAGGGAAAAAAAGGGAAAAAGGGCTCCGGGCGGGGGGGAGGAGCGGGGCACGCTGCAGCTGGAGCCGCTGGCCGGAGCCCAGCGCCCTGCTCGCAGACGGCGAGGCGAAACGCCGGCGGGAATAAGGCAGAACGCCCCGTCGGGTGGAAAGTTCCAGCCGCCCGCAGCCCGCCGGAGCCCGGCACCCCCCGCAGAGGTCGCGATCGGGGGGCGGGGGGGGGGGGGGGGCGCGGTGATAGCCTTGGCCGTGCCGGCCGGAGACCCTCGGGCGGGGGTCCCCCGGCAGCGGCAGCATCGTTTCACCTTCAGCGGGGCTGTTTGGGTTTGGTTGGGCTTTCTTAATTTTCTCCCTTATTGCACTTGTTGAGTCCTCGGTCATCTCCCCGCCTTCTCTAGCCGCAGATCTCTGCCCTGTACTCCAAGTTCAGGGGACTTGGATTTTTTTTTTCCCCCCTCTTGTTTCCCTTTTTGGTGTTAAAAAAAGACGTTGTGTTTGGGTTTGGTGTTCTTTTCTGGGTTTTGTTTTATTTTTTTCTTTTCCTTTTCCCTTTCGGTAATGTCCCAGCCGGGATCAGGGCAGTGCACAGAAGGGACATTTATTTGTTTTAATTGAAAACCGGGCAGGAAATCTTGTTCTCCTGAGTCACTACGGCTCCCTCAAGGAAACGTCAACGTCCCTTATCGCCGCTCACCCGGGGCCCGGTAGCGGACGCGGGCTGCGGCGGGGGGGGGGGACACACATGGGACACACAGACTTTAGGAAGAGGTGCTCGTCCAGGACAGAGCCAGATTTCAACTTTATATAACCGGAAAAGAAGGGGGGGGCAAGGAGAGAGGGAGCTAAGGGAGTTTGGGGTGCAAAATAGAAAAAAAAAGGGGGGGGGGCGTTGATGCGTTTGCTCAGGGATGCTGGGGGTGGGGGTCCCGGGGGGGTTGCGTCTAGGGTAGAGTGGTGGCAAAGGCGGCGACGGTCGTCCTCCCCCCCCCCCCCCCCCCCGACCGTCCTCGGAGGACGTCGGGGGGGGGGGGGGAGGGCGACCGTCGCCGCCCCGCCCCGGTGCCGCCCATCACCGCCGCCACTTAAGCGCCGTCGTGTTCTTCGCCGAGCCAGTGCGGTGCTGGGAGCTGGGGGTATCGTTCGCTGCTTATTTATTTCCCTCATCCCCCCTTCCTTTACCCCGCTGCTTCCAAATGACCGTGAAAGCAGCCGAGGCGTCGGGTCCCACCTTGACCTACTCGAAGATGAGGGGGATGGTGGCCATCCTCATCGGTGAGCGGACGGGGGGCTTCTCCGAGGATGCTCGGGGGTTGGGGGGCTGTGATTCTGTGATTTTTTTTTTTTTTTTCCTCGCGGGGTGACTTACCGATTTTATTTCTCCTTTCCCTGTCCTTTATAGCTTTCATGAAGCAGAGAAGAATGGGGCTAAACGACTTCATTCAGAAGATAGCCACCAACTCCTATGCATGCAAACAGTAAGTATCAGAAATTTCGGTCACAAATATCGCTACGTCTTGCGAGATTTAGTTAAAAAAAACCCCACGTTTGCTTACTGTAATACTTCTGGCATGACTGTTACGGAACAGTTAATTGATGTTCTTGAGGTATTACTCACTTGGCAACAAACCTTCGTGAGCTGGGTTTGGGAGGAATCAGTTGGATAGGATTTCCAGAGCCCCATCCCTATCTTGAACTGTACTTACAGTATAAACGCATTTCTTTTTGCGGCGGGATTTACTTTCCGTGGATTAATTTTACTCCTTAAGCCGAACAGATTGTTTCGGTTGCCTCCTGTGATAGCCCAAACCAAAACCCGTCTTTCGCGATGCGTGCGTGCCCTCTGGCGGAACCATCTGCCTGGTGCTTCTGGTAGCCCTGCTCATCGTGCGTGCTCTCTTCCTTGCAGCCCTGAAGTTCAGTCTATTTTGAAAATCTCCCAGCCTCAAGAGCCTGAACTTATGAATGCTAATCCTTCTCCTCCGGTAAGTAGATTTTACTTAGAGGCGTGTTTAGAACATCGCATCAGCCAGTAATAGAAGCGTAGCAAAATTAGCATCGTGAGTGTTACTTTAGTTCAGCTCATAGCACGCTGGTGTGACTGGGGAAAAGAGTTATCAAGTTAGGCTGAAACTTTCTGCTGACATGGAGGAAAAATTTAAAAAATAAGCTTTACTGATCATTACTTTATTATGGAATGTGGCTAAGACCTCAACAAGAGCTTTTTAAGTAAACCATGGCTGTTATACTCTTCTTAGGCAGTACCTAGTAATTTAAAATATCTGGCAGAGGTCAAGATGAAGTTTTTAGTGATAAGAGGAATGCTAATCTTCACTTTTGAGGTCACAAGTTCACTTTAAGAAAGAGACCTTGTTGAGACTCTCACTACCAAGCTGTTGTAATAAATCTGGTTTCTGTCTGTTTATTTTTCTAGCCCAGTCCTTCACAGCAGATCAATCTTGGTCCATCATCCAATCCACATGCCAAACCATCAGACTTTCATTTCTTAAAAGTGATTGGAAAAGGCAGTTTTGGGAAGGTAAATCTAACTTTTTTGCTGTAATTTATTTAGTCTTCAGGTCTTGTGTGTAATGCCCGAGGGTCGGGTTTGTACTGGCTCTCGTAAATGGTGATCATTTAAACTAGACCCGAGCGTGCCCCGCTGCCCAGTGCCTGGCAGCTGCCCAGCGCCTGGCTCCCTGCGTAGCTGCGGGAAGAGGAAGCAGGGTGCTGCCTGTGAAAGAGTCACAGAAGAGCCAGGGAGTGCGGAGGCAGTGGTTTCGGGAAGAATATACGCTTCGCTTTTGGAGGGGGAGGGAACGAGACGTAAAGCTTTGATACACATTTGTCTGCGAGAGTGGTAACAGCGTTAGGCATTTCTAGCAAAGGGCTCGCACATCGAACCGGAGGGATGTGGTAGTGCTCAGCAGTTAACCTAAGGGATCATTTCCAGCTGTGTTTACAAGTTGTTCTGTATTTCAGTGTTGCTCAGTTCTGGGATTTTCCCCTCTTCCAGGTTCTCCTTGCACGGCATAAGGCAGAAGAGCAGTTTTATGCTGTTAAAGTCCTGCAGAAAAAAGCAATCCTGAAGAAGAAGGAGGTAAGCTGCTTCTTCATACTGCCATTGCGATGTCTGTCAAATATATTTTTACCGCTACTGCTAAGCAAGCGTACTAAACATTGATGATTTCTGATGCTTTTAGGAGAAGCATATCATGTCAGAGCGCAATGTCCTGCTGAAAAATGTGAAACACCCCTTCCTGGTCGGGCTTCACTTTTCCTTCCAAACTGCAGACAAATTGTATTTTGTCCTGGACTACATCAATGGCGGAGAGGTAAGCAGTAAGAAAATGGAATAGTATTTCCTGTCATGTGCACAGTGGTAGGGTAGACTTTTTCACCCTTCCGTTGAAATAAAAAAAGAGTTGCAAGGGGAAAGGTCACGGGGGAAAAGTTACTAGATTGAATGTTTCCAGCCTGCCAAGTTTTGAACTACCAAAGGATCATTAGGCCATTTCCTGCTATTGTTCTCCCTCGCTATATATATTGAGTCTAATTAAGTGCATTGTTAACAGGCTTTGGCGCCGCTTACACAACTTTGTTCTCTCTGTCTCCTGCAGTTGTTTTACCATCTCCAGAGGGAGCGTTGCTTCCTGGAGCCAAGAGCCCGATTTTATGCTGCTGAAATCGCCAGTGCGCTGGGCTACCTGCACTCCCTGAACATCGTTTATCGGTAAGCAACCTTGTTCAGTTTGTCGGGCTGAAAAAAACCCCATGCTTTGTTGAATCAGCATTGAAAAAATAATCTCAGTATCAGCTCAGATTTGCTTTTAATTATTTTTCGTGACTTAGTGAAGTTCTGTAAACAATTGCACCTAAAATGTTCTCACTGTAGCTCCTCTAACGAATGCTTGTCTTCTTTCATCTCTTCCTACAGCGACTTGAAGCCAGAGAATATCCTGCTTGATTCGCAGGGGCACATTGTCTTGACTGACTTTGGACTCTGCAAAGAAAACATAGAGCACAACGGGACAACCTCCACCTTCTGCGGCACGCCAGAGGTACGGCCAACCTTCAGCCCCCCACCTTGCACAGCAGCAGTGTATATTTATGGCTGGTTAGACAAGCAAGGGGGTATTACGGGTCTTGTAATAGCAGGCTGGCAGTGAGGACGTGTAGGACACGTATAGCTCATTGAGCAGGAGAGAACAGCTCTTGAGCCGTCTCCATGTATAAAGAGCTTGCAGCTTTCTGGTAGCTTAGGCATTGCTGGGATTCAGTAAGCTGCTTTCATTCAAGAATGGGGAGGCTTTCCTTATTATAAAGATCCCTTTGGCTCACGCGGCTCTCTTTGCTTGTCTCGCACAGTATCTTGCTCCTGAAGTTCTTCATAAGCAGCCCTATGACCGGACTGTGGACTGGTGGTGCCTTGGAGCAGTCCTGTATGAGATGCTTTATGGCTTGGTAAGCAAATCCTTCATGGCAGATCAGACTAGGGTACTTGTCGTTTCCCTGTAAGAAATGCCGTGCTCGCCTGTCAGCCTCGTTAACCTGGGTCTCTCCTTTGCCCTTCCCACAGCCGCCCTTCTACAGCAGGAACACGGCAGAAATGTACGACAACATCTTGAACAAACCCCTGCAGCTGAAGCCAAATATCACCAACTCGGCTAGACATCTCCTGGAAGGGCTCTTGCAGAAGGATAGGACAAAGAGGCTTGGTGCCAAGGAGGACTTTGTAAGTGCAAACTGGCCATTGCTTGTAGGCAGCACAGGAGGATGAGTAGGCCATCCTGCTTACATTAGCTTGGGTCTGAATTAATCTATTTTTCTCTCTGCAACAGATGGAGATTAAGAATCACATCTTCTTCTCCCCAATTAACTGGGATGATCTCATTAATAAGAAGATTACACCCCCTTTTAACCCAAATGTGGTACGTATCACTTCTAATTATAGAATGTATGGGGAGTGTCTTTTCCCCCCCTTGTCTTTGTGGGCTGGATGGCTGTGTTGGGGGAACACAGCTTTTCCTTCCCTTGTGGCTGTCCAGGCAAGGTTAAAAATAAGCAGTAGTTGGCTTTTTGCTGATAGACAGTCTAAATTTAGCTGGGTTTTTTGGCCTCTCACAAATGCTTCATCTGCGTGGCTATTTTCAAATAATCTCCAGCATCCCCGTTTTACCAAAGGGGAAGGTAGGGTGTAGAAAGCAAGTAGCTTGCCAAGGGCAGAGTTACATTTGGCTTGTCACATACTAACGTCTAAAGAGAGGGATCTGATTGTGGAGGTTGTTCTCCCTCACTTTCTGAGCATTTTCTGAACTAAACTTAGTAACTGGCCCAGAGATAAAAGTCCTCCCCTGGAAGCTGCTGCATGGCAGAGTGGCACATTTGCCTTTGGCTTTTGTTGCATGGGCTTAGTTGGAGGGTAGCGTATTAAATGGAATCATCTTGTTTTTAGTGAGACAGTATGCAGCAGGATACAAAAAAATAAAGGTCAAACTAAAACTGGCAAAGGCTGTTAAAACAGCGGGCCCGAGGTGGTAACACTGTGAGTCTCCGCACAAGGGTGCTTGTCCCCCTTTTGAATTGAACTGTGCAGTCACGAAACACCTGGATGTAAATGTGTCTCTCCTTTTCTGCCCTTTCCACAGAGTGGCCCCAGTGACCTGCGACACTTTGATCCGGAGTTTACAGATGAGCCAGTCCCCAACTCCATCGGCCAGTCCCCGGACAGCATCCTCATCACCGCCAGCGTCAAAGAAGCTGCTGAGGCTTTTTTGGGCTTCTCGTATGCCCCACCCATGGACTCTTTCTTGTGAACATTTTTCTTTCTTTTTTTTTATAATAATAACTGTTGTTTTTATTTTTGTTTGGCCTTCTGGTGGAACTGCCAGTTGACCAGTCATCTTGAAAGAAAATTTGCACATTTCCACCATGGCAGCTTTGCAGCCTTAATTTCAACTACACTGTTCGCTGGAAGCTTTTCTGAAGAGCACATCACTCTCTAGATGATCTCTACAGGCTTTTCATTTGCATTCGTTCTTCCCCCAAAGTGGTGCTGTCTCCTTGGGAAAGAAAAACAAGAGTGACTGCTGCCATAGACCGCTACGGCAGGTCGTAGGAGTAAGAACGAGCTGTTTTGAAACCGTGCTCCGAAAAGCCTTGCCTGAAGATCTGTCTGAATGTGATAAGGATTTTATGAAATGTGCCTTTTTCTGATGAGATCTTGTGAGCTCCAAAGCTTTCCCCGTTGCAGAGTGTGTTTCTCAGTTCATTTATGTGGGTTTACTATGTGAACAAATGGTATGCGTGTGGTCTGCGTGCTACAGATGGACTTAGTTTAAAGCATCAGTGTGACACTTGCAGGATACCACAATGTGGGGCATTGTTTCTTTCTTCCATATTTGGAAGATAAATTAAGTGTAATTTTGAAATTTCTTTTGTAAATCTATACAGTCAACTCAAATTATTGAAATGGGCTCACAATTACTTGTATCCAAATGCTTGAAGAAAGCATTGCTGCTATGAAAAAAGATTTCTATTTTTAGAAAGGGTTTTTATGGACCAAAATGCCCCAGCTGCAGTCGGTCAAAGCTGTTGGTTTCTTCATTTTCTTTTTTCTTTTTTTCTTTTTTTCTTTTTTAGTTTAAAAGATGTCATCTGTAAAATGGGCATTATTTATGGTTTTGGGGTTTGGGAGTTTTTCATTCCTGATTGTATGTATTGTAAAAAAGATCTGTATATTCAGTTGTAACTCTATATGTATATTTAAACTTACAGACTTACTTGTAATGTATACCATCATTGTAATGTAATGTAATTAACATGGTTATATGTATCATATTTTTTTGTGACCAAACCCATTGGTTTGCAGTAAAATCCTGAAATATACTTCCATAAACTCTTGTCACTTCTTATTTTAAAACACTTTCTGAAAAATTTTAGGCAGCTTTAAAAAAAAAACCAAACTGAGCTGCCAGTCTGAGATAGCTGTGTAACTTTGCTTAGGTGTGTGATGGTTATTGCATCAGAGTCCACCCAGACAAGTCTTACTATGGGTACACCTGGGCAAAATACTCGGTCTTCCAACTGTAGGTGTTCGAGTGGGCATGGACCAAAGTGGGAGCTCTTTCGCGACGCAAGTGTCCCACTACCTCAAAGTGAGTTTCTTTTTACCTCTAGCGAAGTGAAGGTACTGCCCTCTGGTGTGGGCAAAGCGTAGCCACTTAAAAGAATTAAGTCCTTAGGTCAGTTTTACAAGAAAAGACTTGAGCCTTTTCCAGCACGGTGCTGCAGGCATATGCTAAAAAGAGGTGGTTGTAACGCTGAGGGAAAGTCCCTGTCCGGGAGTCCATCCCAGAGCATCGGCCATTGCTGCTATGACATGGGGCAGTGTAGTGCACCCCGAGCTTACCAGTGCGCCAAAATCTGTATCACGGGGGCAGATTTCACCAAATTATCTTATGCTTACCTGGATGGGGTCAAACTGACTATTCATATAAAACTGAGCTGTTAAATACAGGTTTTTATTACTGAGTACTAGTGGGTGGCCTGCCAGAGGGACTTTCAGCCAAGAAGTAAGATAACCACTACTTCTGGGGTGATCCCATTCAATTTCTTCTGCACGGTGATGGATGGTTTCCTTCTATGAGGAAATGGGCGTCTGCACCTTATTTACAGCTCCCGTTGTCCACTGGTTACTGCAGCTGGTGGTCTTGGCAATTCAGAGAATCAAAATCAGAAGTTGCTGAGAAAAACCTGGACAGTCAGCTGTTGCTCGGGCTACTGTGACAACAGCAGTGTAAGCAAAACTCTCGTAGGGGTGATATTTCTGTTCATTATATTTCCGAGATAAAAGCATGCAGTAACTTTCCATCCTTTATTATCCGTTGGATGTAGGAACAAAAAAACCTGTATGGCTTCAGCTATAAACTGTGTCAGGGAGACCACTCTCAGAGCTGAAAATGCTAGTTTATAGCAGCCAAGGAACCTCTCTCCTCTCAGATCGTGTTAGTATATGAAAGAGATGCAGCCGCCTCCCCCTCAGATTCCAACAATCCCAAATTCATGCATTCAGTAACTGTTTGAATAGCGTACTGACAGGCCTTGCAAAGTCTTCCAGTGCTACAATGTGCCTGAAACATCTTCTGTGTTAATGACTTGCAGGCTAGAGATGTTGAACTATACGGTGCTAATTTGCTCTTAGAGAAAAATGAAACTGCATTTGCTAAGCGACAAAGTTTTGCGATACGCATTATCTTGGCCTCACATTTCCCAGGCATTAGCAAGGTGCTACGTGCAGATACGTGAGCAGAGATCTGCAGCCCTAAGGTAACAAAACATTAAGCAATATCCATCGTTTTCAAGAAAAAAACCACTGGAGTCATTAACAGTGAAGAAGCGACTCAGAGGTGTACCTTGGGTGCCTTTCATCTTTGCAAAGATGTAGGGTATTATTTTAATGGGTTACTTTTAAAAAACAATGTCAGATTGTAATTTTAACTGTTCTACCATGCATAGGTTCATTATGCGGCTGCTGCTTTGTGCAAAATTCTGCAGCTGCTAGCAATGAATATGCAATACACGCCACCTCAATTTTTTAGTGTAGAAAAGGTGAGAAATTTGTCCATGTTTTTAATCTCCCTGAATGTGATGTATTACAGTCATGTCTGAAGGTAGGGATTCTATGGCAGTCAGCTGTTTTTTGAGTTTGTTTGTTGTTTTGTTCATTTTACAGAATTCCCTGTCTGTAAGGTCTATATTCCCTTTAGAGAAAAGTCTCTGGACTGTGAAGCAAAGGGCTAGGACTCCTGAAATCCCAGCTGATGTAGCTGTTATGTGTTATTTCGACTGAGCTGAATCTGTGGTTGAATTTAACCCATTTGTAAAATGGAAGTAATCATCCAAGTTTTCTGCTGGTGGCAGTGTTGTAACTGCCACCAGCTTGAGTAGCTTTACTTAGTAGAACCTTAGAACACTTATTCTACTGTATTTCTTATGGTGAGTATGCCTAGGCTCTCATATGCCCCTTGGATGGATTGTACTGATGATACACACATAAACATTTAAATACATAAATTCACATGGTTTAGTCTCTATTACTTATCTCTGTGTACCATAAACGATGCACTATTTCATGGGCCTTACAAAGATAAGTGAAGCTTCTTAGTGACAATATTCTTCTTGCGCTCCCTCTGTACTCAACGGGCAGTTACTTCTGGAGGGCAGTCTGGATCTTTAGCAAGTTAAGCAGGAGATGCCTGTTTCTCGCCCGAAAGGTCTTCAGAAAGTAGTCTATGCCCATCTTCTGTACACTTCTCATAAAGAGCCTGTGGAAATTAATGAAGAAAACCAAGACTCTTGTGCAGCCTTGCACCTGCAGTGAAACATTTCTAGAGACAGGTGAAAAAAATGAGGGACACTGCTCAGAAAAGAGCTTTGGGGGGTGGTCCTAACTGGGCATCTTACCTGGGCTGCCGAAAGGTAGGCGAGATGAGTCCTGGCCCACCCATACTCTTCTAAGAAGTGAAATGAAATATTCCACATCACCACTCAGCTATTTAACTGCGGTACCAGCTCTCACAGATGTTTGTGCGATGGCCCGTGGCTGCAGTCACCCCAGCAGGGCTAGTGAGATGGCTTCTAGTAAAGATGGTTTCGGACACTCCCCACATCTACAGTTTCTGCTGTCAAGACCAGCGTATAAAGACTGGGATAAAATTTTCCATGCTGGCTTGAACTGTCTATGGAAAGTTTCTGGAAAAAAACGCTTCCAAACTTGCCAAAAAAATGAGGTTTAAAAAAAAAAAAGGTTTGTTGTTTGCGAAAGACAACTTCAAACCGTTAATACAGAGAAGCACTGCACTTCTGTTTTGAACCAGAGACAGCCGTGGCCAGCAGACTGCGCTGGTGTCAGGTGAGGCTCTGGGTGAAAGCTCTCCTCTCCGAGAGACCGAAGCCCCGCAGCTGGTGGCTCCGCTGCTCGGGCACCGGCACCGCAGCCGCAGCCTGCGGGCACCGCGGGCTGCTGCCTGGTCACCTCCGCAGTTGTCCAGCTCTGGGCGTTTCCACGCCCTGGAGAGAGCCGGGGGCCTGCTGTTTACTCAGGGGTTTCCTCCTGCTCCATCTGTCCGAGGGAAAAAAGGGAAAAGAAGAAGAGTGGCAGACCGCTGTGCGTGGCGAAGGGGCAGGCAGAGCCGCACGGCCTTCGCCCTCCTGTCCGGGAGCGGGCCAGGCCCCCCGCACGGCCGGTCTCCGCGCTGTGCTGTGGTCCCACCGCCCCGAGCCCCCCGCAGCCGTTCCGTCCCACCCGCAGCGCCCGTGTTTGGCGGCGGGGGGACCCCCGAAGGCCGGCCCCCTCCCTCCCGCCGGCGGGCGGCCCAGCCCGGGGCCCTGCCGCGGCCCGGTCGCGGCCCCGCAGTCGCCCGGCTCCATCCCGGGCCCAGGGTGACACCGTGCGGCCGCCGCCCGCAGCGCTCCGCTCCTGCCCGGGCCGGGGGAGGCCTTGGAGGGGCCGAAAGACTCGGACGCCGCGTCCGTGGGCTCCTTCGGCAGCTCCGTGCTTGGGAAGGCTGAGCTGCTTCGGACACAGCCACAGCCTGCGCCTGCGCGCTCGGTCGGGGTCTGCTCGCCGAGCCGGCGCTGCCCGCCACGCCGCAGGGTGCGAGGAGCTCGGGCGCTGCCAGTGGGCTCTCAGGCGCTGGTGGAGGGAAGATAGCAAGCAGTTCAGGCCGTCCTGAGGGTATAATACGTGAAGCACACAAATAAGTGCTTTATTGGATAAGGCCTAAGCCTTCCGAGACTTCACCCTTCTTTCTCGGTACTCATAAACATTCTTCCTTCTGCGCTTTGGAGTCTACGCTTGAGAGCTTTCGCTGGTGGTCAGGTACTGAGGTTTTGTGCACCAGTACAGAAAATATCTGCATCTTCACTTTTGTGAAGATGCAATCTTCA
Organism: Opisthocomus hoazin; assembly: GCF_030867145.1. NCBI lineage: Eukaryota > Metazoa > Chordata > Aves > Opisthocomiformes > Opisthocomidae > Opisthocomus > Opisthocomus hoazin. The sequence continues at coordinate 67,211,046 of NC_134415.1, forward strand.
TTACAGTATACTGGAGAACAGAGTAGAGATCTAGTAGAGAGTGCTGTATGGCTTCAGAAATACATTGCAAGTCTCTTAGCTGCCATTTTTCTCTTCCTGGGGAAACCGGCTCATTAGTTCAGGTAAATGCACACACTACTCTGAAGACAGCTGTGCCGCTGATGTCTCCCCAAGAGCAAAGTAGATGCCACGCAGAGAAGTTTCCTGCTGAGAACCATACTGTATCTGTTCAGTTACATATGCTAAAAATAACCTTCGTATGTATTCGAACAGAAGTAACGTACGCCATGCAACTGCGGTTAATGACTGACTCTGCTGAGGTACACTGAAATAAGAAACAGAGGATGATGTCCAGGTACACAGCTTTTCCGAAAGGCCAAATGGGTTGTCATTCGCTTTTTTTAAGTGATGACTACGCAGCAAGCTGTGGGACAGCATGCTTTGATGTCTAATGCTAAAGACGGTCTCAGATATGATTTATGTTTCCAGAACTGGGGCTGAAGTTTCTCTGTGCTCCGGGATCATTCAGCTTCAGGGTTGGGATTAGGGTTGGGATTACGGCTAGATGCTGTCCTTCAACTCAAGAAACAGAGGTTGGTGGTGAGGGTACAAGAAATTCCAACCACCAGGTTGGTTCTAAATTACAATTTACTGATGCGTTTTGAATGATGAATTTGCAGACTTGGACTAAACCGTGTAAGAACCATGCCTGCTTAATCAGTGATTATCCAAGTATTATTTTATTCAGCCCTGAATATGGAGTATCATCTTGCTGAGATACCTTGAGCCACACTTCAGTTAACATTCTATGGTGAAGTCAATTAAATTGTATCACTTTGTAAGTATGGGCCAGCCACCTAGTCTCCCTTTACAGTGACTTTATGGTTTACAGAGAAAAACAGGTACCCAGGGAGAGCGATTGATCTCACTCATCTTAAGCAGAGGTGGTGGTCCTCTGGAGGGGATGGTTTCTTTCCACTGCCTCTTAAGGGAGTTTCACTGACTATAAATGCAGTCAGTTAAAACAGATTCACACTCCCCCCCGCCACTGATCATTCAGCATGTGCATATTTTGTTCAACATCGATGTGTATTTAGCAGATCACATTATAGGAACATGGGATTGATATCAAAAGGATGTAGAACTATCTGGAAATCGTGCCACTCGCTAGGGAGTTGAAGCATTTTACTTTTGCAGATGCTGGTAAGCCCTGCGAGCAATTAAAAGAATTGCAATGAAAACCTGTGTTTGTTTAACGCATGACTGCAAGCCAGTGGAGGGCTTATCAGATGTGACAGTTAACATACTTCCAAAGCATGGATTTTTAAATTATGGTTTACAGATGACTAGTGATACACCGCTCCTTATTTTGTGGCCAAAAAAAAGAAGTATTTCAGCAATTGAGAACAAGAAGACAAGAAGAACAAGAAGCCTATAAAGTGAAAAGTGCTGGAGAACAAGAAATATGAAAAGCAAAAAAAAATATATATATTTTTTAAATGATTTCTAAAGCACCTATCGCTTTGGCTGTCTGCCCTGAAACATACATGATGTATTAACATTTTTTAACATGACATTGCATATCTTGGCATGTTACCATCATGCAAAATATTGTGACAGGTAATGGCAGAGTGCTGGAAATAGATAAGATACCGGGACACTCCATTAGAAAATTGTTTGCAGAAGAGTAGTTTTTGTGTGAAACAGTGCCAAAATCTACAGAGAGTTGTACTAAATCATGTAAACCTGTAAACCATTTTTTCATACAACATGAAAGCATCATTAGCGGAGCCATTCACCCAGCGTGGATCAAACCAAACATTTGATGAGGGCCTGTTACCATCTAGGTCAAAAATAATTCACAAACTGTTCATGCTAAAATACCGTGGTTAGTCGCTCTGGGTCAGATCATAGAGCCTTCCAACACACAACACGCACAGCGTATTCACTCCAGTTCTCCCTTTGCTTTCAGTGGGACGATTTACATGAAGAAAACTTCACGCCGGCGAGTACCTACTCTTACCACTGTGGGTACTGCAGCTCTTGTTGATGCATTCAGATGAGCTTTTTTCATGCTACAGTTTTCCTGTACTCCACTCCAACTATGCCACTTTTGTTGCAATGGACAGGCCAGATGTACAATGTCTGCTGGTTTCTCTTACCTTGATCGTAGCAGCCTGTTGAGAAACAGTGGTGACAGAGCTTGAGAGTAACCTGACTTTAATGAACCCTTGCCCACCAGCTGAGGTGCCTACTGTCCATCCTAGAGGCTTCAAAGCAAAACTTACAGGGTTAAGCTACCTAAGGACTGCTTTACTCCACAGCTGAGTCAGTCCAGCAGGGCTGATGTGTTTTCACAGACCACTGAGCCAAAATAGCAGTTCCCTTAACCAAAAAGGGAGGGTCCCATAACCCCCCTTCCCTTCGGTCCGGCTCTGCGGCTGGCACAGTATAAGGGTCCAGCGCAGAGGTGAGGACCAGAAGCTGTGAGGGAGAGCAGGATCCCATCATTTTGGCAAAAGTGAGACTTTAATTTGGCTCAGTACTATCATGGACATGTCAGAGCCGCTGATGGTCACTCAGCTGGGCTATGGAAAATTGATCCATTTGAGTTGTGTGATTGTAACTGGAACTTCTAGGTGGTGACTCGAGGGTGCGGGTGGCTTGTTAGCTGTGGGCAACGGAACCTTCGTCATTGTTTTGCCTGTGTATAACCCCACAGGGCCCAGGGCTATGGACCACAACAGCAATGTTCCAGCACGCACTTGCAATGTTCATGAACTGTGCAACATTTTTAAAAGGTTCCTATGTTTCAACTATAGTGTTCACATGAAGGCTCTGAGAGCAGCAGTGGCATCTTCCAGACAAACATAAACTGAAAGCAGATAATCTTTGAAGTATGTTCATGCATCTGGGTTTTTTTTCTTCCCGTTATATAGTCAGATCTCCAGTCACTTTGAAAATCCAGGAATGCTCAACTTATGTGTCTGAATGAAGTTCATGCATTCTAACTTGATAAATTTGATAAATATAATTTGATAAAATGATTTTGGGAAGTTTACTGATTGTGAAGTAAGAAAAAGCAGAGTGAGCTTGATTCTCACCTCTCTGTCAGTTTGATTCTAGCGTAGCAAGGTTGACTCTACTGAAATTAGTCGGAGCTTTAGCTGTGCAATGGAAAAAAAAATTAGTCCCACAACTCTTTTAAAATGACAAGCAGGTTTTTATAGCGAGAGTAATTTTTTACAACATGTCTTTACCTTTTTCTGCTTTTTGTATGACAGTTCTAAATTAGACAAATCTCAAATATCTACAAAGGGTGAGGAATTGCAAACAGGTTATTTGCATCTATCCTCTGGCATTTTATGGGTGCACATCAACCAAGCAGTGAACATTTTTCCCCACATGTAGCCAAGTACGTGGTCTTTATTCAGTGTTTCCATTTCAGCTAAGCTCTTTCATCTGTTGCAGCAAATACAGCTTTGTATTATCGTGTCATCCTGTAAATCCTCTTCAAGTAAAAAAGTAAAAACACTGCATGGGTCCCAGAATTGCCTTTCCGAAGAGACCATTTAAAAATAGAGACCAATATCCTTCCCTGGACGAGAATTCAAGAACTCAATTTTCAGTGTTATTGTACTCCTGGCACGGTGCGCATCGCTGACGGATGACACCTAGGTATACTGTATTAGTCATACAGGCACATGCAGTACCCAAGCCTATTACACGTGGAAATAAAATACACATTGCTTAGAGTTTAACATCCAGCAGCTATCTATGTAACCACATATTAAAAATAGGATCTATTATATCTCTATTTGTCCATCACCAAGTAGCAAATTGCAATTGCAGTTTGGTTTCACAAAGACGGCAGCTGAAAACCCATCACCCCAGTTGCCTGTGACCCTCTCTGTTTGTCTGCCCTTTGTCACATCCCTGTCTCTGTGTCCCCGTCAGATTCAGACAAGCACATTTTCTCTGTGACCAGGCAACCTCACACCTTCTCTTTTCCCACCATAGATGGTGCCTTAGTTTCCTACACGAGGCACTGAAGTGCACCCTTGACTGTTTTCTATCCAAGTCTCTGGATTCAGCTTCTGCCCTTATCATGGCATAGCAAGCCTCAAGAGTCTGACCCCAGTTTTTTAAAATTGTAGACAACGTCTCTAAGAATATGCTCTCGGATCTAAAAAGTAAGGACCCGCACTCTGTTGTCCACTTCTTATTTCCAGGAAAGCTTTTATCCTACCTGAGATTTTGAATTCATAGACTCACAAGGTTCTTGTTGCAGTAGAATCAGGTTCCACACTAGTCCCGGAGGTTCTAAATCCAAACAGGAATTTATTCCTATTTGAAAGACACCAAAGTTTGTTTCAGTCCTTTTTCAACTGGCCAGTTTTCAAAAAGGGTGAAATTTAAAATAAATTAAAAAAAAAAATTGGGAAAAAAATCTGCCATTATTTATGTTGACATAAATTACATTAAGGCCAAAGAGTCGTATGGGTTTTCATAGTCAAAACTGAGAGCAAAATTTGGCCATCAAGGTTATTACTGCTAAATAGGTGAGTCCTGATAAAGAACTGTGTAGCCTGATGATAATCTGTTCCCACGATGCTTTCTGGTTTCCTTTTTAGCTCTAAGTACAATGCTTTCCATCACCCTTCCTAAATTTAGTCTGTCTTTACAGGTTTAGATTCTGCTTTTATGTTTGCCATAAGTCGGGAGCCTTTTGCACCAGCCCTAAATAAGGTGAGGCGCTAATGCCAAATTACTTGCTGGCTAAGGACAAAAATACACTGCTTACACAATCAGGATATAAAAAGGATGTTAAGAAGCTTCTGAGTTTAAATATGGTATTTCCAGGAGGCTTAGTTCTCTATAAATGTGTCTTTTTTTAATTTATTATTGAAATCCGCACTCTGAAAAGGCATCTGGAAAGGTGCCACTACTACCACGACAAGTCACTTCAGCAGCTCTCTGATTACATCAAACGCGAAACTTGCTCCCCTTCCCCCCTTTGAATATAGTATCAGCTTGCCAATGTATTCCAGAGCTAGGATTATAGATCTTTCATGCTGTAAATTCTTCATCAGAAAAGCATTTTTATTCCATTTCTTTTAAAAAAACTGTACTGATTTCCCCAAAATAAGCTAATTAATGACATCTCCTTCATGACTTGAATGACAAGTTAATTTACACTCTGGATATAAGAAAAGAGAATTTGTAGACACACGAACCTGAACACTGATAGCAGGTTCAGCTTGAAATTAGCAGAGGTATACCCTGATATTTTCTCAGTCTACATGTACCAATACAGGAGGAGGCAGAGCATTACATCTCAGCAGTAAGAAATCCCATTTCCTAAACCATAGCTGGAACCTATCCCCGGGTGGCAACCAGAGCGTGCCTGCACGAGTGCACAGGCGTCCCTGAACTAGATTTAAGGCACCTGCAGGCTGCTCTCCCGAAGGAGCTGATGCGAACATCCCCAGCCCTGTGCGGGGGGTGCTAGCAGGGAGCTTGACTGGTCAGAAATGTACTGCGCTTCTTAGCTAGCTGTGACAATCTGCACTCAATTCTGCCGCAGGAACATCGTTAGCTTGATCGATGTTTATGCTGGTTCGCTCTGACAGCAACAGCAAGCAAGGTGTGACAACTGGGCTTTCAGTCTAGGCTCAGCAGACCCACAGGGGACGTACGGTGCTCTCTCCAGCAGTGAGCCTGTGCAGAAGCCACGCGCGTGATGTTCTTCACTGCCACTTGCATTCAGGCTCACCGGATGAAGTTTCAACCAAGTGCATTTCCCTGTCCTGTCATCACACCTTCTGTGGCCACAGACTTCCCACCTTTCGTGATAGGTAAGAGAAAAGTATCAGGCCACACGCCACAGGTCACGTCTCGCCTGTCAGCTCCTGCCGTGGGACAGCAGCGGTGGCGCTTGACTATGGCCATGGACTAGCTCTTCTCCCAGATCTCTCTTCTGTCTCTGTTCTCCTTGATGACCTAGAATTATTCTGTTAAGGGGATGGTGAATGATTAACCCCTGTTCACCGTCTCCATGGCACTTGTGATTTATAAGACAATCAGCTAGAGGGAAGCAAAGGCAATTACCAACAGGGTGAACATCCATGATTTAGTGAAAGGCCAATTTTATTCCATCCCAGAGTCTTACTTAAACTATGCGCATTGGTTTTTGGTCCTGAACAAGAAAGGGCAAGAGTGATGTTGGCAAGGATCGAGAGGAGAACTGGAGGAGCACCACACTCTTCCTCAACTACACAGACTTTGCTGCAGTGATAATGCTGCTGAGAGGTGCTAGCTGCCATGAGGATGAGGAATAGAATTGTTCACATATACAACGGCTTAGCTGTTCCTTCCAAAATTAGAGTGCATAGTAGAGCACTGGAAAGAGTCTTCTTCAGTTCCTGCTCCAGCCATCCCAAATGTGAGTGGCCCAGCTAAGCAGGCAGGGGTTTTGCTGTCTCTGATACCTCTAAACCACTACTTGCTGCTAGAAACATTTGGAAGCTTTGCAGCCACCTTCTCTAGCTCTCTGCCATGCTCCCCTCACAGCTGGGTGTTTTGCAAAGAGTGACATTTGTTGCATTTTGTCTAGCACTCAGATTACCCAGTGACTTTATAGCCAACACATTTGGTGCCCTGTCATGAATGGCTCACTGCCTGACACCTCCTGCTCTCTCACAGGCAGCAGCTGAACTGCTCTGTAGCTGTTGGGGACTGCGGTGGCTTCAAGTTTCGTGCAGGTGGATGGCCCCTTGTGTCCTGACCTGCTCTGGTGTAGCACAGCCAAGGTGATGCCCATAAAGGGGGTGAGGTTAGGAAGGTGGGTAGACCCAAAAATGCACTGAAGAGCAAGGAGATAACTGGGGTAAGGCTTTGCAAAGAGTTGGGGGCAGAACAAGGAAAATCAAAATATCTGCAAAGGTGCATATGAACTCATTAAATGGTTTACATAAGCCATTGCTCGTGAAGCTGCACAATGTCTGGCAGCAGTATTTGCCATTGATATCAGGTGATTCATGAGCAATGCATGACTTTCTGGGAAGAGGCTCTTTTTGTTTCCTGCTGCCTGGCCCCTGACCCGGTCTATCAGCAAAGGTGAAGTTCCCGGTGGTGTGCTAGGACCCGTGCGCCGTGGCTCCGGGCTATTGTGTGCCCTTATCTCCTGGAGCAGCAGGATGTGTGATGGCCCTGCTCCCCTCTGGAAAAGCACACTGAAGCCTGCAATGGCGTTATTCATGGAAAAATACAGCCTTCCAGCAACTGAACCAATATACATAGCCTATGGCTCTGCTGTACGACCTGATCCTTTTTTAGAATGATGTGTCAAGGCAAGACCATGACAAGACCTTGGGATAACGGGTAAAATAAGGCTTCAACCTGACACTACTGCAACGATACAGAGAGAGATGACTGCACAGTGCAGCTCTGGGGGAAGAAAAGTGGGCTGCAGCTTTGCCGTGGGGAAACCAGAGGGGAGATGTGGGAGGCCTCAGGTTGCTGCCGGGGAAAGGCAATTTCAGCACTCCCTTTGGGATACTCCTGTCGCTAGATGTGTGAGCGACATGGGGCCAATTTAACAACTGCTGCTGCCACCCCTGGCTCTGATTATTTGTATGTTGCATAGCGTATCACTGCAAATTTTATACTAGCCAGCTGCAATACCACTCGCAATTGAGATGTGACGACCACTTGCTGAGCGCAGCCGCCAAGCCCCATGGGAGAGGCAGGGTAGCCGAGGGCACGGCACCGCAGCAAAAGCGGTGCCTGACCGGGTGAGTGCCTCACGGGTGAAGTCGCTGCTGTGATCACAGACTGGGTCCCCGCATGGCTGCAGTGAGGGGGCAGCAGAAGTGCCGGAGGCAGGGGTACCTGCCAGCATACTGCAAAGTGTTGCAGACTTCGGAGTAGCCACAGGGATAGCCCCAAGTCTGGGTTAACGTATCTTGCCCCAAAACATCCTCTCAGGTCCTCGTTTATTGAGCTGGCCACAGGAAGGAAGGAGCACACAAACTAATTTCAAATCCTTACTTTAATTTGCTCTCTTATTAGTGAATATTCCGCTTTTTGTTTGTGGCCTAACCACTTCACAGTAACTGCTCAGTGTACTTATTTTGCTATGATCTAACTTTTCTAAGCTATCCTTTATGTTGTGAACACTCTAGTCCAGAATTAAAGTGATTTTTTTTTTTTCAGAAAAATGCTCAGCTCTCAAAGCAGAAATCTGTGTGAGAAGTTTCTCCAAAGTAGTTTGGTACAAACAGTTATTCCCAAATGATTAGCTCGACAAATCCATCACATAGTGAAGTCCCAAGTGAACTGCTTGAACTGAAATGCTCCTGCCCTTTCCTGTAGTCTTCTTCGTAAAAATATTGTGCTGGTGACCTCTAGTGGAATAAAAACAGACATCTTCTGTTCTTTTAAGATCGCTCAAAAAAATCCCCATTAAAAGCAATGGATTTTTTCCCCCAAAACTGTATTACTCTGAACCCATTAAAAGAGGGGCTTATTTTCCTTGTCGATGCTCAAGAAACCCTAATCAACAACACGAAACCTGCTTCTGTGAGCTCATAGTTCCCATGGATTTATGTTCTGGTGAAGATTATGATACTATTATTAACATAAAGGAGGTACGTGACATTGGTGTAGCACATTTAACCGTGGAGTCCGAGCCAAGGGGAAGAGCCCGTAATGGGTAATTCCCTCTGCGCCTCTCCCGGATCCCACCATGGGTCTGCTGTTGTTCACCCCTGTCATCAGAGCGTGGACAACATGAGGGCAGTCGGTCTCTCAAAGGTAGACCCTCAGTGGACACCCAGCAGGCGGCACTAGATATTCATGAAGTTGCCCACTGCTTTGAGCTAGGTACTTTGTTTTGAGGTGTTTGTCATCTTACTAAACTTCAAGAGCTTTAGGAAAAAAAAATTAAGGGAAAAAGAAGTAAAAGAAGAGCTGTCCTGAGGTGAACGTCAATAGCTGCTGCAAGTACCCACACTGTAGCTGGCCACAGGCAGGACTCCTGGCACCTGAATGCATACCAACCTGGTTAATATACTTAACTGAAGAGTTAGGGGTTGCTTTTTTCCCTCCATTCATAAATGTATGAGGCAACCGCAGTAGTTGCCCGTGGCTATAAAAAATGCTGCTTGGCTGTGACTGTACAACTGCGCCTTGCTTTTTGGAGGCACTTTGAGCACTGACTAACTCCTGTCATCCTTCCTTCTACCTGAGCATCCTGTTCTGGGCTCTCTGGTTGCCTGCCCATGTTCTTTTCATGTTTACTGGAGAGAACGGCACCCTGGCACAACTCCCAACATGTCCAGTCCGTGACATCCCTTTGCCCTGGCTTTGAAAACGATGCTGCAGCCACAGCCGTGCTCAGCATATGCACTGCATTTATGATCTGCTTGCAGCAAAACTCAGTGCAAACGGTGTTCTTTCCACAAACAATACTATGAGAAAAATCTGCCTTTGCCAATACTCAAAAATATATTTATTTTCAAAAACATTACTGTCATAATTACTCCCCCATTCTGCCTTGTACCAATCACTTGAAATTTAGCAAGGGCACCTTTTGTGCCAAGAATGTATGCTTTCCTCTTCCTGCAAAAACCTGTCTAGGTTTGGTTCAATCCGGAGTGAGGACATGTACAGGCATGCTGGAGCTTAAAAGCTGAAGTCTCTAAAGGTGCTGCCCTCAGTGCGCGGGTCCTTCCTTCTCGGCTCCTGGTGCCCAGGAGGCTGCGCCTTGCCCTCCTCTCTCCTTTGGAGCAGAGAGCTGCCCCCGCCAGCCAGCCTAGGCAGCTCTGAACTGAAGGGGAGCCCAAGAAGTGCCCCATCCCAGAGGCAGATGGATGGTGAGCTCCAACCCCAGCCTGTGACACAGAGTTGCTACCTGATGCTTGGGAAGTCACTTAGACCAGACTTGCCGTGGTAGCTTGTTCATTTGCAGGTGCCTTGTCTCTTAAACGCTTGGAAAATAATGATGGTGCGAACTCAAACAATTATTTACAAATCACTGTTAAAATGGAAGAAAATCCACTGTTGTTTCCAAAGTGGTCTGCAGTGCATCTGCTTCTCTTTTTTGCGTTCTGCTCCATCACTCGTGTCATTAGCAGGGGTGTGCATTAACGCTGTGTGGGAGACCACAAACACCACCCATCTGGGAGGCGAGCTGTAGGCACACAGAAGGGCAGAAGTCTAAAGAACTAGTGTAGTGAGTTGAAAAAACGTGGGAAATAATTCAGTAAGGAAGACCACAAAGGTCTACATTTAAATAAAAGTGATTGATTACAAAATTACGAAATGGGACCTGGTGGGACAGGTAGTGGTTCTGCAGAAAAGGAACTGGGGTTGTAGCGTACTGCAAGCTATTCATGAGCACTAACACTGACACTGCTGTGAGGAAATGTGAAGATCACATCTGGGACACTGAAGTAGAAAAGTAACACGTAAGAGGCACAGAGAAATTTTTCTGCCTTACCCAGCACGCCTGAGGCCTTTGCTGGGGTTTTGTGTCCCATTCCGTGCAGCGTTCCCCAAAGAGAGGTGTGAGCCAGTGAGGACTCCAGGGACCAGCAGCAGATACTCAATGTTTTCAAAGAGCAGAGGAATATACAAGTTCTTCATGTTCCCTGTGGACAAAGCAAGGAAAGATGGACTAGAGGTAGTACAGAGGGTTTAGTCTAAACCCTGGTCCAACAACGAGCCTAGTCAGGCACTGGAAGAGAGCTGCCTCAGAGGACAGTGAAATCTCTGTTTTTAGGGATTTTTAAGAACAAGTCAGACAGGAACAGTTTAGCAAAAGGGATACTCAGGGAAGACTGATACAGCTGACCTTTTCTTAGGGAAGGAAGATGGCCTACAGAGCATGCTGTCAGACTTATTTTCCCTCTTTGTATGATCTAAGATCCTGAAGCTTTACTTTCAGCTGTGTTCAAAACTCTCAAGTGCGAACAAAGTCAGTGGTAAGTGCCTTTATATGTATTAAGACTTGTTTAATACTAAGTGGCAAGGACAGATCCTAGGTTTCTCAGACTGGGCATCAATTGGACTTAAAATGATACGTGCCAGTTCCTCTGCCCCAGTGCAGAGACAATGCTATCCACTCGTCTTATTGGCATGTTGTGAAGATGGATTAATTCAGGCTTGTGAAATTTTTGTATATTACAGTACCATCTAGCATTATATAGGGAGACTGTTAACCATATCTCCATGATGGATAATCTCCATTTGCGAGGTTAGGACCATAGGCTGGAACAAACCAAACAAATTCAAAGTACTGACTAGCACTGTGGGTTATAAGGGCAGCAGCAACAGCTGTGGTTTTGCAGTCTGAGCTCTGATGTAACACAGACCTCCAAATGATTATTAACAAAACATTATCTGCTCTGTCTACTAAACAAGGTGAGGGTGTGTGAAGGAAACTGTATGTAATAAAGATATTAGACAATGTACTGTGCATATGCATATTCTGTGATTCTGTGAAAAGAACCAAGTCAGAGAGGTGTGAATACTCTCTGTTTCTGGGATTTCCCAACTTCTGCATAAATGCCTTTTGTAATACTGTTTCTAGGTGTCCTTGTGCATGAAATAAACCTATGAGGTATTCAAACATGAAGAACACACATTTAAGATTCACCGAGACAAAGCTGTCTTATCATCAGGAGACTCAGCCCAAACAGGAGAAGCTGTTTGCTTCCTTTCCCTGCTCGGTTAAGGGGACCAAAGCGGGGGGCACAACACAAGCTGCTGCTGAGACAGCTCTGCATTGCTCCCCACCTTCCCCTTTCCCAGGGTAGCGCAGCCCAGCCCAGGCAGGAACCATGTCCGTGGGGACTCGGGATGGCTCCTGGCCCGGCAGGTTGCCCAGAGATCTCTTCTCTCTGAACTCACAGCAACCGACAGCGATCAAACCTCACTTTAATCCACCGGTCACTTGTCAACGAAGCCAGAGGGATGGAATGACGTGGGAGGTGTCCGAAAGCAGCCATGCCAAATCTGAGAGTAAATCACAGCTGTACTGCTGTGGCTAGAGCCCGTGCAGCTCCCGCAGGCTGCAGAGCCCATGCGCCGGGTGCAAGTCCATGCGTTGCACCTGCCCAGCTGCAGTTGCCCTGCAGAGCAACACAGTGCAGTGCAGGTCCACCGCTTTTTCTCCAGAAAGCTACCTCCAAATCCCACTTGCCCCACATCACGCACTGTCTGGAAGGAAGCAGGCTTTGGCGAAGAAGAGGCTGAGACTTTGACGAGGAAGGTGGCTCTGCCCTCGCCCCGAGCTCCCAATGCCTCCAAACAGACACAGGCAGGAGATCAGCTCAGGGAAATACCATTACAGCTGTGTCCAGCTGTGTCCGCCAGCCCTCACTGCTCTGCTTGCCACCAGCATCGGTGTCACTTGGCAGGGAGGATTTCAGATGAGCAAAGGAGTTTCAGGCTGCGCTCAGGCCCTCCATTCTCACTGGCAAATTGAAAACCAGACTGTCAGAGGAGTGTCGCAAAGGCGCTGCACATCCGAGTACTGTCCCTGGGGCATGTGCCCACTGCTGCCCCATCCCTGTCAATGGTGCAAGGGCTGGACTGCTCCAGCTATCCTGTGGGCAGAATCCTGAAGGATTACATCTCTTCTATCGATAAAATTGCTTCTCCTCCTCAATTTTAACATCACGTGTGTTCAAGCTGAAGATGAAATGTGAAATGTTTCATATGCCTTTTGGAAAATCAAAATCAAATGACTGGCTTAGAAAACACGGCTTTTAAAGATAAAAAATGCTGAGTTATTTACATCCATATTCTCACTCCTGAGTTTCTATGAATGAAGCTCAGCTAACTCACGCTTCCAAGTTTTCACAACTGAGGGGGTGGGTTGTGTAGATGTGATAACCGTAAGACTCCAGGAATTAGGCACTTTAGTGTGTTGCCTCTGATTTCCGTGGCAGGTATCCAAGAGTCTGAGAGCAGGCTCAAGTGTATTCACTTTTAGAATTTGCAAGGGTGCCAAACGCTACAACGATAAACATGGATACACATGTCTAAGTATGTTGTTAGTCACAAAAAAACCTAAACCAGAGTGAGAGCCATTTAAAAGTCAGTTGCCTTGTGTGTGTGTGTGTGTGTCTGAGAAGGCATGTTCAGTGAGCACAACTGAAATTTCAGAGCTGTCCATCAGGAATGGACAGGCACTCGCTGCAAAAAGCCATGATGCAATTCAGGACAGCTGCAGAGCTGGAAGAAGAGACTTTTTCTGGGTGGTGGAGTGTGTATTGGTCACTGTCTAAGAAAGGGTAAGATCTAGTGAAGAAAATGGAGCATGAGGAAAATGTACTGAGTCCCCCATTTAGAGGGGGAGAAGTTGAAGGCAGTGCCAAAACTCCTCACTAGCTTCCCTGAAAGTCAGTGAGATTGGTATGAGCTCTCTCTGATGAGGGTGGAGTAGTAAAATGGGTCTTTCACTTTCCCAGAGAAGCCAGGAAGAAACCAGTAAGTTCCTTTACTCTCATAAAAGCAGCTGCAACTAAGCAGCCACCCTGGTGCTGCTCTGGAGTTTCTGATTGCTTTTTGTGGTATGAAAATGACCTTCAGATGAGTCCGTAACTTCTGCCTATTGACTCCACACATGCAAAAAGCTTTCTGTGTGCTGTGTCCCAGGTAGGAAAGTCCTTACCGAGAGCTAAACTTCATGACAGCTAACTACAAAACTGTGCTTTGCCCATGCTTCTTTGACAAGTCTTGCTGAAGTTAGAAGCTATAATGGAAGCCTAAAGCGCTGCGTGCACCCTGTCTGCTATGAACCCAACCTCAGACATCCCTTCCTCGGGGGCATTCCCGCTCAGAGGCAGCGTGGCGGCTCTTCAGGGCACCGTGCGTCTCCCGCACAGCACACGCTGTGCCCCTGACAGCCCCTGAGCCTTTGCCAATGCCTGTTTCATCAGTGTGAATTTAAACAGTTAATGCTTCAGCGATTGGTCTGAAATGGAGAGGTTGAAGCCAAACTGAGCAGCACGGAGTCTGAATCTGAATGAGAAGTGAGGGAGCAGGGTGTCTGCTGGATGGAGCTGCTCACAGGCTGGCAGCCCAAGCCGTCGGGAAGCCAAATGAGTACACTGGGACTTTTGTAAACTTCAGAAAGATCCAAGTCCTGATGCTGACATCTCTTGTTTCACAGTAGTAACTGAGCCAAGCAGCCATGCTGGGATGGCAGGCATCTTGGTAACGGGCGGCAGCTGCCTTCTCACAAGGCTGAGTCCGCCTGTGCCAGCGGCTGGGACGGAGGTGGTGTCAGCCCCAGGCTGCAGTCCTCGGTGGCTTGGGGAAGTCCTTTGTAAAAATCATGCTGGTAAACTAAACAGAAAATTACAGGAGAGGATTTGCTTCTACCCTGAAGATCACTAAATCAGCTTTGCCAGAGGTGGTATGTGCCTTGAGCTTTTAAAAAAGCAAATAAAAAAGCAAACGACTGAAGAGCAAATGCCAGCATCTCCTGAACTGCAGCAGGCTGTAACCAGCGCCAAGCGCTTTCGGAGGGTGCATGTGGGGATCCATTCTGATGCTACGGCCGCACGAAGATTTCCTCCTGAAGAGGTCCCTGGGATCCCACGGGCACACACCCAACCCATCCATGTTGGACAACAAAGCAGCTACTACCCACACAGGAACAACCTGGCTTTGGGAGCCACGTCCGATGGTGTGGGGAGCTGGAGAGCTGGTGGCCAAATGCTCTTGGCTCCCTACTCATAGCTACTGGGAGAAATCATCTTAATTTTCTTAAAGTGGGAAGCCAACAGTTTCGTCCCCAGCCTCTCTGCCAGCAAGGCGCAGACCTGGCCCGTGGGGCTGACACAGCAGGGGAAAGAAACCTCGCTGGCACCTCCCTGTCAAGGTGCTGCCAGCGTATTATTTCTCCAACCTGTATTTCAAAAGACCAGACCTTGGTGAGTTCGGAGACTGGGGCACTGACAGCTTCTGGCAGCGTATTGACAGGGAGCAGGGGAGGAGGAAATTTGCCTTTCTGCTCAAGGAGAGCGGCGGAGGCAGTGGCAGCCCGGCTGCCTGCCCACAGCACGGCTCTGCCTCCTGTTGTCCTCTTCCTCCTCCTCCCACACGCTCCGAAAAATCAACCTTGGGCATCTGCCAGGGGTGGCTTGAGCTGACTTTGAGCTGACTTTGAGCGCCCAGCTTGAGACTGGAAAAGGGACTGAATTTCCCCTCCAAACATATGCTGTCCATGGAAGACCATCGCTGCTGCCTGTTAATGAATCCAGATGAGAGGTGTTCTGGAAAATGGATGACTTAAAGCTTTTATCCCATTGCAGGATTGTACGCTGATTATTTCTTCACTCCCACTGGGTGAACACAAAATGACCTGTGCACTGGGGGCTGGTGTTGTTCCCTGCTTGCCTGCAGTGATCTGAAAATGTTGATGGACTTTGGAAAGCTTTACCCAGACATTTGGTATTAGTGAATTAATGTAAAACTGCTTCCAGGTTGCCAACTGTGGCCAAAAATCAGCAAGAAGTCGAAGCACAGCATTAATGACGTTTAGTTGTTTATTTTTGCAACAACTTGCAAGATTTTCAGGAGAAAACAAAACACTTTCTCAGTGGAAATAATTAAAACCATGAAAATGACTGCATTTCCTGTGTGACTGACATATTCCATGCTGGAGAAAATGTTTCCCAGCAACAAAAAAAATACATTTCAGCAGCTCACAGTTTTCTTAGCAATGTACATCCCTTTTCTTAATTGGAACAAGCAGAGGGAATTTCAGCTTACGCATTTTAACAATTCATCACATGAGGAAAGAACAAAACCCTTTTTCCACTGTGCAGTGGTCTAAAGGGCTTCCATTTTTGGCACCTGGTTTGGAAATTCCTAAAAAACGTCTGATTTCAGGCAGTGGGTGACATTACTAACTGGCTGCTCAGGGCCCAGCCCTTGCCGTATTTATTATTATATTAAACTTGCAGGCGCTGCGCCACGTAGGCGACAGCGGACTTATGGTGGAAGCAAAGTGAGAAATCAAGGCCACGCGCTTGCTGTTGCTCCTGTCCATCCTTCTGAGACGCTTCCTCTGAGTTCAGGCTCGAGTTCAGCCCCTGCCAGGGAAGTAGCTGGTTGAAATCACTCTGAGCACACAAAGCAGTGTGCTGGATACTAAGAAAGGCTTTTGAAATGTGGCTCTGGTACACCTCTTCTTGCTTTGTACTGGGTTTTCTCCACTGATTCCAGAAAGTTATATCAAAAGCAGGTAAGAAAGAACTCAAGGCCATAAAAATTTCAGCCTGAGTAGAGAAACTGGTTTTCCACTTCCCATGAGATAATTAAATGGATAAAAGTTGTACAGGCATTTTTACTAAACTTTCTGACATTCATTTGTCACCGCCTCCCAATTTGATTTCAAATGGACAACTTTCAAATGTATGGGGCTGCCCTTTCTATGGTTTGTTAAAATAAGGTAGGTGTGAAATATGTGAAGCAAACAGGAAAGAACAGTGTGCCATGGCAAACCACAGACGTGCTACTCAGTAACTATTACAAGTGGCCCTTCAGATTACCCAGAAGCTAGAAGACCTTTCCTTTTAATTGATGGAAAGGCTACACTACCATGAAAGTAAAAATCTGAAGTAAAATTCAGTTTGTATTATGTTTTCTGAGATCAGTTCTTGTATTGTATTTTCCAACCTCCTATTCCTAAGTTCAGATTGATTTTAAGTTTTTGCCAAAACAAAACTCTTAAAGTTGCTGACCCTGGTCATATTGTGTTTTTAAAGAGTACTTTTAAAGAAGATGCTAACAGAAGAGCAGCAGGAATAAATAGTTGTGCAGTGAGTCAGGTGTTTTTCAGGCCCTGGAAGGAGTTGTGAAGTGCGATGGGCTCTGGACTGTATCTCTTATTTGTTCTATCAAAAGAGGTCACGAACTTTTCTAAAATACTTTTTTAAAGTCAGATAGAAATACCTTGGTACAAATCAGTGCCTCTCAAAGAGTAAGAACAAAACACAAAGAGAAAGACTTGGTAAGAAACCACAGAACTCAGAATGGAGAAACTTATGGTCTCAGTTCCGTCATGTACTTGCTATATGACATCAGACTATATAATTTACTTACTTACTATTATCCATTTCTTAATGTATTTAGGGTTTATTCATTTGCAAAATGACACAAATGGCATAGCCTAAATATTGCATTTGTAAAATTTATTTTAAATTTATAAAAAGTGTCTTTGCAAAGCAGAGTCCAAAATTACAATTCATTTGCTACACAACAGTAATAACGATTATCTTCTCTGTATTCACAGTTCCTCAAGAAGGGATCATTTAGTTTTCTTGAGATAGCTCTCTCTATCCTTTTCATCTTGTTTTCACTGCTCTGTGACTGGAATTTTGGCACATTTTCCACCTTGTGTGTGGGTGTCGATGCGTCAATACTAATGGGAAAGGCTACATGTGCTTTTTTAGATCAGTACTTCTTTTCTGGAATAAATGGTACATTTTTCTCAGGTTTTTGCTCCATTTCTTTCTCTTCTCTCCTTGTCTTTTTCCTTCTCTCATCCTCCCAGCCTCCCCCGTGTTGTCCCATTTTGGCTATCTTCTGCGCCTCTTCTGCACTACTAGTTCTGAGAGCAAAGCTCAGCGATCATGGAAGCAGGCAACAGAACTTCAGCTGGTATGTCAAGAAAATCCTCTGCATAGTTCTGCTTCAAAGCTTTATTTCCATATTTTAGAATAAATTAATTAGGAGAGTTCCACTATCTTGGTTCTGAGAATCTCTACAGGGAAATAAGATGACCTTCTTTACTCCAACACTGATAAAAACGGCCTAAGAAAAGTGGTTCAGAAAGCCTTTCAGCTCTCGACACATTCCTATTGGCTTAATGCTGATGTCCCTGTCTCTTCACAGTCCTGAATCTGAGTTATTAGATCGCTGGACATGGAGACAAATACAAATCAAGACCAGAGAATTCAGAAGAAGTGCCCACCCCAGCCTCACAGTTTTTTCCAGGCAGATTATTCAGCAATTTAATGTGAATATCTTATTTCATCTTCTTTTTTCAGTCTAATCACTCATCTAATTATGAAACTGTTTGGTCAGTTTTGAAAGCAAGGAATAGAAAAACTATCAGAAAAGATGATTTCTTGCCGACTGCACTTGGACAAAACCGACAGAAGAATCTCGTGACGGTGTTACACTCATACCCTGGCTTGTCTCCTGACCCTCTCCCGCTTTTGGCTTTTCCATCTTTCCGATCCTCTGCATCCCGAGGCGCGTGACCGCCTGCCCAGCCTCAGACAGCACGCTTGTGCAGCTGGGGCTTTTGCTCCTCGCAGCACCAGGAAGCGGTTTGCCTGTCCTGGTGGCTGGGATTTTTCGCTTTCTGGAACATCTCTTCCCACCCCCCAGCTGCAGCAGGGCTCCCTTCCCGGGAAGAGCTGGGGGAATCCTCTCCCACCCGGCAAACCCTCCGGCAGCCCCCCTGCCCCTGCTCTGACGGACACCTCTGGCTGCCGGGCACATGGTGGGAGCCAAGCCGTTGTTTTAACAGCGTACGCAGGCAAGGCAGTAACAAGAAAAGAACAGAGAATTGAAAAGTAGCGAAGCACATTCCCTTTTCCCCCTCCTCATCCCGTTCATGACTGTTGTGCTGGAGTGTTGCTTGTTTGCTTGCCTGTTTGTCTCTGCTGAGAAGCAGATACAGGGCTCTGGGACCAGGACGCTGCAGCCACCAGTAAATGTTCCACAGTCACTGCAGTTCATGAGATCCCTTTACGATCGCCTTGGCTGCAGAACCAGCACAGGCTGTTTGCCTTCCCTCCCTCTGTTTGCTTTCATTGGCTGGAACCAGCCTTTTTCCAGTTCCTTCCTTTTGTGGGATGCCAATTAATGCCAGTTGACACCAATAACATTGATGCCTCAGCTTTTCAGGCACAATTGTGAGAAGAGATTCTTGCACCTGCTGAGCTGTGGCTTTTCACTATCAGCTGGCTACCGATGTCACAAAACATCCCTCATACCAATGCCATGCCAAGCAGCAGATCTTAGGTTAAAATATTTCACATTTTTACTTATGGGGAAATTTTTCCCAAAGATCTTAGGTAAAGAAATATTTATCACCCTGGTACAGTGGTTTTGGCATTGGGTGTAACTTGAGGAGGAGGTCGAAGCCCAAGAAGCAATCTGGTACCTCTGCAGGTCCACAGCTCAGCATGGCAAGGGTGCACTGCACTTTGGGCAGCCCAAACGCAATTCCCCAGAATAACAACAGCTTCCTTTATTTTCTGTCTGGCCATCACAGTTTGTGGTGTGTACTGGCTGCTTTACTGTGCATGAAAGCTAGGTACCTCCCGAGGTTACTGCAGGGGGCAAAGTTTAGCCATCTCTGTGTTGCAGCTGACATAGATACCATGAAATAAAGGCAGAACTAAGAAGGAAAAATCTTGTATTTGGCCTTTATTTTCAGAAAAAGATTAGCCTGCTGGATTTCTGAGTAAACAATTAGGTAAACATTTCAAAATCAGGCTGGGTGCTGGCTTCTGAGGGGAATGTAGATGGCACTGAAATAAGGTTAAGCAAAGTTGAAAGAAATCTCACTGTGTCTAAAAGACCTTTTTTTTTCTTACAAAAAAAAAAGAATGGAATTCACTGGTGCATTCATTTAACATTCGTCACTTAAACTCTGTTCATCACAAGATTTGGGAACTCAAAGAAAAGCAGCCATTTCTTTTTCTTACTTACTCCTGGGGGTAGTATGCTTCTTGTTTGGGGGAAGGTACAGTTCCCGACAAACTTTTAAGTTCTCCCAAAGTATATAGAGGTGCCAGCAGCTATAACAATCGGTAGATTTAGTTGGAGGACCACATTTAGAGGGGAGGTTTTGAACAGAAAGGGCTGCAGTCACATTACACCTCTCACTTCTGTCAAAATTAGTAATACCCTACAGCTGATGAGTCCGACTCAGTTCGCAGCTGAAGAAGGACGCTCCACAAGTGTGAAGGGAGGTGGGCACGCTTACCCGGGCTGTCCTCGTAGAGATTTGCAGAATTGGCTTTGGGTGGAACTGAGGGAGTGAGGGGACAAAGGCTGCGAAAGTTCTTCACAAACGCAAGAAGGAGCGATGGATACTTCCAGTCCCTCCAATGCCGTGCTGCAAGCTTGTCTCAGTAATTTCACACAGCAGTTTCTATTTGCAGCAAAGCAGCCTCCTGCCAGCTGGATGGCAAAAGCCAATAGTAAAATTAAGTAGTCAGTAAATACTAAAATTAAGGAGGGGACAGATTTTCTACATGAAACCTTCTGTAACTCCGTATGCATTCTTAAATATTGAGAATATCTGAGTAACGTCGGTGCAAGAGAGAGCATGAAACTGGGGAAGCCCATCCTCAGTTCAGGATGTTCAGGATGCCTCACTTCCCACTAGGCATTCCCCCTTAAAAAAATCCCTGCTTTCTGCCAGACCTTGCTGGGAGCCCGCAGAGCTTCTCATCAATTCTCTGTGAAGCTGAACCTGCCATTCAACTGAAGAGTGAGCTGAACTCTTTTTCTCTAGGCTCCTCAGCAGGCAGTGGGGCCACTGCCTCGGGGTCAGCAGGTCTGGGCAGGAGGAGCCAACCCCAGAGCATCCTCCAGGGCCACAGGTCTGGGAGCACGGCTTTGCTCCCCGGGGACCTGCTGCGGGCATCTCGGTGGTTCTCTGACTTCTCCCGGACAGTGGCACATAAAAGCATTTGGGAGGCGGGAACACGTGTGTAGCTGTGGAGTTCGCCGAGTTTCCAGAGAGCGGGTGCTTGAGCAGAGCTGTGGGTTATACAAGGCGTGGGCTGTTAAAAGAGGTCAGTTACACACCGCACTGTAACAGAGGAATCTTGTCACGGCTGAGTTTAATCTTTGGAAAGATTTCCTCTCCTTCCCCAGCCTAAACAGCCTCTCATTTTTTTTCCCAAAACATCAGAATAATACCTTTAAGGGTTGACATTACTTTTTGAACATACCCCATGAGGAAACAACACCTCTCTGGCTGTGGCAAGAAATTGTTATCAGCCCTGATAGCATCCTGTACCGCCTGACAGGTGGACATTTTACATGGAAAATATGCTACACATGAGAGCAGAGCTAGACTGACTCCTTTAACTCCACTCCAAAGGCACTGCCAAAACCAAGCTCCCCGCTGGAACCGGTGCCCCTGTGGCATCCCCGACACTCCAGCTTCTGAAGCTGACAGTGATGCAGCTGTCAGACGGGGCAGTTACAGTGTCTTTTGTCAGATTTTCTTTTTAAACAAACACTGATAAATGGTGTGTCATGCCTGCTCTACTTAAGGAAAAAATGTTTAGGAATTCTCGTTCCTGGAAATATTGCAAAAGCTACCAACTTTCCACGTCTGCCTTCCCTCCCACGCTATCTTCAGGCATTAGTGTATCAAAACAAAAACAACCAAGACAAAACAGCAAGTAATGAAAGAGAAAAAGAGCACAAACAAGAAGCCTGCAGCACTGCCAAATTATAAAACAGCAATTCCCACAGGGGATAAGTTGGACAACTTGCCTCGCTGAGGCCAGCGGGTATACTGAGAGCACTCGGGGGCTCCTGCACCAGCACCAGGAGCAGGACAGGGGCAGGGGCAGGACCAGGACCAGGAGTGGGACCAGCAACAGGACCAGCAATGGGACCAGGAGCAGGACAGGGCAGGCAGTCCCTGTGGGCAGCTCGCCCACACCCGCTGTAGCCTTCCCTGCCACTGCGGTCCAGCCTCTGGCCACTGCTTCCACCGAAGCTGCTGGGGATGGAGTGACTCCTAGCAGTCCGCAGAATCAAACCTTTGACTCAATGTACCTGAGGCAGTCTAAGTTTTCCCACAAACAATTTTCATGGGAGAGAAGGTGGCTTCCCCTTCATTTGCTTGTAAAATACCATGTGCGTGAAAAATCCTGACTGCTACTGTCACAGACTGCAAAGGGCTGCCATGGCTTTTCTTCCTCTCTGCTATTTCTCACCACAACTTGCTCTCAATTTACAAGAACGAAGCGGTGCCGCATGTGCATGTGCTTGGTGCCCTAACTTTAGCTGACACAGCAAACACTTCAAATCCTCCCCTCCCGCGCGCCTTCTCTGTTAAAAACCTTGTGCGTCTGAACAGGAGAGAGAGCAGGGAAAGAGAGAGCGCGACCCTTTAAGCTAATGGGTGAGGAATGTGCACTGAGCTGTGTGTGGAGCTCTGATGTCTCCAACTATTTGTTAAAAGGCAAAAGCAATACTTCCGACAGACGGCCCTCCCCTCGCCTGCAATAGGCTCCCAAGAATAGCAACAGCCTGTGTCACTGCAAAGGGCAAAGCCTTCTGAAATAGCAACAAAGTTGTTCACAAACCACTTTGTGGTTTGCCTTCGGTCCCAGCCAGCTTCAGCAACTTGTTGCCATGAGGAAAATGACCCGCGCTTTCCTCGCCGGCCGCGGAAGGACGGTTGCCCTGTGAAGTGCTCCTGCCCCAAGGTGCAAACAGGGTGGCAATGGTACCTGGGCAGAGCACGGAGGACCTCGGCCAGCGGAGCCGGACGGTGAGAGCAGGGGAGGATGAGGAGAGCAGCCAGGGCAGCCGCAGCAGCCGCCGCCGCCAGCTCCACAAGCTCCCAGCTGCAGCAGGTAACGCGGCAGGAGCCGAACGCCCGCTGCCAGCCAGCAGCAGCCAGCCCGCACAGCTGCTGCTCGGGGCTGTTTTCCCCCAGCCCCGCGAAGCCAAGGCACTCTCGGGGCACGCCGTCTCGGTTTCCGAAAGCGCGAGTGGGGAAAATGTGGAGTGAGGCAGGGGGATGCCGGCTTGGGTTTTGAATGAAGGTTTGTGCGATACTTTTCCCCAAAGGCCTCAGTCCCGCTGTTCGTGCCTGTGCTCTCTGTTGTGTAAATCGCTTTCCTTTACGAAGATCGGTCACCTGAAATGTCAGAGACCCCTCTGCCGTGTGAGATAAGAGCAGCGCTCCGGTCCTTGCGTGCTCAGGAGCGGTTCAGCCCTTTTCACCGGAGTGGAGGGAGGCCAGGCATGCATCGCACCTGCTCGTGTGGGGGGAAAGTTCAGGGTGGGGGCACGGGCACCCCCTCCTGCCCTTTGTCCCCTAGCACTTCATGAAAAAAAAGGGTTTCTCTGCTGACACCCTGAAAAATCAACTGTACGATTTCTTCTGCAAAGATACTTGAATGAATTTCATAGCTTTTCATTTTTGCTGTCCTACCCAGCCGGTTTTTATAAGTCACAGCATGGTTTTGCATCTGAAGTCTCTTTCACTGTTGATAAGATCAAGGGGAAATTGACCCACGATTGTGACATTTCTCACCCACAAGACAGCTTTACCCAAACAGGAAAGCATGATTGTAAGCCAGAAATTACTATGACCTGGGTGGGTTTTGTTCACTTAAAAATGAATGAACCGACTAACCCATGCATGTTCAGATACCATAGGCGCAAATGCTTTGTTGGAGTGTAACAGCGATCAGTCCAATAGCATCTACTGATACCTGGAAGCAGAGGAAGCAGAGGTTAATCAAGAACAGAAAGCCAGTCAGTGTGCAGACGTATTTAATTTACCTTAGGGTATGGGGGAAGCAATGCAGACGGTTATAGGACAGCATTATCAAAGGGAAGCATAGCAGTTACAATAAACAGACAGTGAAGTTACTGCAGCACAAGGGCTACGGTTAGAAGAGTATGTGCAAATTACACACCTGGCCTTGCCCTCAGAAATCAGAGCAGTAACGTGAGGAATTTATAATTACCTAGCTGAGAATTAAAAGAATGTGTTGATTCTTACCGGAAAATAATAAAATGAAACCCAAATCCCATTTAATGTAATGAAGGGCCAGGCTGCCTGTTGACATAATGAAAATACATGGTAGAGCACTAAGAGCGATGGAGAGATGGCCAGGGTCTGGACTCTGTCCAGGATCTGCGTTCCCTGTCTTTCCGTCAATGCCAGGGGGCTTTTGTTCATGACATTCGAGTGTTACTCACACAATACATTCATCAGGCTTATGCTGTACAAAGTATACAATACTTCCCACCATCGCAGCAATTTAGATGTGTGAAAATGTGCAATACATTAGCTTCCTTCTGCCTTCTTTTTCAGTTCAATTTACAAATATTTGTTTTGGTTTTGCCTTTCACACGTGAGTGGGAGGAGTCACATTTGTCATATGTTCATGATCCATGTAGCCCTGAAACTACTTTTTGGAAAATTTCATATTTTCTGAGATTTTCCAGCTCTGCTTGCAACATAACTTTGCCCCAAAGCCACCATTTGTTTCATCCCATAGATTCTTGTTGGGTAATTGTTTTAGATCCCATGCCAAACTTCTAGATGGACAGTTAGACCAGATACATCCTTGCTAACAGGAGAAATGCACATATTGAGAAGCTACTGGATCGAAAGGAACCTCAAGTATTAGAATAGATCAACAGGGTAACATATATCTC
The DNA here is from genome assembly GCF_030867145.1 of Opisthocomus hoazin. NCBI lineage: Eukaryota > Metazoa > Chordata > Aves > Opisthocomiformes > Opisthocomidae > Opisthocomus > Opisthocomus hoazin. Next base: position 67,235,520 of record NC_134415.1, read on the forward strand.
TTTACATCAGACAACTGGATGAGGCAGAGAAGATGACTATGGCAGTGCAACAAAGATCATGATGGCATAAAAATGGGATAGTCACCTTTTATGAGAAGCAAAACCGTGATTTAATTATGCAGCAATTCCCAACACATGCCATTAAATATTTATCCCACAAAACCCTGTGAACCACACACCGTACACTTTAGAAAAATGCTCCTCTAAGGAGGATTTAGGGAATTTTAAGCACTATTTCCCTGTGAAGGCAAATTTTTTTATGTCAGACAGCACTCAGACGGAGAAGAAGTAAATTGTTAAAGACAGCTTAAAATTTTCAGATACAGATGCTGTAGTTTTAAGATTTATTACAGATAAAAGTAGATGCCTTGTTATATTGAGAAAGGGAGAGTCATATGTGGATGCATATCTATGCAATGTACTCAAGTCCTCATGAATTTCTAAATGTTCTTATCAACCAAGGGTTGACAGAGCTTGATTTCACCTTCCAAGTGTCTAAATAGATCAAAGAATCCCCAAGCATTTATAGAACATATATTTGACCTTCCAGCAAAATATTTTCCTTCCCTCCCAAATTCAGACATTTCTCACCTCAAATTAAATCAAAATCACCAGAAGAAAGCACCATGTTGGAAGAAACTGTCGGGTCCTCTCCTATCAAAACAAATGTATTTGCACAGGTCCCGTAAAGAAGTAATCTCCCCTCCCCACTCCATCCCACTAGTTTTCTGTCCGCACGTTGTATGTTCTCTTGGGAGAAAAGAAAGAAAAACTACAGTACAAAAATCTCAGTATCTGGACTGATGTGGATGTGGTATTGTCAAGGTGAGCTGGAAGGGGCTCCCAGGCACCTTCTCCACAGCTCTGCTGCACATGTGGCTGGGGAAGAGTGGTGTTTCCCAGCTCGGACTGCTTGCAGATCTTCCCTGGCATGGATCATCTATCCGTAATGACATTAAAATACACGCACAGACCAAATATTTTGCCTTTGGCAGGACCGTATTTTCCCAACTATGAGCTTGAAAATAAGTAAAGGGGCACACCCTTGCTAACTTGGCCCCATCCAGTCTCATCAGCAGTAGACTGCGCTATACTATAACAGTGCTTGGTCTCCTTTTCAGGAACCAAGCATAAACATTTCCAGCAAATGTTCTTAAAGACAAATTTCTTTGCCAAGTAGTTCTGCTTTTGTCCTGAGTAACAGTTGTGAGAAACCATTTTGTTTACACAGGGAAACTAGAGAATAGACTTTCCAATCACTTGTCACACACCAGCCACACACTCATTAGCCATATTGTTTGTTGCAGCCAAAAGGAAAAATTTCTCTGGAAGCCATCATTAAAATTTTTTATTCCCCTGGGTTACACACTGCCATATATTTTGCAAGCATCTCATAAAAATAAGAGGAATACACATTTTAAGAAGCTTTTTTTTTTAAGAAAAGGGAATGCCTAAGAACTGCCGGCAACATCATTAAAAGTGACACTTAAAAGGATTGTGAGCACAACTACTGCAACATGCTTTATCTGGAAATGTTAAAGAAAAACATATGCTGAAGTCAGAAGGAATTTTGTCTGGAGGAAGACCACGAAGGAAAACCATGCAGAAATTTCGGTTTTAACTCAGCAGACAGTTCTGAGCAGGCAAGTCTTAGGTACACCTGTTACAGCAAAACCTCACTGTGATATGAGGATGTTTCTCAGCAGAATAGTGCCTGTGAGGGGCAAGAGACGCTGGGTTAACTGCTGAGTTTGCTGCTGCTAATGCAGAAAGATAATGTGTCTCCCTCTACCTCACATCAGAATCTGGTTTTCGTGCAGGGATCTGCTTTACTTACAGCCCTCCACTATTTCTGTACAACTGTGGCCATGTGTCACTGGACACATGAACAAGGATACCAGTTGACCCAGTAAAAACAAACCAAAGAAATATTAAGACACGGGTCAAGCTGTTGTACTTGGAGAAGAAAGAAATATACGGGCCTGAGTACTTCCCTAGCAACTTCCCAGGTGTCCAAGCTCCACGCTCAGCTTGTACAGCCGCTTGGTTTAAAAATAAATAGCTGCCTCGGTTGCTCTGATCTAAGCACTGCAGGCTGAGGGGAGCACAGTCTGGATTGTAAAGAACAGTGCTGATGGTGGACTCCATCAAGATATTTCACTTGGCACTGTCATTTTTGAATCAGAAAATGGAACCATACAAAACTGACAGTTGCTCATTTAAAGAATTAAAAGCTGTGCAGGACACAGACCTCAAAGCATCGACAGGAGACACTGCTCACATTGCTGTGTTTCTGCTGGAGAGCCTTAAACTCAGTTTTACTCCCTCTGTTGCTTAGCATTTTTCCTCAATTGCCTGGAAGAAGATAATAACAGGTTGTTTGTGGGTGATAAAGGTGATAGGTGATTAATAAATGAGGTATGTCACGGGCTGAATGCAATTCGGATGGCTTGGCCTGCTGACTGTGAGTGAATGTGCTGTGTGGGGTTCCTCTCTGCTAACTTTAGACATCTGCATCTGAGGAAGCTGCACAGATTCCTTTCATAGGCAGTGGAGAGAAATTGGCATCTGACCTACTTCAGACATCTAGAAATGCCTATTTTTGACAAGTGGTTACAGAAGAAATCTAGAGATGCTGTAGATCTCTCACAGTTAGTAAGTTGAACCCATCATATGTGTTTTATTACAGGCAAACGTAAAGGGGTTTGCATTCCTAGCTTGGATGCAAGAAGGCAGGCCATAATTAAAGGAAAGGCAATGCCTTGGAAAGAGCCCAGTCAGACAGAAAAGAAGTTGGTTGTCCTGGAGGATAACCATCAGAAAATCAGCTCCTGTACGTGGCTGTGACAATCCTTAGACGAGCAGAGGGGGAAATATCCACCAGGAGCAGGACAGTTATGTTGAGTTTCTATGGGGCATTGTGCAACCACTGCAGGAGCACTGGGTCTGGCTCACAATTTGCTGAAGAAGTTGATAATCTGGATAGAGTTCAGAGAACAGAGCTTTGAATACGTAAGGGACTGGTAAACTCATAAAGCCTCACAGGCTAAGTAGCTTACCCAGGAGAGGTCTGCAGGATGACTTGATGACAGGCTATCATTTTGTACCTACTGAGCACAGCTAAGTGCAGGCAAATGGAGAATGGGATCTGATGGCTGGAAGCTGAATTTGAAGAAATTTAGTCTAGAAATAATTTACATATAATTTACAGTGAAAGCAATTAACCATTTGGACAACTTATGACTGAAAGTCATTAGCTTTCAACCACCGGTAATTTTTGAGTCAAAGAGGAGTATTTTAAATGACCTAGTTGAAATAAAATGTCATTTATACATGTCTGAAGGGTTATGTTGTGCTGTTCATGAGTGTCAGACTGGATGACCACAATGGTCTCTTTTGGCTTCCTAATACATAAATCAAAGCAAAATCTTAGGTTAAATCTCCATGACCCAATGACGTAAAATACAGAGGTATCCAAGAAAGCACAAATATCAGCACTGAGCAGTAGTTTGGGTAGAGCACTGTGATCAGATTAGCAGTGTAGCTTCTGATATCGAAGCTCATTCATTTATCACAACACTGTGTTGTTAATAGACCTGATTTCCAGCCAGGATTCATTGGAAAGATTTTTTTCCAGAGCTAGTAATGTACAACCAGCAGGCAAGTCAAAAGTATAAAGGGGAGGGAGAAATTAGTTTTTGCAATGATAAAACATATATTGCATACATACATTGGAGGATGGTGCACATGCAGCACAAAGCAGTTTAACTGGAGTCACTAGGACTTCCACTGAAGTGCTGTTCAGTGTGAGAAGGAAGCACAGTGGGACCTTGCCCTAACCCGTGCGCTAGCCTCTGTTTAAAATAAGTGCAATGATATTGGATACTGCAGACGTAAAGGAAGAAAGAGCTTTAGACATAATGCAGACATGGACAACAACAATATAAAAAAGAAAAATATTGTTCCACCACCAAAGCATTTTTCAAATTTCTTTTTGACATTTTCTTCAAGCTGTCACAATAAATCTACCATCCACCCCCACCTTTTGCGTACTTCAAGGAGGCTTATAAGAAAGATGGGGACAAACTTTTTAGCAGGGCCTGTTGCAACAGGACAAGGGGTAATGGCTTTAAACTGAAAGAGGGTAGATTTAGACTGGATACAAGGAAGAAATTTTTAACGATGAGGGTGGTGAAACACTGCACCAGGTTGCCCAGAGAGGTGGTGGGTGCCCCATCCCTGGAAACATTCAAGGCCAGGTTGGATGGGGCTCTGAGCAACCTGGTCTAGTTGAATATGTCCCTGCTCATTGCAGGGCATTTGACTAGATGACCTTTAAAGGTCACTTCCAAGCCAAACTATTCCATGATTCTATGAGTACTCCCATTTCCCCCATGACCTTACGGCCCATCATAACAGAACCATGTGTTTTTTGCCTGTCTCTTGCCCACCTCTGGTTTGCCAGCCACCCGACCCCAGAGGCAGAGTGGGCTGAGGTATGCTGGGTGCACTTCATAGCTTGGGGCTGCTGCCGCCTGGCTTCTGCTTGGCTGAAAGGGAGCAGAGAGCCAGGTAGGAGACCTAATAGGCGATACTTATCTTCATAGACCTAATGGGCTTACATATCTCCCCTGCCCCTGGAGGCACAGCTTATGTTCACACAGCTACACCCTGCTACCCTCCAGAATAACCCAGCCTCCCATGGATTGGATGCAGGCGTGACGGTGGGCTCAGTGCCTCCAGGAATTGTCAGGAAAGCGGGAGGAGGCACGAGGCACAACCATGCCAGGGACCATGCCAGCAATTTAGTATGATACGTGGCCACATGCCAGGCTCTGGGCCTGGGCTCTGGCACTGTTTATTTTAGTAGTGCAGGCGTACTGCTAGGGCCGGTCTCCTCCTCTCTTTTCATGATTTGCTTTAGAAATGTAATATCCTCTGTCAAATGGGACTGATCCTTGCCAATGTACTCAAAAGTTACTAGCAACGAACTCCAGGCAGTCAGCGTGATCAAAGAGCCTTAATGCCTTAGGAAAATAAGCTAAAAATATACAAAGTCTATGTATCATTTTCAATTAGACCATATACCACTTTCCAGCTTGGCTGGAAAGTGTTGCAGGATAATTAACTGAAATATGGACTCTGTTATGCTGCAAAAGCTACCTCTTCTCAGACACATCCTCTCTCCAACTAACTAGAAAATCAGAAGTCAATTTACTCTTTTCCTAGTTGTGTGGCAGCCAACATCATGATGAGAGGAAAATCATGCTGCGAGAAATAACAAGACCAACAATAACAAACTCATATATTCCTGAAGGTTTAGGGTGCAAAAGGCCTCACAGTTAGTAGAATACAATCAGCCAAATCTATCTTGTAACAATAAACAATGAATCTCAGTTGTATAAAATGAGTTTGTTTTAAAGTGGACGTTCAAAGGCATAGAATCTCCATTTGGTTTATGTTTTCACCATTTGTTTTTTATTCCTGACATTGTGGCTGTCATAAACTATGCAAAATATTTGATCTTGATATTCCAAAGAATCTGAGATCAGTGATGAGCAAAGCCCAGAATGTTCAAGAATTTGTACCTCAGAGACTGGTTTCCCTAGAATATCCCAGCTATCTGGATGAGCCTGGTGCTCAGTGGAGAAGTTTTCATTTGGCAAAATAAATCCATTGATACCAGCAGCCTTCATGGCATCCTCAGGTGAAGCAAAGGAATCAGTAAGTGGCAAGGGAAAACATAACTTGCTAGTTGTTCAAGTCAAGGTTGAAGTGATTTGTCTGGGAAATTACTCCTTTCCTTGCCCATGGCACACTAGTTAGGTGGACAAGACTTCCATAGTTCAGTACAGGAAAAGCACTGAGAATGTCTCAAGAAAAAAAATTGTTTTCTTTCCAAATGGTTGTATTGTCAGTGTTGCCTTTTGCAACGATATTCTGAGGCAGAAGGTTTAATTATTTAGGGACTAATCAAAACCTTATTGACTTCTGATCAGGAAGAAAAGGAACCTAAAAGCATTAAAATTGAAGAGGGTTTTATATGATTTTTTTTTTTTTTTCCCAAAAATAGCCTTTTATGTCACCACTGCTGCTGAGTTTCTACGCACCGAATCGTTTTGCCTAAAAGTTACAAAAAGACTTTTTGGACTGGCATATCAAATAAAGTTATTATTAGTTGTCAGAAGGTTGTAGAAGTCATACTTTCAAGTTTTTGTGTTTTTTATTTTATTTCAGGCTGCGGAGCATTTACTTTTCTATCTTCTGCCATTGCTGCCGTAAGTGGACTTCTGATGGGTTATGAGTTGGGCCTTATCTCTGGAGCTCTTCTTCAGATGAGCAGCATATTAGCACTCTCTTGCAAAGAGCAGGAAGTTGTTGTAAGTTCCCTGCTTTTTGGGGCCTTATTTGCATCCCTTACTGGTGGATTCCTGATAGATCGATTTGGAAGACGGCTTGCTATTATTATTGCATCTTCTTTACTTGTATTGGGGAGTCTGATTTTGCTGCCCTATGAATCATACAGGATGCTTATTGTGGGACGGATCGCCATAGGTATTTCCATATCATTATCATCAATTGCAACATGTGTGTATATTGCTGAGATTGCCCCACAGCACAGAAGAGGCCTCCTTGTATCATTAAATGAACTCATGATTGTGATAGGCATTCTCTTTGCCTATATTTCAAATTATGTATTTGCCAGTGTATCGCATGGCTGGAAGTACATGTTTGGCCTTGTGACTCCATTAGGTGCCTTGCAGGCTATTGCCATGTATTTCCTTCCTCCAAGTCCTCGTTTTCTTGTCATGAAAAATAATGATGAAGCTGCAAGAAAAGTACTGGAGAGGCTACGGGAAACATCAGATGCTACTAAAGAACTCACTGTGATCAAGTCTTCCCTGAAAGATGAACATCAGTATAGTTTCTTGGACCTGTTTAGTTCAAAAAACAACATGAGGGCCCGAATGTTAGTAGGACTCACTCTAGTCTTTTTTGTGCAAACAACTGGGCAACCCAACATTTTGTTTTACGCATCGACTGTTTTGAAGTCAGTTGGGTTCCAGAGCAACGAAGCCGCCAGCTTGGCTTCTACTGGAGTTGGAGTGGTTAAAGTGGTCAGCACAGTCCCAGCCACATTTTTTGTGGATCAAGTTGGAAGTAAAACTTTTCTGTGCATTGGCTCATCTGTTATGGCAGTCTCGTTGGTCACTATGGGCTTAGTGAACCATAACATACACATGAATTTTACCAATGTCTGTAGAAGGCAGTTGCCGGAGGATTTCTTTTTCCAGAGACCGGGAAACCTCACTGGTGTCACCAATGGGAGTCTCAAGGACCTCTTTGCGAGCATGGCTTTACCAGAAAGATTGTCATTCGACATGCAGAGAAGCCCAGGCTTTGCCAGGACAGGAGAACTGAACAGGACTGCCCTGGCAGGAGGCAAAAGCACAACAGGGTCTCACATGGAAGGTGGGGAGGTTCCTGTTGTCCTGAAATGGCTCTCGCTGGCCAGCCTACTTGTTTATGTTGCTGCATTTTCCATAGGTCTTGGACCAAGTAAGTATTTAATTTTTCTAACTCTTTGTAATGATTTACTTGCAGGTGGATTAGACGCTTGGGATGACATGCCCAGCTTGGCCTCCGGCAGTTCCCAAGCTGGGCAAAGCAGTGTTTTCTGCTAATACGTGCTGGTGTTGTCACAGACTGTGCTGGTGGGCCTGGGGTGTACTTTTTAGGAATAAGTCCTTCCCGTTGATGTTAATGGCCTAATGTCCCTTCAGTTCAGTGAAATTAACTGTTACACTTCAGTGAAGTTAAGAACTGGTGTGAATTTTGTACAGCAAAAATATGGGGCCCCTGGCTATCTTTCCTTTTCCTAGTCTATTGTGTCCTCACATTGGGAACATAAAGATGAGGAATTTGCTGCTGCTAACTCATAAACTCAAGAAAATTATAAGCTCTAGTCCTCTGTATGATACGGCTCTGTCAAATCCATGAAGTGCCAACATTCCTGAGACCAGCTGAGGATCTGGCCTCTCGACTCTGTAACAACCTTCACATATAGGAAAGAAATTCAAGGCATCAGAGTTCATCAACAAATGTAGTATCATCACCACTATCTGTGCTGAACAGCGCAAGTGGAGGAACACAGAGGCCCGTCACTGTACAGCTGAGGTCCTGCTGCAGCTGCCATCACACTTGCAGGGTGCCCGTTGTCTCCAGAGGAGAACACATCTGCCATTCCCAGGCACCGGCAACTAAATCTCCTCATTTTATTTTGCTGGGTTTCAATAGCACTTGCATATTATTGTTCTTTGCAGGTGATGATCTTTTAAGCCATACTGCAAAAACCACATGCACAGAGTCCATTATTTATTAACACACTTTCTAGGCTTTTGTGCCCTGGCTCAAACTTGCCTTGCAAGCACACTGTACTCCTGCTGCACTATTGTCGTAAAAAGCTTGCCACAAGAATACAACCCAACAATTGCACTAACAGCAACTCCCCTGCAGTATTTATTTACTTTGAACATTACTCGCTGGGAGAGCAGCGTGAGATAAGCGTTCATTGCCAGGGCAGCGAGCTTGACAGTGTTATTGCAGCATTATTCCCTCCCTTGCAGACCATGTCGGGGCAGGACTCTGCTTTCAATGACACAGGTTCAAAACGAGGGGTGCAGCCCTGAGAAGCAAATGTTACTTGAGCTTTTACTTGGGTGTTTCAAACACACATTTAATGACCCTCAAGGCAGGGGCACATGTCCAGGCTTGGCCTCCTGTTGAAAGCTGCTTTCCTGTTGACCTGGCTGGAAACGGTTCCACTTGAGTTGGCCTGACGTGACGTTAATGATAACGGTATCTACTTCCTTGAGGGCTGCAGAAACTGAGGTGTGTTTGCCAGGCTAATCTGAGAAGTCTTTAAGGCCCGTGCTTATTTTCAGACCTCTTTCTTGACTAAGAGAACAAATGCTCTCAAACAGCAAATGGGAAAGAACAGGCACCGTCTCAGCTCCAGCATGTTAAAATCATGTATGATAAAGTCTCGGTGAGGCATTTTAAACTGGCAGTTCCATTTGCACAGCAGGTGAAGGCCAGGTCTAGGAGAGATACAAGTATTTCAAAATTCAGATAAGTACTCTAAAGACACTTCCATGCCTTTAAAAATACAATGCTCAGTTAAAATTGACAACGTATAGAAAATGCAAGGGTCAGAGAATCAAGAGGTTGTTGGAATCTGCAAAGGATCTATTGCGGTTGGGATGCGAGGTTATGATTTGTGTTTCATATGCAGCTTTCAACATCTGCTGCTAGGAGTCGAAATCCTTGAATGTATTTTAAAGGCCTAGCTTTCTTAGCGTCAGCACGCCTTTCTTAGCGTAAAGAAAAAAGCGAGCCCCTCTGCTTATGTAAAGCAAACAGTTTTAACATGTTTATGTTATTCATCTCTAAATCTGGTCTGTGGTCTGGACCAGACCGTTAGCCATTGTCTGCTCTGCAACGGGAGGGAGGCATCGAGGCTGCGCTCGCTGGCTGCTGTGGCCAGGCGATGCCTGGGTGCCTGGGGACTGAACCCCTGTAACCCCCGCACCTCTGTGTTTTCAGTGCAAATTCTCATACCCCGGGCAATGTCTGCCCGTCCTGCTGGCTAAGATGAAGGCGGTGCTGGGGATGTGTCTGTCTGTAGCCTACTGACAAAATCAGTCTCTTTTGGACAAAGACCAGAGAGGATCTTGCTCTTTTTCCTCCTCCCCACCAGGACAATTCTGGAACAAATTCACCCACTTTATTTTGAGTCCATGCTGCATTACATTCTGTGGGGACAACAGAGAGCCTGTGTAGTGCCATTAGGAAAATGGCACACTCTTTACAGGGCAGATCATGTAACCTGAGCTCTGTCATCTTTTTTTAAATTATTTTGTCCTTTTTTTTCCCTTTTTTGGGGGGGTCTGGTCAAAGAGCTAGTTACAGTCTGGATTTGCACAGCAGACATTTATAAATGGTTTCTTTTTTGTCTCCAAATTACATGAAGTAGATGGATTTTTTAATGAACTAAACATATGCTAAATATATTTATTGCCATTTATCAAAGCACCCAGGCAGCACAGTGATGAGCACTCAAAAATAGACAGTGAGAGATAAAAGCCATTTTTGCATTATAAAAGAATTCACAGACTAGCAAGCATCTGCTTAGTCACTTTTTTGATTCTGGGGTGCTCTGTACTTATATCATCAACACTTAGGCAAGATAAAAGGAGTGTTTCTGCTGCTTTGTTTCACATTAATTATGTTTGATGAACTGCGATTCAACTGCTTGTTCACACTCAATTTCACACAATTATGAGGACATTTTGTAGGTGCAACAAATCAGTGTTGCATCACATCACAGAACAGCACATGTTGTCTCTCTAGGGGTGTTTGCAGAGCCACTTCAAGGCAGTTATTAGCTAAGGGGAATTACTTGATACCCGTCTTTGTCTCCTGAGCTACCTTTTCATATCAGAAAGGTCAAATGAGGATGGACAGTTCTCACCAGGGAAAGATGCCTGCAGAGCCCGTGAGAAGCCTCTCTCAGGTGGCCACGTGAAGGGTGAGGAGTGCGAGGGGGACTCTTCATTGTTCTTAGCGCATGTTTGCACAGAGAGCCATTCAAACCTGCTGTATGTGGAGGGGAGGGACACGAGAAATCTGAGCCTCACAGCAACGCTGCTAATGCCTTGCCCAGGGTGCAGTGAGTGCAGGCTAATGAGCTGAGTGCAGTCTGGAGGTAGATCACCGATTCGTCACCCAAGCTAAAAGCTCAGTGTGACCCTGGGAATTAATTTAACACAAAGGACACACAGAGAAATTCTAGTCAGGGCCACAACCATGCATGACCATTTACCAAATGACACAGGGTTAACTCATTTGCCAGATGCTCTGTTCAAACCACTCAAGGGGCAAAAACAGTGGTCCTTTCTTACAGAACTGTATCACCTCCTTCACTTGTCACTGCTGCACGGTGCAATATACTGAGATGCAGAAACCAGGAAAGCCAAACTCTTAGAGTATCAGACTTCTTTTCCAAAATCAGGCTGTAAATGTGGGACTCCTAGGGTTGGATGGAGCCTGTGCAAGGGAGTTCTCTTGGTTAACATCTGCAGGGCAGGTCTAGGCTTTCTGAAACAGTGTGGGTGCCTAGAGTCTTGGTGCTTTCCTCATGGACCTGATGAACAAAATTCAGATTCAGGTGTCAGATGGCACCGATCACAAAAGCTCTGCTTCTCTGCCCTGATCACCTCCTTTTGCACCAGTCATGATCAAAGACTAAACAGGGACAACTTCCCTTCATGTTTTCCTATACACCCCCTAAGTGAGAAGGTCTCACTGGATGCTCTCACCCAGTAGATGAAAGAGAGACAGTAGCACCATACACATTAATACAGGGATGCAGTGTGGTCTGGATGCAATCCTCTTCATCGAGTAAAAATCAGAAGGGCTCCAACAAGCCTTAGGCTAAGAAGCAAGTAATGCAGACTCAGTCTGGACCCAACAGAGCATCTGTTTTCCCAGTCTGAATTTGTTCTAGCAAATAAAAAACAAGTGAGCAAAACAGGACTTGGGCAGAACCTCTTCACACATAATGTGGGAGTGCAGTTCAAGGGCATCCATGCATATCACAGGGATTTTTTGCTGTGAAGTGGGGAACATTTTTATTAAGAGGGAGGGTTTCAAATGCGTGCATTTGGACTGCATGTATGTCATTCATACCTTGCACAAAAGAGGTCTTCCTCCTCTGTCAATCCTCAAAACAGGTTTCTGTATAACTGCAAAGGCATTTAGGCTGTTGGCCAACGAACTTCGGGATAATCTGCTGGTGCAAATCACATCAGCTCTGCTGATGTCATGGCAGTTCATGTTAAGGGTGTGGATGCAAATCAACAAAAATACCTACAAGTGGGACTGATGGGGAGTCTCATGATGTGAATCATCCTCAGAATCATTCAGATGCATGAAGTCTGACGGTACTTATGTCTCTGCCAACCTGAGACAGAAGATGTTCTGTTACTGCACGTCCCAGAGCAGCCGCCAACTTTGCGTGGCTCTCCAGAACCAAGGGCAAAACTCTTAGGGCTCTTCTCCTGGAGGCCATCATGGGCTCCTCTTCCAGGGGACTTCTTGGAGCTGCAGGAATGCCCTGATACCGAGTGCTCGGACAGCTGTGGCCACAACATGCCCGAGGCAGATCAGTGTCTGCAGCTGGAGCAATATCTTTTGGGTCTCAGGGCTTGGCATGAAAAATATCACATATACCCACCCAGATAGGTATAAAGTCTAAAAAATGAATTTTGTTTTTTTGTGGTGGACAAATAAGTGCCTGACAGGGTCATGGGGGAGAGGTTTAGAGATTATTGCAAACCCTGCTTTTCCACATAGCTGTTACAGTCCCATCAAAGCACATCTCCCGTGAGTGGGTGCTTGTAAGACTGGCAGTACTTTGGTATTGGTTAAAACCTGTTAAATAGTGGAATTAAATACCCATGGGAAGTCTTCTCAGACTGGGATATTATGCTTTCTGTTGCCATCTTGCTAGCCTCAGCCATCAGGTGAATATTTCTGATTAGAAAACTGGAAAAAAATTGCATGCTCGTCACTCTGTTCACAGCAGTGTTTCCTTTTAACTTCTGAAGTGAGCACGTCACCCACAAACCAGGGGACCAGCTGGCCGTGGAAGCACCTTGCCAGTGCCCAGGGATGCGAAGTCGAGACCTGCAGTGGATGCAAAGCATGTCTGAGGACCACGTACTAGTGGAGGGCAAGCACAAGACCCACAAAATGAGTGGCAGTTATGGGGACAGTGGTTCCCCTCAGCGTGTCTCCCGCTCGACTGTCAGCCTCTGACTCACAGCTACCTCGGGCTGAAGCTCCTCCTGCTTTTGGGGACACCTACCATCTCCCTGCTCTCTGTGTGTGGTGCACAGGCATATGCAACTGCCTGGATGAAGGCAGCAGGCAGATTCAAAGCTGCTGGGACAGGCAGAAGAAAGGGACGGACAAATCCCCGCTGGCACCAACACAGATTAACAAACCAGCAGCTTGTGGTCACTTCAGTCACTTTCTTCACCAGGAAACCCAGTCTCACAGCCAAGGCTCAGAAAGGAAATGAGTTCCCTCCCAAGTTACCTGTTGCTAAAGACTTTTTTTCTTCCTACACAGTCTTCACCTGCCATTCAGTTTTAACTTCGATGCTTGGGCCCCAGGTTTGAGCATCCATGTGATCCCAGGGTAGGGAAGGGTGGCAGGCCATCCAACCAAAGCAGCCCTAGGGTTACTAGTTTCACACTGGTGAAATTCCTCCCACATTAGGGACCTGGGATTGCGGCTTCATGTCCCCCAGCCTGGGTCCCCCTGAGAAGGGGCAGTGACGACGCTCTCCAGCAAGCCCTGCTGCCACGCACCATCTCACTGCTGTGGGAGCTCACTATATGGGGCCATCGGCCCCTTGAGGAACAAAACCTATGCAAGGAAATCAGTGACAGCAAGTCCCTAGTGAAGGCAAATCTTAGGAGTAAATTTTTACTGATGAAAGCCTAGCTGGGGATGAGAGATGCCCATTTCTAGTTCAAACTGGGCAGATTTTCCATATTGAGTATGTCAGAATTAAATCTATATCAGCTTGAATGGAGTCTTTAAAACTGAGCTAATTTATACCTAAAACGGACCAGATGTTTCAACATGTTTGGAAATTTGTCTGATGTGGGAGCCAGATTCCTCAGATAATCGACAAAGGGAAATATTCTCCCCACCTAAGGGGGGCTTTCAGACCCCTGCTCTCTGACATCTCTATTGGCACAGCCCTGTTTTCCTCACCAGCTGTTGAGGGAATTTAAGGTGATCAGGAAGCTAAATTAGATTGTGTGATAGCATTCCACATATACATGTTTTACTTTTGGTCAGCCCTGAAGTGGTCAGGCAGTTGGGCTAGATGACTGTTGCAGGTCCCTTCCAATTGAACTATTCTATTCTATTCTATTCTATTCTATTCTATTCTATTCTATTCTATTCTATTCTATTCTATTGTGTTCCCATGTAAAAAACTCATTTGTTTTATCTTATTGTGAATTGTTGAAGACATTTAAATGTAGTTTTAAGACCATGTTGGGGACAGTGAGGAAGATGGAAGAAGGATCAGGCAAGAAGGATCAAGGAGGATGGAAAAAAGTTCAAGGATTCATAAGAAAAGTGAAATCCATGGAGGTGAGGAAGGAAAGAAGTCCCTCTTTCAGTCCACCACTCTCCTTCTTATGCAATCTTATGCGGTCTGTGGTGGTCTTTCTTTATGTATTTTACTGGATTAAGCAAGCCAAACCCCAGACCTGGAACATTCACCTAAAGCCCAGAGAATTACCCTGGAGACTAGTCTAGTCCCCTCGACTTTGCTTCTGTGATTCTTAGATTAACTGGCTATCTGAGTTAAAGTGGGATTCATTAACACAGTTAAATGCAGAATGTTTTCTGTGTCTTCCACCTCAGTCGCTAAATGCATCTGTAAGAAAACCCAGAACAGCTTGTTTCACATATGACACTGAACAGCCTAGGGACTCGATCACAGAGGTCATATCTCTTGCCACCCTTACTGATCCAGATTGCTTAGGACTGCTTTTTCTCTACCACAAAATGCTCTGGACCTAATCTTGGGCACCAAATGCCCTACCAGAAATTGGAAAATCTTGCAGGAAAGAGAACTGTCAGCATGGAAATTCTGCCCTTCCATGGATTTAGTTGGTTGTTCCTGTGTTTTGAAATACTGTGAGCTGTATGACCTTGCACTAGCTTGGAAAATGCTGATAAAAGATGGGGGTGTCTAGAATTCACATCAACATCTTTGATGTTAGAGCAATATTTCAGGTTTTAAGAAACGTGGTTATTGTGTTAATTTATAGTGCACATAAATTTGATGTTAACAGGCATTCGTGCTCAACATTGCCTGGCATGACATTTGGTTGCAATGTTTTATTTTTGAGCTTCTGCATTTTGCAGAGCGGCTGTGGCCTGACCTTAAATTTCACAGAAATGAGTAGCATCAATTTTATGTTGTTTTGTGGTTTAGTCTGGAAAAAGGAGATAGTGGTGGCGATTAAATCAAGTGCTCAAAAATAAGCAAGTGCTTAAATGCTTTGTTGGATCTGAACCAGGATAATAAACCTTGGAAATGTGCATGTTTCACTGAGGATCAGTACAAAAAGTCCTATTTCAGTTAATTAAAAACTGATCCTGGATTCTTTATTTTATGACAAGATTGCTACCACTGTTCGTTTGTACTGAATCATCTTTTCCTGCATGCATCCATGTGGTGTGAATGTGACACTCCTAGTATTTAGCTAGTTCATTATGCCTGTGCTATTCAAATGGTGCCTCATGTGGCCTTTATTTTTCACTGTGTCTGTGCTACCAAGCTGCAGTAGAAAGACAAGGCATGCCAAAATGAAAAATAAAGCCAGGATTGTGAACTGCCGGCTTCTCCCTATTGCCTTGCTCCAGACAAGGCTTATCTGAAGCCCCTTGTTAACAGATCAGCTAATCCAGGAATCTGTTTGCCTTTTCACAGGGTGATTGGTAGTAGAGAAGCACAAGCCAATTTAAGATATTTTTTGATAGTTTGATGCTGAATTACAGGATTTTAAATTGCAGGAGGTGTTCTCTAAAATACCAGACACATAGGTTAATCTTATCTAACTTGATAGGACCTACAAGTTTGAAAGGCTTTTTTTAGGTGTGAAAAAGGTCATAGTAAGGAAAAAAATGTTTTTGCACTAACGAGACATGGCAGTGTCAGCAGGAGCTTCTCCTTAATTATTTTAGGGCTCCATTTTGCAATGAGCAGAACAGCCTTGTTCGACCCCAAAACTCTACACTGAGCTGCACAACTGAAATGCGGGACGTCATTTTCACTGGCATCTGTGTTCCTCTTCACAATTTGACTTTTAAGTATAGGAAAGGGAGAGGCCTTGGCAGATCAGGCCAAGGGGTTTGCCTTCTGAAAGACAGAGCCCTTGGTACTGTGGAAAGAGAGTGAGTGACAAGACCATGCCCGGAGCCAATATACCCATCTCTCTGCAATGATGGTGGTTCAATCTGCTGTTGCTGAGCACAAAATTTGGCTCTCTGAGAACTACCTAGAAAAGGTAGGGGACTATCTGTTTTTTGGCATACTATATTCCACTTAAACAGTGATTTGAATCAATATTCTGATCTTGAGGTTCTGGATTATATAAATATCTCTCTACTGATATTTGCATGTTAATACACCTATTGACACAAAAGCACTGAGGAATGTCTCCTGTGCTTAAAATTAGGCGTAGTTTCAAACTTTGACTCAGGTTGGTTAGTAGCTGCTGGCCAATATTAAACATTTTACCTCCAGACCAACTTTAAAAAAACATCCAGGGAATGAATGTTGCTGTGATTCTAACAAGCAACTGAGCCTAACAATCCCCTTTTGTTCCACAGGACCATTATCTCTGGTGAAGTGGTGCACTGTCAAGTGAGTCTAGCGTACCATTTCGTGCAGGCTTTCATATGATAATCAAGACTGCTTATCATTAGCCGGATTTGCCTTTCTTACTTTGAAGGTCAAGTGTTACACTTAAGCATTCAGTAAATAATAGTGGCATTTGATAATCGCATCAAAGACAATGAAACATTTTACATTCATTTTCCTTGACCACCTTCTTGGAGACAAGATCATTGTGACACTGAAATCTGTGAAAAAGTTTATAGGCAATATGTCAAGCTTCATAAAATCCAGTTTCCTTTGGGAGAGCGAGCTGGGAGGAATTTTTCACAGGGGAGCTGATTTTGGGCCAGCTTTGTGCAAAAGCTAGAACTGTCAGTAGGACTTCAAATGCAAAGACAGTATTTAATTTTACTTGTAAAGATCATCAGACTAGAGCATGTATTATAAAGTATGAAAAAATAATTATGCCAGAAAGGTAAAAATGTGCAGTCACATAACTTACTGGTGCTGCCGAGGAAGGCGGAGACTGGCAGCCAACGTGTAGAGAGGACGGCCCGATGGTACGTCAGTGCATGGGGTCCAGAGACTGTGTCTCCCCATGGCATCTGCGTTTCCGTGCCATACTGAGCTCTGGGAAGAAAGCAAGGGGAAGGGGACACAGGAGGGCACCCAGCTTCTTTATTTTACTTTATTGTTTTCGTTATCAGGTTTATTTCTTGCTAATGCTGAATCACAGATGGGCTTCTTTTGAAATGTATGGACTTTTGTCAGAGACAAAATCTGTCTTAAAAAGGACGTGCAGCAAATAGTCTGCAGCAAATGTACAAAGTGTCGGGAGAAGCTTCTGTTGGTCTTTTGAAAGATCAGCTTAGCCACCCTCAAAGCTGACTTTCTAATGACGCACAGAAATCAGACCTTCTGACTCAACAATTCTTGAACTTCCTCATGATGCAGATAATGTCTTCGTACGAGGAGAGTCTCACAAATAAATATCCAAAAGTTAGTCTCCGTACTTGTTTTAAACACATCAGGCTCTCACAGTGAAAAGGAAGCCTTTGAAAATCAGCCCTAAGTTAGAAAACTGTTAGGAGTGAAGCAGAACTAAAAGACACTTTGTGGTGGGGGGACCCAGAGCCTTCACACCTCCCACCAGCAGCAGCCAAAGCAAAGCATGAGCTGCAGTGGCCAGTGAGGGACTTAAAAAAGTGGATCATTGCAGGCATCTCACCAAATAAGTCACCATTGTAATAGGTTGCTTATCCTTTCCACTGGGAGTTTTCTAAAGCATACACACAACTCTAGCTTGCAAGAGAAGTGGCTTAAATTGCCCGCAATTGCTGCATCCCAACAACTCTTTTCTGTTGTGCAGCCCCTTAAGGACCAACACTTGCCCTTGGATACTGGAAACACAGTTTCATTTACCCACCCAGCTGTGTAATATCTCCTCTCCATACTTTTTAGAAGTGAAATATGTGATAATCTGAACTAATTCATGCACAATTTCCTTGTGAATTAGAACCTCTGGCTTCTGCAGTCATTCCTCTGCAAATGCCTCAGAGGATTATCCTGGATTCAATATTCTGAACAAATAAACACCTACAAACAGGACTACACATTTCAGGTTTTAATTAAAACGCCATTTTTTTTGGATGACAGTACGTGATTTATTAGAATAAGCACATTCTCCCTTGAAAGCTTCTTTTAATTGTTTCTTTTTCTCTCTTTTTTTTGTTTCCTTTCTGCTTGCCCTGCAAGTTGTTCTGTCTTGATGGGATGGTACAAATGTCTATATAACAAAAGATGGGAGAGAGACACAGTGGCTGTGAAATCCAGTTGCAAACAGAATTGTCATCTCATTCATCAGTTCAGATCAACTTCAATTAAGGGACCTCAGAAGAGGTGCAGGCTGTTACACACCTGCCTGCAGTAAATCTATGATGCATCCTACTGATATATTTGATGCTGAGTATTGTTGTTGGGCAAGATGGGCCACAAATCCCATTAACTAAGACAATTCTACCACTCCTAGATCCTTATACACCTATCACTTCTTGCCCAGCAATCCTTCAGATGGGAATCACTGTCTGTAAGAAAGCTCTTCTTGTTTGTGACAATTCTTTCAAGCTGAAAATTGACAGTAATTGAAGATCACTGAAAACAGATTTAAGAATATATTGAACAACTTGCACGAAACAGGAAAAGCGATAACAGGCATTACATATTTGTCAGGTTCATGGAGATAAAAATTACAATAGTAAAAAAGAAAAAAACATTAAAGTGCGGGCTCACAGCAGTGAGAAGGTTAGGGGAGGAAGGACAGCTGGGGAGAATCAGAGGTGAGGTACGTCTTGCTGGTCTACTTGTCAAGTGGCCCAGAAAACAGGGGAAGGAGGTAATGCATTGGTTTCAGCCTCTTCCCCCAAAAATCTTCTGTTGGTCTAACATAAACTGGAGGAGGCACAAGTGAAGGGTGATTTCCACTGTTCACTGCAAGGTTCCTTCAAAAAGCACACGTGAGGGTTCAGCCTGTCTATTAGATAGTGATGTAAACAGTACAAACACTGGACAACAATTTTATGTAGTCTGATACAGCCTCAGAGATAAAAGCTTTAAATCCCACTAGTCTTAACACAAGTTACTTCAAGGAGTCAGCCTGAAGGATTAACCATTAGAAACAGAAATGTAGTATACCAGAAGGAGAGAAAAAGAATTTAAGATCTGCCACACCTCATCAGCTCCATACGGATCGTCGATGGCATCAGGTACCTTGCAACCAGTGGTCATAAAGCTGCTCGGAGAGAAGCGCCTCGGAAGCTGTAGAATGAGGCACATATTGCCTTCACCCACAGAGTTCAGGATACAGCCAGGGGCATGAGATTAGCTGAGGCTTCTCCCGACTCCCCTGTCTCCCAGCAGTAGAGCAATTCTACTCCTTTTAATACATGTACACAGGGTTTGACTTGACCCTTGGCAGGCTGGCACTCTGCGGGCAGCTCACAGGCTCTGCAAAGCAATATAGCCACTCATTTGCTCCACATCTGCCAGTTAGTAATTTTGAGCAGCCACTTCATTCTCATATTGTGGGGCAGAGCCAGAGAGACAAATGGCTTTCATTGAGCAGAGTCATTGATTTTTAACGCCAGTCACAATCATCTGCTTTGGCCTCTTGCACAAAACCACGGGCAGAGTTTCAGTCCACTTCTCTTGCCTCGTATCTCTTTTACCTGCTTTGGAAAAGGACAAACTCTCTGTCACCTTCTTTTCTTTCCAGTCTAAATATCCCTTGCTTTTGCCAGCCCCTCCAAATCTCCTTCACTGGAGCTGCTATGAAAGCCTTTACAGTGGTTGTGTTGTGTGGGTGCTGGGACCAGTGCCAGGACAGTGCTGGTGCATTACAGCAGCAGGTCCCCCCCACCCCAAATCCCAGCCCTGTCCCTGTGCTGCATGACCTCAGGGGTGGACACCTCATCACCCTGCACACCGTAAAGGCTTGTGCCATCCCCTGCCCTTTGAAATCAAGGCCAACAAGCTCCAAAGCCAGCCTTTTGTGAGAAGTAGCTGGCCATCTGGCTATTTGTGTTAGTACTCAGCAGAGCCAGAAACCAGGTAACTGAAAAACCTGTGGGGTTTCATAAGCCTGGGAAAAAAATTTGGTCTTGGTAAAGCCAGTCTTTGGCCATGTCCTTCGAATTCCTTCCTCTCGTGGCAGCTTCGCAGTGGCTTGATTGCATCCTTCCCCAACGCTGGCTGTTTGTTACATGTTCTTAGATGGTCTGCCGGGATTGCTGGTGGGATAATCCCTTCCTTATCTTCCCTTGCACCTCTTGTTGCTAGCAACCCAATTCTCCCTTTCAAAGTCTTACATACTTCTGCCTACTTCCTTCCTAAGCTGTAAGTCCACTTAATCTCTTTCCAAAGTTTATACGTCAGAAACTTGAATTCTTTCAAGTATTGCAATGGCCGCTTTCTAAATCTCACCATAAAGAACTTGATCTCACACAATACAGGTATAGGAAGGAAAAAATGCTAAGCAGCAAATGAATACCGAGGGAATCTAATACTTCATTAATGAGAGCTGCTGAGCAGCTTCCAATTTGTTTCTGCCTCCTGGCAGGAAGAAGGTCAAAACAAGGACATTTTTCATTCATGTACCTCACTTGCACGTTGAGTACCTTCGAGCCCACAGTATTTCCCAGATGTTCTCAGATGTTTCAGCTTCGCTGGTGTAAGTCTGTTAATTTTTTAAATCTATTTTTTATTTACTGCATAGTTATAAAGTAAGGAAGTAATGAAGAAATCACATGAGGGTTTGAGACATCTTTTTGCTTATGGCTCATGTATAAAGCTCATTAAGTTGGCCATGTTAGCTCAAACAAAAGGGCCACTCAGTCAGTCTGTTGCCCTGCCTCCAACAATAGCCAGTAGCAGATGCTGATGGAAAATAGATAAGAGAAGGCCCATGCAGCATGTGCAGCGTGTCCTTCTGCCCAGCTGTAGCTTCGGGAACTTCAAGAAAAATGTCAGGGATTTAGTTTTACTGTTGCGAACAATAGTTCTTTGTGGATCTTTTTCCACACATACAGTGAAATAATGTTTTAACACCCAGCATTTAGTCATTTTAACCCACTAATACTTTTCACACCTGAAGCAACTTGTGAAAGTGAGTTCCATAGTTGAAATATGCAGTCTGAAAAAGCACATCCTCCTACCTGTCCCTTATAACTTCACTTGAATTCGCTTGGTTTGTGCCTGTAAAAATGTAATGAAAACCTCTCCTCTGTTGTCTCCACAATGTTATAAACTTCAGCTTGTGTTTCCCTATGCTGTACATTATCTAAGCTGAAGAGGCCTCATCTGTTTAGCTGCTCTTCGCAGAGCCTGTTACACACTTTTCCCTGTGGCTCATCTAGCTCCGAGCTGACCCAATCTGCATGCAACTTGTCGAATATGGGGACACAACGGGCATGCTCAGTGGCACACCCAGTGTCCCCTTCCTAATAACTGCTGAGCCTCTGTGTGGATCCATGACCTCTGTGTCGTGGGAGCTGATGCCATCCCTGAACTGCCTGCAGAGGCTCCTGTACCTCTGCCCCGAGCAGTGCTGGCACGCTGGTGTGGGTACCGGTGCTGGTTTTCTCAGTACGTGTTACTTTGCATGTGTTCATAAGGAATTTTATGGATCATTTTTTCAAAGTACTCAATACTTTGAGATCCTTTTGCTATCCTTTAGGATCCTTCTTCATTTTGTGGTACTCTGAATAGTTTTGTACCATCAGTAAGTTTTGCACATCCATTCACCTCCCTTTCCTGAGAGATATGGAATATACTGAGAAGACCTCTAGTAATCTCCTTCCACTGTGAAAACTGGCCTTGTCCTTTTGTTTCCTATTATAAACAGCTATTTATCTACATGAATACCTTCTCTTCTACCCCATGACACTTCACCAAAGCTCTATGAAACTGAAAAGCACAGTGGCTCATTCATTTTGATCCTCATGTTCCTCAACCCTTTCAAAGAGATATGGCTTTCCTCAGCAAAACCTAGACAACTCTTCCTCACGACACTGTACGTATCCTCCTTTCCTTCTTCCAGCTGAGATTACTTAGCTTTTTCCTAGCTCCAGCCAGCAGCTCAGTACAGAAGTCTACCAGGGTGACCCCTTCCTGCATCCCCATGGAATGTTTTCTTCAATGCTGGCATGTGTCACCTCCTCCATCCCTAGTCTCTCATCCTCTCAGCCAGCAGACTCTAAAAATACTTAGCTGCCTGATTATGGCATTGCAAGAAACTTTTCAGCAATTGTACTGTGTTTTCTTTGTTTGGACACAGCGTGCACCTTTACGAAGGCATATTTTGATGTCTAGCAGCTTCATTCAGTTGTTTAACTGTGCTGAGCTATTTCTTTTAATTTTATGTGGCTGTATGTGTATTTCAAGACTCTAATCAGATAATTTAAACATTCTCCATAACACCGCTAAAGCATTTACTCTGACTGTCCTTTTAAATTATTTATAGAAGGCAGGCTTGTTCTAATATTGTTCTCCCTTTGAAACCAAATGTGGCAGGCTCTTGACTCTTCCATTTCTACAAGAATATTGAATTTGAAATGTTATAACCAATATAACAGAGCATCTTTGTGACAGTTACATCCTGAACTACACTTGCTCAGGACTGAAAAAAGATTTGCTTTTTTTTCTCTCATGAAGTATCAGGCAAAGTGCTAAAAGAAACCATCACCTACGATATCTAAAATGTAGTCCCACCACTGCGCTCCATTATGCAGTTTATTCAGCCTTAATGGGAGCAGCTGAAATCTTCCATTATTATTCCATTTTCTGCCTTCAGAACCTCTGTGACTGTTAGGAGGTGAATGTCACCACCCTGCTCTAGGGGTTGCTTG
This sequence comes from Opisthocomus hoazin, assembly GCF_030867145.1. Lineage (NCBI taxonomy): Eukaryota > Metazoa > Chordata > Aves > Opisthocomiformes > Opisthocomidae > Opisthocomus > Opisthocomus hoazin. The sequence goes on from NC_134415.1 coordinate 67,258,419, forward strand.
TATTCTTGAATCCTCTGCTCTTCCCACTTGGGCAAGGAATGTCGGGGCATCGAGTTTCTGTGACGTTTAATGAAACGGTTAAGCTTTCTGACCCAATGCAATATTTTCTTCTTCATTTGCAGTGGGTGTTCTTTTCTCTAGATTATACTGTAATAAAACATCGTCCAACTGTACAATTTTTCTTAACTGCTATCAACATGCAACGCGCTGCAGGTCAGCAAAGGTGAGTTGGTACCTGCAGCCACTGCATGAACAAATCCAGCAGGTGCTGAATCTCGCCGAGTGACTCGTGCTGAGCCCTCAGCCTCAGCTCTCACCCTCATTGGGCCTGGAGAGCACCAGCTCTTTTCCCATTCTTTCCACAAACACCAGCCATGGGTGGCCAGAGCAGACACTGCAAACAATAGTGTCTGCACTGTTGTCACTATCACAGCAACCTTTACAAATAATGTTATTTTACAAAGCAGGTGGAGAGGTGGTGGTGGGTATCATCTTTTCAAGGATAGACTGATTTCCCCTGTAAAATGCCGCTGCTCAGGCTGGTGAAGGCAGAGCAAGTATTTGACTTTGCGGCGACTTTGGGAGCGCACAGGTTAAGTTTCTGCAGCGCTGCGTGCACACAGCGCACGAGGTAGCAGCAGTCATTCTGAATGGGAGCCCAAACCTAGTTATTGGCTTCCCAAGAGAAACCCACATCCCCGCCGTACCTACAGCAGCTGCTGCTTTTTGGCAAAGGTACAAATAGTAAAAACAATCCCAGAGAGGTGCTAAAAGCAAAGAATCGATCGTTATCGCTGCCTCAGCTTGGGGAAAGGGATAAACAGACTGTAATAAGTGTCAGATTTCTACAACTGCTCTTTCTCCACAGGGAATAAGCCTATCCACTCCTCGCCAGCTAAGCTGAGGTCAGGGCCATGCCAGAGGAAGCAGCAGCCATTAGCAGACATGAAGAACGGATCTGGTGTGTCGGTGGGATCTGTCTGAACTAAATAACTGGTTGAAATAAGAGCAGCTAATCACTAATGCAGATGATGCCGATCCTCGAGTATTTCGGTTTCTTAACAGGAAACAGTATGTTAAAAACCTCTAGACAAATTGCAGTTAGCCTGAAAGGGCCAGTCTGTCCCTGGAAAAATACATGGTATCGGAGCTGCTGCAGAGCCACACATTTCAGCCTTGGCATGAGCTGTCCCCCAGTGCCTGAAACGCTGCCGAAGCTCATCTCGCTCAGGGCTCATCCAGCCTGGCAGGCTGCCATGGCAGGGCATGGGACTTGGTCCTCCTCGCTCGGTGCCTCTCTGAGCAGTCACTGCCAGTTTCTCAAATGCAAGAAGATTCTAGAATAAGCAAACACAGACCAAAGTACCCACAGAAAAAGTTTATTGCTGGAGGTAGGTTTATGCCTAGCAGAAAGAGGGTTTGATTCTTTCAAACTTTATTTTAATCCTGTCTAATGTGACTATGAATATCTCCTTTCCCAGTCTTGGTGTATAACCATTTTTCCAGCCGAGCTCGGCTGCTGGCTGCCAGCTCTCGCATGGAGATGAACTCCATGGGCTGTGCACGTGGCGCTCAGAAGGGCTCCTTTGCCCCTCACTAACTTGCTCGTTTGCGTTTCAGCTAGCAATCCCTGTCGTGACACGTGATATCAGCTGTGCCTAACGATACAGGTTTCAACAGCCCTGATGATGTCAGGGAGAGGCAAAATACCCACGCGATGCCACGGCCTGGTTTTGCTCAGGCGCAGGGCTCGCTGGTCTGGCAGGGAAAAAACACCTGCTTGAGAAGCCAGTTCTCCTCTTCTTTGCTCCTTGCTCGCGTGTAGAGACCCCACAGAGCATGGCCAGAGCATTTCTTTCAAGCAATGTTTGTCTTGTCAGCAGCGAGTGCACTAAACTTTGCTGTGATCCAAGTCAGGAAAAGAAGAAAAAAAGCCTCTCCGCAGCTGCTGCTAGATGTTGGCGGCTGTGTTATGACTGTGTGCCACTTGACTATGCGTAAGTGTTAGGCCATTACACAGTGTGGTCTTGATTTTCCAGAATAAAATCACCACTCTGGCAGGTGGCCTGGCAGAGTGGTGATTTTATTCTGGAGAATCAAGCTCTTTATATTTTTCCTTAAAAATAAATAAAAAACCTGGGCCAGCTCCAGAAAACATTAAATTCAAATCTATGGTAGAAAGAAGTCTAGAGTTTGCTCGAATCTGCTGTCCACTCAAGGCTCAGAGGTTTTATTTCCCCTTTCAGTTGGTCCTTTCTAATCTCCTTCCACAGCACTTTTTCTTTTCTACCTTTACCAGTACTGTCACACAGGAATCCTAGAAGCATCCGAAGGGATATTGCAGAGTGACACACACTCACACATACAGGAGCCTATTTAAAAAATGTAACTTTAAGACTGCCCAGTGCAAGTGACCTGAGGAACCTCCCATCTGTCATTTTGCAGAAACAGCATCACACAGGAGCAATTTATAATGGCCACGTCCAAGGGTCTGAAGACACAGTTCATCCACGTGTACCTCTCTGCTCTTGTGCTGGTCATCTGCTAGCCTACAACCTCTCCACGCAGCAACCTCTTGCTAATGCATCTTGCTTATGAACAAAAGGAGGGTGGAGGGGTTTTTTTTCTTTTTTGGTTTTCTAATAACCAGGGATGGTGCAGAAACATGGTGTCTTTTTTCCTGTTTTTTTCTTCACTGTTGTTATCAAGGTGGTTACACAGCCAGCTTTTCATGTCCAAATTTGTTTTTGAGGGCTAGCAACACCAGTATTTGGATCACCTGTGGTATGGTGTGGTAGGAAGGAGCCAAAAATTAGGCCCTCTCTCTTAATTTGTACCTCAGCAATTTCATTTATATGGAGCAGAGAGCTGGAACAGCAAACCTGTTTCAGTGTGGCAGGTTGATTTATAAGGTGACATAAACACACCGTGCTGCTCCAAGGCTGAAGATTACTTTGGTTTGCTGCCCCAGTTCCATTAGCGTTACGTCACTTGAGAGTTATTTGGTCAGAGCTCCCTTTGGTACACAGATGTGCAGCCAGAGCTCGCTTCCCCAGTCCTGCATGCGCCGGGGCTGCCCGTTGGGACCACCCGCGCTCATGGGGCAGGGTCCGTGCCCTGGGGTGATGCCCACTGCAGCCCATGCTGCTTGCAGAGCATGGGTGGTCACCTGAGGCTTGGGCCCACACAAGCCTCATGGCCTTGAAAATCACCTTATTTTTTCAGGTGGCCTCACCTGAATTCATAGACTACCTAAATTTACAGCAAGGAAAGCCATCCTTTTGAAGACATCTTTTTTTTTTTTCTTTTTTTTCCCCTTCTATTTCAGTGTCCTGGCTGGTCCTGAGCGAAATTTTCCCTGGTGGGATCAGAGGACGGGCCATGGCTTTGACATCTAGCATGAATTGGGGTATCAATCTCCTCATCTCCTTGACATTTTTGACGGTAACTGGTAAGATTTCTCTGTGTCCTTCCAGGCTGATGTTCTCCTAGTGGGAAAAATGAATCTTTCCTATACAAACAACACTGCTAAAACTGCAGCCATGATGCCTGAGCAGCCAAATTCAGATCTCTGTTTTGGTGCTCTTTGTTAGCGTCACTTCACCATTTCCACCACATCTTTCTAAGTTTGTGCTAATAATTACAGCCTCACAGTGCTGCACCGTTGCCTTAGTAGGTTGAAAATTTATAATATTTAGGGTTTAGCCCTGCATCTTCTCAAGTCAATGGAAGATCTGTAGATCAGACTGCAGCTTTTCTGATCAAACATTTTTAAAGACAATCCCATTGAAATCATTCCTTTTCACAGGAATGTCCTGGCTTAATTTCCTTTAGAAAAAGGTGCCTTTGTAAGGTAAAAATGTTTCATGTTTTAATGAGACAAAGTACACTACCATATAGTGACTTACCACATGATGATAAACAAGGGAAAAGGTTAAATGTTGATGTTCAAATTAACTGATAGGCAAACTTTTTTTTTCTAATTTCATTTCATAAGGAATTTTGTAAATTTTAGTTTTCGGTCTCATTCTGAGCAAAATATGTGCTAAAAATCAAAATATATAGGGGAACAGAAATTCCAGGTTTCCTTTAACTCTTCATTGCTCTCCACCGGACGCAGGCAATCAACCCACAAAAAGCTGAGGTGGTTTTCATCCTGTTAGACGCATTTTGAGATGGATTTGAAAATGAGCGTGATCTGTGACTAAAATGGGTTTCACATTGGTGTTTTCTTTTCTTAAAACAAAAAGAGAGAGAAAAAAACCCCTGAGTACAACTAGGAAAAATATGCCAGGTCAAACTCATTTAGTTAGACCAAGGGTCCTGCTCAGAAGCAGATCACCCAGTTGCCCCCACTCACCGCACTTTGGTTTGCATCACAGAACTGCACTCCTGAACTACACAAACTTTTGGACAGAACCAAACCAGAAAACGCACAGTGAATGCACTCCAGCTATCAACACTTCCTCAGTCCTTGGACCAGACTAGAGCTATTCCTAAGGAAATGTCACCGAAAACAGACAGTGCAGACCTCAGGTCTTCAGCATCAACGGTTTCACCTGAAGGCCCCCTCCTGTCGTGCAGCTTTACTTGTTAATGCACATCTAGCCATCATTCTGGGCTCAGTTTCAAAGAACGCAAAGCTGCAGTAACTCTGTTGGTGTAGCTGGGTCTCATCTGGATTTATGAAGGTGTAACTACAAGCAAATATTCATTCCTAGTCGACAGTAGAAAGGCAGAACTGGAAATTCTGTCTTCAGATGAATACATGTGGAGGTCACAGTGGCCACCAACACCTGCACCTAGGTATCTGATGAAAAAGATAGCAGCTGGATTAGCAGGTTCGGCTGCAATTTTTAGCTCATGACACAACTGAAAATGTCTCAACTGACTGGCTTAGTTTTAGCAGGGGAAAGGACTAAGGGGGCTGCAGCAGCCCATTGGGCTTGTACATACTTTACTTTCCAGGGGCTGCAGAGTGCGTCCTTCAGCCTGAGGACTTACCTGCCCCTGGATTGTAGGCTCAGAAAACCACTAGCTCTTGGCTGGCCCCTTGGGAGTTCACTCCTGGATCCCTCGCTGGTGCAGGACCCGTGGCTTGCAGTGGAAATGCTGGGAACTGACCGTAGGGGAGGATTAACTGGAGACGACTGCAGGAGTGTGAAAAATGCTTGGGTTTGTTCCGTGAAAGAATGTGCAGCAAAAGCAGACACAGGTAGAAATTCTAGGCACTTGTGACCCCTGGTGCCTTTGCACAAACCGGTAACAACAGCTGCTCAAGGTTTTCGTCCAAAGTGACCACAAGCAAAACAAATAAATAAGTTCACACTAAATGGGTCAGTATGGGCTCATCAATTTTCTTTCATAAGGAGTAACAGAAAAAGAAAACCCACTCCTGTTTTTCAAATTACAGCTAGGTACAAATAAGTAAGCTAAGAATAACAGCCTAGCTTCTTTCTGACTTGTCCTGTGCATTAGGGGCTGTATCCTATAAAAATACAGTAGCAGAAAAAAGAATGTAGTATTTGAAAATTAAAAAAAAGACATGTTTTCTTCCTTTGTAGAGCTCATTGGCTTGTCCTGGGTGTGCTTCATTTACACAATAATGAGCCTAGCATCCCTGGCTTTTGTTATTGTGTTTATACCAGAGACGAAAGGATGCTCTTTGGAGCAAATATCCATGGAACTAGCTAAACAGTAAGTACCGTGTGACTGCATCCCCGAGGTGGCCAGAGGGACAAAGCCTTTCAATGGGATATGCTACAAAAAGGGAAACTGTGTTGCTTTTTTTCTGGAAAAATCAGATTCTCTCAAGGCTTGAGCTTGGACATGTTGATCTCAGTGAGCAAGCAAACGTTTTGCTGGTGCTGAAGGACTGGCCCTGAAGGGATGGTGGTTTCCAGCATCCCTGTGAGCAATGCCTGCAGCCAGATCTGGCTCCCCAGCATGTCTGCTGAGTGGCATTCCCAGAGAGGAGGGAAACTGTTCTCACATTTAGGGCTGTGTGTCTTGGCTTACATGCAGAAAAAGGGAAGGAGAGAGGCCCTAGCTCAAAAACTTCAAGGCTCCATGTGAGTTTTGATCTAGATGGGCATTTTTTTTTGTGCATTTACTGAGTCCTGTGACACTGTAGGCTCTATGAGCTCATGCCCAAAAAAGGTTCTTCCAGCATGAGCTTTGTGTCCCCACCTCACCATGTAACCAGGGTAGAAGAGCAATGAGAGGGAGAGAGAGTGTTGGTGATGTGAATGCCATGTGCTTGCTCCTTTAATATGTCCCCTTCTGATTGCTTTTGTGTCTTTTGATTCTACGTCTCTTTCCTCATCCCTCAGAAGTAGAGTGGCCCTTGGAATTATATACGTTCAACAACAATAGCACAGCAATTTGGAGAACGGAATGAAACGGTCTGCTGATACACATGCTATTTACTTACAATCTCCAAATGCAGGTGTCATTGTCCATAAATTAACCCACAATTTTTGCTACCAATTTGCTACAGCCCCCATTCCTTTCAGTTGCTTTTGGCCATAAAAATTATAGAACAAACTAAGCAGCACTGGTTTTGAAAATGCAACATGCTCCCGATCTGTTGAAAGAGCTGCTCTACAGCAGCTACTTGCTTTTTTGGACTGATCTCAGGAGTCATCAGCATAATGAATAAAAGGATAAGGAAACAGCAGGGGAAACAATTTAATGGACAAAATTTTTGCAGGGCTGATGGCTTGGGGTGAGAGTCAGGCCTCACCACAGCTGGCAGCATGCTGCTAGATGTGAGGCAGCAGCCCCCGGTTCCTCCTTGCACCTGGGCCTGATGGGACAATGCAGGCTCCTTCACTCCCTGCTGCCTGCAGCGAGGCAAATGGGAAGGACCTGGGGGCACTGGTGGGTGAAAAGCTGGACGTGACCCGGCAATGTGCACTCCAGCCCAGAAGGCCAACTGTATCCTGGGCTGCATCCAGAGAAGCATGGCCAGCAGGTCGAGGGAGGTGATTCTGCCTCTCTACTCCGCTTTGGCGAGACCCCACCTGGAGTCCTGCATCCAGCTCTGGAACCCTCAGCACAGGACAGACATGGAGCTGTTGGAGCGGGTCCAGGGGAGGGACACAAAAATGATCAGAGGGATGGAACACCTCTCCTGTGAGGACAGGCTGAGAGAGTTGGGGCTGTTCAGCCTGGAGAAGAGAAGGCTCCGGGGAGAACTTGTTGCGGCCTTCTGGTACTTAAAGTGGGCTTATAAGAAAGATGGGGACAAACTTTTTAGCAGGGACTCTTGCAATAGGACAAGGGGTAATGGTTTTAAACTCAAAAAGGGTAGATTCAGACTGGATGTAAGGAACAAATTTTTCACAATGAGGGTGGTGAAACGCTGGAACGGGTTGCCCAGAGAGGTGGCAGACGCTCCATCCCTGGAAACATTCAGGGTCAGGTTGGACGGGGCTCTGAGAAGGCTCTAGTGGAAGATGTCCCTGCTTGCTGCAGGGGGGTTGGGCTAGATGACCTCTGAAGGTCCCTTCCAACCTGAAGCATTCTATGATTCTGTGATGACACCCAGAGAAAGAGGCTTGAAGGCGCAGGTAGAAATCTTCAGACTGTTTGACAGTGGAAGTAATTAATGTATGAACAGCCCAGAGCCATGGGCCATCCTGCCTTTGGGCTTTTTAAGTTACCAGAGAATATTTTTTTCTAAACGGTATGCTGCAACTTAGCCAGGCTTGAAGGAGGTTGTTTATGGGCTAATTAAGAGCAATTATCCCAGTGCAGAAAGCCTGTACCTAACTGTGGGTCTGCCTCACCTCGGTTGCTGCTTCACGCAGCGAGAAATCGGCGTTTCTGGTCCTATCTGCTGTGACCCCTCCACCCTCCTCTTTTAAGATAGGGATAAATCCACGGGGAGCCGGAGCTGGGAGGGTAGGGGGCGCGGGCAGGCGGGCAGTGCCGTGGGCTGCTGGAGCATCCCTGGTCCGTCCTGCTCCAGTGGGTGGCCTGCATCACAGCCAGGACGGACACCCGTGGCGTCGGGCTGGGGAGCAAAGGGCAAACCAGGGTGGGCTCTTTGCTTCCGCAGGAGATACAGACGGAGCCCATTGTGCTGGGTGAGCCGGCCCAGGGAGAAGCTGGTGCCGGTGGAGCTTGCCAGGAGAGAGAAGCAGCAGCTCTACTAGAGCCAGGGCAACCGGGGCAGCCTTCACCGACAGACCAGTACGAAACAAAGAGCTCGGCGGTGCTCACACTCCGATGGGACACGTGGTATCTTTACTACACACAAGATATTCTCTCTTTCCTTTCTCAGCAGAGCTTCTTCCAGTGGCAGTTTACAGCCAACATTAAAGATTGTTGTAGTTCGTAACTTAACGAACCCTAGGCTCCGTCTGTTCCAAACCGCCATTCCCCCCCCTCCTCTCAGGTTACTCACCTCTTACGTACAGGAGGTGAATGGAAACTGGAGTATTTTGCACAATTCTAGTTATCCGTATTCAACAAGAGTTCGGCCTGCAGGGGGTGCAAAGAAGGAGTGAGGTGCCAAGGAGAAGGAAGAGTCTCATGGGAGGAGCCCCCCAAAGCCTGGTCTGGTCACCCTGGCAAAAAAAGGGGCTGGAAAGGGCTAACGGCTTTCTGTCAGTACCTGGGGGAAGACAACGCTGTGGAGCAAAAATGGATGACTATGGAGTGTAAAGGATGATGTTAGTGCAGAACAGCTGGGTATGCACTGTTTGCAAATTAATTTAGGCTTCAGCTGAAGAAGATTCAAAAAAGGATCTTGTTCATCAGAACTTAATTATTTATAATACAGAGCATGCTCAGCTTATAAGAGGAACTTTACATACAGTTTCCTGGGAGGGCCAGGATTCAGTGACCTAGGAAATGCTCCTCAGAAAACATAATCAAATTGTTTAATGGGGAGACATTTGCATAATCGGTTACTCCAGATTGAGGATGGCCTTACAGAAGAGGATTTAGGATTTCTTTGGCTTCCCAGTCCCAGGAAAGTTGAAAGCTGGAGGTACCAGGTTTGATGTCAAAAGCACTTTCTTTCTCAACACAGGGCACACTAGACTTTGACTTTTGGATTCAGAAAGTGAGAATTGTGTGGCACAGGGCAGCACAAAGGGAGTTCAGAAAACGTAATCACTGCAAATCATAAATTACATCAAATTCTTGGTTATTGCTTAGCAAGTGTATCCTGACATACTCAGCAAGCCTCTACAAAGGGTTATCTATAGGGCTCCTATAAAAGAAAATGAGTTTTTATTCTCAGAAGGTTAATAGATTTTGTTAGAATGATCAGTAGATAAATATTTATTAGCAGATAAATAAATGGATCTTTGTTTAAAGTAAAAAGCGTGCTTTAAAAGCATACTGGCTGTCTCAGCAGCCACACAGCGGCATTTCTTTCAGCACTTAATTGAGGAAACAAGACTGACACTGTCCGCTGGAGTGCAGACACTACTTCGAACTAAGCACATTATTTGCTGTCTCTCAGCATTAAAACCACCTGACTGTGTCCCTCACTGAAGGAACAGTAACTTACTGATCCAGGCAAAGTTTTACTTCTGAGCAGAGTGCATCAGCTCTGATCAGATTCTCACATGGTCACCCTTCTAGACACTGATATCGTAAATCTATCGGAGCACATTTATGCAGACTGTGAGCATGTGTTCAAAGCCTGAAAAGAAACTATTGAAGCCAAGGACATGATTTGCCAGAAGTCATTGGAAATATAGCTCCCTCAGGATGGGAACCTGCTGGCCAAATCTGTACCACAACTCTCCTGCATTGTAAGATTTAAGGGAACCTGTATCAAAACCCTGTTGGACTTTTGGTACAAAGCTCAGGTAAGTAGTTATCACAATGAAGGATTTTTAACTATGCAGATCACATGTCATCTAAAACAAGCGGAACTCTGAATTGCTAGGCCACTGGCTAGCTGGCCAGCTTATGGCTGCCTCATTTTTTTTTTCTGTCCTGATCCAAGCGCCAGCAGTCTTCACAATAACCTCGCGGGTGCCATGACGCCGGGCTCCTTTCCAGGGTGCTTATGATAGCATGCATAAGGGTCAGCAAGACACAGTTTTTGGCCTAAACAATGTACCAAAGATTAAGTAAAATCTTCGCATGTGAGCCCTTTTGACATAGTCTGTAAGCAACTGGAGACCATGCACACCCAGGACACATGGACAGACAGTGGGGCTCTGCACCCAAGACATAGGTGACTCAGACCGAAGGCTCCATCAGAGGCATTGAGCTCAAAAGCCTTTTGCTCCCATTCCCTATGGGGAATTGGCAGGTTCCCATCCCAAACTAAAATTCCACCCTGGATTTCAGGTGCTTCCACCTTTTCCACAGACATGGAAAACTTTGGTTTCTATTCCTTTGAATTTTCCAATAAAAATGGAAGACCTGCTTAGAATTTTGGTTCAGGTCTACAGTTCCAGTATTGTCCACAAGAGGCTAGAAGAGGTCCCTCTGTCCCTGCAAGGGAGAGAGCCCACAGCAAAGAGTCTGCGTGCGGTTCCCTGACCTCAGCTGTAACAGTTCCCTGTCTGGTGCAGCAGCAGGAACTGGCAAAGGTAAGAGTATTCTTGTAACTTCCACAAATAGTAAAGAATGCAAAATGCATCAGAGTTCAGCCACGTGAAAGTTTCACAGCAGTGTGAAACAGGGAGAGCTGGGCAGCTGGGTTTGGAGCAGTGGGAGAGAAGCCATGGATGAGGAGGGCACACGAAATGCAAGTGGAGGTGAAGTCAGAGCTTGACTTTGGCTGTGGGGAGAAAGTGGCAGCTGAGGTTTCAAAGCGTGGATGTTTCATGGATAGCAGGTTGAATTTTTCACCTTAGATTTTCACACACAACTTGGAGGTGCGAGGCATCCAAGAACCAGAATGTGGTCAAAACCTACAAGGTTTGGTGGGTTTTTTTGTTTGAGGCTTTTGGCGTTTTCTTTTTTTATTCTTTTAATTTGGAATGCTCAGTTCAGCGTTCTGATTTTTGCACTTTTGGGATCAGCTCACATTGTGATACACAGCCAGAATTAAATTTTTTTTAACCTTAGTGTGCTCAAGCAAAGGATAGTTTTCAAAAATGTCAATACCTTCTTGCTAGAGAAAACAATACATTTTATTACTGAAATGGAAAGAATAATAAAATACGGGATACATAGTGGGTGCCATGTGTCGCCTAATGAGTATGTGTCAAGCCTGGAAGCCTGGCAAGCATTTGTTGAAGAAAAGCAAAAGATCCAGAAGAACTTCTCAAGTGCCAGCAAAGGGCTGCAGGCTGGACCTGCTAACACTGTAAAGCTTTTTTCTTAGATCAACAGTGACATTTTCTTTTTATAAAATCTACAAATTCCACTATCAGTTCTGAACAACTGTAAAGTGATCATGTCAAAAAACAGAGTCTGAACGCACCATTTTCTGGGTTTTGGCCTGTTAGTACCTTCCTCAGATTTTTAGCATTGCTATCTACAGAAATCTCTCCACCTGATTTGTGTTTAGGCTGGAGGATGTTTATTAGTATCACACGTTCTCCTAAATCAGCTTCAGAACAAGAAACATTAAGGTGACTCTGGGTAGTCTTCCGAATATGCTGTTAGTTTATCAACATCATTCTATACTAACAAGTGCCTGAGGTTAAACCAAGTAATACAATGTATTTTTAGTAGGACTGTATTGCAGGAAATTCATCCATTCCCTGACCTGTGACTTTACCAGGTAGTGGATTACCCACATTTCCAACAGCATCCCCCTTTGCTCTGGCTGCTCCTGCTCTGTGCTAGCTGCCTTTAGATAGCAGATCTCTGCACGTGCAATCTAAGCCTATACCGGCTTACAATTTCTGTTACATCACATTTAGTGGAAGGGGCTCCTGCAAAATCTTTCTCAGCATTGCAGCTTCCCAGACAAACTTCTGCTGTAAGAAATTTTGCGAGTGTTCTTACAAAAATAAATTTAACTCAGAAAATACCATAGAAATTGTCTCCCCACCTTACAGGTCTTGGGTTGATTGCGAGCTCTTCTAAACTTTCCCCATGCACACCTACTTAGTGCAGAAACAAGCAGGTAAAAATACCACCTTTCTGAAGAAGGCATAGTTCCACTACTGGTTTAACTGCAGAGACCCCAATAGCTTCAAATACCTCCAAAAGGCGATGATGTTAGTCAAGGGCTTTTTAAATCACTATAGCCATAGTCTTAATTGTAGTCCTACAGACTTAGCCCCATACAGCCCCATAAATGGAGCCCTGATCATGCTGGTCTTGTAACACAGCCTGCACATCCGATGACGCAGAACTGGCAGTCACAACCTCACCAACTACGAAAATACAAGGGAAAAAAGGGACACGTCTCACAAATCACATCCCCGGATCTCTGAAGCCCTCCACAAAAAAAAATTGTCCCAAATCTAAAATTATTCGGTACCATTAACAAACTGGATTACAGAACAGAATATGCTTATTAAGTTTGCAGGTAATACTAAACTAGGAGAGACTGGGTTGGAATTCAGAGCTTCCAAATCCGTGAGAAGGGTCTGAAAAAAAGCAGGATACAATTCCAAAAGTGCAAATTTTTCCAGTAACGCTAATTGCAAGTCAGAGAATGATAAAATTGAGCTAGAAACTGCAGGAAAAGATCTGGTGGCTGTGACAACCCACAAGCTAGCAATGAGTCAGAGTTATCATTCCACTGGAAAAAGGAGCCCTTTGTAGGTTGTATAAATAGAATGAAGACTTCTCTCCGAGGAATGCAAAATAATCTTTTTATGGCGCTGCTAGCGAGCGCTGTGCGGAGTTTGCAGGGGACCCACCTGGAGAACCCAGGGACAGATGAGCAATGCTCTAGCAAACATGGCCACGTATTTGTCACTAACAGCTTGAGGCTTCCTTGGGGCTAGGAGGACAGGTGAACGCACATTTCAAGAAATCTTTTATTTGCTAGGATTCTCTTTCTCAACGCTACCCTGCAAGTTTAGCAGTGTGTTTTTCGGCTCCCTGACAGATTGTTACGAAGGCCTCACACTGCTAGCACGGATCTAAGCAGCACTTCAAAAGAAACAGTTCCCATTTTAACACACTGCAGCTTATTATTACCTTTCATTTTTGTTCTAACAGGCAGATTTCATACTACGTGACAGTGCTAACAAAAAAAGCAAAACGTTCCTCTTTCTACAGAGATAAGTTTAGGAGACACATGCACTTCATAAAAGGTCCAGAATTTCACTGGTAGCACTCAAGTGCCTTGCACTTTAATGCAAAAGAAAAAGAGGCAAGCCTAATCTAAGACAGCTATTGTAGTTACAACGGCCAGATCCTCATTCATCAGTTCACGACTACACTTTGTTCCTGGAAAACCCATTACAATTTTGTTCATTGTTCAAATACCTTCTGCTTTTTCTTTTTCAAATTGTAATAGTACACTAGCGTTTCCTAATGGTGGTTTGTCCATTGCTCTCCCTGGCTTTCCACAAAATCCTCGTTAGTGCCAGGAGTGCTGAGGCTCACATGATCTTCTGCACAAACTGGAAAGCCTACATACAGCAAGCATCCCTTTCTCCCTGCTCATTATCACAAATTCCGTGACCGTTGAACTCAACTTTGTGATTTCCTGGTTGTTAAGTCCTCTCTTTCCTACCTACACTGAGCTTCAAACACTTTTATGAATATATCACTGAAGGCTTGTGGGAAATTGTTGCTTCTTTCTTTTTGTTCTGATGGCTTTGGTTGAGCGTTTCCCACACTACTCCCTTCTTTCCGTAATTTCCACATGAAGTCACTACGGACAGTCCAAATTTCTATACCCTGCCCTCAGACAGATTAAATAAATTACGCTACACATTTGCTTCTTCAGGATGTTCTTCCAGCTTTCTTTCACAGCTCTGACTTCTGGTACAGTGACAGCTCACAGTTTACTATTTTTAGCACCCACTAAGGCTGTATTTTACCTGCAGCACACAATAGCAGGGTTACACTTCTCTTCAGGGAGATAGGGAAAAAAGACATACATACATTTATACATATTTATTGTATCTTTTTAAAAGTAGCATTTGCAGTTACTTTTAAGCATTCACCTCTCTTCTGCTTCAGATGTGCACTTATTGAGAGAAACATCTACTGGCTTCCAAGTCCAAGATTAATACCAATAATAATACATGCCAGAACCAAGCTTCACGGCTTGTTGGCAGCTCCTGTCATGAAAATATTATGCAGTGAGTGTAGAAAAGGTCTGTGTTAATTCCTCAGCAACAAGCTGGGGCCGGATTAGCGTGACCATACGCTCTCCTCGAGTTGAAGTACAACACCGCTTTCCTGAAAGCTGAAGCTCCCACAGTAACTTTTTTCCTTTTGCATCCAGTAGGTGGACAAGGCAGCTGGCTTTTCTACAGCAGCTTCTTCAGTTGATAAGATTTCCTCATCACCTATAGGAAAACACTTGCTGCTTTGCATTTAGAAATGTCTTCTCTTCACGTAACAACAAGAAAATACTTGAAGTCCGGCATGTAGTTAAGAGAATGGGGAACAAACCAAATTTCATCCTTGGATAAACATACGTAACTACTATAGATTTCAGTCTAACCCACGCACAAAGTTTTACACATTCTACAAACAGGAACAGAAGGTATCAGCAAAAGACTATTCTTACATTGTTTCAAATTAATTTGCAACTATACAATTTTAACTGTAATAGAAAAAGGGAAACAAATATAACAGAACAGGTATGAAGAGAAATATTTTCCAAACTTTTATTTGTGCACATTCATCAGGTGAAAAAGGTAACTTTTACAGCTTCTTTGGTGCCCAATATTTAGCATACAAAAATGTAAAAGATTATTCAAAAATAAAACACAAGCTCAAACTAAAAAAAAAAAAAAAATGTTTTAAAGGTAGTGCACATCGTGACAGCTTTGCTTATGAATACACAGAAATTACTGCAAAAATAAATAGAATGTCTTTTTAAAAGCAGCAATTTCGTATCTTGTAAACTTCCGTTTTTACAATACAGCACTGTTAAGAGTAAAATCCAAAAGATCTGGAGTTTATACTGTGGCCATGAGCAAGTAAAAGAGTCTGTATTCCTCTGCTATGGTTGGTCCAGTTTTCCTTTTTGCTTTTAGTCCAATGTGCAGCAGTCTTTAAAGGTGCTCGGTTAGGGAACCTAACCGTCAAGTGGTGAATTATAAAATTTATTTCCTGCTTTCAAACACGAATGGGTAAATCTGTTCCACAGCACTGGCAACAGCCTTTACGTTTGGCCCTGAGACACATTAAAAAAAAAAAAAGAAAGGCAAGAGGAAGAGAAAAATCAGGGAACTGGAAATTAAAACAACAACAGTATCTTTAAAATAACCTTAATATTTTTAGCTACTGCAACTTTATACTGCAGACAAAAATACTTTCTCCCCCATTTCTCCAAAATTAAGATGTTCCTCTGACCACTTTTACTTACAAGAAAAGACTCTTCACATTAAATCTGCAAGACGTTCTACACTGGTCAATGGCTAGACTACAAATAAATAATACTGTCATTTAATTTCATAACAACTTTGGTGCTTTTCAATTTACTGGCTTAAACAGTCAGCCCAGAGCAGGTGGCAGAGACTGAGTGGCAGAGGTAAAAGCAATACTTTTCCTTTTGCTGATCTTCTAGGAATTTGTATTGCTCAAAGCCTAGCCACTTTTATCTCTTCTTTTAAAAACCTACCAACAAAAACTACTCCTAAACAATGCTGCATTTAACCCAAGTAGGTTTCAAGCAAGGTTATTTTATGTTTGAAAATAACAGACTATTACTTTCTAGTCTGGATTTTACAAATAGCTCCACCATTGATCTCAGGACATAACCTGCAAGCCAGGGAATGACTGCTGTCTCAGGATGAAGCATATGAAGGTTATCTAACATGATCTATCAGCATTTGGGGAAATAAAAAGGAAGAATGACCTAGCAATGCTTTCTAATGGTACCAGACCATTTTATGCAATGAACAATCAAGACTCATTAGGAGGCTGACAACACACTCTGTGAGCCTCTGCAGTAATTTCAGATTACCAAATCTGATGGGAGTTTGTCTTCTTCAGAAAACACTTCTCCCAGTATCTTGTGAGAAACTTTCCCCATAAAGCCTAGGTATTTATTAAGGAATGAAGATGTAAAAATAAAAATCCCTACCCAACTTCTGAACCAGCACCTGAGCTCTAACCACAGGACACAATTCCCGCTGAAGTAAAAAAGTGATGGTTTTTGGTTCTGTACCATTTGAACAGGTATTCTCTAAAAAAGCCTGACTTCTTATATCTGGAAACCTGTGGTGGACACCTCACAGGCAAACATAACACAGAATAGAAAATGAAAATTAGGAAGAGAGAGGAAAAAACATGGCATGCCATCTCCAAGACCCAGGACAATCACATCTCTGATTACATGGGAAAAAACCACTGATGCCTGTGATTCAGGTGGTGGTTCTCTCTCCGTTAAGCTTTAACAGAAGGGAGCACCAGTCTGAAGAACCGCAAGTATTGGTCAACTTCAGTTATGACAAAATGCTATGCTATCCTATATGTTTCCATAAATCTCCAGTCTGGAAACTTCTATTTATGAAAGGGATGTTAACACTACATGCAACGTAGTTTACAGAACTATGAAGACAAAAAAAAAAAGGAAGGAAATTCAAATATTGAAATAAACAATAAACACCTGTATTCTCAAGTCCTATTTCACTTTTGTTTCTATAAGAAACAGTCTATGTACATTTAATCAAAGTAGTTTTTGAGCCTACCAATAATAACACTTTCTCTACAACTCTTCTAGCCCTTCTACTCAAAAACAATCTACACAAAATCCCTTCAACATATCTTTTGACTGTTTTAAACGTCGTCCTTTCCTAAACCTACTGGCCCTAAAGTTAAATTATCCCAACAAGTTAAATATTTATTTTTGACATAAAAATACCTGTAACTGTGATACTGCCTGTGGAAAAAATCTGTAAGGTAGCTCTGAGAGTTTTTAATCTGTAACACACAGCAGGATGAAGTTCTGGTTCATAGCTAGAAAACAAAATAAAAGGTAAAAAAGATAGATTTAGACCTGAAACAGCTTTAGTAGTATATAAAAATGTAATTCTTTAAAATCCTACTGTACCTCGCATGAGGTCTGTTATTCTTCGTAAATTCTGGCAATCTGATCTCAAAGGGCATGTTGCACACTGCTAAAACATTCACAACTTTAAAATCTGTGAAAATTACCTTTTCAAAAGAGAGGAAAAAAAACATTAGAAATTCAGTTTACAGTGAGGCAGATGTATGGGTTGCAAAAAAAAGTTTGAAGAATATTAGAATATTTTGATGAGACTTCAAAATGAAAACCTTGTAAATGATGCATTTCCAATAGGAATCTAAACAGTACTTAGTGGACTTCAGTTGCTTACTTTATCCTTCTATGGTACAGTAACTGTTGCACTCTATACTTCACAGTTGTATTACATGGTAACATTACAGTTTAAGAATGAGACACAGAAAGAACTTGCTGTACTAAACACCTCTAAACTGAAAATAAGCTAAATTAAATAGCTCATGTAACATCAAAATAAGCAGAGAAAAAGCTTAAATGTCATTCTCACAAGAATCTAATGCAATTTGAAAACTTCCTTAATGCCTTGTTGCTATACATCATTTTTATTAAAGCTAAGAATAAAAAAAAGGCAAAAATTGTTTTGTTTCAAATATCCAGTGGCCAGTATGGCAACCCGTTTTTCTACTCTGCTGCTCTGTGAAACCCAGCTCAAACTACTGGCTTTCAGTACCACTACTGGCTTTCTTTACTACAGTCCTTTTAGATGACAATAAAATAGCCAACAGACAATTCCTAAACAAACAAATGCACTGCAGAGAAGCCCATGTTGGCCGTATCACTGCAAAAACGCTTCTTCATTTTCTGAGGTTGCCTAAACTGAAAATGACCGTTCCTCAGTCAAAACTTTTTAAAAGGATACTACCAGTAGAAGCAACTTATCCTCACAGAAGGTCAACTATCAATTTAATCTTCAAAATATATTCCATACATATTATATACATATGGAATATATATATATATAAATATGTATTCCATGTGTATCTATTGCTCAGTTTTATTACAAAACTTGGTGCATCCACCCTGGAAGCACTGTTCACCTCATTGATTAAATGTTCCATTCCAACTTTAAGAAGCTGGGTCTAATGTATGCATTTATAATGGTAAGAGGGTCTAACTTCTGCTACGGTCTGATGCAGCATTACTGGGATAGCCTGTCACCACTGCCTTTATGTACTGCAATCAAAGGTAGCCTCTCTCTGCCAAAGGACAGCCACTGTGTCTATTTAATTGTCTGTCTGCAAACTGACACTGTGGGTAAACAGCACAACTGACTACCAGAAAGTTTTAGAGGACTAAACTGTGTCATTTTAAGTCATTCACATTGCTGGTTTTCAACCTTTACTTTGAAATGCAAGTGGCGGTTTTGACTCCTAATGTTAACCCAAACCCAGGAGGAAAAAGAGGGGTTTCATGTCCCAAGTATTTCATTTGGCTTATTTCCAGCTGTGCAACCTGACAGCGTGGAAGCACCTTCCCCCCGCCTTTAATCAAAGAGGCTCAAACTTGCCCTTAACAAGATGGTCACGCATCTGCTATTCCATCAGAAACGAGGGAAAATTATGTTCAAATGGCAGTTAGATTTATACTCTTCAGCACTCCTTCCAAATAAATCTTTCAAGATACTGTAAATTCTATCCAAGAAACATCTGTGGGTGGTTCATTTATTAAAACAAATTTTGTTGTTCATTAGCCAGTGAAGAAGCACTACTCTGAGCTGCCAAACGAAACTTAAATCCACAAAATAAACCAGCTTCTCTTTAACCAGCATCTGGAAAATGTATGCCAACACAAAAGGGGCATCCGAGTGAAAATATGCTCACTGCTAAATTGCTATGCTCCTTCATTTTTATTTCTTTCTAAACAATGGACTACCAGCATTGCTTGAGTCATACAAGTCCTTTTTCATTAGAATTACCTGAAAACCTAGTTTCTGTAGACTACGAGCTAATCGTCTGGCACCAAATTTAGCTTCTTCTTCACTACAAAGGAGAAAGAAAAGAATCTAGCATTAACAGAAATAGAGTATATATTTGTGTGCACACATACCACAACAGCTACTCAGACTACAAAATGAACTGTTATATCATGTAGCGCGTGAACCATGATCACATGGACAGCCTTCATTTTACTCTACAGCACATATTACATTTTAACTATCTATAGATATTCAAATGGAGTCCTTTATGCCCTGTTTGAAGAGTATCTTGGCACTTGGCTCCAGCTGAAGTAGGAGATGTATTTTGATCATACATGATACTAAATAATTTTAAGAGACAAATATAATGACGGGTAGTCTGGAGTTAACATCCTGAACAATCACCTTCCAGTTTGAGACAGAGATCATACACAGAAAGTATGCAAATTTACTATTGTACCTTATCCTTACTCCATAATGCAGACATATCTTAAGGGAATTCAGCTGTTAAGAGCGAGTCTCAGATGTATCTGAACTGAAAGTCTGCTTTTGCTTCTTTCCAGTCCCTCAATACTGTATAACTTCATCAAATTCAGGTGGGTTTTCATGAAAGAATAAGAGATATCCTTCAAAAAAGGTCATCCTTTCCCAAGTTTCAAGTTCTGGCTAAAAACATAGCATTCTTAAAAAGTTCTCAAATGAAATCTCTAGGATTTTCTTCATAAAGCAGTCTTTCCTGCTGGTCTCCCAGAAGGCTGAACTGATGTTGCTTAAGATTTCAACTCGGCCTGAGGCAGACACTTCACACAGAAAACTTCCTCCCAAATACATAGCTTGGCAAGGATCTACATGTCATCCAGTGTGAGTGACTCTTAACAGTGGCAAGTACTGCCTCTTGCCATCTTCTTCATTTACAATATTATATTTTAAAATACACAAGAATTTACAGTGAGAGAATGAGTCTTTGTGAACTCACCTTGTGGCTCCTGTGCAAATAACTTTTCCTGAGGACCAAATTGTGGCCGTAATCCTAGGTTTCCTAAGCTTCATTAATACTTTCTAAAAAGCAACACAGAAGTGGAAGAATTGGGAATTAGTTGTAGTTCAATTTCATACTGGGGGGGGGAAGACATGGGTACACACACAACTATGAGACAAATCTAACTGTTACACTAGTAATACGTCCTTTATTTTTGATAGCCTTGACCTGTTCCTTCATCTCTTTCAGCAATTAAAAAAAAAACCCAGCTCCCAAGAAGAGCAAAATAAAGGTGGAATATCTCAGCTAGTGATTCAGTGTTCACAAAACAGATTAAATGAAGAGATTTTCCTCTGAGTAAAAAGCTGAAAGCCACGAGCATTGTGCTCGTTTTTTTCTTATTACAGTGACTCCCACATTGCTGACTCTTTATCAGGATGTATTTTCTTGACAAAACCATCAAATTTTGGGGAGGCAGAACTGACCCCGATCCATAAGAGGTTGCATCACATACCTTATACTCAATATTCAACTCACTAGTTGCATTACCCACGCCCCTCACTGTACATTTAGTGCATGACAGACTAAATGCCTATCAAGACAGAAATACAGAAATAAAACTATCCTTTTCTCCATCCACCATACACCGCTATCAGGCACAAGAATGTTTAGCTTAAGGAACATTCGTAAAAAAAGGTAACTGAGGTGTGTTGAATCTCTTACCCCAACATCACGCTTGTATATCACATTTGCTCCCTCTAATGCAATCTTCCTCAAGTTTAAATGACATCTTGTTCTAAAAACACACACTACGTTTGTGATTAAAATGTCCAATGCAACATCACTGTCCGCATCCATTGGGGTGATTTACAACTCAGTTTTCCCACCAGCTCACCACGAAGATCACATCCTAAGAAAAGAAAACGATAAAAATTAAACATATCAGTAAAATATTGCCTATTAACACCATTGTATACATCCATTCCTTAAAGGAGACAAGAAGCAGATGTGACTACACTGACTCATTTAAGTTAACTGTGTGTGGGGAGAGGAGTTGTCTGCATCTTGTCTGCTAGAAAATAGCAGGTTACTTCTTTGAAGCCATGTTGCCAGACTTAACAGAAATAAAGTGTGTATACATACATATATATAAAATATTTAAACTTGCCAGTTAAATATGTTACAACTCTTACCAACTGCATTAAGACACAGTGAAGATTACTGAAACTTTTTCCATAGGTCCAATGGATAATCTTTGCTCAGCTTATTTGAGGATGTCATTAGACACCTCAGGAAAATGCAGTTCTCTGACTGCTGAAGTTGATAACTGAACAGCTTGACGTATGCGTTGGAATGGATGAGCCTGCTGAATAACCTTGAACTAACACGGGTTACACAAACTGCAGTCTGTAGACAGCCTGCTACCACAGCTTTCCTATCTTCATCCAGCACTCATGGCCTATTTCTCCCAATATCATAGCATGATGTGAGCTATACAAATGCTCTGGTGGCAGCGACAGCCTGGGCTGAGCCGCAACAGCCTCACACCCCCTCCTGCACTGCCCACGGGAACTGCACACAACGAACGCATTGTATGCGCAGCGTAGAACCCAGCGTTTCGGAGGAAAAGCACGAGCAAGGGTGAAGGTAGCGGACGGTGGCCCAGCGCGCGTGCAGCAAACCCAGGGCAGGCAGGCAGAGTCCAGGCTGCCCGCACACGCTGATGGCGACACTCCTGACACGCACCGCACCGGGGAGGGGGATCAGACCATGGGGAGCTGGGCTGCTGCTCAGCGCAGCCCCACACTGCCCCACAGCACTCCGGTAAGCAAACCAAAGCCAAGACAGCAGACATCTCAAATAAATCTCAGGTGAAGTATTTGGGGAAAGGAGAGGGGAAGAGAGCAAGAACAGTGGTATGTAGTGAAAAGGACTTGTATCAAAATACTATAGTTCACTAAGGAATTCTTCTGTGTAAGAGAATGTAAAAATCTTGGTCTTACTCCAGAAGAAGTAGCTTAAGTAGATCATAGCCTAAGAGACAGAGGCAATATTATCTTCATCCATTCATCTAAAATTTTAGTAGTATTGTATCCAAAATGAACACAAACGAAAGCAAAGAGCAAAATCAACGAAAAATAGTCAGATACATGAAATGCTTTACAGGGTCATTGCCATGAAGAAGCAGGGACTACGCATCAAGAACAATAATATACCTAACAGACTGTAATGCATTTATATCACTTTACATATTTTTGCCTTACATTCTATATGAAAAATCTTCAAGATACAAAAATAACATTATTATCAGTATTGTCATCTGACTACGACTTCCTAAACATCATGCCATAGTCTCTAATCGAGAACTTGCTCAAGGTGCGTCTTTGACTACGACTCACTGACAATAGAGAAGGAATGAACTACAAGGCAGACATGCGTAATGTACTGCATCAACCGCTGTGATGGTTGCTGCTTCTACTGTGCAGCTGGTTCCTGGCTGAAAGAATTATTCTGTAATTGTTGGTTTGTCCAATACAAGAAAAGGCAATACGGGTGCTAACACAGAAAAGAGATGAAGAAACAGCAAGAGAAAACCAGAAAAACCAAAGGCTACATGTGTGTGTGGGGGGAAAGCAGGCAAAGAAGAGAACAAACAGTAACTAATTAGTATTCCCAGACCCTTTTTTTATTTTCTAACCAAAAATTATATGAATCCTCAAAGTTAGAAATGACTTGTCCCATTTGGTTTTGATGGACTACTACAGATTGGGTTAGCAATTTATGGCACCGGATCCAAAGACAGCACATGTGCAGATTTTGAACGGCACGCAGGCAGGGCCGACACAGAGCAAGGAGCTGGAACCCGTGGCATCTTGGGAGAGGCATTTGTTTTCCACCCTGGCTCCAACTCCTGGCTCTTGCTGAGTTCACTTACTGGAACCCAGGAATGATTGCCGTGTAAGAAAACAAGATACCTCCAATCAGCAGCATCTCCCAATTAGCAGCAAGGTTCTGCTGGCACCCTCAGTCTCTACATTCTGAAAGAATAACACCGTCATGCATAACACTCTTAAAAGGTTGCTAACCTCTAAGCAAACCATAATACGGTACGACAATGTCCCCATAAAACTCTGATGGCTTGTCTTAAACAGATCCAGGGAGAATAGTCACGTGCTCTTTCAGAACAAAGGAAAAAGTGGCTGAAAGAGACGAAAATTACAATTTAAAAGGAAAAGATCTATCATTAAAGTGGGATCTACAGGAAAAGAAGAACATTAATATGCTGTGGAGCTGTCAGTAAGGATGTTTTCAGCAATTACGGTGTATCTCGGTTAGAACTGCAATCTACTTGCATAGATTTTAATGGGAGAAAAATTACACAATAGTGTGCCTCCATTTTCATTAGCCATCTTCTGAAAGTTCAAGACAACAGATATTTAGGGAGGAGCTTCTTAATTTGAAATTTAATTTGAGCTGTAGCTAATATTCTAGACTATGTTTTGTGACATTCAGTTAAAAAGGGACATAATTTGTTATAGAAACAGTATCTGAATACAATGTAAAAATACTGAAAACTGCCTTTAGTCTACTTTTGTGTTACTTGATCTAACAGAAGTGTTGAATTGTTAAGCTTTTCACTCAAATATTAATTACCAAGTTTTTCTCATTTGTACTGAGAAAACTCTTTATTTGCTGCTGCTAAATACTACCCATGTTCTTCGAGAACCTGAATCTATGTGTCAACAATTTTGAATACACCCATTCCCATTTAGTATACAAATCTAGTGTTAACCTCTTCCAAGGCATGGTTTAGAAATATTGGGTAAACCAAAATGTTTCTAGACTTGGATACCTCTGCCCAAGCAGTGAATGGGCACAACCTATTACAACCTCTGCCTCAAGCATTCATTTTAGTGTCTCACACTGTACTAACAACAAAGAAAAAAAAAATCTACAGAAAAGACATCCTGCTTTCTTGGGGAAGTCTCAAAGAAATCCAAATTTACAGGAACCATGTGAACAGAAGCAAGCTACACGCTTTTGAAAAATGATAATATATGCACTATATAAAAAAAAAAACCCGAAAAACATGTTTATAAAAAAGGTGTAACAGTGTTCTCTTTGAAAAATTACAAAAAAAGAAAGGAAGAAGGAAGGATGTTGTTGTTCTTTATACACTTCAGTAGCATCATTAGCTGGAACACAGGAGTCCCGAGCAACACACCGATCCTCCTCTTTCCCAGTTTTCTCTTGTCTTCTGTGCTATTTCTACACGCTGCTGTATCCCTACTGCATAGCCCTGACCCATGATGTTATTTCCCAAAACCTGAATTTCTGCATTTGTGTCCTATCTGCGAAGCGGGGCAAATAATGCTCCCATGCTTTTACAAACACATTTTGAGATCAAGCAACAGCCTTGCATATAAGCCGGTTACTATTCCACATTTATGCAGTTACACTTGCAGAAGAGAGGGACTGAATAGAAACCAAACATCTGGTTCTTTCCAGTTCTTGCACATTTGCAAATGCTAAGTTGATTTTATTGAGGTCAGCTTAGGTTTTGTTGATGAATTTTGCCCAAAAGTTCTCTCATCTGAACCTTAGAATTTTGGCAGCTTAAATCTCATTTGTAAAATTATGTTTTGTCAGTTAATGCTAATTTGATAACAGGCTAAAATTGAAAAGAAAATTGTCTACATGTGCAGCATTTCTTTTAAATTATGTCCTTCGCTCAGCTTTCTCCAGCGCAAGAAACTAGCCAAGTGTGATTTCAAGTTCTCTTGCAGCAGCCAAACACATTTTTACCCCAACAGGATAAAAAAAGCTTAAACACATCTCTGCAGAAGTTTGTATTATCAAGGAATTTTTAAAGTTTGTTCTTTTAACACAGATTGCAGATACATTTGGAATATTACCCCAAGAAGTAAAAAAGAAGGAGGGGAAAAAAATATAGATAGGTGAAGCATGATAATGAACACAAAAACAACAACAAAAGTTAACTAAAGGATATTTGACACTGTAAAGCCATGTATTCTATGCTGAAACGAGAGACACTTCCTACAATAAGAAATACTTTGGAGGAATGAATGAGCACTCAAGTTCTTAAACAAAGCATTACCCTTACATCCCCAGTTAGGACCGTGGCCACACTATTTTAGGTACTATATAAACACACGTGAAGACAAACACCAGCACTGAAATCTTACAACCTAAAAAAAGCTAGCGCACTCTGTCTTCAAAAAGTTCCAAACCAAACCGACCACACCATCATCATCAAAGAGAGAGGAAAGGCACTTGGGATGGGGTAAATAAACAAAGTATTATTTTAAGCTTCTGGCTACCTTTGATCCAAGAAACTCAGAGCTATAAAGGTAGATGAGGGGTATCGAACAATGGTTACATTAATGTCATAACAGTTTAATAAACACCCTTTACACCAGCAGCCCAAGCATAAGCAACTTCTACTGGTTATTTTTAACCTTGCTCCAAAGCAGTTCGCCAACTGACCAACCTCCCGAACACTTCCAACAGCCCAGCTGAAGGATAGCTGTCACTACTGCGCCACTAGGCACTCATCAAACTAACGCCTGAAAAGCATTTCTGACAAAGTTCACAGGAACCTCCACATGAGTTTTCCATATGACAGCAGAGAACGCACAAAATAAAGCCCATCGGGAACGACCAGTCAGTTACATCCGCCCACTGAGGGTGCGTTTTGTGTTCACGCCCTCAGCAAACAGGTCCATATGAAACGCTGTAGGTGACAGACCTCTCAAATCTGCTTGAATTCTTAGATACGATACAGTCACAGCAGCAGACGAATGACTCCCCACAACAGACAGCAACACAGCTACTACCGCCTGTATAGAAAATCCTCTGGTCCGAACAACTTTCTTAGTTGCCACCACTGAGCTAGTGAGGCACGCTTTTACTTTTTGTTGTCTTTAATGGAAAGTTAAAATTGTCCCTAAAGCAAAAGGCCACCCTGAGGCTAATATTCTCACCTTTCAAGATTTGCACAGTCATGACTATTTCCTACAGAATGAAACAAATGTATTTTGGAGAAGAAGAAAATTTGCAAATACGCATAAACCCAGTGTCAAAGGTAGTCTCTGTCCAATTAGACCGATGCACAGAATGATGATACCAGCTATGCCATAAGCAAGTAGGACACAAATGCCCAACACTGCTGTAAAATCTCTTGGATGAGCCTACCGCACCCCCATCGACCTGGCTGGGGTCCTCCAACACAAATCCAGTTGCAGGAATAAAGCCAAACAGTTTACAGAACAAGAGACCAGGAAGTGTATTTTCAAGTAATTCGTAACAGGCCATTTTCCTGAAATCCTTCTCACCGAAAACGTCCGTTCATATTCTGAGCAAGATTCACTTGCATCCAATTTTGTGCCGTCTCTCCCTTATAACATCCAGTATAAGCCAAGCATTAAGAACAATCCTTTAGGCCTCTACGATACGTGGAAAATTGTCAGAAGTATGACAAAAGCCTGAACTGAGAGGTTAGGTGGCCATTCCGGCTTCAGAAAACATCATGAGCAAACTAAAAACCCATCTTGCTGTTACAGCATATTGTAACAGAGCAGGTAAGCCTCTCGTCCCCCTCCCAGGCAAACACTCACCACCAGCTCGGCTGGACGGCGGGAACAGCAGCGCTCTCCCTACGCGCACCCCGCCGGGGGTAACCCACTACTTCCCTCCCCACCCTCCCCGGCCCCGGCCGAGCACCCCTCCGGGCCGGCCGGCCCAGCAGGCACAAAGAGCGGGCGCACGGCGGCCTAGCCACGCCGGTCCTCGCCGCCCGGCCCCGCCGCCTCCCCCGGCCCGCCGCTGCGGGTGACCGGGCTCTTCCGAACCTCCCCGGGGCATGGAACGCTATTTCGTTGCCCGGGTTGCCAGGCAACCGGTGCCCCCTCGGGGAAGCCTGGCCGGGTGCCGGGGAATGGGCCGCTTCCCCCGGAGGATGCTCTGCCCCCTTCCCCTCCCGGGCACGGCGCCCCCAGCCGCGCACCTCCCCCCTTCCCGGGGGGCGACGGGGCCGCGGCGAGGCGGGGGACGGGGCGCGGGGGACCCCGGGCAGGGGCCGCAGGTCCCGCAAGGCCGCGGCGAGGAGGAGGAGGAGGAGGAGGAGGAGGAGTAGCGCGGCCCGTCGGCGGGCAGCAGCCGTTACCGTGCGGGCGGCGGCGGTCGGGGCGCGGTGCCGGTGGCTAGGCGCCCCGCCGCTGGGGCCCGGCGGCCTTCCGGGTCCTGGGCCGACTCCCCTCGACAATAAACGCCCCCCGCCGCTGCGGGCATAGACGCGGAGCCGGCTAGAGCGGCCGCCGGAAGTCACTGCGGTGGGCGGGGAGGAAGGGAAGGGGGGGGAGGGGAAGAGCCGCGCTAGCAGCGCACTTCCGCTTTCGTCTGCCGCCCCCTCAGGCGCGGCGGGCTGAGGGCGGTGGCAGCGCCCGCGGCGGGGGACGGGCGGTTCTGGAGCGCTCCGGGCCGCCCCGCCGTGGCCTGATCGGGCAGTGACCGCCCGGGCCCTCGCTTCGCGGCCCGCCTGAACCCCCCCGGTTGCTTCAGAGCTCCCTGGGGAGCTGCCGAGGCCGCGCAGCAGCCCGGGAGTTTGTTTTCCCGTCGGCACAGCGGGAGGGCGGGCTGCGGCCACCCCGCAGGCCCCGGCCTGCGGCCCGGCTGCCGGTGGGCCCGCGGTAGGCGGCTGTGGGCCAGCCGGTGCCAGCCACGCCGCCCGAGGCAGCGCCGCTGCCAGCGATCGGACAGGGGATCCGGTGCCGTGTGGGGATCAGGGGGCGAGGGCGGGTGCCCCGGGGCTCGGCGGGGCTGCTCCCCCTCAGACCCCCCGGCCGCGCTGTGCCTGCGTTGGGACCCGCAGCAACAGCTTGCTGCCTCTCTTGCTGCTCTGTATGCCCGTGTTGTGTCGCTGCCTCGTACAAATGCTTTAAAGATTTTGGGTTTTTTTTAAATTTAAGGTGGCGTTGTTCGGTACTGAAGAGATAGCCTACAGCAGTGAACTGGGTTACTTTGGTGTGTGAGCAAAGTGACCCCAAATGAAACTGACCCCAAGAGAAGCAAAGATACGAGCAGGTGACTGAGAAGCCTCAAATGTTTCCCAATCCCCTGAGGACTGCTTGGCTCTCACCATTCATTTTGTGGTTTTAATGTTGAAATGACTAAAGTGAGACGGCTGCTTTGCACTCACCCGCTGTGCAGCTTGTTTAGTCGTTACAAAGTGGGCATGTGGTGCACGCTTCCAGGAGGGTCGGAAGGGGACAGGCAGACACAGTGGGGATGGCTGGGGTGGCACTGGGTCTCCCCGTCCAGAACGGTCCTCCTGTAACCAAGGTGATGGAATTAGTTAATCATAAAGCACGAACAATGCTGCTATGTCCCTTGTACAGCCCTGCCCATCTGGACATTAGGTCTGGGAACAGAGGGTTTAGTCCCTAGGTAATCGTTAATGTTAAACAATAATGGTGAAGGGGGATTTTTAATAGAAATAGCGTTACGAAATAGTTAAAGATGTATTTGTGGTACCTATCTATTGTGTGAATTAACTGAAGCAAAAAGTCATACATCTCCCCCCAAAGAAGTTAGTTTTAATTAAAACCAGCAGGTGCCTAGAACTGGTCAAGACGACCCGTGCTGCAGGGACAAGAGCCAGAAGAGGACTGAGTTTGCGCAGAAACTGTGATGAAGAGGATAAGCCTTCATCTTGGGACCCCCGACGACCACCACTAGGAGGCACTGCGCAAGCGTGGGTGGGAGGAGTGTATGAAAATGGACTGATTTGACTATGAAAGGAATGGCTTATGCAATCAGATGAATTTGTATATTTTGATCTATACAGACTGCACAGAAGGGGTATGGGGTATGCATGTTCGGTGGAATTATCCCCCGTGCATCCAACGTTGCAATAAAGAATGCCTGCCTTTTAACACTACATTGGTGTTACGAGGTTTATTCCCGGATTTTCGGTGACAGTTTCTGGCGACCCAGGTGGGACCCTGCTTGTGAATACCGACGGATCCGTGGGATCATGGGACCTCCAGCCGGCATCGAGGGATTCTCGAGGAGAACCTCTGATCCCCGGACCAAAGGATTCCAAGTAAGTCCCCTGGAATTTAATTAAGGCATTCTTTAGGTATAATATACGCCTGCTCGTAAATCGCGGTGAAAACCTCGTAGAGTTGGGCTAAAAGGGACCTTTGTGGATAGTCTCTGCTCGGTGAAAGCCAGTGGAGCAGGGCCCAAGGGGGAGGTCTTCAACAGGGGGTTGAAGTCTCCAAGATCTCAGCAGGGGGCTGGGATCCCAAAGGGAGCTCCAACAAGGGTTGGGGTCCCTCTGATTAGAGTTTGTGATATAGTGCACAATCACTACCACTGGTCATTTGAAGGATGGGCACCTTTCCGAGTAAAAGACTCATCCCAAGGGGCATGCCTTTGGGATGTATTTTAAAACACTGGAAAGAGCTGGGGGGGGACCCTTTAACTCGGAAACAGTTAATTGAGTATTGTAATCACTGGTGGCCATTATATACTCTGGATGATGGGGAGAAGTGGCCGGAGGACGGGACACTGTGTTATAATACCATTTTGCAATTAATGTTGTTTTGTAAAAAGGGAAGGTAAATAGGAAAAAATGACATATGTAGATTTGTTTTTCTGGTTGAGAAATCATTCAGAATGGCAAAGGCACTGTGGGATACATCCGCGCGGTTCTATGGTAATGACTTTAAAGAAAGGAAACTGCGAAAAGGGTTCAAAGAAATGTTGCGTTGCTTGTAGTGTTGGCAAAGAGTGTTTGAAATATGAGCCTGAGGAGGATGATGTTGAATTAATGGTTGCACCTTGTCGGAGATGGGGAGGTGATCAGGAGGACCGAAAGTCTGAGACAGACAGTCCTTCTGTTTCTCCTATGGGGGGGGGCAGGAAGATTTAGCCCGGTTTCGGGAAGGACACAGGGAAGGACGGGGGGGGGGGGGGTAGCAGAATCAGCTTCTCCCATCCAAGCCCCTCTCGGAGAAGCTAGGGAATGAGGAAGTAAAATTTTTAATAAATACAAGGACCACTTATTTGGTATTAAACACATGTAAAGGGAAATGTAGTCATAAATCTGTAGATGTTGGTGCGACAGGGTAAAAAGAAAATTAACCTTTCTTAGAGCTCTTGAAATTTAGATTGAGAAAACAGTGGGTAACTCACCAGTTTCTATATATGCCTGAATGTCCATTGCCTTTGTTAGGATGAGATTTATTAAGCAAATTAGAGGCACAGATAACTTTTAAAAATGAGGAAATTGAATTATTGATACCAGAATCAAAAGCTGTAGAGGCAAGAGTGTTTATGTTACAGGATTCTTTTAAGGAGGAACAAATTCCAGAAGAGGTGGAAAACGCAGTAATCCCCTTGGTTTGGGCAAATGAAGTTCCGGGACAGTCCAAATTGGCAAACCGGTAAAAGTGACCTTAAAACCTGGATCCAAACCGGTAAGACAAAAATAATATCCTATTAAGTGGGAGGCTCGAAAAGGATTGGAGAGGTTAATCACGAAATTTTTGGAATGTGGACTTTTGGTAGAATGCGAGTCAGAATATAACACTCCTATATTACCGGTAAAGAAACCTGGGGGACGGGAGTATCTACTAGTCCAGGATCTAAGAGCTATAAATCAAATAGTTCAAGATATACACCCAGTAGTGGCCAATCCCTATACTTATTGACATCCCTGAAAGAGGAGCATAAATGGTTTACTGTACTAGATTTAAAGGATGCCTTCTTTTGCATACCTCTGGATGCACAAAGTCAAAGCATATTTGCTTTTGAATGGGAGAGCCCTGCAACAGGACGAAAGATGCAACTGACATAGACTGTACTTCCACAAGGATTTAAAAATAGCCCCACAATATTTGGAAAACTGTTTGTCCATGAGAGGCAACATCTGGCCCTTGGAGTGCTGGCACAACGTCTGGGATCCTGGAAGTGGCCGGTAGGATACTTCTCTAAACAACTCGACAACGTGAGTAAAGGATGGCCGGGATGTTTGTGCGCTGTGGCAGCAACGGTATTACCGATTCAAGAAGCTCGAAAATTGACTATGGGCCAAAAGATGGTGGTGTATGTGCCACACATGGTGGTAACTGTTCTAGAACAAAAGGGGGGTCATTGGCTGTCCCCCAGCAGAATGCTGAAATATCAAGTTGTCTTACTGGAGCAAGACGATGTGGAATTAAAAACCACAACCATCGTAAATCCAGCAATGTTTCTGTCGACGGAGAATCCGACAGAAAATCTAGAACATGACTGCCTGCTAACTGTTGAACAAGTCTACTCCAGCAGACTGGACCTGAGGGATCAGCCTCTGGAGAATCCTGATTGGGAGTTGTTCACAGATGGAAGCAGCTTTGTCAAAGAGGGAAGACGAACGGCCGGATATGCTGTTGTCACCACCACCGAGGTACTGGAGTCAGGAACGCTACCTGCAAATACCTCGGCACAGAAAGCAGAACTGGTGGTGTTGAAGCAAGCCTTGTGAATGGCAGAAGGAAAGAGGGTAAATATATGGACTGATTCTAAATATGCATTTGGTGTGATTCATGCTCATGGAGCCATCTGGAAAGAAAGAGGATTGCTCTCAGCCCAAGGATCATCGATAAAACATAAAGAAGAAATCCTTCAGCTCCTCGAAGAGGTGCAGAAACCAAAGGAAGTGGCGGTGATGCACTGCAAGGCTCATCAATTTGGTCAGACAGCTGTAAACATAGGTAATCGATTGGCAGACAAAACAGCAAAGGAGGCTGCTGAACAAGGTATCCTTGCACTAGTACCAGTAAAACAAATAAAAATCCCGAATCTGAACCCAAAATATAGTAAATTGGATGAGCAATTGGCAGAACAATTAAAGGCATCACAAAATACAGAAGAGTGGTGGGTAACGCCAGAAAAGCAGGTAACAGTAACCCCGCAAGTTATGTTAGAACTTGCGAAAGAAAAACATGCACAGACCCATTGGGGCATAGATGCTATGGTCTCGAGCCTAAAATCATCTGCAGTGTGTGTAGGAATAACAGGAGTAATTAAATCTATAGTAGCTAAGTGTCCAATTTGTCTCAAAAATAATCCTTTAAATCGGAAAAGGGCACCCCTAGGAGTAACAAAACAGGGTAACACCCCAGGAGATTATTGGCAAGTTGATTTTTCTGAACTGCCCAGGCAGAATGGATTCAGGTATCTATTAGTATTAATTGATACTTTTTCTGGATGGCCGGAAGCCTTTCCTTGTCGTACCAACAAAGCGAGAGAAGTAGTTAAAATATTGTTGAAAGAAATAATACCAAGGTTTGGGGTACCAATTGGCATGTCTTCCAATAGGGGACCACATTTTGTAGCAGAAATAGTTCAACAAGTAACTAAAATTTTAGGAATAAATTGGGATTTACATACCCCCTGGAGGCCACAATCAAGTGGGAGAAATGAAAGAATGAACCAAACATTAAAACGACAAATAAGTAAAATTTGTCAAGAGGTGTCTTTAAAATGGCCACAAGCTTTACCATTAGCACTTCTGAGAATCAGAATTCAACCAAGATCTAAAGATGGTGTAAGTCCATACGAAATTCTGTATGGCAAACCTTATCAGACTCCTTTAATCCCAGGGGATATGAAAATAGCAGGGGAAACAGATTTAAAAATGTATTTGATTTCTTTAGGAAAAACACTTGAAGCACTCCGAAAATATGTTGTGCTGACCAGATCGCTTGCTTTGGATACACCTGTGCATCAGTATCAACCGGGTGATTTCGTGTACATAAAGACTTGGAACTATGAACCACTGCAGGAGAAGTGGAAAGGACCTTTTCAGGTACTGTTAACAACTTGCACTGCGATCAAAGTAGAAGGGGTGGAACCGTGGATACACTACACTCGAGTGAAGAAGGCGCCTTCGTGGAGAGTCATCAATAGAGATCCAGAGACTGCAAAACTGACTTTGAAATACATCTAAAAAGAGTAGTTATTGCTGTAAAATGCGGGGAGACTGTATCTCGATCTGGAAACTGATGATAATAGGAGCACTGTTCAGTGTATTAGAAGTAAGAACAGAAAACGTTGATTCACTGCCAATAAAAGCAGAACAATTAATATACCTCCTAAGGAGGACTCCAGAAGAAAATTTGATGATCGGGCTTATAAAAGAATTTGCAAATTTACAAAATGTGACCCAAATAACTGCATGTCTTCCAATCCCAAGGGCGGTAGGAGAATCAGTCCCGTGGGGAAATTCAACAAGACATGCAAGAAAATTGGCTTGATAAAATTTTTAATGGATTAAGGTGGAATATTAGTTCTTGGGTCAGATCTTTAATCGGTACCGGACTGCTTTTACTGGTAGTAGTTATAATAATACTGCTCATATATTATTGTCTGAAAAAGGAACTCGCCAACAGAACAGCTTTTAATCGAATGATTATTCAGGCTATTGCAAGAAGACAAAATCTTAGTGAGTCGGTTGTTACACTTCCACCACCCTATAGCGAAACAAGTGGACTATAAGTGTAGTGTTGTAATTTTGAAAAGTATATTTTAATAATATTTAATCATTATATGATTAAGAAAAAATTAATTATGGAAGTATTGAAAAGATAATTATTTCAAAACTTCCAAAGGGGGGAAATGTAACCAAGGTGATGGAATTAGTTAATCATAAAGCACGAACAATGCTGCTATGTCCCTTGTACAGCCCTGCCCATCTGGACATTAGGTCTGGGAACATGCCTGCCTTTTAACACTACATGGGTGTTACGAGGTTTATTCCCGGATTTTCGGTGACACTCCTGATCTGGCACTGTCCCATCTGTGCTGTCTGTAGGGAGCAGAGCCAGTGATGAGCTGCCTTTCAGCTATAGTTACATTTTCTCTTGGAGGAGCTGTTTGTTGTGGGAACACAGGAACACACGAGCGCGGCTGCAGTGTGGCCAGTTAAGGACCCATCACCCAGACGGAAGAATGAAATAAAGTTGTCAGGTCGACTTTAGGTTTATAAAGACACACTAGTCTTTATATGAAAAGTGTATATATGTATATTTCTATGCATGTAGAACAAAGTATTCACTGGGTTGACAGTGTTTTGAAACTGAGGTTCTGTAATTACATACTTTCTGCTCCTGAAGTGATAGCAGAACAGCTTTAATTAGGATAGAGGGAACAGCATGAAATTTAAATTCTGAAGTCTTCAGAGTTGGGATGTTTTCCTCAGCTGGATTCAGTTCAATCCTTGAAATGCATTACTAGGTTCACTTGTCAGGAACAATTATTTCAGATTCTCGCTTCAGGGCGGCTGCGAGTGCCCAGGCAGCAGCACCACTCCTTGGTGCTGGTTTCCCCCAACTCGGACCAGAGCCGGGCCCACTGCCTCCCGGGAGGGGTGGTTGGGTGGGGGGAGCTGATGGGAGCAGGGGCTGCAAATTCAAACCAGTTACCGCAGTTCAGTAACTCTGCACTGGATCTCCAGCCTTTTTATGGAGTGCCTTAAGGCTGTTACAATTCTTCATGGGCTTCAGCCAAAAGGCTCTGACTTGTTACAATTAGCACTGCTAATGTAGGGTAGATTGTCAGATGTCTTCTCCCTGACGGTTCTTTCCAGGTTCTGTATAGGTATATCACAACAGATGCTGATTCTTTTTTTTTTTTTTTTTTCTGAATAGCTGATCGCATAGACAAGTTATGAAGAAAAGCTTTACAAACCCTGATTTTGTCTGAATTCTGACTGAGCTGCTGTTTTTTTAGCATACTCATCAAGGTCTACATAAATTTGAGGCAAAATATCTTCTAACAAATACACATCCATTGTCTATCTCCACATGCTTGCTTTTCTCAGGATATAACTTTTTCTAGCAGGTGTTCCACTGAAATGTGCAGTCATCCCTGGACATCAAGAAATTTTTTTTACCGATGAAGAGATGAACCCTTACCATTTCAAAGTTTTGGCTGCTTTGTCAGCCTGAGCTTTTCCCATTTAGACTAGGACATGTTCTGAAGATTGCATCTTTAAATATATGTTTGGAAAATGTGAAAATATATGCAAGTAGTTATGATCACATTATCATGGAATACAAATAAGGTCATTGGGCACCTACCTAATTTGACAAGTAAGGTTATCAGTTGAGCCTGCAATTTTATTCCACACCTATATAGTTACAAAACTGGTTATTCTGTCCTTATGTTCTCCCCTTCCTGGTCTCCATCCCTCCATGCAACTCTAACTTGGCTCCATGGCTTCCTCCACTAGTAAGACTGAGATGCTAAGGATTTCCCACCTGCAGGAACCGTCTCCTCATCTGACTCTTGCTATGGCATGTGCCCTCCACAGATGCTGTACTGACATCAGACAGGGAAGGCAGAGAGGCCATTTCCGACACCATTGCTTCCTTACTACGTGATTTCATTTTCCTTTGCCTTTGTTTCTCAGTCTTTTGTTTGGGAAGTAAAGAGGAGGTGGAGATGTGGGGAGGCTGTTTCCTGTGCTTGGACATTCTGCAGCGTGGAATCGTGGGCTGCTTGGGACTGTCAGTAATAGTGCAGTAAAAACAAGAATAACTGAATTTTAGGTCACTGCGCATATTTCTGTTCTGTCATTACAGCAGTGAGAGTGAACAAAGATGCAATTCCATTATGTTGTTATTCATCTGTAACTGCAGGTTTCTGTAAAAAAAATCTCTCATCAAACTGAAGTAAATGCTTGGTTATCTGGATTTTTCATTTTTACTTGATTAATTTTCAGTCAGGTAAGATCCAGTGCAAGGTAGACTATGGGAAAGTGTCAGGGAGGAGAGAAGAAAGCCGGATGGTCCCTTGAGGCAGCCCGCAGTGAAGACGGGATGAAGAGTTTTATACAGCTGCATCTTAAGTACTGTGGGCTCTGTGCAGAAGACTATATTGAAGTATTTGTGTCTGAGGAGGAGGTACCTAGGAGCAACCTGTATATTGCACACTCCACAGAAGTGACATCGTGTGGAACGGTCATCAGCTACAGGCGTACGATACTGCAGGTTAATTCCGAGGCGTCTCCCAAGCTGGCAGCCAGCAGGGGACGAGCTTAACCCTGTGTCAGGAGATCAGTCAGGGAGGGAAGCCTTCGCTCCAGGGCAACTGTAAACTCAAATGTGTCTTCCCACACTTCTCTGATAATGTACAGTATGGTAACTCATGCCGGCGCTGTTAAACCGTTTCCTCCCTGCCCTAAGTGGCACTTAAACCAGCTCCACAATATTCAAACATTCTGTTTAATTTTATAATATATATTATTTTATATATTTGTATTTATATAAAAAATAATTATAGATACTATATAGTATGTAAACATTTATGCCGTATTTTTACATAGTGTATATATATTACATAGTGTATGTATGTATACATTGTGTCATATATATAGCTAGATGTACTATTTAATATAAGCATATTATATACAATAATTTAGTACACATCTGTAGTTTCAGCCTCTGCAATTCAATGCTATTTACAGATTATGCATACCAGCCTTTGTTGGCAGTAAGAGAGAAACGTGGTGAAAGCAGTACAATCAGAAGACCGAGCGTGAGGGAAAACAGGGAGAAAAGTTTACGGGAAGCTGGTAACATTGGCTCCTCATCAGTCTCCCCGCTGCGCCGCGTGTAGCTGTAGCCAAGCGATCTGGGGGTGCTGGCCTTGGCTGACCCTGCCAGCTCGCTTCCTGCCCCAGCAGAAAGATGCTCAGCGTGCACAGACGGCACCTACGGACTGGCTGAAGCCTTCCTGTGGACTTCAGTAGGGGAATAATCTCGGTTCCAGATCTTGGCATGAGGGTAGCAGGATGCTGCTCGGCAACGGCAAGAGATAGTCTGAGGGCATATGTCAAGTTTTGACGTCAGGGAACTCACAACTCGGGTAGAAAAGGTACTGCAGGGCTTAGTAGAGCTGGACAACAGACAAACGGGTTTTCAGTGTCAGAATTTAGGATATAATGTTGTTTAAATCTCATGTTATGTTTGTTCTTGAACTTGGCCTCTTGCTTCTAGTGACCTCTAGTCTTAATACATATTAGTTGTGAGATACAAATAGTGAAGAGGGTCCACGCTAAGAATTGTTGGCCCCTAAAGGAAGATAGCAGATTGATCTAGAAAAAAAGTGAGAAGAACATAAGGCTGGTGTGAGACAAAGGCATCAAGTACCTTTATTGCTGTAGCTTCTAAGGCTGCAGCGGCACTGATAAATAAAACAGGACCAGGGCTTATTTTTCAGAGTGCTTAGTTGTTAGCAAGGTCCTTGGCATGCCTTTGGCCTGTCTGGCTGACTCCCTCCCGGAAAGTGTCCAAGAACGGCTTGGGAATAGCGTGTGCTGCCGACTGTTCTCACCCTTTGGTGAGGGTGGAATAAAGCGCAGGCATGTGTGGCTGTGACCCTGGCCACAGCACTGGCTGTCTGAGCCAGAGAACGGTCCATAGCCTGGTTTATCTACACTAGCAAGTATAGATACATGCCCGAGTGAGAGGATCCTTCCCTATACCCCTCTCATTCCTATCTTTATCCTGAATTCGAAGAGCCGAGGTCCCTGGTGATTTCAGCATGCCTAGGAGGCTGTCTCGTACGTTTGTGCACGAGGAGAGCTGGGCATCCTAAGCCTGTACCAAGCTTACGCGTGAGCCTTCAGCCTGTCAGCTATCAGCTTTACGCCTCTTTTTCTTCCTGTGTGTATAATGATAGCGACCTCCTATAGAAAAACATTTGGTCATGAGGTAACAGCGAGTACTCCAAGGTAAATGCCGTCTTCTGTTTAATTCCTGCTTTGGCTCTGAAGCAACAGCGGTATAAAAGACCCTACGTAAGAACAAAACATGTTACCAGTGAGGAAGAACCGTTCCCGTTCCGATCAGCTCAGCCGTCAAAAAGCATCGCAAGAAACAGGGTGGGGAAGCAAGAGGCCGTGCTGACCCTCGGACCGCTTGTTGCACACGATGGTCTTTGCCTCACCCCTGACGGGGAAAGGAAGTGCGGCTGCAGCAGCCTGGGAAGCCACCCAGCCGGACCGGACCGTTATCTGTGCAAGCGCATCGCTGCCTGTGCCCGCTCCTCCTCCTCTGCTGCTGCTGCTGACGCTGCCGCCCAGGACCTTGCAGATGTTCCTCCTGGAGAAGGCAGCTGCAGCTCTCAGCCTCCCCGTTTCCATCTCCCCGGTGGTCTGGCTCCACCCGGCTGTGATGGAGCTGCTGATAGTTCCTCCCTTCCCCAGCCCATCCTTTCACGAGGGCTGAAAGCAGTAGTAGTCAGAGGAGCAGGGATTATTCTATGCCTTTCCCCCTCCCTTCCTCTTGTCTCCTGGCTGTGTAGCTGTACCCTTCCCTTTTTTTCCCCCTAGTGTTTCCAATCCCCGTTTCTTAAACAGCGTATAAACAACTGAGAGAAAACTCCCGTGCTTAGATAATCCATATTTACAGTCGGATATGGCCTTACAGTTTACATAGCAGCCTGGGATGTAAATAAGGGATGTTTTTTTTCTCCTTGCTTAAGGAAAATGGCCTCAGAATTTAAAGTGAAGGAAAGGTTTGCACTGGTTTTTATTCTCCTTCTTTTGTTAGTTACTTTTTTCCTTGCAAGGAGGTTTGCATCTCTCCACTCCCCATGTGAGGACGGTGTAGCTGTGTGCACGCACACGCATCAGCTTGAAAACGCATTTCATCTGTTTACAAGATTCAGTTTAAGGGCAAAACCTTAAGGCAAGAAAATGCGTCATCTCAGGACTGCTGTGACCCTAGGCTATGTCCACGCCGCAGTTGGGAAATGCGATGACTGCATGCCTAAGCCTACTCAAAGTCATTTTTGTACAGCCAGCTCCGAAGCACCCATATCTGAAGTGAAGAAAAATGGGTTACTTGCACAGCTCTGCTGGGTTTGGAGTCTGCCCACAGCAGTCCTCGCAAAGGTGACGTGTTTTTTTCCCATCCCTCCCGGAGCATAACTTTCAGGTCAGACCCATGACATCCTCTCAGAGTTGCCGAAATCAATCAAGCCGTAACACACCAGTAGCTTTGCAGCACTAGAGACAAAAAAAAGCCATTATTACCAGTTTTGGCTCTTCCCATCTGTAAAACACACTAGGCCGAAGAGCACGAAGCAGTCCGTGGCTGAATAGTGAGCACAAAGCTGTACGTACCCTGTGGGCCTGCATTTGGCAGGACAGCCTTAGTACGGCAATAGTCAGGGCTACATCGGCCAGCAACGAGCATGGACAATTTGAATCGCTGGCTGTTGGGAGAAATTCTGTATGGAGGTTTTTCTAGGTGTGTATATACATGGGAATTACAGAATGCTCTGTTTTTTGCTGCCACAAGTTTCAGTTTCATTGAAACTGCATTTCATTTCAATGTAATTGAAATTTCTTTTGAAAACCCGTCCCTTTTGGGAGACTATGAGTGATAATCTACTTTTGTATGTCCAGACAGAAATTAGAAATACGCTGCATATTTATCAGATTATACACTCCATTTGTACACCAGATATATGTGATTTTGTTTGCTTTTAGACAGCTTATTACCTTGCAATTAGCTAATGTCTTTTGCACTTTTTTTTTTTTTTTTTTTTTTTTTACTGCAAATAATAAGGAATGGCAATGACAATGGGATTTTGGGAAAGACTACCTTTCAAAAAACATACGGGATTCCTTTACGGGGAAGCATGTTTTTCCAGGCAGACACAACTGTGGCATTACCAACAGAAATGCTTCAAACGAACCTGTGCTTGTGATCCTGTCATTATATCCGAGGCCCAAACCAGCTTCCCCACAGAA
Organism: Opisthocomus hoazin; assembly: GCF_030867145.1. Classification (NCBI taxonomy): domain Eukaryota; kingdom Metazoa; phylum Chordata; class Aves; order Opisthocomiformes; family Opisthocomidae; genus Opisthocomus; species Opisthocomus hoazin. Next base: position 67,298,266 of record NC_134415.1, read on the forward strand.
GAAACCACAGATTTTCTGTCTTTTAATCTCCGAGGTGAGCTGGGAATTTTGACCTCGGAGGCACTTGAGGCTATCTAGTGTATCTTCTGCTTGTACACCTTGCAGCTTCGGGGCACGACCATCACCGTGGCCTCGCTGCTCCAGTCAGCGGCCGGGACAGCAAGGCATCGTGGAGGGGTCTGCAAAGTGGCTTTCTTGCTACGCTGATGGCAGATTTCCAGCCCAGCGAGAGGATAAGATAAGCCTAAAATGTGTTTTCTGTAAGAGATGGAAAAATGCTTGCTCCTAAAGACCTTACGGACTGTGAAAACTGCTGCTAAGCAGTACGGCATGAGCACCAAACCCCGGAGCATGGAGCACAGCTCTGCAAATAAAGGATTCTTCTAGTCTCTAGCTGAACTGAAAAATGGTCGTGAGGTAGTTGGGTGGAACTGGGTTTCCTTCCAAAAATAAAAGAATAATAGTATTAAATTCAGATGGGACTAAACTATTTTTAGAGAGTTCTTATCTTAAAACACATAGGTCCGTAAGCAGGTTTTCTACGAACTTGCTTCCTGTGACTGAAGCAGCGTTTGAAGCTCCATCTACCACTGGCGCTCTCCACTGTGTGCTCTAGTGTCTGATAAGGGCTGAGTTCATGCTGAAACCTTTCCTCTAGTTGTAGAATTCAAAGATTTTTTTCTTTTCTCTAGTCAGCTGCCTGTTTTCACACACACACAAAAGGAATCATAGCAATTTAGTTATCTTTGAGACCTCTGTCAAATGCAGTTGAAATCAGGCAATGAGTTCAAACATTACTAGGAGGGAATGTATACAGACACTCACGCAGCTGCATCTACATCCATGTAGATACAGAAAGATAAATCAAGTCAGCTTTGTTTCCGCACAGAGAAGGGGTATATTTCGGTAAATATTAAAATGCGGTGTCACTTCATACTGAAAAACAGGAAAGCAAACAAAATATTTTCTTTAAAATCATTGACATCAATATTTAAACCAGGTCCCTGTTTTCCCTTGCATATTTGTGAGTTCCTTTCAAAATCGTCATTTGCTTTAGTCAGACTAAACATACATTTTCTGTTTGCAAATATTTTTCTGTAAAATTGCACTCAGCAGCAGGGAAGAACGATTTCACTCATTGTTCTCCTGAGATGCACGGTAGGACTCTTAATACATGAAAGAAACTTGGGCTGTTGAAGCCAACGGCCGGTACTGTCGGGGCTGTGCCCGTACACAAGTAAGTCAGCGGACGGAGGATTCCCAGCCAAATAAATGCCTCCAGAAAATACGTTTGTGGTCTGCAAGACGTGATACAGCCACCAATGTTTCACAGTCAGAGTAAAGCCGTTATTTACCTTTCTGTGCGCTGGTTGCTTTTGTTTATTGCACGTCGCTTTTTCTTTTTGCCTTTTTGCTTGCTGCTGAACTGTTGCTCAGAGGCAAGGACTGAGGAAGGTGGAGGATGCTTGAGGAATATTTTAGTCCCCAAGAAGGCTGCAATCTAGACTGCCACATAAAGGGAACAGCAGCAGGAGAAATAACGGTGTCTACAGCCTTCTGTTACCGTTCCACCTACATTGCAGCTTTTGGCCCACGGTTACGGCTGTGATCCTCACAATTTCATGGAGGACTACTGCATTTCTCCCTTGTCTTTCTCCACGCTGCGTTGCAGGCAGCAAATGAAGAGTGAACATGGCTTGCTCGAAAGGGTGGGGAGGATGCTGAGCGCGGTTAGGAAGCATTGCAAAGCAGGGTGGCAAGAAGCGTATGTGAGAAAATTCAGAATTTAACTCTGAATTCCATGCACATCCCAGATGCCTATCAATTTCTGCGCTCTCGAAGGAAAACAGCACCTTGCTGTGAGTCTTGAGCAGGCATTGGTTAGTATGGATTCAAGTCAAGACTTTGAGCGGTTAAATCCCGCGGTTAATTTCCGTTCAGTGGGCAAATTCAACAGCAAACGCGGCGTTTGTGCATTTGCTGCATCAGTCACTTGCGCTCAGCTTAAGGTCGGAGGGCTCCGTTCTGTCTGCCTTTAGGAGAGCAGCGATTCCCACCGAAACTCCCGATGTCTGCGGCGAAGAGATCGGCCCTTCCAGCGGCGCCTGCCGGGGCTGCCCACCTGGCTGTTCCAAGGCGGTGTGTTCGTAGCTGCGCGTCTCGGCCGGCGCGGCCCCGCTCGCGACAGCGAAGCTGCGTGTAGCCGTGGCGGGCGAGGAGGCCTGCTCTTAATTGCGCGGGACGGAGACCAAGCTGTGAAACAGCGAAATCAAACCCTCGGCCCACAGCGCGGTGTTGAAGCTAGCCCACGCGTGACCGCGACGGGCTGCGGGGCGCGCCACCTCACCCCTCGTCTCGGGGGGAAGGGGGGCGTCAGGAGAAGCGCGGTGCTGGCTGCGGGGGAACTCGCTCCGCGCCTCTGCCCCCGGCCGGGACGCGGGGCTTGGCGTGGGGGGCGGCCCCGCACCCCCCGCCGCCCCCGCGCAGGGCGCTGCCCCTCTCCCGCACCCAGGTACGGGACGGGACGGGACGGCACCGACAGAGCGAGTGAAGCGGAAACTGAAAGCCCCTCCGCTAATAATAACAGTATAAATAACCGAAGACGTCTTGTAAACAGTGCGGTCACAACCCCGGGACGTGAAACAGCGCGGCAGGGTCTGGCGCGCCCGCTGCCCGGCCAGAGGGGAGGTGCTGAACACAGGCGGTACCGGGGACCGGGGACCCTCCGCCCGACCGCTCTCCGCCAGGAGCGGTGCCCCCCCCCCCCCCGCCCGCCCAGGGGTGTGCTCCGGGCCCGTGTCTGCGGGCGGCCGCCCTGCCGCGGCCCGGGGCCCAGAGGCCAGTTCCCCGCGGGGCGCCTGGGCTTCCCCCGCCGAGCCCCGGGGGTCGGAAACGAAGGCTACACCGCTGCGTGGTCAGTGGAAAGGAAGGTTTATTCACAGAAACAGAGCAAAAACCTGCTTGGAGAAAATATATCTATATATCTTTAGGGCGAGTTACCTCATAGAGATGACTGTCAAAGTCAGTTTTTCTAGGCATCTACACGTTTCGCCGGTCTCAGACAGAAGATACACGCGCGGGTGGGTTTTCGTTCGATCTCTGCCTTTTTCCCTAGCAGCGCTTGAACCAGCAAGGCTGTTGTTGCAGGACGCTCGGCTGCACACGCACTTAATAAAGTTAAATAGAGTCGGGATCTCTCGGGGTGGAGTCTCTGCCAGGGCCCGTCCGGTCTCCTCTCCGCCGGCGGAGCGGCCCCCGCCCGTCGCTCGGCCCGGGGCCCGGGGCGGCGGCGTCTCCCCGCCCGCCCCGCCGCCCGCTCCCCGGCCGCGCCGGGACGCTGCTGGCCCGGCCGCCGGCGCTCAGGATGCCGTCGGGCCGCACAAGCGGTTTGTGTTCACCACTTCTTTCAGGTCACTCTCGGGTTTGCCGGCTACCATAAAAGGCCAAGTCTGTAGCCAGGAAAAGACACGGGTGGGAAGGGGGGGTTACACGCGGAGAAACGCACGTCGCGACCGCGCTCGCTTCGCCAGCGGGTCCCGCTCGGCAGCGCCCCGGGGGACCGAGCCCGCCGCCCCCCGGCTCCCGGCAGCGCTCAGCGATGCTCGGGCCCGGGCAGCCGCCGCCGGCTTTGGCGAGGACCCCCTCTGCCCTTCGCTGCTTCGCCTCCCAGCCGCGGCGGTCTCCTCCCGGGGGTCCCCGGAGCCCGTCCGGCCCGCGGCGGGAGGGAGGGGGGAGAGGCGGGAGGGGAGCCGGGCTGCGTCCCCCCGGCGCGGTGGGCCCGGGCACCCCGCCGCAGCCGCCCCCCGCGCCTGCCGGGCACCGATGCGGGGCCCTTCCCCGCCGGGGCCCTCCCGCGGCCCGGGGGCGAGGGTCGGTGTGCCTCGGCGGCTCTGTGTGCCTGCGGCGGGGGGGCTGCATCTGCGCCGGGCCTCGGGCTCGGTTTACTGTGGTTTTTTCACCCGGGCCGTTGTGCTGAGGATTTTGGTTTTAGCCAATAAAAAAAAAAGCATCTCCCAGGCCCTCATCAGACGACACAGTGGGTAACGGACCTTCCCCCAGAGTCCAGAGCTCCAAAGGCAGAGCCAGACCCCAGTGTAACGTCCCCAGATCCACTCCGCCATCCCTTTACGTGTGGGCAATGCAGACGCTCCGCGTCTAAAAAGAGCCCGGGCAGACCTTGCCCACCCCCAGCTTGCTTGCATCAGCCGCACGTATTTTTAGAGCTGGAAACTGGGTTGCGGCCGGGTATGGCGGGGAGACCCTGGGCTGCTCGGAAAATGCTTTCTGTGGGTGGTGGGAGCAGCAGGAGGGACGCCGTGCCGCCCAGGGAGGCTTTGCGGAGCGTGCCTGGGTCAGACACCCTCCTTGGGGCGTCCGCACCGGTATTTGTTTCTCCTTTGCCAGTTTAGACAGACAGGAGGAACGTCCTGGACCCAGCAAACCCCAGCGGCTGAGCGCAGAGCCCTGAGAGCTCTGTCTTTAAAAAGATAGGGCTGGAGGGTTATTTCGGCAGGAAATGTTAGGACAGAGTGGAGGAATAAGAATAAATCCCGGGTCCTTGGCTTGGGTCCTTCCTAAAACGTACCTTTCTCTACCCAAATTCCTATACCTGCCTGCTTGCAGGTAGGAAGCTGCCATCAACCTGCTGAGGTTTCTCAGGCGTTTCTGGGGCTGTAAAGCCTGTCCCTGCCTATCTGCGGCCAGCATGGCCCCCGCCGCGTCCACCGGAGGGGATCGCCAGGAGCAGCGGATGGGGCCCGGGAGGCTCGGCTCTCGGGGCGCGGGGCGGGAGGGCAGCTGGGAGCCTGTCCCCTCGCACGGTCCCCCTTGCCACCCCGCCGGCACCAGGCTCTCAGTGAGGAGCGTGGCGAAGGTTTCTCCCTGCCCGTGCCCCATCCCAGCCCCTCGCCCGCCGCTCCCCGTGCGCGGGCACGCAGAGTGCCTGGCCCCGGCCGGCCGCGACTCACCAGGTTGACCGGGTGGATGTAGCCGTTCTCGTACTTGTCGTTGGCCAGGATCTGCCTCAGGTGAGCGATGTAGCTGGAGGCCAGCCTCAAGGTGTCCAGTTTGGAAAGCTTCGTGTCTGGGGGCACCCAGGGCAGGGTGGTCTTAAGCCTGGAGAAGGCTTTGCTAAGGACCCTCATCCTCGCCCTCTCCCTGGCGTTGGCAGCGTTTCTCTGGACCTGCTTTCCCTCCTGGCTCACTCCATTTAAAGGGCTCTTCTTGGGGGGAGCTTTTTTCCTCTTGCCCGAGGCCCCTCGCCCCTTCTGAGGGGAGCCATTCTCGCAATTGGATCCCTCCTCGTTGCTCTCGGTGGACGCCCCAAACTCTTTGTTAGTATCCATTTTCAGGCCATCGCACTCCAGCATCTCCACCTCCTGCAGATCTTCCACATCACTGAGGGACCCAGTGGACATGGTCTGGAAGATGCCGAAGGACCAGCGGGAAAGGGGGAGGGGAGGGGAGGAAGGGCAGCTCCTCAAATCTACTTCAAGGCGGCAGAGGAGAGAAGGGGTGCCAGTATTTTCCTCCCCTTCCCTCCCCGCCCCCGGCGCTAAGGCGCGATACAAGTCCAGAGAGGACCCCTGCCCTCCCGCCCCCCAACCCCGCTTTGCCCGTGTTTGAGGGAGGGAGTGAGCGTGTGTGAGAGAGGGAGAGAGAGAGGGAGAGAGAGAGAGAGAGAAAGCCGAGGAATTTAGTGAGGACACTAGTAATTTATCTGGGGGATACGAGAGGCGGATCCAGCCCAGGGGAGGGGCCCTGCCCGCTGAGCACACCACATCCCCAATCACAGACCTTTGCACAGGACTGGGGATGAGGTATCCCAGCAAGCCTTTGCCGGGAGCTCGCAACTGGGATTCGAATCTTCACAACTGGAGCAAAGCAACTCGCACTCTCTCTCCCCCGGCTCTGTCTCTCTATCCTCCCCCTTCCTCCTCCTCCTCTTCTCCTTCCCCACTTCCCTTTCCAGCCCAGGGCTGCTCTCCCCCTCTCTGCCTCCTAGATGACCCCCGCAGCTGGTGTCACGATTCTTGAAGAAAGCCAAAATGGGTCATGAGCAGAGCGAGCAGCAGATCCACCAGCCAAGCCTTCCAGGGAGCTTTTGTAATGCCTGCCGTCAAAACGCTGTCCTGTAACCTAATCTGGGGGAGATTTGTAGATGATTATATTTGCGAACGCATCCTGTCCAGCTACTAGTGTATTCCAGGAGGAGAGCGCTCCGCGGCCCGGCTGGCAGCATGGACCTCACTATCGCAGCCCAGGGGCTGGAAGCAGGAGGGTCTGACTTCTTCCAGCCTTCCCGGGTGACCTCCGACAGGTCCCAGTCCCCTCTCGCTCTTTGAGTCCCCCCAGCTGTCAGGGCGTAGGCGTGCCAGGCGGCCGAGGTGCCAGCGGCCCGCCGAGCCGAGGGAGGGTGTGCGCCAAAATGGAGGAAAGCAGGGTGGTTGTTGGGTGGTAGAGATCTTGCAGAAGAACTGTGGTAAAAGCACAGAGCCCCCCTTTTCTCTCCAGCATTTCGTTCTGCCATACCCGCGGAGCGCTTTGTCTGCGGATCCATGCATGCTCCAAAGTTCTGCCTGAATAAAGAGGCGAGATAAGGCCCCGGCTGTGGGGGCGGCGGGAGCGAGGGCTCTGGGCCGTACTCTGCAGCCGCTGAAGCCAAACGTCCCCCATCGTTTCACCACTGGTGTGAATGAGCGGGCTGCTGTCTAGTTTGAATGAGCAGACGTCCGCTACAGTTGCGATCTTTATGCACGTGTGTATTTGTTCTCTGCGGAGCAGGCTTTTAAAAGCAGTTAACCTTGGTCTATCTTGTCTTCCTCTCCGTGTAAAATCTTCTCCTAAACCCACATGTGGAGCCCAAAGAGGCCAGTGAAGCATGAATTTGCTCCCGTAGCTCCTTGCCTCCTCACACAGGTCTGGCACGATCTGCACATGAGACCTTTCTGGACACAGTGACTGGTCTGATTGCAGGATCAACTCCACTTATTGAGCTGCTTACCTGAGGATTCACATCGCTCTGGACAAAAATATACAGCCTGAGATGTGGCTTCGGAGTTAATCCAAGGTCACTGGAGCTACCGGAAAGTCTCTTACTGATCTGTGTGAGCACCATGCCAGGTTTTCTGCATATACTAAACAAAAAACAAACAAGCAAACAGAAATTGTGGAGGGCCAAACTTGTACATCTGCCAAGCGCTATGGACTGTCTGCAGATTAAAGTTTCAGTAGGAGGCAGAGCGTCATTTTTACAACTAGCAAAGAAGTCTTTCCTATCTCTTGATCCATCTTGGTTCCTTGGTTCATGTAAGCCAGAAGAAAAATGGCAGATCTAAACTTTGAAACAGCCTTTTATTGTTTGGCTGGAAGATAACACCTTCCCACTCACAATAGGATAAGTACGTTAAGATATCATATCTCCAAGCCCTGGGCTCTTGGGAATTTGCGAACTTCCAACGTCATGTTATGTTAACTGTGCCCTGTTTGTGTTTTCTCTGTGCATAAACTAAACAGTTTGTCAGCATATCAGTCCTAATTAATGAATTAGCTTTGGGTTTTGTTCTTTTGTTGTTTTTTTTTTTTTAATTTTATTTTTTCTTTATAACATCCTTGTTGCAGATCCAAAATATTACTAATCACCAGCATGGAGATTTATGAGACTACTTATTTTCTAGGCCTGATTGTTGTTTGTGCAGGTGGAGATTTAAATGGCCATATCCATTGCAGAGATTTATAGTCCAAGTGATTGATGTTAGAAATGAGCTAAAAGACTCTTACTGGAGCAAGGATGACAGAAAACCAAGTTGAAGTTGCTTGCGTCTCTAAGCACAAATGGCCAGAGAGCACAAAATCCCATCAAAATTTCAGCATCAGAAGATCCCAGAAGAACAAAAGAACAAAAAAAGTATATACTCATATCCTTTCTATCAGTTATTTTTAACTTCAGTAATATCTAAAAATTTGTTGTAAAAATGGAAGGAATGATCTGGCTTCTTAAAAATGCCTTTAGTATGCTGCTACATGTGCATTCTGAAAATCAAGGTACGCATACACGTGTGTTATGAGCCTTTAGAATTGCAACACATTGGTAGCTTTTACTGACTTACATGCATTTTTGAGTCCTCAGAGCCAGCAAAATTGATCTAATACAGACCACACACTTTTGTGGAGTCACAGGACACATTGCTGTATTCATTTTGTGGAGATTATTGTGCATGTGTGGTATATGCTCACATACGTGTAGTATAATGTACTTTGAGTCCTTTATGCATACAGACTGTAACACATCTTTTAACAACATAATCATCCTAATCATCCCTTTTTCCCTCTCCAAAGGGGCCAGCATGGGCAGACCTAGAAAACTATCCGCTTATGTCTGGGTAACTCTTGGCTCCTTATTTGTGTGTTACATGAGCTGAACCTCTCCTTTTCCGACCTTCCTGCTCCTTGTGTCCCTCCTGGCAAGCCCAGGGCTTGTACCCTGAATCTAGCTCCCGATTTCAGTCCCTCTCCCCTCACCTGAATTGCCTTGCCCAGACCTCCTGACTCTCATTGTGAATTGCAACTTCACTTTGGGGTAGAGACCAGGGGGGTGGAGGCCAACCCAGTCCTGTGGGAAGGGTAAAGCTGGGATGCCTGCAGCCACCACGGCAGTGGTGCGGCCACTTACTTCTCCTGTTAAATGAGTGGGGGCCACAGACCAGACACTGGGTTAATAACTGGCTGGGAAAGACAGATGGAGCTAAAGTCCTTTTGGCCTTCCCAGTACATTCACTTCTTCATTCATGTTTCAGAAAGGAAGTTGAAATACTGGCGTAGGGAACATCAGTACAAATCTGTGCATTCACCCTGAAGATGACTTTCTCCTCTGCATTGCTCTCGCTGCACAGGAAAATGCACGTCTCTTTTACTTCTAATTGAGACCCACTAAGCTGTAAGGCCATTTAGGACATGCCAGGGGTGCTGGGGACAGAGAATTGGGATGCCTCATCTGAAGGGTGTCAAATAGGGCACGTGTCGCACATAGCCTTATGCTGGTCTATGGCAGGTTACAGATTTCCCCTTTGAAAAAAAGCCCCACTTTTTATGCCTCCAAGCTTCTGTCTTCTGGGCTGGAATAACACGGTAATTTGAGAACAGCTTTGGAACTTGTGGCCAAGATTTCTGCAAGTGTCTCATGATTTTGTGTGACATGGCTTGTTTTTTGGTTTGTTCTGGCTTTTTTTATGTCTGTGTCATTTATCAAGGCACCATATTTTCCCTATGCATTGAACAGTCACCCGAGAAAAGCCTCACATCACCCACAGCTGAGGAAAACATAATCAGGAGCTGGTTTTAAAACTCTTCGCCCAAGTATAATGCAGGTGTTTTCTTATATTTGGAGAATAAGCAAGGAAGTCATCCATAGGCAGCCAGCTGATCAGGAATCATGTTCAGTCAGGTTTGAGAATGATCAGGAATAAAAGTACAACCAGGTTAGTGTTTTCAATTTGCGATTTAAAAAAAAAAATCTGTTTGCACTGAGATTTCTCCTGCTCACTCTTGGTCTCACCTGGAAACCAAGTAAAATGGTGGAGGGATTTCAGAAGCATACTTCTACATACCCTAAGTGAATTAATACTACTCATATGCTATTATATATGAATAATACTACTAATAACTAATACTAATAATATGATATGAATACCACTAATAATGTAATAATGATATTTTTGCAGTAGGATTCTGTCTTGTCCATTGTAGAGGATGGACTGTGCTGAGGAAATGGATCAAAGGTGTTTGTAGCAGTGGAGTAGCTTTTTGGAAGGGCCAGGGCACTGAAACCCTCCCACGGCTCCTTCCAGTGCTATGTATCTGTTTCTGGTCACAGTTTTGGTTTGAAAGGTAAAAGACATTGTGATAAATAACATAAAGCAATACACAAAGAGAAAAAATAAAGTTACTACCAAGAGAGTAAAAAGGTTGTCCTGGTGAACTGGCTCAAGAGGCACATATTTGTATGTAATACCAGCATCGCTGCCCCTCCCCAAGAGATCCAAATGTCTTGTTTCAAAGCCCCGAGAAATCAAAGATTTTTGAGAAACTGTTTTCTAGACTAGTTTATTGTGGAGAAAAAACCCATCAATATATCCTTCTATTCTCATTTAGAAATATCTGAAAGCTTTGCTGATACCTGGAAGGGAAAAATTTTGGTCTTGCTGATTACAGATTAGAGCTTGTAAAAGGAAATAAACTGCAGTTTCAAGAACATTTATGTAGAAAATTATGCAGCAGCCATAATTCCATTTCATGTGACTTTTTAAACCTTGGAATGTCACAAACCCCTGGACACTGAAACTCTAGGAAATGGAGTTAAAAAAAAATTTCCGTAGTGGATATTGAAAAAATATTGTGTGAAACTCAAAATATTTAATTCCAGATTTTATATTTTAATTCTTTTTGTCACGTTGATGACAAAATCTGTGGCACATATAAGTATTGCTCTTGTCTGCCACAGGGAGTACCTGTACATGTAATAACTGGATGATTTCTACCACCCTGACTCAGGCCATCTGGTACCTTTTCCTTTAAGTAGCTTCATAAAAATCAGCTGTTCTGCTCACAGAGCAAAACAAACTGCATGAACAAGAACGGCAAAAGCTGCCTCTGTAGAAACGAAGTCATGATTAAATATCCTAACGCCTAAGAGAGATACTGGCATCAAGGTCGGGGTCCTAATCACGAAGGATGCATCAAATCCCAGTGTGACTCACTTCCCCCTCCTATGCCAGGTCTCTGGTGAGGGTTTCTGGTGCTGCTGCTGTCTTAAGCAATGTCCTGCAGATGATCTACCAGCTGGAAGCTGAGTACACCAGAAATGAGAAGCATGTAAGCTGGAGAAATTACCAAAGCCGATACAAGGCAGCTAATCCTCGACACGAGCACTGAGCCCAAACTTTCCATTAACTTTTCATAGACGTGCATGTGAATCTCCTTTTGCTGGATGCTTGTAGGAAGCAAACTTAAGTGGCTGAGTCATGTTTGTTTCATAATGCACATTTGCTCCCATACAAAAGGAGACTCACAGACAGTGAGGAGAGGTATCCTCCTCAGTCTCTTCTACAGGGACTGTTACTGTCCACTGCTTCAAGGATGCGTCTCTGAAATATTACTAGATAGTTGACATTGTAAACGGCCGACTATTTTATGAAGTAGTCAAAAGAGAAATATGCAAAAAAAGCCAATATATCTTATGCAAAATAATCACTGAAGGATTAAAGTGCAGACATAACTGTTTTATTTTGAATATCTCTTTCCGTGATGTTTCTTTGTTGGCTAATCCTTTGCATTTTTGTGGCTTTAAGACATGATGAAATTTGTCGATAAGAAATAAGTTCTCTTTTGCCTTCCAATAATTAGCACATTGGATAAAGTTTTGGAAAATAAAAGATTTTTGCTTCAGAGGGAAATTTGGAAAAGAAGAACACTTTGTAGGGGAGTGGCAGGAAGAATGTCAACTATTCTAGTAAGCTTTTATTACTTTTATGGGTTATAGCATGATATGCATGCATGTAGACACAGATTTTTCTGAAATTCCTATTCACTTAAAGTGCTCACAGCTTCTGCAAGTTGGGTTCCCACAGCATCTATCATTAGACGCAGTAGGTTGGCCTATGTCATATGTTCCCATCCAAATGAAACATCACATGCTGGGACGCAGACTCTTTGTGGGCTGCTTCATGCTGTTACAGATCAAGCTGGCCACAGTTTGTGCTGTTGGACTCCTCGCACTCCATTTGTCATGGAGGCTTTGCATTTTACCAGCTCTGATAGGTGGCTACATTAGACCTTTAAATACACGCGCCTAAAACTGCAGTGGCATCAAAAGGAGTGACCATACATAATTGGAACAACATTTGGGCCAAAAACAGTGATATAATAAACCAGCAAGCTGCTAATCTTCAGCTCTCCACATAGGGATTCACCCAATGCAGCAGCTGGCCAAAGATAGTATGTGTTGCAGATGAGTCTTAAATGGGAACACTAGCTGGCAAGGCAAAGGAGAAGGCAGGTTACACATCCTACTCAAGCGGCATAGAAAGACCCCAGTCACCATGCCTTTCTTCTGGCTCTGACAAGCCTTATACATGCCTCACAAACTGTGACTCTCAGAGCTCCTGGAACGTCCCCAAAGTGGGGTCATGGCACTTTGCCACAGTGGAGTCCTCTGGTTTTATGGTGCGTATCGTAGTTCATAATACATATAGAAAACGGTGTTGTTTTAGAAAGTGGTATTGCAAAAGCACATAATAAAAGTCTATTTAAGTAGTTTGGAGGAAATAAATAGCTTGAAAAATGAACCAGGGGATAGCAGAAAAAGAAGACCATAAATGTGGGTTGCAGTGGAGTCCCATGAGAGTGCGAAAGGACTAAGGAACTCAGACTACAGGAGTGAGGGGAGAGAAGCCCCAAGCATGGCCTGTGAAGGCAGTCTTCCTCTCCTTCCCCTCCCTGCTCCTCTCTTTTCCTCTGTATGTACGGATCCGGGGTGATGCTCCGACTGCCTAGTATTCGGTTCTTAACTGGGGTGTGACTAACCCAGAAGGAAAGCTGGTTAAAGGAGGTAAACAGGGAGACAAGCCATCAGATCTTCTGCTAGCCAGGACTAGCAGGCGCTGCATGCTTGTGCAGTTCCATGAGGGAAATAGAATACAATGCCTAATAGCTGCTCTGAGTCCATCCAAAGCAGAAAGGCCAAGGTTTTAAAAACTGCTGGCAAGACAAGATTCCAAGTGACCAACCATTAAACCAGCCTTTTTTTAGAAAGAATGGTATGGGACTCAGATATGTATCTGTTTATGTTTTCATATCAGATGGGACGATGGCTGAGGGTGGTGTGAAGAGAGATATGTTATCCAGAACCTCCTGATTTAAAACAGTAAGGAAGGATTCTGTGGCTAGCTGAAGGATTTTCGTTCTGATGCCTTATTTCAATCTGCACAGCATTTCAGTTTGTTCTACCCTGCACAATAGATCTCGGTTAGCCGAATTTTGCACCAAAAGAAGGCAGGTCTGTCGGTGTCACACAGGCCACTTGGATTACATTGCAAATTTACCAGACATCATATACCATGCCATTTACCATATCTCAGAATTTGGTGGCAGAAATATCTTGATGTGTACTCTGTAAGGACTGAACAAAGATGTACGTGTGATCACTATGAGCTGTATTGACTGAAATTTCCACAGAGTGGAAAAGATAACATAGCAGCCACAAATTTTCTCTGAACACTGCAGATGAACTCCTCAGAAAGGTTTTCTGCGTATGCAAAACCCTGAGCGAGGAGCTGCTCAGCCAGTCTGTTCGAGCACAGGGGCTTTCAGGGGAGCCACGGCGCAAACTTCCATAGGGTGCCAGCGCACGCCAGACGTCTGGGGCAGCTTGGGCTCCCCAGGACAAGAGCCATGTTCTGTCCTGAAGAGCAAGCAATTACAGGGAAAGCCTCTGTGAACTGCCTGGTGCAGCACCCGTAGAAATACATCATGTCATCTTTCTCCTGCGCCCACGCCCCGGCTCACTGTTGGCTTGCACCTCTCCTTGGCAGCGTGTAGCCAGAGCCCTTTTTGGGATGCAAGCCCTGAGTTGTTCTTGTGTTTCTACGTGTCACTGGTGGAATCAGTCTTATAGCTAATGGCTCAGTGATATGTGTAACACAGCCTTGCTTCTACAATTTATGGTGCAAATTAATGAAGTGCAAACTGGGTTGATTTAAAAGAGACAGACTCTTCTTTGATTAAGGTGCTAGCCAGAGACCCAGGGTATGTGGGTTGATTTTCTGCTATGTTACGGCCTTTCTAGGGGACCACAAAAGGGGGATCCTTTCTGCTCCAGTTCCTCAGTGGTGAACAAGGGATGAGAACATCTCCCTGCCCTACAGAAACATTATGAGGGGCTTAGGCACTATGGTAATGGATACCGAGGGTAGCTAAGATAAATAACCTGATAGTTAGTTGCAAGAAAATGATTGATGTTAGAATACTACAAATATGTTGAAAGCCTAAAATATCTTTGTGATGTCTCCCCATTTCTTAAAATGCCAATTAACATTTTTCACTCAGATACCTGATGTTTACATTGGTGCATTTTTATGCTCACATGTCTCACAAAATGGATCCTTGCCTGACTTTGATTTTAGATGAAAGCACTCATCGTTCAACCTTGTAGTAATTCTGAAAGATAGAAAAGTTGCTTTTATAGGAAGAAAAACAATGAGTTTTGATCGTGTTAGTGATGAGTGACAAGCTGAAAGTTTAATAAACAGACCACGAGAACCATCATTGGTAACACTATAGCAGAAGTAGCAAATCACCGTTGACTAAATTACTCCAAAGTCCCCAAGCTCTCTGTGAGGAAAAATAAAGTGTTACTTTGGTTTCCTGTAATCCTTCCTCAGTAAAACCACAAGATTCCCTTAGGAGAGTTAAAATCCATTACTAGGCTTCTTTATGCCTTTTTGTAACTAATTGTCTCTTCCATGGCGGGTCTTCCTTCCTCGAATGACGAGCTAATGCAGACTATGAGGTTGCAATGGGGCTGCAGAAAAGTCAGCTTTCAGGCCCTTGTTCTTCTGGTGTCCTCTTTCTGAGTTCCCCCGCTCCACCTCACTGGTTTCTAAGACTCCCTCGGTACTTAGCTGTGCGGTAGCTGTGTGCAGGATAACGTGCTCGGAAGCATCTCCTCATATGGCTGTGGGAAGCAGCCAGGCAGGCTCAGGACCCGAAGCAGAGTAATATGTGCCACAAGCAGCACGAAGCTGGGTTTGTTAGGAGAAGGAGCACCGCTTCATTTGCTTCCCTGATAGCAGAGCATCCACTCAGCTCATCAGAACCAGCCTAGCTGTTTCTTCTCGCCCGAGGTACTGCTTTTTCCTATGGCCATGTATATCCCGACTACTTTTGTTTCTCATCTTTGTATGCCACCCTTCCGCTTTTCAGTCTGCTTGTCTCACAGCGGATTTTTAATTTTTGCAGTTTGTTCTGTGTGGGATTATTTCTCAGCAATTTAAATAGATGATTTAACTCAAGGTGCTGAAGGAACTTCTCAGATAATGTTCTCTGCTTTCCACAGCTGTATGGTAAAGGCACACATTTCTAAATCCATAAGCTACATCTAAGCTGAGTTTGAGCTCCTCGGTACACAAAAATGAATGCAATTTTTTAAGAACAGGTAAATGCATTTATGAGCACAATTGTAGAGGCAGGGCTGAAAAAGGAAGTCCTTTGAGATTAAACTTACTTTAATGTAAATGGCGTGTCATGATACAAGTGTTGAATATAATAACTATAACAATAGCCAAGTAATTTCTTTATTGATCTCTCCCTTCTAATTCTGAACTATTTTTGTTACAGGAACACTGTAAGATACATATCTTGCTACTTGGAATTTTTTGTTTTCTTTTTAAGAAATGGATGAGGAAAGCTAAACAGCTCCAGGATATATAACCCTATACAAGGTGTTGGAGAGGGGGGAGGGTGGCTCAGTGATGAATGACCAGTCGTGCAATTGTTTTCTTTCTTGCAGAAATCAGAGACAGAGTACAGTTTATCTTACCCTGACTTTTAGCAAGACAGATTGCCAGGCAAAACCCCCGGCTTGAAGTCATCCAACCACCAAGTAGAGTAAAGAGACCATTGCCGTTACCTTTCCAGGACTCGCCCCCACCCCAGTCCCTTTTAAAAGTCTATGGTGTTTCTTTCTGAGGTTGTAATATGAACTTTAGCTACTTACATACCGTTTTCATGCTGAATGCAATCTGGAATGATTGATTCGGGGCCCAAGTCCTCCACTATTACACAGGCTGAGACCAGCTCATCCATGTGCATCTGTTGCAAATGATGGTCACTGCCACATAATTCCCCCTCGCACTGTGTTTAATCCCCCCCATGCTTGCTTTCATCTGCCACTGAACTTGATTTCCTCTTTTGAACATTTCAGGCCTGCGCTACTGTACTGGCATCGGCCAAACCTCTCTTTTACCTTGTGGTTGTGAATGGGGAGGAGAACTGTTTGGTGAGAGGAGAAAATTCCTAAGCAACAGCAAGCTAACTCCAGGGCAGGCTGTCCTTCTCCCAGGTTTTTCCTGCACTTCCCTTTAGTCGTATTTTTCTCACCACCTCTATTCCAGTCATTTGGAACAATACTTCTGGACATGGCATCCTGAATTTATTCTATCTACATCTGAGAGGCAACATGGATCTTAAGTGGCCTTAATCACGCCCTGAAGGTGCTTATTTCACTGTGATGACTACAAATGGATCGGTAGCTTAAGTCAGCTCCCAAGAAACTGGGCCACAGAGCACATTATTGAACTGTTTGATAACACTCAGAGGAGCACAAAAGGCAGGATGGGCAGAAAGAGTTAAATGGGAAAGATGGATGCAGTTGCAGTATCTATTACCTGCAAGAGACCGTAATGTGTTTATACAGCTCTCAGCCAGGCTAGCGGCTAATTAAAGGGAAGAACTGACACTAGACACTACACCGCCTTGTACACTATGGCACGAGGAAAGTCACGCAAGTGGGATTGTAAGGAAAGAGCAGCAGATTTCCTCCTCCTCTTTTTGCCATGCTCAATCCCTTCTTTTGCAGTTAGAAAGATGCCTGACTAGTCCGCATTGCTGGAAGGGAGTTAAAATGTACTGATAAAGTTAGGGTCCAAATTGATCCTACAGCATTACAGTCCAGTATTTTATAAATTCTGACTGCAGCAGGACAGAGCTCCAGTTCAGCAGGACATACCTTCATCAGTATAAATCCATCCCATCAGCTCTTTGTTACCTGCCCATTCCTGTAGCTATAGACTATACTTTCATCTCAGATTTGCCTTTTGGTGAGAACAAGCATAGACTGGAGTCCTTGTCTAAGCCACTGATGACCAGTTTCTGGGTGGGGAGAGAAATCTCGGCAACGATGTGATTTCTGTTCGTGTTTGTGATTGGGGGAGTGATTACCTGTTCTTTTGCTGTGTGAGGGGTCAGAGAAGATCATCCTCCCTCTGGACTGCCCAGACCACTCGGCCAATTTGTCAAGAATCTCATAGGATAAATAGCTGTCTCCAGAGACCTTTATAGTGACAAATCCAAATAAATCAGAGTCACTTTTACTGAGCACTTCAGCAGACAGCTCAGATTTAATGAATCAGCCTTCAGACCCCCAAGGAAGATTTTCTTTCCCAAGTCCGAGGAGAATAAATAAATGCCAAAATTTGCTTCCAGGGTAAAACTCTATTATCAGTGCAGCCCGTGATATTTTGTGATTGCAGTTACCAATGCTACTAACACTGTTTCAAAAAGCACTGAGAATGCAGCTCAGGATCAGTTGTATGATCAGTGTGCCCAGTGCAGAGAAAAGGAGGCTGCTATGGATCAGATGATTTTCCTCATCAGTGACTGGGGATGGACTTTGCATTCCTTTACTAGTGCCCTTCTGCACTTTTGGCTGGAACTCCCCACCAACACAAAAAAGAAAAAATATAATAGAAAAGGAAAAAAAAAAAAAGAAATCAACCCTAACCCCCCCACCACCAGAAGGCATCACACGCATAAAACCTTGCAGGTTAGTCATTGTGGGTCATTCAAACAGTTTTAAGGCTTAACATCTTGATCCCCTCTAAAAACTTCCATCTCTACTTCCTTCCCCCCTTTGGGATCCATCCAGATGCCTACTCAAATACCTGCTGGCGCCAGAGGAAATTCTCCTGTAACGGATACCCTGCGATGTAAAACCAATATTTTGTTTCCAGGGTCATCCCTTTCACACCCCTGCAGATCCTCTTGCTTCACCAACCTGCCTCTTGGTCAAGCCAAAACATGAGAAATCATGAAACCAAAGGGTGGGATTTCGGAGCAGTTTAATAGGCTTGGTGATTGCTAACCCACACATTTCCTCAGCTTCCTCCTGCTGTTGTGGTAGCCTCGTCTGATAATTTATGTCAGGTTAACAGGCTGCTGGGCAGATCCCTCTGCTCACAGTTCAGCAAAGAAAGAGAAAGAGGGTAATTTAACCCGACCCAAGGTGTTCACGACAATCAGACTGGTGACACCTTTTCAGATAGGCTAATACCTAATACAAAGGCCTAATAAAGTTAAGAAGCATCTTTCAGTGGCAGGGTGTAAGTGAGTGCATCAGGATCCAGTCACAGGTAAAACAGTTATTTAAAAAGCAGTTTTTAGTATCATTTATGTGCAAAAAAAAAGCAGAAACATTTCATTTGTGATGGTTTCTCAACACTTGTCTCGGGCGCTGTAATGGCAATAAGAAGGGGATCAGTGTCTGGAATTTGGTCAGGAACTTCTTGGTTTGACATTTTTATCCCATTCTACTTTTGGTTTTTAATTGTTGTCTCTAGCCGTTCATACACTTTACGAGATAATCAGCAAATTGCTTTATATTAATGTATTGCGATATAATGAGCTTTGTTAATCGTCATATGGGATACACGAGGAGTTCTTCAGAAAGGACCAAAAATAAGCACTCTTTTGAAGTGACACTTTAGGTGCGCATTTCCTTATTTAGCCTTATAATACATAATATACACAATACCTCCAGGATGATAATTAAAGAAAAGAGTTAAGATTGTTTACTTATATAAAATAGATAGTCCTACCTTTTGTATAAGTTTAATGGAGCTGAGTGCAAGAATGAAATAACAAGGACCCATTTCAGGTCCCTATAATTGGATTCCAACTGAATTTTATTTAAGAAACTTTGTTTTTAAATTTTCCTCATGAAGGAAGCAAAGAGAATATCTGGCTTTTTTCTCCTTCCAATATTTTAGATAAAAAATAATGTACCAAGAATGTCAGGAAATAAAAATTCTTTTGTCTGTGACTGAAAAAAAAGAACACATAAAAGGAGTTTTTACAAAATGGCTACACGTAAGACTTTGCTATAGAGTGGGCAATTTATTGCACTAGAAATTCATCATTCAAAATCCTGCAGAATATGCCAGAATACTTGTTCACTTCTTAAAAAAGTCTCTTCCATTCTGACATAATATATTGCATAAAGTGCAGGAGAACAAGAGTAAAAATGTGTTTTTTTAATGATTAAGGACTGATCTTGTTCCAGTTGAGTCAATGGCAAAACTTCATGGAACTGAGCTGAATATATGAGTATAGATAAGATGTTGTTTACTGTGCTCTCGCTTTTTCTGAGAGCAAAATGTAAAAGAAATATATTCCTTGCAAAAATTAGATTATCCCAAGTCATCTGCTGACTTCTACTTAAAACAGAGCACAGGGATCTCTTCATGTCCTCCAGGAACTACAAGCCCTTACATCCATGCAGCCTTAAGGACGCTCTTTCCACTATGTGAACTGGCTGTTGCACTGGAGAAGGAATTAACACAGTTATGGAAAAAGAGTTCATGAGATTTTGCTTGTATATATAAATGAATGTAACAGTAGTAATCTCCCCCAGCCCTCTTTCATCTGCAGTTACAATTTTTTTAAAAGCAACATTGTGCAGAGTCTCGCCTGGCTTTAGCACAGCCTTGAGCAGGGGAAGAGCAGAGTTTTCCTCCATGTGCCACATTTGAACTGGGAAATGAGCAGAGGGAGCACGAGCCTCATAGTTTGTGCTGCGGCTCATTCCTCAACAAGTGGGTGGGCAATGGCCAAAAAAGAAAAAAAGAGAGGATAAGTAAACGGCCTTAAGTTAGGTTCCGCCAGCATCAGCCAGGTAATGCATGTGGTGGAGATGGATGGAAATTGTGCCAGTGGCGGAAATTATTCCTTCCTAGGAAGAAAACAGGAGCAGAGAAAGCACCATGTCTCTGCAAGTCCTTGATTTTCCTGAAACACCTCTTGAGGAGGTAAAACTCCCAGTTTGCATGTCTTAGAATTGAGACTCAACCAGTTCCTTGTGAGATGAGAAAGAAGAATTTGCCAAGAGGGCTCTCATTTTTGTTAACAAAACCTTTGGAAGACAAACAGAAAATCTGACAAACTCCACCTACTTCTTTCAGTTGCACAAAACGTTAGTCAGCTTGCATCACGCCTTACCAGCAGAGACAGAGCTGCACGAAAAAAATAATTACCCCTGAAACAGGAGGCAGGGAGCACTGCTGCAACTGCTATAGAGCAATGTTATTAGGAAGTGTGAAGGAGTCGAAGGGAGTTGTTTACGATAACCTGACCAAATGATTCCTAAGTTGTTGGCCGTACAATTCATCAGCCCGTCAGGTAAAAAGTGCAAGGCATAAAGAATCAATACAGTTGCCCCCTTCCCTCTCTGGCCCATCCTGGTGGGTGATAGAGCATAACAGTGTTGGTTTTGACATTATTAGGTTATCCTGAAAATAAATCACTTTTGAAAAGGTGAATAATTGGACAGAGCTTAGTGCTGACAAGCAAAAGGTTGTAGGCGGGGGGGATGGCAGTGAGAGGGAGAGGGCAGGGGGGCTGTGGTGTCGGAGATGCAAACCCATTCCAGGAGGCCACCAGCATGTGAGCAGCTGTAAGTCTCATTCTTTGGCAAATGAGTGCAGTTTTTTGTCTGATAAGTATCAAACTGCATTTATGGGTTCTGAAACTATTTTTGATCCAGCAGAGAAATGAAACATACCTTTTCATGTAATCTAAACCGTGAGAGGTATACCCCTGCCCAATAAAATTAAAAGGTAGTAAATTTTGTCTCTATAAAAGGAAATCCCCACTTTTCCCAACATTTAGCTAATCTGTGGAGTTCACTGCCATAAGTGGTCATCAAGATAATATATTGTGGCTGGACTCTTAAAAGAGTTAGATAATTTTATGACCATCAGCAACATCTGTAACTATGCAAATGAAGATCATGATAATGGTAATCCAACCTCATATTTTATAGCATAGAATAAACCCCCTTTGAGACACAGGAAAGACTGGATAATTGACTAGTTGATCTGATAGGTGGTTTTAGTCCTTATTCTGACACCTAAGAGACAGGGCACCACTAGAAAGAGAGTACCAGACTGTTTGCTTCTATGTACTCCCACCAACAACCATGGCAATATTTCAAGTGTTTGATGTGAACTTGAACTTCATGTAGACGTGTCTGAAGGTTTGGTGCCAATAGTGGGTTGTAATTTTTCATTTTTGCGATGAAACTGCAATGGGTCAGTCTACCATCCCTGGAAAGTTTTCTGAATGTGAGTGCTGTGGTTCTGGCACTGCGTTGGCATTTAAGAAATATAGGTTCACATCCTAATGCCCAGACATGTGCAATGTGGTCATAAGTAAATCATGCATAGCTGCATTGCGCATTAACTTCCCCTCTCAAAAAGAGTGTAAGAATAGGTTTTCTTTCATCCAGTGTCTTTCTGTCCCATCCATTCCATCTTAGCTTGTCTAGATGAGGACTCTCATAGCAATTTTATTCAATATCTGACACAAAGACACAGCCTGCATCCTGAATTTCTTTGGGGTTTACTCACACAAAACTCTCTGTTGCAATCAATGGATTTAATTTTGATCCTTACAAGACTTTCAGAGGTATGCCCAGCCTGTTTGTGGCACCAATCTACTAAATGTCGTCACTGCTCAAGGAATACACTATGTTTGGGGATTGAAATCATCAAAAGGATCCTGAAAATGCAGGTCCAAGTAGTGAAAAATTCCATTTCCTTCTTCCTTCTTATCTTCAAGCAGGTACTTAAGAGACATTCAGAAATTTTTCTGCCAAGTGTTCCCTTCCCCCATAAATGTCACAGTTCCTGGCTGTGCATGCTGGTGGTGTGGAGATGGGAACACAAGGGGCAGAATAACAGGGGCTGTCAGGGAGCTGGGTGGAACATCCACATCTTCTCCCGGCCTTTTTAACATTTCTGAGCAATTCCTCCTCTTTCAGAAAATGCATGATGGGGAATTTATGACAGGAAAACATCAACAAATTAAATGGGCCATGAGGCATCAGCTTCCAAGGCCCCACAAAAGTCCAAAACGAGCCCTCCTCTGAGAAAACCCTTATAAAGCAGTGCATTTTGCAGCCCTGGACATGGTTCTTCCACATGCCAAAGCCTGTGGTGGCAGACCCACTTGAAGAGATCCTCACCACCCTTTTTGCCTTCACAGCTCCTTCCTGTCCTCCTCCCTGCAGTGCTGGAGTTCACAGACGGCTCTGCTGTGATGAGTCAACTGTTTGGGTGGCTGTGCTCCCAGCTAGATTCGTCATAGTGCTTTCAAAACAATGGAGAAAGATGTCTCTTTTCTTGCCTTTTTTTTTTTTTTTTTTTAATTAGACCATTCCCCAGGTCTGGTTTGGAGTTCAGCTGCCCCAGCCATCAAATTGGCATGACCGAGGGGAGGTAACCCCTGTCAAGCAAGGAAGGAATCCCTTAATACTTCTCTGCTTTTAAAGAATTTGTGCCCTGGAAAAACACCCTCCTGTTAGATAAGGGGCAACTCAGAAAAGCCACTATCCGTGAAAAGGGGAGGGATGTTTCAGGCCACACTGCTATCCTAATAGAGCTATTCAAATTCATTATCACTGCATGATACAATCAGTCCTATACAGTTATCAGGATTTGAGGCTGTTTTCTTTTTCTGCCACTGACAAATAGGCCAAAGTAAACCAGATCACTGATAAGACAGACCCCTGGAAAGATGTTCTGCCACACTTGATGCATGGATAGGGCTTTTTGTTCATCACTCAGATGATTTTGTCTTACAGCATCTGTTTATTTTCCCTCTTCTTTCATTGCCCAAGTTTGAAAGCAGCCTGAAATAGAATAGGATTTATCCTGTGATCTGCAAACCCTTAACTTTTTATTTAGGAGACTCAAAGACTATAAGGCCAAAAGAGGCCTTTGGTATCCTCTTGTCTGACCCCTGCTACAACCCAGGGCTTTAGCTCTCTCTGACTCAGTTCTTGTTTGGTCTATCTACTGGAAAAACATCCAGTCCAGATTGAAGAATTGTGAGTGGTGGAGAGAATTCGTCACGACTCTCCATGAACTGTTCTTATGGTCAGTTACCCTGTTTGTTAGAAAATTTCCATCGTGCTTCAGTTTGGATTTGCTGAGCTTCAATTCCCAGCTGCTGGCTCTTGTCCTTGCTGTGCCTTTGTAACCCTAGGTTTCCACCAAGAGTCAGCTCGGAGAATGGGGCAGTAATTAGGCACATATATAACACTTAGCGATATTTTTCATTCAGCTTGCCTCCTGAGCAGAAATGGGGTCTAAACAGAGTCATGTAAAGGTTTTCTGAGAAATGGATTATAATTTGCTGTCACTCCAGATACAGCTGTTTACATTTGCTGTGATTTGAGTTACAGGCATATGATTTTCCAATACCTGTGGAAACGTAACTCCCACTAGGTTCTTTTAAGGATCTCTGGATACATTTTTAAATAAGAAATGTCCTGTTTCTCAGAATTGCAGAGAACCCACATTTGCCATTGTTGTCCACTGAATTAAACCAAAATATTTTATTTGCAAAGAGAATTCAGCAAGCATGAGGGGCCAAAGTGAATTCGGATATCATACTTCTAGTGTCACAAACTTATGAATTACAATTGATAAAGGGACTTGAGATCTGTTTCTAAAAGGTGTTTTCATGATATTACATGATGTTTCTCTGGTGTGATGACCGCTTTCCTGAGGATGCTCTGTCAAACACTGTCCAGACCCAGGGAAGCATGAGAAAATGGCAGAGGTGGATTGAGATGATAAAGCACAGCCAAATACCCGCAATTTGCATATTTAATTTTTCTCTCTGACAGTATTTTGTAACTTTACCCTTTCTAAGGGAACATCCACTGCCACAGAACCCCATTTTCTTCAGATGACGCTTTCTGATCTGATTACGTATAACATTTTCATTTTCTCCTTACATATAATTTTTTAATTGCCTAGTTATCATTATGCTTCCTGGCCTGTGCTCCTCAGCTATGGATTTAGCTGCTGCCAGCAACTTGTACACCAATAACTTCTCTCCTGAGCCTTGTCCCCTTTGATCACAAATACTCTGCCCTTTTTTTCCTGTAATCTGGGAAAACTGGGATTTATCTAGCCCTCCACTGCTTGATGGCTGGGCTGGCTAATCTCTGTGGGAAGGCTCCTTTCCTTCTGTCCTCAGCTGAGGTGAAGGGAAGACCAGAAAGTTTTGAGCCTGCAGTGTGTCATTCTTGTAACAGAAACTGAATTGGCACTGAGAAGAGTATCCTGCGTATTCCTTGAGACTTAATTCTTTAAGAGTCTTTGATGGAAAGATCTTGACGAATCTGAGAAAAGAGAGAGAATCAAAGATCAAAGACCAGGAGAAAGAACAAAGCATATGCGCTTCATCCCTGAACTGGTATCTGCTCCAGGCACTGGTGCACCTTCCACTGGGAGAGGCCGGTCTGGAAATTGAAAGAAGGCTTTCAAAAGACTTGCTGGAAGAAAAGCAGCAGTGAAAGTATTTAAACAGTGAAATACAACTCCATAACCCTTTATGGCACTACCTCTTCTCGTGGCCTATTTTCCTAATTCAAAAAGCCACAGTCTTGTGAAGGCCAGAGTGGGGACATAAGAGCAGTCAGGGATCGGCTGCCTTGCCCTGGTTGCTCGACCTCTGGGGATGCAGAGTGTGGGGTAGATCAGACGTTTGGTAACAGAGGCAGGAGTTGGCATTCAGACCTCTTTGCTCCCATGCATAGCTGTCCTCAGGCAAGAGGAGCTGCCCTCCACATTTCTCTCTTGTGGTGCTTAGTCCTGCTAGCTTGTGAGGCCAGGACAGACTGTGAGTTGGATCCGGGAAGTTTTCCCCAGTGGATTATGCCACAAGCCAGTGAAGAAATGGCAAGGCATGAGAAAATGCCCTGTGCCATGAGTCCTCTCCCACTCGGAGCAAGGAGAGTAGCTGGCCTGGGAAGTAGCTGTGCTGGGTTGATGCCAGCTGGGAGTTTTCCTTTGTGGAAGATGAATTCTCAGTGGCTATTTAAGATCAGTTCAGATGGGGGGCAGGAAGGGGAGAACCTGGCCCTTAGGTGGATCATGCTGACACTTCCATGACGATAAACTGGCTGCACCAGAGCCAATCTACCAACGTAACTAAGCAGACAGCTTGGTATAAAGGACTAAATCCACACTCAAGTGAAGACAGCAGTAAAAAGCCTACTTTCACCTTTGGGACTCAAATATAGTCCTACCACTATAAACACTAGCACAGTTTTCTCTTTCGGTGCTGCTTGACAACAGCTTGGTGCTGAGGAGGGAGAACAGTTAAATAAAAAGCAAATATAAATTTAACTCATTTGCATTGAAACCCTGTAGATGTTCCAGCTCGTGATGCTAGATCTTTCATTGAGAAATGCTGTGTTGCTATCCATGTGATGGAGATGCAGGGACAACTTACTTTTTAAAGTTACAAGGGGATGGTTTGGTGTTTTTTTTGTCAGCCGAGTTGATGCAGTAGGAATTAATATTACATATGAATTAACAATAGTAATTATTATGCTCTGCAATTAGAAGTTCCAGTGTTTTTTGTGGATTTAATAATTTTCTGGAATAGTTCACATACATTGACTCCTGTTGTCCAAACATTTAATTTAGATTCAACTTTATAGCTGTCCTGAAATGTAACTGGTCATCTGGCCGAAACCAGAAGGCAGCCAATGAAATTCACAGGAAAACATCAATCTGAGCTGAAGAATTCAGAGCACATGTGTGCAATCATTGCTTTTACGTATTCTTTCTGTTTTTCCCCTGCTCCTGCTCCCCCAGCTCCCACCCCCTGCTTCTTGTTTCGCCGGTTGAAGGAGAACATGCCAACTCTAACAGCACTGTCCGAGGGAAAGGAAAATTAACACCAGCTTGGCTTTTGTACGTTCAGGACCTGGTCCAAGAAGGCCACTATAATGAATGTGAGTTTTTCCCCTGCTTTTACCAGGCCTGGGATCTGGCCCAAGTGTTGTGTTGCTGACGTGTATCCGTGCAGCGTGTGAGGATGGAGGAGGCAGGAGCCAGGATGTGGGTGGCAATGAATGAGCCACGGGCTGGAAGGGAGGAATGAAATGGAGAGGGAGGGCTTGCAGGAATTGGGGGGGAGGAGAGGAGAAGTTGGGCAAGCTGGGAGCAGGAGCAGAGGTCTGGGACCACGAGGACATACTGTCTCTTGGGCTGGGAGCTGAGACTGGTCTGCTTACTCCTCTGCTGTCAGTAAGCATCTGTGAACACCCACTAGAAATGTGTATTTCTCATCTCCTTCTCCCTTCTATTTCATTCTGCAAAAAGTGTCCCAGCTCTGTTGCAAACTTCAGCCGGGGAGAGATGTGCCGTGGCTGCAAGGGGGTCACGATCTTCCAGCAAGCCAAGCTGGGGTCACCCTGCTTCCACCTCCTGGCATCTCAGGATAAAAAGGTAGGTGATGTTTTTCCAAGGAAGGGTTTGCATCAAAAAACAAACAGGCTTATGTCAAAAGGGCATCCAGGTGACTAAGTCAAGCGTTTACCGTCCCGGAAATACTGTAAAGGATGGTACTTGCACTCTCATGTTGAATGATAGCTGTGCAGCTCAGGACAGGGTAGCCTACAGGACTACTGCCTTAGGTGTAGCCGACGGTGGTAAATGGGTGGTCGATAAGGTGGAAGAAGATTAAGGTCAAAGTGTCTAGTTAATGTTCATGGCAAAAAATATTTCACGCATTGCCTGTGCCACAATGCTTCCAAGTATTGCTGGGTCCTAGGTTTCAAAAAATCAAGAATTTAGCAGATAAACAGATAACTGTGTATTCACACATTTGCTGGCATGCCACACATGGTTTCTAGGCTGGACTCGCACAAGTGCACAGGTCCCAGAAAGAGTCTTGGCATGATTTGAGCTTAAGAGGAATTATGAAAATGCTGCACGGGTTGGAGATCATGGCTGTTGCAAGGCCTGCCACTCTCGGGGCGTTCGGTTGCTCATCTTTAGCTGTGAATAGTTACATAGCCAATTTACGGGTGACAGGTTTCACAGTATTACTTTTCAGCATCTCTCTGGGTTAGAAGTGGTCTGTACATGCATGGAAAGCTGTTTGAGTGTACCAAAGTGCACAGATTTATATATACATACATTTGTGTATATACATGCATATGCTATATACAGTATTCATGAACACTGGATGAGAGATAACAGAAAAGCTATACTATCCCATACATAAGGGTCTATGTGAAATAAAGGACTCTGCCATAATAATGCCATGACTACATTTGGCACTTTTTAACACCCTTATTGATGGACTCAAAGAAATCAGGTTGAATGGGGAAATACATTGTCTTCTCAACACCAGAGGGAGCCCATCCGGAATATCACCAACTTGTTGGCAAAGGGAGTGTGCTTTATTCCGAATATATCCTCTAAAAATTTCTCTTTTTCTCTCTCTGTCTTATATTTGTGTGTGTGCGCACACAGACACATGCACACACACATATACACACACTGAGGTTCTATCAATCACTGCAGATCCACACCATGTGTGCACGTGTGTGTGTGTGTATGTGTGTGCGTGTGTATAACCAAAGTTGTGCGATGCAGTGTGCTGTATGGTTTTTGTTTTGCTTTGGTTATTTAATTCATAATTCAGTTGAGATCTGAGATACAAATGCTAAGTAGCTTTTTGGCTTGATGTCATACAAAGTTTTAACACAATGCTTTTGCTTATGGCCTCCGGCCAATGTGTATGCCTTGCACGTCATTTGTGGATGCTCTCAAGAAAGAATGTGCAGAATTGCATTTATTTTTTGGCATTGTGGGTTGTATGAAAGCTACTTTAATGCTTTTTCTAGGCCAGCTATTAAAAAAAATGTAATACTACTTGAATTTTATAAACAAGAGTTTAAACAGGGCTGGTTTATGTTATTGTTACTCACATTTTACAATGAAGAGGCAACATACTGACCATCAGAAGTCAAACTCAGCTTTTGCTTCCTAGTAAATGTATGTAACAGGTATGTTGAAAGCTTTTCTTACTGTTGAATCCAATTGTGGTGAACAATATGGAACTCTTATTTAGTTAGAAATTTTGCCACTGGTTTCAAAGGAAGAAGAATGAAGTACAAACGTGAAGGACTATTCATAGGATAAAATCTACCAAGACTATAAGCAAGGATTTTGGGGGCATGGGCTTCATTTTCACTCTATGGATGTGAAATGCCCATCAGTAAAAGCTTTCTGACTGGTGGTCTCTGCAGTATCATATGATAAATATGGTTGTAGCAACTACATACAAAATCGAATGTTCCAGCAGTTCAAAAGGGACATGGCTGGAGGGGTAAATATCTTGGCTGCCTGGAGTGTAAAACAAAGTGGAGCTGTGTTCAATACCTGACAGCTAGTGTTTGGGAGCTGAGATGTGGACCTTCAGTCTAGACATACCTTCTCCATTTCAGAAGCTTTCCCCAAACTGCGTGGCAGCTGCTGACCTGTTCCTGCAGCCCTGGTTCCTGGCACAACTGGTGGGACCACGAGTGCAGTAATTTCTGAGAAACATCACAGGAGATGCTAGAAACAGAGGGAATTTCAGGGTGAAAGGTGTAAATGTTTGATGACTCAGCCCTCACAGCTTTGTCCTGGCAATCTCTTGTCTTAGAAGAAGGGAGAAAAAAAATTGCTCAGAGTGTTTGGGTTAAAGCTCTGTGATGCCCCTCTATTCACAACCCAAAGTGAGCAGCATCTTCTCATCTTTGGGTTTTTGCTTGCTCAAAGGAACATCGCTGTAAAATATAACAGACAGAGGCTGCTCTAATTTACAGCTGTCTGCAGGCTTTTTAAAAACCAGCAGGCAGGACCGCTAGCTTTCCCATATGTGTTTCTTCCTCCTTCCAATCCAGCCCTTGGCAGAAACTGGGGCTTAAAGGAAAGAAAAGGAATGGCTTGAGGAGATCCTATTCAGAATCAGTTTGTTCCCCCGCAGGCACCTTAGAGATCCCACAGCAAAAAGGAAGGCTAATAACAGAACCGACTTGGTGTGGTGACATTGATGTGATAAATACCTGCAAAACTGTAATAGAGAGCTGAGAAATACAGTGAGTGATGTTGTATGAAACGAAGAGTCCTTCGAACACAGGGAGTGACAGAAAGCACTGGAGTAGTGTGGACCATTTGGCTTGGTGATGAACAAGTCATGTACTAAAATACCTATTAAACATAAGCTCTAGCAACTGCTTTAAAATGCCATCTATTCAATTGATTTTGAAGTGACTTTCAAGTGTGAATATAATTAGTTCTGTAAGAGGAGAAAATGAGATAAGCAAACATGTTGCTTAGGTACAGCCTTCAGTGATTATAGGGCTGTATAGCTGTGCTAATTCAAAATTATTGATTTAGAAACAAATATTGACTTCTTTAGATTTTCTTGTAAACTGGTGAAAAAATCAGCTAGAAGAATGTCGCGTATGCATTAAGTGAGAGCACAATATGTTTGGTTATACCAATTGAAGAAACGGTTGGAGTATTTTTGCGTAGTGTGAAAAGGACCAAGAACTCATTTTTTACCTTAAAACATTCCCAAATCCAGGAACTTTAGTTTTGATTACTTCAGGTGAAGTAGTTTTTATTATAGTTGAATGTGAAGATTGCTGAAAGAAATCTTATGTGAATGCTTGTTATTGTCTGATCATCTAAATACTTTTAATCAAAGAGGTTTGGAGTCAAGTGAACAGCTAGACATTGGTATACTACCTCTGAATTTCCAAGCTGGATATGCCTGACATTTTGTAGAATATTAATGCCTTGGTTTTTTTCAGTGTTTGATGCCTTGACTGTTTCCTAGCTTCCTGTCCTCCAGACTTCTCTAAACAGCTATTGCTGCTCTCTGTCAAACTCCGCACTAGATTCTTTGAGGAAACAGCTTAAGATCTCTCTGTTAAACGCAATGCTAAACACTTCGCAATCTGTATCAGGAAAAGGGGAGAATTCTGTTGAAAGAAGACTGGGGGATCCTCATCAGTGATGGGTTTTGAGGACCTGTTGAACCAGCCAGTGTCTGGAATGAAACAAACGTAATTGAGCCTGTACTTAGGCAGGGGAGTGTTGCTGATGACCTCTGGAGAACACTGTGATTCTTGAAATACTTTCTATCATTGTAAAATACAGAGTTAAATTCTGTAAATATATTTTTTAAGTATCATAATTTCTACAGATTGGTGGCATAGCTAAAAATCTGCTTGGAGGCACATCGTTCTGCTCCATTGCATGTTTTTTTTCTTTTTTTGGACTAGCCACTGAATGAAACTTTTCACTTGATGTTTTTGTATAATAATGCTGTTGCCACCTTCATTAAATCCTCTGGCACTTTGCCAAAGGATTAACCTTTGGTAAGCAAACAGAAAACAGCAGAGGTCTTGCTCTCACTCAGGCTTTGCTGCTATATATCAGGTGCTTGCAAGAAGGACAGCATGGCAACACAGCTTGAGAAGGTCTGAAAGCCTCTCAATTCTGGATACCTGTGCAGTGCTAAAACACAGCTTTGGCATTTTTGTGTGCCATAATAGCACATAAACAGTCTTCAAAACTTTTTGCGTGAGAGTTATAATTATATCAAATCAGAGCAGGCCAGCGAAAGAGGATGCACTGGCCATTAGCAAAAGGGAGTTAACAAGTGATGAAGTCAGGAATGTGCTGATGTCTTTAAGCTGAATGAGGGGGATAAAGTGTGGGAAGTCACAGCTTCGTAGAGATGAAGCCACTGTTGGGTTAATTAATTGGGGTGGGATGCTGCACATTGAGGGGAGGAAAGGAGCTTCATTTGGTACATGTCTTAAGTTTCAAGCAGCAGCTACAAAAGATTGTGGAGGTAGGGCAAGGACAGAAGACGTGTTGGGTACAGCTCAAACTGGCAGGAAGCCAAAGGAACTTGTCACATATTTGTGAAAATAGGTTGCAGCTGCTAGGGCTAGGAGTTCTTCACTGTGTAAGCAGCACGCTGGGCCTGAATCAGACCCCACACCAACTGTCCCCACAATTTCTGGCAGGGCTCTGACTACTACAGGTCAGATTTCACACGTGGAGCCTCGTTCTGATAACACAAAATGCCTTGCAGTGGGCTTCCCACAGTGTAGCATCTCCCCCTGGCCTGACAATGCCAGGTGAAAGGACTTGTTGAGATTTGTTTTGAGGTCCTACATGCCTGTTCCTACACACTTGCAGAGTCAGAGTATGTCGCTTCTCGTCCTGCTACGTGCTTGCAGAATTAGAATATGTCTCTTCTCCCTGACTTTTGGCTCTGCAGCAACATCCGAGTAAGCTGTTTCCCATTAATGGCAAAGCAAAGGAGTTAATTTAACCATTGGATCAAGGAGTAGAGATGATTGGTTAGCTTGACCAAGTAGTAGCCATTCACCTCATGTTCAAGAACAATTTTTAAAGGCTTGCTTGCTTGCTTTTCTTTCAGTCCTAAACTCTTTCTCTTTCCTCCTCTTCCCTTTTTCCATTGAAAACCTTTGGAAACTTTATACTGATAAACTTTATCCCAGAGCTTAATTTTTGGATAACTTTGGGGGAGGAAAGGAGAGCATTTTCAAAAACAATTTCTCTGAAAATCTGACTGCCTAAACACATATTTCAAAGTTAATTTGTCCAGAGTATTGCTTGGTTTAACAGTCCTAAATGTATCATCCACCTTCAGAATCATTTTTTTTTTGTTTGGGGGAAAAAGGATAGTTTTGGGAGACAAGAAGTCACCAAGATTTGGTTTAGAGTGTATAATAATATCTGTAAGGCAAAACACTTACGGATGGCATGACTTGGACTTTTAACAGTTTTATATTGTAATAACTATTAATGTCCAATCTTTTCTATTTTTAGGTGCTTTCAGATGAAAATATTATTGTAGAGAAGTTCCAACATATTGTCCTGGCCTCAGGTAAGCACCACGAAAGCACAATTTTATCATACCTTCTCTCCAAAAATGCCTGTTGGTTTTCAAGAGCGAGAAGAAAGGAAAGGAAGGGCGATGGGTTGCTTTTGTTGTTTTACTCCCTAATTTAGTCCAAGATATTAAGTTAAAGCAGCATCAAGGCTCATAAAAACTTAAGTATCTATGCAACGTTCATTTTGTGCAAGGCTGGAGGCAAGTCTTCAGCACGGATGGCTTTACCCATCCTATGAGTTTCCATCTCTCAGTTGCCCCTGTGAGCAATTTGCTAGCTACTCACCCTGTGGAGAAAGAACAAAGTGTGCTGAAGGTAAAGGAAAAGATCCTTTTTTTCCTGTTTTAAAACATAAAGCAAGCAGAACATGAGTCTAAGGGAGGGTTGCATTTCACTGTTACTCAGTGGTCACATATTGCAGCTATTTATGAACATTTTATAATACCCTAAATATAAGTCCGGAACTTTACAGAGTCTGTAGATGAGTCCTGGTACTGAAGCCTCAGCTAGAACAGAATCACAGAATCACAGAATCACAGAATCAGAACGTACCACAATACCTGATTTACACCAATTGAAAGTCCCTAGCTTTGGATGCAGTTCAGATGTTTCACCTCAACCCTCTGTCTGGCCCTGAGAGCTACTTTGTGCGTTTATAAACTTATCTAAATATGACTAATGACATTTCCACATGCCCATCATTACACATGTTCATTCTCTCTTTCAAACCTGCATAAGGTGGAGGAGGGGAAAATAGAGGACAAGAGCTGCTTGCTTTTTTTGTCTGGCTTGCCAAGGGGCACAGAATGTGGCTGAAGCTCCTCTGTCCAGCTTCAGCATAGAAAATAAAGGGGGATCTGGATGCGGAAACGTGAGAAGGTGGAATGCTTGCTTTTTTCTTTTTTTCTTTTAAGCATCTAGTCTCCTTGAACTGAAGGACTGATGTTTTTATCTCCATTTTCCCCTCAACTCCATCATGCAAAGAGTTATTCCAAAATCACTTGGCAGCCGCCAGACAAGCTATTTCCTAACTCTCAAAATAACTCTTGTTTTGAATAGTTCCCAACTCCTTAAAGATGCATCCACATGTATGTATGTTTTGCATGGGAAAGAAAACTTACAGTAGAAATAAATACTCATGGTTAATGACTGCTAAAGTCCTGTTACAATCATTATTAAACTTGGACTGGTTCTGTGTGTGGAGTCCTAGGCATTAATCAATTTGTATTTGTGATATAAACTGTGCAAGCACTAAGGAAGTGGGCAGTCCTAATCCCAAATTTATGCCACCTAAATAGAAAGAGTGAGTCTGTTAGACCCCCATGTTCAAGTAGGGAAGGGAATATTTTTCCTTGCTACAGTCTGAAAAGGCCTTTTAAACACTTTTGGCTGGCAGCCACATAAACAGAAACACCAAGTCTGACCTACACAATACAAAATAAAATCATGGGGGTGCAGTTTGCCCAGTTTTGCTTGACAGCCTTGCTTCACTAACTGAGGGTCAGTGCACATTGTTGAATGCTTCTGGTACCTTCCATCTGCTCATGGACTGCTCAAGCAGAGACTTGCCAGGAGGTTTCATCCTAGCATTGGTCAGTAGTAAGCTTGGCAACTTCATTTACACTATACTTGTACCTGCTCCCTGCTACTTTCATGAAAATGGAGTTAACTTTGGTATTCATCTCTGAAGACTCTCCATTACAGCAGTAGGAACAATACCAGTAAAGTAGACCTTGGAAACGAAAAGATATCTATACTTGGTGAAAACCAGGGGTCAGCAAATAAGGCTGGCTTATTTGAATCTATATACAGCATTTCTTGTCTTTTCCAAAGAATAAAAGTTATGGATAACCCTACCAGTGCTTACATAGTAGAAAATGTCTCCCCTCTTAGGGAAAGAACTGGAGAGATTCATTGCTAGAGAATGATGGCATGATAAAAGCATTCTGAAGTTGCGCATTTCTCAACCAGTTATCATCTACTTCTTCTTAACCTAACTCTTTCTGCTTGGAGGCAGACTGAGGATTTCCAGCCTTCCCTCCACTTCAAACTGGAGCTGTGAAAAGCTGTTGCTCTGCTTCATCTGGGCTTGTTGCTGTCTGGGCCCTATCGTCCTCTTCCCCTTTGGGAATCCTGAAGAATTTGAAGAACGCCACACTGCTCAAGAAGAGAGAAGCTCCCACATGTATTGGGGTCCCCTTCACAAGCACATTTGAAAATTAGCCTTATTGCTTATTTCAGTAGATTTCCAGTCCACAGATTGTTTGTTTCTAATTAGCTGCTTCCAATTCCAATAAGTAAAATGTACTCATATTATGCAAATGCTGATGACTTGCTCAGGCCAAAAATGATAGAAGGTAGAGTTAACTAAGGAAAATAAAAAGCTGAGAAAGCAGTAAGTGATAAGCAAGTATTTGTCTGTGATGCATCACTGGACTGGAAAAGTTGAACCAGTTGACCTCCAAAGGTCTGTTCCAACCTGAATTATCCCATGATCCTAAAAATATTTGGCTTTCTCATCCTGCAGGGATTGTCTCCAAAATAAAATGCCCATTTAATGTCTTCTTTTTCCTGTAGTTCTCAGAAGCCAGCACCTCTGCTTGCTCTTTTCTTGTCTTGCTTTCCAGAACTGCATGTATGGCAGTAAAACCATTCCCCTCTCTGCGCATAACTTGGGCAAGGATTGAATACTTAAGGAAGATAACAGATTTGATGAAGAAATTCAGAAACACAAAACTGACAAATGAAATAAACAAGTTTATCATTATTTCCTGCATGGAAGCATAAAAAGGAAAGTTTCAAAGGAAACAACTTTCAAGCAACAGAACATGTAAGAACATGTGATTTAAATGAGTTTATGAAGTAAGATTTAAATATAGGCTTTTGAATTGGCTGGATGATATCTACTCAGTTCTTTAAAGGTTCATTTTGTTCAATGACAGAAATGATTTAACTTCATTAATAACTTTATTTTATTAGTTAAACAAACTGATATAACAAAATAGATAAAAAGAACAAAAAGAAAACCCCAACAACTTAAATCCATCAACATCCAGCAAAAAAACCTCAGACTATCACTCAGTCTGGGCCATTAAAACTAACATCAAAATAAATTAGGAATTAAGCAATGCAGCTATCAAATCAAGACCACGCCAAATATGAGTCTCCCTTCTTTGAACTCCGTTCTGGTTGTGACAATTTTGCCTCCTGGAACCCCATCAAGCAGTGGTATTACACAACAGACACCAGGAGAGCACTCTTGATGAGCAGAATTTGGTAATCTTTTTTTCCCAGAAGCTGTCTTTTCAGAACTCCATGGACTATTAAAACAAGCCATAAACCAGGTTCTATTTCAGTCCTTCTTTAACTTGTGAAGTATATCTTACAGATAGAGGACCAACGAGCTCAAAAGCATCCCGATGAGGCATGAGAAGGCAGCAGCATGTTGTGAGTGAGGGGAAGGCTGACCTGTCTCTAGTGAATGCTTAGGATTGTTTCAAACAGAGGGACCATTTGGCTGTGGACATAGGTCCTCTCCCATTCCAGCTATGTTGAGGGAGATGGGATCTGCCCTTGTGGTCCCTCAGCTGCTTGTCACCATTCTTCTGCTAGAAGGTATGCCTTTTTTCAGATCTTCTGGTGGCCCATCATGTGAGCACTTCCCATGAAATAAGCTAAGTTAGCAATGACATATATGTGAAACTCCCCACTCTGTTTTGGCTGTCCTAAGTACTTCTGGGTTAAGACAGTTCACTGGACAACCTGCCACCTCCTGTGTAGGACTGAGCACTGGTAGCATTAGGGTGATGGCAAGGACTTGGGACCAGGTTGGAACCATCATCTCTGTAGGGAACAGCTGAAGCTGTTCTGAGGCTGAAGGAGGAGTGTCTGCAGTATTATTTGTTGTGATGGGAACTTTGACTGACCCTCATACAGACCTGCAACAATTCCACAACAAAAATTTAAGTATTTAAAAAGACTGGGAGATTTCCCAGCTAGAGATAAATCAACAGCTAAAAAGAAATCCAGAAGACAAAACAAAGAGGAAGGAAAAATATGCAGTTCATGAACTCTGGCTTTCACAGCCGTTGAGATTCTATTAGAATGTATCTTAGATCTCTGTTCAAAAAAGAGACAATGCTTGCAATTTCCTTCTACTCGTGGACCCACCATGAGTGAAGAAAGATTGGGCAGCTGTTGGCACAGCCTCTTTAGTTACATCTCAAACTCCTTTTCACCAGGAAACCCATGGAGACACTGAGTGACAGCAGTGTTCCTCAGTTAAGGGGCTTCTTGGCCTTGCCCTGGTGTCTCACAAACAGCTCTCAGTGGACTTGGCGAGATCTTCCTCCAGACCTATGGACAAATCTGTTCCAATGGGACAGTGTGTGAGCTATGCAACTTTATCTGGTTGGGTTCAAATGTGGTTTCCTTAGTTATGCCTATTTTGGGCAAATTCCTACTGAACCAAAACTTTGGAAGATTTTCTGTCTTTGTATCAGAGCATATATGTCTATGATCTTCCCCTTCAAGTAGCAAAAATGTAGACACTGAACACCCGCATTCCTGAAGGAGCCAAGATGGTTTTATCTGAGTGGCAAGGTCCAGGGATGATAGTACGTTGCCAGGTTATGTAAGGTCCAGTTCACATATCCAGTTAAAAAGAGGGCTTTTGTCAACACTGACAACTTAACATTTATTTATCAATGAAGATAAAACTTAGAGAACCAGAGAGCTGACAATCATCTTTCCATTTGGAAGGCAGCATTGCATCAGACAGCTGATCTTTTGGAGTCTCTGTCAGTACTGAAATGCTACTTTAAAATTTGTAAGGTGAAATGCAGTTAAGAAATAAATTTATCTCACCCTGGTGTATTACTGCTCTCACCATGCATAATGTTCATTTCCTCTCTTGGAATCCTGATGTGCAGCAGCAAGTTACACAGCCCTGGCTTCTGTGAACCCATTGGCTTCGCTTAAGATACACATCTTCATTTTCAACAATGCTGTCATGTTCCTTCCTAATCCAGGCCACTGTGTCTGCTTATTAACTAATAGGAGGTATTTCCTCAGGACAGTTCTTCTCTTCATTAGTATGTTTGCTGGTTTATCTCAGACCTGCCAAAATAAAAAATGCATAATAAATTTCAGAATAAAAGCCCTGGACTTTTTAAAACTTCATCCGTATAATGAAGAAGTAAAGTCTTGGGTTTTGACCTCTTATGTTCTCTTTTGGAGGCACAGTTTGAACATGTCAAGAACAGGAACCAAAGCAGTCATTAACTAATTAAGATTTAGTAACTTCAGACCATGAATGAGCTCAAAATATTATTTGCCCCTTTGCCCCTCTTGTGTCTGTCTTCCCCTCCAGGTGCCACACTTCTGTTGTGTGCCCAACAACTGCATGGGTCAGGCCAAAATTCAGCCCTCAGCAATCTCAGTAAAGGGTCCACTGCAAAGACCCATGTGGATAACATGATAGACAGCATTTAATCTTTCAAATGCTGAAGCTGGTACAGTCACACCGTGTAATAAAAAAGCACTGTTAGAATGAACTGATAGTAGCTGGGACATATGGGGTTTTAATGAGAAAATTCTAAAATAAGCTATGACAACTCAGTCCTGTAGTCCTTTTCTAAAAGTCACTAATCTCACAGCCAACAGAAATGTTACCTGATGGAGGACTGTGCACTCCAGTATGACATCAGCAGCTTCCTTGATATTTATAGTCCTGTAAATTATGGATATGCAGCCATTTATCTTTCCTGGAGTAGATTCAAACCTGGCGTAAGCTCGTTAGGCTTGCAGCTGGGTAGACTTGGCTCTTTTTCTCTTACACAGATCCTACTCCAGAAAAGCACTTAACTCTTAAGGACAAGAATAATCTGATTATTTTTGCTGGAACTGTGCATCTGATTTTAGGCGTGTATTAGACTTAAAGGACCCCCGACAAGGATGTGATCGGTCAGTTTACTCTTGCTGATAAATAAAAACATAATTATTCCTAATTGCATCTGAAACTTTCAGCTTTGGCTGCAACCATTTTATTTCTGCTTTACAGTGATACTAGCGCACAAGAGCAGCTAGATGTCTCACTAGAACAAATTCTGGAAAGATTAGTTAGAGACTCTTTGTTACTAACAGTATTTTCTCTCAATTCACAGCTTCAAGATTTTGAACATTTGAGAAAAAAAAGTCACAGAGAGAGCTTGTTGGATAAGGTCAAAAATAAATGGTGCTGCCTCACTTCAATGTAGATTGTTCTGAAAAAAAATATATAGGGAAAAATCACCTATTGTTATTTGGATCATTTGACTGCCTCAGTCCATTTTGTACAGAGTGTAACACAAGCAAGTGAAAATCTATCTGAAAAGAGAGCAGTTACTATTTTATGTGAAGCTCCTTGAACTCATGATTGTTCTCAGAATATCTTCACCGAAAGAGGACTGGAGCTTTCCATCTTTCTGTTGACTGCAGTCAGTACTGCATCAGGTTTTAAACAATGGGTGCAATTATGTTACTTCTTTACAAGCTAGCCAGCTTGCTCTTACTGACCTTTAAGAAATAAATATGTGGGCATTAAACAGCCTAACAACCCTGAGAAGTGGTTTCACCCCCGGAAAGTCACGCTTTAGGATGGATAATGAATAAAGAGCTTATCAGAATCTTTGTAACATATTAGAAACATTCTCCAGAATACCTATAAAATTCATTAGAGGCTAATGATCTGCACTGAAGCCTGATAAGACAGAAGCTCAGGAAAGAGCTGAGAAAAACATGATCCATCAGAGTCATGGAAATCTAGGGTTTGGAGTAGAAAAGTACTAAGTACATAGATAGGGAGCATTTCTATTTGGAAAAAAATAGTGAAAGGAAAAATAAATCAGGTTTTCTCATATGGTACAGAAAATGTCTTAGATTTCTTTGCTGCAAGTATTCAAAGGGAGAGCTTCAGCACTGAATTGTGTAGTCTGTAGGTTATATCTATGTTGCTAAATAAAAGAGGATCAGGAATCAGAGCTGTATGCATCAACTTGCGTCTGCCCTGCTCAGGGCTCACTTGCTCTGGAGTAGACTGATGACATCCACACAACAGCGGTTCTGTGGGTCCAGTATTGCCCTAAAATACAAATGTACTTTTGCATATGCTTTTTAATTTCAGTTGTTGTGTTGTTCAAAATGTTGTGACGGCCACCTGACCAGTGCTTTTGAGCGTAAAAGTGAGGGTGGTATGTCCTGACACATTTAGGAGTGGTCCTTGGAGTGAAAAGCTGACACACTGCACCAGGGCACAGCCCCGGAGAAAGCTGGAGCAGTCTAAAAACAAAATTAGGGATTGAGCAAGCAATTAAGCAGTGTGGAAGATTAGGAGGCTGCCCTGACCTCAGCTCCCAGCCGTTGATTATTTCATAGCCTAGTCATTCCTTCAGAGACCGCTTGTGGCTGAGTGGCCTGCAACAAACTACAAGTCTAGATCTGTAAATGAGTAAAT
The DNA here is from genome assembly GCF_030867145.1 of Opisthocomus hoazin. Classification (NCBI taxonomy): domain Eukaryota; kingdom Metazoa; phylum Chordata; class Aves; order Opisthocomiformes; family Opisthocomidae; genus Opisthocomus; species Opisthocomus hoazin. The sequence continues at coordinate 67,337,607 of NC_134415.1, forward strand.
AAGAAGGAAGCCTGGTGGGTTCTTCTGTAGCATAATGATGTCACTGTAGAAAGGGAACACCTACATTCATTAGCCAGTGTGGACACGAGGGGGATTGCGCCGACTGATATGAGTGCGGCCTTTTTGCACTGAATATTAGGTGTGGATCTAAACCTTAGGCAGAGGGTCAAGGCAGAGGGCAAGACGACACAACCTATAAAGCTTCCCTATGTTAAGGGAACTGAGGTGGTTCATAGGTCTTGGGCTGACCCCCTTTAAAGGAATTCACTACCTCTCCATGGTGTCAATGGAAGAAAAAACATTTATTAGCGTTGATAACAGAAGCGTATGTCTGGAAGCAAATAGAAATGCCAGGAATGAAAGTTTATAATTGTAAAATGAATGAAAATGTAGAAACTGCAAAGAGATCATTAAATGCATAGAGAAGCAGTGTTTATATTTAACTGTAAATTAAACATTAAAAATGCCTAATTAATAGGATTTAAGAGAATAAACTGCAAAATGGAGAGTAATTTTTCTACTCCACTTCTAAATTAGGCAGAAAATCCAGCTTGAAATCATTAATTGTTTTTTGAGTTGCTGTGTTTTCTAGGGAAATATCAGCTGTGATAACTAGATGGCATTGCGTTATATGCTTTGAGGTCTCTGAGCTTCAAAGATATACTTGGCCTACAAATTATTCTTTGCCACTGTATGAATTATTTTGGTTAGTGTTAATGTAAGCTGTTCTTATTGCAAGCTATCTCTAGAACTGGGGTTTTGATAGCAATGCCAAACTTCACGATACAGGTAGTGAAAACACAATGTTGGCACCATTAAGAAGCGATGAAATTACACAGAACTGAGATCCAGCTGCAATTTCAAAGCCAAGTGGGGGGTCGTGATTTTGGAAAACTGAGACTAAACAAACCCTCAACTACTCAAGGTTTTAATTACACCCAGTTCCCCCTGCTGTTTCCTATATGTCTACCAGTGGTGCTGACTAGATATAGAGGTGCAGTGACTTCCCTCCGAGATTCAGATCCATAAGCAGTGTTACTAGTGTCAGTCCAAATGATCAAATTTGATTTCTCAGTTCTCCATTTTCCTTGCAGAGAGTGAGTGATCCCTTCAGGCATTAAGGAAATTCTTAATTTGTAGATTGATTATTTTTCTCTCCCTTGAGTAGAACCTTTTCTGCAGAAAATATCAGTTTTGAGAAGCAGCCATCTGCTCCTGAAATAGAGGGCTCATTACCAGATTGTGTAGCAAATGAGAACACCCTGCAGGCACTGTGACATCAAGAGATTTCAAATTGGTATAACAGAGGCTCTAGCTGCATGTATACCAAACCAAAATAAGCCGGAACTACTAGAAAAACCAGCAGTCCTGTGCTGTCCTGCCCCTGCTGCTTGATTAAAAAATAAAAAATTTTAATTTTGATTAGATTTCTATTGCATCTTTGGTACAAAAGGTGAAGTTGTTCTTGGGGCATGAAGAAGTAGAACAGGACTGTTTTATTTTCAGCTGCAACCTCAGATAGTGCTGGCTCAAAATGTTAAAGTGAACATAAAACAAAGGCCTCAGTGTAGGTTTTACCCTGCTCTATTAGAAACTGAATACATATATGCTTGAGTATAATGGGAGTTCAAAACACTCACTTGTGCCAGTTGGGCCTTTTTTTTCCCCCCTTCCCTGTCACAAATACATTCACTAAATGAAAGGGCACACTTACGCTGCCAGTTTTCACAGTTATGATTAAATCTTCACGCAGCCTCCAGTGGAAATCCAGAACCCCTTTCTGAGGACATGAAGTAAACAATGTTTGCCCCAAGTGTGTTGCAGAGATAAGTGGTTAATGCATTAAAGCAATGACTTTGGGGTTTGAATTAATTCTGACCTCCTTCTCCAGAAACAGATATCTGTAATACAGTACAGGCACTGCCAATAAGTGCTGAGGTGCTTTTGATGAGATCTGTGATGCAGAGGCATTTTTTTAAGGGGAAAATAAGACATGAATAGGAATTCTTGACAATCAGCATTTGAAGAGGTGATCAATTTTTATGCAGTAAAGTTCTCTACTATGTCACATGCTATTTAATTCATTTCATCAGCTCAAGAAAAGCTATTTGTCTAAATTCATACCTCTAACATAAATTCTAGCTATGACATCAGGAGAGAAATTGGCTCATTGATCTTATATTCCTCAGGCTGCTGAGATTTTGGTTTGGGAAAGATGTTTTCTGATGTTGAAAGAAACAAAACGCATGAGTTTCAGTTCCTAACTGTCTAATTCTTGTTTTAGCATAAGCAATACTAGGAAAAAGAGTATACGCTGGCCAAGCCATGTGACTGACTTCCTTAAGTTGAAAGAAGTTCCTTGCGTGAATCCCTATCTACTAACACAAATGGTAAGACTCTTTTGACTACAAGAGAGCCAATATTTATTCTTGGCATTTTTAGATGATTATTGCTATAGATTAAATGTGACCTTTTTTATGTTTTAAATATCGGGATATTGAGACTGCAGTTTTTGAGTCTGCTTTGTGTCCGGGTGCCTGGAAGAGTCTGAATCCTGCTGAAACTTCATGGCCCTGTGCATGCAGATAGCAAAGGACCAGGATCCCAGCCTCTGGCTTCAATTTGTGTAGCAGTTTATCCCACATGCAGCTGCCTTGATACCAGTGGTAAGGGTTGCAAAACCTCATCCAAATGAAATTTCTGGATACTTCATGGGCATTAATTAATGTGATCCTCCCATTTCTTTAATTGTTTTCAATTTTCAATAATTACTATTGTGCTCATTTCACTCCCAAAATCTGCATGCTGGGAATTCTGTTTATATTTGGTCTTTCAAAAAAATTCCAGAACCCTAAACTCTTACTACTCCCGTGCCACAGCTGGGTACAGTGACTTCATAGGAATCCAACCTGTTTCCAGGCTGAGGGTGAAATGATGAAATATCTTTTGCTAGAAATTAACCTCTCTTTCCCCAGTACCTCTGGTATTCATTCAAGATGACAGAGATGCAAACCAGCTTCAAACCCATTTTATTCTCACTCGTTGGAGCAGACTTCTCAGGATTTGCACAGATGATTATGTTAAGAATATTTGAGGCCCAAAACCACTGGGAGAACCAAGGACATGGTTTTGGCCAGTGCTGAGTACGTTTCAGGGCATCTCTGTACTCCAGGTGCTGCAGACCCTCCAGCTGGCTACGAGAACTACTACACTACCTAAAGCAGTACAACTCTGTATAATCACAGTAGGTGAGGTCCCCGGAGAGTATGTTTAAGCACAATGGCATGATCTATTCAGCTGAGCTTTAAAAGATATACAGCTTGCAGTTCTGGAACTAGTACAGTCAGCTCTAGGGCGTCTCTGTATCGACCGCATGGGGAGGATAAGTCCTTCAGTTTTTTCTTTTATTAAATATAAAGCAACTTATAAACAGTAAAGTGATATTGAGATACTGTTAAAAGTGAGAAATTCAGCAGTCTCAAGAGTAGAGCCTTATGAGTCACCGAGTCCTGATACATACGTACATCTCTCCCTGCAACCTGGTGCCCCTGCAGCACAGCTGCTTGGGCCAGCCTATCACAAATACATGCTTAAGACTGAAAAAAGCAAAGTCTGGACTGCACATTGTTTTGGTGCTTGTTGCAGGAGATGCAAGATCATGACTTGGGAAACAAACAGGAGGAGTTGGAAGCAATCGTGCTGCTGGAAAACTACGACCTGATTGCCATCACGGAAACTTGGTGGGATGAATCCCACGACTGGAATGTGGCTCTTGATGGCTACAGGCTGTTCAGAAGGGACAGGCGAGGAAGGAGGGGCGGGGGCGTTGCCCTTTACGTCAAGAAAACACTACAGAGTGAAGACCTGTCCCTGAAGAATAACCGCGAGCAGGTCGAAAGCTTATGGGTAAGAATCAGAGAGAGAGGCAACAAAGGGAACCTAGTGGTTGGTGTCTACAGGCCACCATATCAAAAGGAGCTGACAGACGAAGCGTTCTTCCTCCAACTCCAGGAGGCTTTGTGCTCGCAGGCTCTCATCCTACTGGGGACTTCAATCACCCTGACATCTGCTGGAAAAGCAACATGGCAAGCTGTAGGCAATCCAGCAGGTTCCTAGAATGCATTGAGGACAACTTCTTAAACCAGGTAATAAGCACCCCTACCCGAGGGGATGCGATACTAGACCTGGTGGTCACCAATGCGAGTGAGCTTGTTGGGGATGTCAAGATCGAAGGCAGCCTGGGCTGCAGTGACCACGTGCTGGTGGAACTAATGCTACTGAGGGAAATGGGAATAACGAAGAGCATAGTCAGGACCCTAAATTTTAGGAGGGCAAATTTCCAGCTCTTCAAGGAGATAGTCAGAAGGACTCCCTGGGAAACGGTCCTCAGGGACAGGGGAAAAGAACAGAGCTGGCAGGTCTTTAAGGATGTATTCCAGAGAGTGCAAGAGCTCTCGATCCCCAAGTGTAAGAAGTCGGGCAGAGAAGTGAAGAGACCAACATGGCTGAGACAAGAGATGCTGGTCAAACTAAGGAAGAAGAGGGAACTGCACAGGCAGTGGAAGCAGGGACTGGCTCCCTGGGAAGAGTATAGGGAAGCTGCCTGGTTGTGTAGGGATGGGGTCAGGAAGGCTAAGGCATAGCTGGAGCTGAACTTGGCAAGGGATGTGAAAAATAACAAGAAGGGCTTCTATAGGTATGTCAGCTGGAAAAAGATGGTCAAAGAAAGCGTACCCCGCTAATGAGCGAGACTGGCAAACTGGTAATAGCAGATGAGAAGAAAGCTGAGGTACTCAACAAATTTTTTGCCTCAGTCTTCGCTGGCAACCTCTCTCCTCACCCCTCCTGAGTTGATGGGTGGCATAAAGGAGACCAGGAGGGTAAAATACCTCCAGCTGTAAGTGAAGATCAGGTTCGGGACCTCCTGAGGAACCTAAACGTACAGAAGTCCATGGGACCTGATGAGATGCATCCCAGAGTCCTGAGGGAACTGGCTGATGTAGTTGCCAAGCCACTCTCCATGATATTTGAAAAGTCATGGCAGTCAGGGGAAGTCCCCAGTGACTGGAAAAAGGGAAACATTGTGCCCCTTTTCAAAAAGGGTAGAAAGAAACACCCTGGGAACTACCAACCTGTCAGCCTCACCTCTGTGCCTGGGAAGATCATGGAACAGATCCTCCTAGAAGATATGCTAAGGCACATGGAGGCCAGGGAGGTGATTCGAGACAGCCAGCATGGCTTCACCAAGGGCAAGTCCTGCCTCACCAACCTAGTGGCTTTCTATGATGGTGTAACAACAAGAGTGGACAAGGGAAAACCAATGGACGTCATCTATCTGGGTTTTTGTAAAGCCTTTGACACTGACCCCCACAACATCCTTCTCTTGAAATTGGAGAGCCATGGATTTGATGGGTGGACCGTTCGGTGGATAAGGAATTGGTTGGATGGTTGCAGCCAAAGGGTAGTGGTCAACGGCTCAATGTCCGGATGGAGACCAGTGACAAGTGGAGTCCCTCAGGGGTCCGTACTGGGACCGCTGCTGTTCAATATATTTATCAATGACATGGACAGCGACATCGAGTGTACCCTCAGCAAGTTTGCAGATGACACCAAGCTGAGTGGTACGGTTGAAACACCAGAAGGACAGGATGCCATCCAGAGGGACCTGGACAAGCTGGAGAGGTGGGCCTGTGTGAACCTCATGAGGTTCAACAAGGCCAAGTGCAAGGTCCTACACCTGGGTCGGGGTAATCCCCGGTATCAATACAGGCTGGGAGACGAAAGGATCGAGAGCAGCCCTGCTGAGAGGGACTTGGGGGTACTGATAGACGAAAGGCTGGACATGAGTCGGCAATGTGCACTGGCAGCCCAGAGGGCCAACCGTGTCCTGGGCTGCATCAAGAGAAGCATGGCCAGCAGGTTGAGAGAGGTGATTCTGCCCCTCTACTCTGCTCTGGTGAGACCTCACCTGGAGTACTGCATTCAGCTCTGGAGCCCTCAGCACAAGAAGGACATGGAACTGTTGGAGCGGGTCCAAAGGAGGGCTACAAAAATGATCCGAGGGCTGGAGCACCTCTCCTATGAGGCCAGGCTGAGAGAGTTGGGCTTGTTCAGCCTGGAGAAGAGAAGGCTGCGGGGAGACCTGATTGCAGCCTTTCAGTACTTAAAGGGAGCCTGTAGGAAAGATGGGGACAATATTTTTAGTAGAGACAGCAGTGACAGGACGAGGGGTAATGGTTTTAAACTAAAACAGGGTAGGTTTAGGCTGGATATAAGGAAGAAATTCTTTACAATGAGGGTTGTGAAACACTGGAATGGGTTGCCCAGAGAGGTAGTGGAGGCCCCATCCCTGGAAACATTCAAGGCCAGGTTGGACGGGGCTCTGAGTAACCTGATCTAGTTAGTGGTGTCCCTGCTCGCTGCGGGGGGGTTGGACTAGATGACCTCTAGGGGTCCCTTCCGACCCAAAACTTTCTATGATTCTATGATTCTATGATTCTATGATTCTATGACTTAATAGAGTAAGTCTGCCATTCATTTCTGGTCTCTAAAAAGGCATTTCCTAGCCTCTGCCCCTTGAAGGGCACAACCTTACCTGAGCCTAATGTCATGCATGCTCTGTCATGGAAGAACTTCTTGGTAAGCCCAGCTCAAAAGTCAGATAGAAAGTATCATCCTTTTGAAACATCTACCCGTATTTTGGTCTAGAGATTTTCTAGTAACCCATTCTTGGGGGCAATTGCAAGCATGAGACTGGCAGCAGAGATTCGACTGAGGTTTCAGCCACATGTAAAAGTTTCTGGAAGTTCTCTCCAATAGGTCATGAACTACCCTCTTCTTCTATTGCATATACTCACCCACATTTGCATTTGGGTACAGCATAGGCCGGTATACCAACGCAAGTAATTTCAAATTAAGGCGCTGTCTTTTCTGGCTCTATAGTGTAAGTTCCAATGCAAAATGTACAGAACACCCACGTAACCCATGGCTTTTAGATCTCAAAGTAAATGTTTTCACATAATCATGGATTGCATCCAAGCAAATGTCTGTAAGATGACATTTCTGGAAGCTTTTGCATCTTTACATTATATTTAGTTTACACAATATACTGTACAACTGGAAAAAATGGCCATATGAGCCAGACCAACATTTGACCTCTTGTAGAGTGCCTTTGAGAACAGGCTATTTCTCTACCCTCCTCTACGCTAACACCTTTTACATCAGACAATTTCCAAATCAGGAATTTCTTTGAAGTTTCTGGTCTTTCTTCCATAGTTTACTTTTCAAAACATCACAAGGCCAGTGGAATTCTTGTATTCATGTGCTGGGGGCCCCCATGCAACTGAGCCTGGATTGGAGTTTCCCTCTCTTCTTTACATCCACCTTAGTTTCCTCTCTCTACAAGGCAGTCCTGTTCTTTTCTGAGTCACTGGGAGTCCCCAGAGTTTCTGGGTGGAGTTGAAATTTGGACTATCATGCAGCCTTTGTCCCCGAGGCACCATCCACCGTGTTTCTCAACAGAGCTCAGCACGGGCATCGTGCTGGAGCACCTTCAATGTAAAGGGAGAGGGGCTGCTTGTCCCTGTAAAGGCCCCCATTTCCACATGAAATTGATCCAAAAACATTTAGAGGAAGGGAACCAACACATTTCTACTGGAAATGTATCAAAGAGCAAAATCCAGCACCTTCTATCATCTGGCTTTCTCATACTGTACATAATGTTTCCAGGGCTTCTGTCAAAATAGGCAGCGAGCTGTGCTCTTTGTGGGAACTGCTGCCAGGAGGGCATGACAAGGGAAAAATAATTTCCTTTTGAGTGCTTTTGAGAATCCCGTGGAGCCCGATCCAAAGCCCACTGCAGGCATTGGCAGTCCTGCCAGAGGGACTTTAATGTTCTTTGGATCAGGCTTCAGCCTGTTCACACATCAGCAAAATTATTTTTCTGTCACTAGTTTTACAGAAACTGCTGTGGTGGCATATGGGAACAAGGAGAGGGAATATCTCAATTTCTTGAGCATAGGTGAAGAGGGTTTTTTTGCTCATATTTTAAGATGCTGTGAAATCCAAAGATGCAAAAAGACCCAGTTCTCTCTGCGCTCAGGTGTCTGAAAGCACAGCTTACCTTTAGTTTTTAACTTTCATCTTTTGTTTCCTGTATTTCTCAAATATATTGTTTAGTGAGAACAATCAGACAGATGGGGCAGAGATCTCTGTCATTTTTGGCTTCTTTTTTCTGCCGTGCAGTACTCTTGAGCTTGCAGTAGACAAGATGTCTTTCTGATGGGAACTGTGACTTTTAGTCAAAGGAAGAAAAGCAAGGGGAAGTAGAAATGATGGATGACACAGCAAATAGCAGATATGAGAAGGTGTGTGACAAGTAAAGAAGTTAGATTTCTAAGAAATAAATTGACTATAGCGCTTCTCAGAATAAGATGGTGAGTGCTGAATGCAAAATAAGAGTTTTCTACTTGGTTTCTACATCAGATTTTCACATATGTAATATTCCTTTGTTCACGCCTGCAAACTGATACTGTAACCTTACAGTGTCAGTCCTTATTCTGTCCTGTGTCCGTTCGTTGCCAGACTCAGCTGCTCCTTACCGGGTGGCTCGTGGGACAGGGTCCCAGGAAGCGAGGTGTCAGTTGTCCACGTCCCTGCCTGAGACACATCGGCACAGAGTCCCTAAAGCCAGCTGATCTGGATCCATAATCCCAAGCATATGCTCAAGTATTTTCCGCCTCAGTTATGAGCTTGGGACAGGGGTGGCTTAGTGAAGATCTGCGCTTTGCACAATGCAGAGGCGTAGTCTGGATGCTAACGGCATCTAGGCCTAACCTGGTCTAAGACACAGCGCTGGTGTAGATATCTGTGACCGACTTGTGCTGTTAAGTAAATTGGTACTGGTGGAGTAAGCAACACTGAAATACATCCCTCTGCCTCCATCAGGACAAACCAGGCGAAGGGAGCACTTGTGCTGTTCCGTTACGTGCTCCAGCTGTGCCAACAGAGAAGCTCCAGAAGCGGCCGAGAGAAAGATGATTTGTGCTATCAAGTGGGTTCTGCAGTGTCCCATGAGAGACAAGGTCAGGCATCAGCCTGCTCCTCAGGAACAGCGTAATGCAATATCTCTTCTCTCCACCTAACCGTTTCCATCAAACTTGAATTAATTTTTTTCTTTTTTTTTAACCTGTGAGGCTCCTGCTGCTTAGTCAATTTTTCTTGAAGTTGGTAAAGGGGTTCAACAGCGAAGGGCAAGGGCTTGGGCAGAGGCACACACACTTGTATACGCACATACACAGAAAAGCAATATGCGGTGTGATGTTGCAAAACTTTTCTTCTTAGAAAGACCGGCAGAAAATGGACTCTGCTGCCCAAGGCCGGAGATCTAGCATTGCTCACAGCAAATAAGCTCACTGCAGCAAGGAGGTGAGAGTAGAACAATAATTGTGCTGTGCTTCCTCTCCAGTAAACATGCAAATTACAAATTTGTTTGAAATTTTTTAAACAGGAAAATTAGCAAGCCTTTTGAAGAGAACATCATGAAGATGCAATGTTAGCGACACTGGTCTCAGTCAAGACAGGGCTTTTAAGAAGATGGAGTATTTATAAACTGCCCTATAAACTGATAAGGCTGTATGATTTTATGCACCATAATTGCTCTTTGCTACATCCCAGGGACCACAGAGGGGAACATGAAGCTTCCCATCAAGCTATTTGTCAGTGTAAGTGAATGTTTAACAGGAAAATAAAATAGTTAACAACCTTTAAAATAGGCTTAAAAACTTTAAAGTAATGGGTGTCTTTAAAAACTGCAGGAGTGGGCTCTTTATGGGAAACTCAGAATTTAAAAAAAATGTTTGGAGTAAAGTCAAAAGTTATGAGCAGTGCTCTGCAGTAATGACACATATCAGCAGTATTTGTAACCAGAAGAACAATGTGATAAATTTTAATCGCAAGGGACCAGGCTTTGTGGGAAGTGCCTAATACACAGACATCCTTTATAGGTTTCCAGTTATGACCTATGTCTAAAAGACATTTTAATGATAACTAAGGAAAGTAGATGGATTGTCTTCCCAGAGTGTTGAAGGTCCTGTTTGCTGTCATCCGCAGCTTCTATAAAGACCAGAGATTTTCAAAGGTACTCTTCTGTCCTGCTATCAGCATGCAATACCGCAAGGATGGGACTATCTAAGATAAAACATGCCAGAGACATGTACGCCTCAGGATTTCCTGTGGGAGTCTGAGCAAAAGAAGGCAATATTAATAAATATAAATTCTGGAACATTATTATCACCAGAACCATGTCATGTAGTTTACCCTTGAATTCTTATAACCCCTCTAGTTTTCTCAGGCAGTTCAAGCTTTTAACTGCAACTGGTCAGAGTGTTAGACCTCCCCACTGGGACAATTGTTTTCAGTTACATTAAAGGCTCAAAGACTTTGATAGACATGCCAAAGAAAGGAGTTTAGCTTGCTGAATGTTTTAACTCTTTGAACTAATGTGGGATCTGGGAGTCCCCCTACTCTTGGACCTTGAAAATACTTGAAAAATAGATGCAATCTGGAAGTAGATTGGTGCCAAAAATATGTAACAGCCCTCCCTTTGAGGATGCTGTTGCCTTTTCTATTTTCACTTTCTTGGAAGTGGTAGTTAGAGGGATCATAGGAAACACATTGTTTTTCTTGAGGAAAATGAATTAGACTGGAGAATGAAGTACCAGTCAACCACAACCTTCATTAAATACCTAAAGTGAATTCACCTGTTTTTTCTGATCTTCAGAGCTATCTTTTGTGTCTATGCTCCTCATCACTTCTTGGCAGAGAAGTGGAAATGCCAGTGCTTTGCAGCTGGATTACTGCTCCTACAAGGAAAAGGAAACAGGGAATAAGAAAAAGATCCTTAAAAAATGCTGATTTTGTGGGATTTTTTGGCCAAGCCTTGTACACTAGGCAGCATAGCATGTAATACCGTTCTGCCCACAGGAACTTCCAGGACATCTTCTCTTCAAAATTTAGTTTTCAGAAACTGGTCTAAATCATTCCCATTACACAACCATTTGGGCACTCTGTCTCTACAGACTAACACTCGGGTTTGCCTAAACAGACAGTTGTTTCAGAAACTCAGGCAAACATTAGTTCTGTAACAGTCCTGCCTTCTCCTGACTTCTTATTAACATATGGGCAGTGGCAGTACTGTGATCTTGTGTGTTTTGGGAAGCTTTCCCCTGACTCCTGCTATCTCCCCTTCCTTTCTAATGGGGGACAAATCACAAAAGGCGAATAACAAAAGGTAGTTCAGATCAAGTCACGCTAACTCAGTGGAACAGTAGCTTCTAGACAGGAAACACGGTTTAAAAGACAGCTGTGAGTGGGTGGATCACACTCTAAGGTTGTATCTCAGCTTTGTTGAGAATATCTTTCTTCATAATTTAGTAGGAAAGAACTGATTAATTCTCTGCACAAGTACATTTGCGACAGACTTTGTCCTACTCATTCCAAATGGAAGACTAGAGTCTGCCTTTCAGGCAATGTGATATTTTTGCTCTTCAAATCAGTGTGCTATTCTCTTTGATGAAAAGAGCAGCAGAGAGCAACTAAAAGCTTAGCTCTAAACAAATATAATACACATAAATGCTTTCAGAAAGGAGCTTTCATGATTTTTGCTTTCACAAAGATCCTATGAACTCTATAAAACATAAAAAATACCTCATAATGAAACACTGTTATTTCAAAGTTGACATCACATCTGACTCAAAGCGTGACTTTTTGATTGGGATTAAATTTAGTTTATTTGAAGGTTTTAGTATAACTCCTTAGTTATCTAGAACACAAGATAAACATAACAAACATAACATTTATCTTAAAACTGAGAATGCTGATAAGTGTAATTTAGATAGTTAAGAAATATCTTTCTATTTTAAATTCTTTGTATTATACATTTGAGAGCATTTTGTGTACAGAAAGGTCACTGTTATATGTGTTAAGATGATCAGTTCTCCCTTGTTGCTTATATGGAGTTTTATACAGTGCAGAAAGGGAAAAATAATGTAAAAAAAAAGATATCACACCCACATGCCTAAAAATCAGCAAGTCAGGACCTGTACATGAGAAACACATTTTTGCATTGACTAGCTTTCAGAATAATTTGAGAATGTTCATCTTAGATTGCTGAGAAGAGCGCTGGTGTCTCATGAAAATAATATCTGACTTCAGGTACCCTGACGGTTAAAAACACACAAATCCCCAAACAGCAATCTTTGATCAGAGCTCAGTCCAGTCAGTAGCACTGGCTAGCTTATGAGAATTCTGGTTCTGCTCATGCCTGGATTTACTCTGCAAGTCAGGAGAAGTGGTGTGGTGGGCAAAAATGACCTTTCATAACCCACATATTAAGCAAATGAATAAATCGTTACACAATGAGGAGCTCAAACTAACACCCCCCGGGCCAGGACTGTGTTTCTGGATTTGTTAAACGTTTCTTAAACTGTGCTATGGAATCCTAGCATTGCCAAAATACAAAAACAGAGGTACAATATGAGATAATAATAAAACTCAGAAAATTTTCTCCCTGAATTGGGATTGCATGAACCCTGCACTCAAACAAGAATCACTTTCAGGTGTGGGGTGACTTGGTGGTGAAGATTTCCAAATCACACAACTACCTAAGACTTCCCTTAAGTACGTGGGATCAGTTTTAATACTCATATCTCAGGAAGCTTCACATCCCACCTCATCTAATTACTCAACTGTTATGTTAATCAAATGCAGGTATGTAACGTGTTTTCTATGTATCTGTTGCTAAATTTCTAATAAAATCCTTACCATAAAGCAAGAAAAATAATAGAAGAGATCAATGCTTTACAGCAATACGTGTAATGTTTACTTCCTTGTTACTCTGTCCAGACTACAGTACAAGCAGAACTTGTCAAGTCCAGGGTTGCTTCAACCAACTGTTCAACCAGCAAGAAGCCTAACTACACCTGATTTTCCTAGTGAATCCTCAGGAGAGAAGCTCTAATAGCCATTGTCCAAGTATATTCTAATTGTCGGTTATGATTATTTTCTGCTTGTTAAATCTGTAACATAGACAAAGAAGGGCAGAAATTTGTAAGCAAGTAAACAGCACAATGAGAATAATAAACTGAATTAATGGTAACCTCAAGCAGATAAATCTGTGATTAAGTTCCCCTGGTTTTGAGGGCATCACCATCCTGTGAATAAACACTGGCTATCTTGGCATCCAGTTCTCGTGCCCGTGGTTCAGATCTAAGGTGATTTTTATCTATGCCCAAATATACTGGTTATTTTTTCTTCCTATAAATATGAAAATATGAGAGAAAATAGCCTATAATTTCAAGGTATTTTAAAGAAAATGATAATTCATATAAAAGCACCCATGGCAACCCCTAAGTCTGTGCCTCTGTTCTCTTTGCTGTACCTACTAAAGTGTGGAACAAGACAATGAAGAGTTAAATAGTAGTGGTGCAGATGCAGCTGGGCCGTGTTAGACTAAAAGGATCATCTGATGGGCATAAAAGAGGATTAGAAAAGAGAAAAGGAAATAGATGAAACTGAACTGAGAGCTGGCAGGGAGAGTCTGGATTATTGTTTAGAGGCACTCTTGTTGAGGCTTTTGCAGGGACTTCAGATAATAGAGGGATTTTGGATTTGTTTGTTGGCTACTTTCTATGCTACTTTTTTTTAATTGGTTTTAAATTCCATAAATTGATAAGAGCTGGAGTTGTGAAGGTGCTTTGGCAAATGTATACTTAAAGGTGTAAGTATGAAGATAAATCTTTATAGGCAGGGTTTTCTGGGTCATAGGTGGGAGTGATAGTGGGGTAGTCTCATGTAGAAGGATTGTAGTAGTATGGTGCTGACATGTCCTTCACCAGACAAATGGTAGGGAAAGAAAATGGAAGATATTGAGGGTAGGTCTACAGAGTTGTGCTTGGAGGAGGTTCTAGCTCTTACTCTCTCTTCTGTATGCTTTCTTATGCCATGGAGAACATGGCAGGGGTTTTAACAATGTAGGTAACCATCTGTCTCTTCAGACACCTGTTTGCCCCTGAACTTTTAAGGGGAAAACTTAGTGAGCAGTTGAATTAAAGAATACCTGGATTACCTTCTCCTTTTCTATGGGAAGGAAAAAGCCTGCTGGGATCAGACATATATTTTTGTTTGCTTAGTTTTGGTTTGGATGGGAAGGAGAAATGGGAAGAAAGTTAATATTTGCATAAATAAGTATGCTGTCAGGGTCTTGCTCATCCAAAGTATAGCTATACTCATTCTTCCAGCGATTAACTGGTTTGATGAAACCCAGAGCCTTTGAGGCCTATCAGCAGTGCAGTGTAACGGAGATGCTCTTGACCTAGTTTGACACAGGTTAGTTCAGGCCCTGCTAGCTGCTCACGAGGGGACTAGTCACAGCTTCTATGTACGTGTTTCTTCTCAGGTGGGCTTTGCAGCCCATACCAAGATTTATGCTGTCACAACCATTTATTAGATCAGCATCTCTATGCTAGGCTGAGGGTAGCAGACTGCACTACCTGACCCAAGCAGCAGATATATCTTAACCTGAATCTTAGTTTGTGGATCTAACTAGACTTGGTGGCTGGAGGAGCTAGACTTGCTGTCCACATTGAGGTGGTGCAGTGGTGGTACTGGTCTATGGTGTTCTTGCCCATTCTGCCACCCGTCAGCTTTAAAGTAATGCTGTGTGGCTGTCTTTTTTTCAAAGACAGCCCTGTGCCAGAGTCACCAGTCGAAAAGATTTGCAGGTGGTTCAAAATCCTTAAAAAACCAAATCAAACAAACTCCAGACCGGGTCAATTTTTTGCTCTTGCACTATGTCTCTCATCACAGACAGACAGAGCGCTCCCTCCATTGTCACTGAGGTTAACCTCACCTTCAGACCAGGATTCACAATGCCTTCTCTCCTAGAGAGTCTCTCACTGTCTGTGCAGGCAGATTATAAGCATGCAAAACCACTCCTTGGAAATGAGACTAACAAGGAGCCCTGGGGTGACCGAACACCCTCACCCCCTCACAGGGTAGCTGGGAGTGCTCTCTGACATATTAAATTCCAGATAATGCCCAATATGAGAGAAAAGGGGTAACTTTAGCTGGATCAGGCCCCTGCCCATGGCCAGGAACAGCTCTCACAATAGCTTGGTGGACTGGACTTGTGTCTGCAGGAATGGTCTTTGGCATTGATTTACTAATACAGATATGGCCGTGTAACCGAGGGTGCGGACTGCAGAGTCCTCATGCACTTTGTCTGTATAACTCTGGTATTCCTTACCCCGGAATAGGTGTGTAACCTGGGGCAAGAAAATTCAGTGTAAACAAGGCTGACTTGCTTTAGCCCCTCCCTTGCAGCAGAAGCAGTGTCTGCCACTACGTCATGCTTTTTAATTCTGGATTTATGGATGCTGTCTTTGGCAAGGTCACGGAGATTGAAAGGACTGAAATACACCAAAAGTCCGCAGGCAGCTACCTGCTTGTGGCATGCCGTCGTGAACGGTTACAGCTGACTGATGTCCTGGACTCACGTGCAGTGGCTGATTTCACAGTTTGTGAGAGGTGAGAGTAATGAGCGTGTGCTTGAAATACATCTGGAGTTTATACCCCAATTCCCTCTGACTCTGATAACTCAGTATTTATTACAGTCCTAATAGACCTCTTGTTCTGTGGCTTCTTCCTGAAAGATCATGAGACTACATAACGGTGCTGGCAGGGGGATGTTCTCCTCTACCTCTGTTGCTCTTAGTGCTTTTAGCTCACTCTTTGGGACTGCACTTACCGTTTTCCCACAGGACAGCATTTAATTGCTCCTTGACTGACCTTTCGCCTTGTCCCAACAACTTTGCCCCTGAGGTCGTTTTACCAATTCGTTATTCTCTGTGGAGGAGAAATAAGTCCTTCCCAATATCTAAGCTTCTCTCCCTCTTATTTCAGAGTTGATTAAAAGAGAATGATTTAGAGTTATTTACCACCACCTTCTAAATATCAGGTAGCAAAGTGTTCCCTGAAAATAATGACTTGAGAACCCTTCCACCGCTCTGTGCTTAGAAACTCTTTCATATCCAGAAATAGATTAAACTTGCTTTTTCTGTCAGAGACCTAAATATCACGCTGGGTCATTCAGCATTGTCATCGTCCTCATTGCATTGTTTGCTTCAGTAGAGCTAAAATATAGGAAACATAATGATGTTTCACAGGAAAAATAATGATGCTTTGTGCGACAACACATTTTTAAAGGCTCAAAAATCCTGCTAATAGATCTCACAGATTACTGATGCTTATAGTACTCTGCTGAAATCAGGTGACGCTGGTCCATACTTTAAGAATGTTTATTAACAAGCCATTAAGGAAAAAAAAAATAATCCTGGGTATAGAAATCATTTAATCATTTCCACATGAGTGCTTCTCCATAAGGCCAGAGTCCCCTACCTTCCCTTCTCATACACTCCCCTCCTGTTCACTGACTATGGGGTGGGGGGGGGCAAGCTACACGGGCTTGGTGTTGCACTTTCATAAGGTGTTTGTAAAATAAGCACGTAACATGAAGTATGAGCAGAGTAAGCCACCTGCAACGTTCGTGTATTTTATGTGTATTCTGTTCTGTCCAGCGCTAGTGTTCATGTCTGGTGGGATGGCATCAGCTCTTTTCTTTGAGGGAATTTCCTTTGTAACTTTGCCCATTTGTGCAGCTTTCCTTTTACAAATCTATCACTCATCAGAAGTTTGAAGGCAATATTTGTAAAAGGTC
The DNA here is from genome assembly GCF_030867145.1 of Opisthocomus hoazin. Lineage (NCBI taxonomy): Eukaryota > Metazoa > Chordata > Aves > Opisthocomiformes > Opisthocomidae > Opisthocomus > Opisthocomus hoazin. The sequence goes on from NC_134415.1 coordinate 67,354,381, forward strand.
TTCAAAATAATGATGAATGACTAAAATGAGCATTAAAAAATAAATAAATTCAGTAACTATTCATCAAGATTACAACCTAGAAGTGTATTTCCTCCAGCTAATATGTGGAACACTTCACCCTGACATAGATAAATCGTGAATCAGCCAAGGGGTTAGTTAGGGCTTCCAGTTTCTGTTAGGTCAGCTTACTGAAGGCTGGCTTTCTGAAGCAGTAAGTATGCAGGGGTATTTTCTTTTTTAGATGATAATAACTGACTCTGGGGATGAATAGAGTAGCAGAAAAAGTATATTTGTCCTTGTAACCCAGTGAAAGGATCTGAAGCTATTCTTACACAGTATTCTGTCTGTTTTGGTGAGAAAAAAAAGAAGATCCAGAAATAGAAAGGAAGGAAGATTTCTCTCAAGTGTAGGGCTACGATCTGTAAGAAAAAGCCCTTCCTGTGAGTGAGCGAAGGTGGTGGAGATTTACACTAAAACAAACAACAGAGTAGGGTCTTGTGTTGGATGTACTGACAAGGCTGTGGGCACTGACTTTAAAATGTTTCATCCCGAGTATCCAGTGTCTCCCAGAAGGACGTGGAGTAGGAGGAAGTGTGAGGTTAAGAATTCAGTGAGATTGGACAGATAGTCAAAAGGCTTGGGTAGACGGTCTGAAATTCATTACGAGAGTGTATCCCGAGGGTCACCACAAACATCCTGCAAACACCAGTGAACTCTTCTGCAGTCCAGAGCTGCAGGAGCGAGTGTGGTGAGTCACAAGACGTCTCCTCCTCTGTGCACACGTACCACAGGGGAGAAAGAGGGAGGTAATGATGGGTGCTCTCTGAAGTGGCTAGAAATGTAGGTTCCTAATCTACTTTTAAATGTCTTCCAACTGACTAGCAAATATGATCTGACTTCTCAAACGTCGTCAGCGTTCTTTAAATCACACCTCCTTTAAGTCAGGCTCATGAATACCCCTCAAGTTGAATAATCAAAACTCCTCAAATTTCTACCCATTTCTTTGTAATCTAGCAGAAATTCACATTTATGCACATGTACATTAATCTCCTTTTAATGATTAGGAGTCAGGGAAAACACATGAATACAGTGAAAAAGAAAACCAGGAGTGAAAGAAGGGTCGTAAGCTGATGATGTAAAAATCAAAGTGAAATGATTTTGCACTTCAGTAAATGCTTTGATTACCATGTCCGATCCTGTTCAGAAGGATTTGCAGCGACTCAGTGAAAAAGGAATCAAGTGCCTTAAGATCTTAGAGTGAGGTTACCCAGTACTGTAAGCAGACGTCGTCTCGAGTGACAGAGTTTATGTGCAAATCCTGGATCGAGCATACGTGACGTCTTTGATTCTGAACACCTGCTTCAGCTTCCTTTCAAAGAGTTTTGGGTGTTTTGACTTCCTGTTGCTGTTGTTTGTGACATTTTTCATTTGGATAAGTGTGTTACGAGCTAAAAAAGGCAATTAAACCTCAATCCTGCAGGGGCATAGGAAATGTTAATGGAAGAATTGTATTCTATAAAATGAAATGACTGTTCTCTACTCCGTGTTGCATATAAGCTTCAGATCACCTGAGCTTTAATCTTGAAGGCACTTTGCACAAGAGTAATTCTGCTGAATGCAGTGGGACAGTTTTATCTCTGAATATAGTGTAAAATGTTAAGCATGTGTGTAAGTGTTTGTAGGACTTGGGTCTAATGTCAGAAAGCTCTTTTGCAGTCACAAACCTGAAAAACTGGAAGGGAAAATATCTTCGTGTTACATTTGTTCAGGCCTGAATTGCATGCCACTTAGATTGTTCCTCTTGCAACAGTCTGCCAATTTGTTGTCATCCTGTACAGACTTTTCATCTGAAAGTTCAGTTTTGCAAGTACAAGATGTGGGAGCTAAGATGATATATTGAGGCATATAAGTAATCAGGAAAAAATGCAGTTCAGCCCATGTATTCTTTGGAAATATGTATAAATATTTACAAATTATAGAGTTAAATCCAACTCATTTTGTAAATGAAGGGATATTCTGCTTTTTTTATGGGAAACATCAAAATCCAGGAAGCATGGGAGAATAAGACGTGAAATCTTTTCCAAGGGACATTCATAAACTCATAAAATCAAACATCATGCAGACTTCAACCTTTCTCCTATTTTCATTGTGTGCACGCCTACGCATCTGTGCGTTTGTGGAAGTGACTTTCATACAAGAACATTTTTTTTCTCTTTTGCATTTACCAATTACTTTGTAAACAACTTAAAGAGATTGGTGAGGGACTGCTCTGCAGAAATGATAGCACATCTGCAGCACAGGCAGTTAAAGTCAACAATTAATTAATTGTTAAGGGCTCTGTTCATCCAAACGTTTGGCTCTGTATTTACTGCATGATTCACGGCTTGTGATCCTTGGTTTCCAGAGAACTCAAAGTCTGGTGCTCCATTTCAACCCTTCCCCTGCTCCCCATTTCACCCTTCCCTGCCCACACCCAACTGTGGAGGGGTGAAACCGTGCCCCGTACAGAGTAACGGTGCTCTGCGGCACACAGCCCACCCACGCACCGCGCAGACCCGCTGAGCGTGTGCAGCAAGCACGGGCAGTGCTCAGCTGAAGTCTGAGACAGGGAGCCCTCCTTGGCTGCTGTCAGGAATTCACTGATAGGCGAATATTTACAAAACAAACAAGGCGCACACAGAAGCACGCGCAATCATCTTTTGTGTATCTGGATTTCGGCAGATTAGACTTTAAGCCCTCAGTGTAAAACAGTGGCTGTCAGTCGTAGAAAACAGATTTTATATCGACCTGTATGAAGCTGTGGTCAAGGGCGTCCCTGGCAGTCTGGGAGGCACTTTTTGTCCCAGTTTCATTCTGAGCCTCCAGATAAGAAATGTCACAGTGATTTGCTCCAGTTGCCTCCCCAGGAAAGATCTACTATCTTCCAGTGTATATAGATAAAGAGAGATCAGTATGTTTACAGTGAGCCAAATTTATAATAGACATGGACCAAACTCTGTAGTTCTTAGGTAAATTTTCAAGGAAAGCTGTTCCTTAAATAAGGAGTTCCAAAAAATTGCAGCAACAATAGCTAGAGTTAAAACGTTATTTACTCGCTAAGATTTTTATTATTACTAACTTGCAAAATTCCCTTGGAGTGTAAGAGCAGAACATTAAAAGCATCTAGCAAAATAACAAGTGCCTATCACCAAATAATTAAAGTCATCACCGAAGAAACAAAATGTAAAACCATAAACAAACCTTGAACAAACAAGAAATAATCAATGATAAAGGGAACCAAAACATTTGGCATCTCTGCCAGGAAACTTCTACAGATGTGTTCTGATGTATGATAAGAAGAAACAACATTTCGGAGTCACAGGGCCCTCAGTGAGGTTCCCGCCTTCCAATGAGGTTAAGTCACAGGGAGGCGCAGCCAGCTTTGCTCCCGCTGGTGATCTCAGCAGCCCTCCTGGTGAATTGCTCAGATTTTGGGGGGGGGGCTGCTTCTGGTGTGTGGGGCAGAATCTGTCTCAGCTTCAAGAATGGAGTGACAGAGAGAAAACTGCACTATCTGGTGCTTCCTTGAGGCACTCCCTTCATTTTCGGATCCAGGCTGCTTCTAAATCCAGCCTTATAACGGAGCCCAAACTTTGCCTGAGTAATCAAGTTTAGATGTCAGTGATGGGGAGAGACTAATTGTTTTGGTATATTTTTTCCTCTTGAATTTCTATTTGTTCCTTCTGAAAGGGGCAAAGTCTAGTGAAAAGACTCATTGAAACTATTTTGTAGATAGAAAAGTTCTTCTCACCCTTTCCTCATACATATTATTTCAGGCTCAGCTTGCGATTTGCAACTATTTTCCAGATGACAAAATTCAGTAACCTGTACATCCACAGGTAATGGCCAGCTGCCATTAGTCCAGGCATTCTACTGGAGTTTTCCATGAATTAATAACAGTAACTTCAGAAGGGACTGCCTGAATTCAAAATTTAATTGCTTTAGAATTAGGTGGCAGGTTGGTACATGAAGATTCACTGCAATGATCTTTTAAAAAAAATCTGAGAAAAAGTAAAACATCTTGTTTGATTCATGAAACATGAACAGAGATGACTGTGGATGCTCTACCTTTTCCACTATATCTGCATGGTTTTGCTTATGGCAGGACACACAAGAAGTCACTTCAAAATAAAAAATACCTGTCTGGCTGCTGCAAAGATCATTCGTCAAGAGAAGAATGCTGTGGAGGGAAACTCTGACCTCTAAACCTGCAACAACAACAAAAGACAGTGTTTTAAAAGTTATTTTGAAGCCTAAATAAACCTTGACAGACTCCCCTTAAACTTCTTTTACAGTGATTAATTTCCAACTAGAGAAATATTGACTTTGAGAGAAAATGAAAATATTTCCATCTTCTTTCTCTCTAACACTGCATTATAAGATCATTTGACCTACGAGATAGAGTGGAAAATTACTATCAGTCTTGATGTTATTAGATGGATCAGGTTTCACATTTCTCTCCTTCTGTTTTGCTTTGCTTCCCCTGTATCAGCATGTCGTCTTCCCGGCTCCCTCCCCTTCAGTCTGGCTGGAGGAGGCAGAGCCCTTGGTGCTCGCGTTGCCTGGCAGGGCAGGGTGCCTGCCCTTTCTGTGGGATGATTGTGAGGACACAAGGGGTATTCAGAGGCTCATGGGAGGCCATGAGGAAAAAAACGGCCTTGCCCAAGGTATTAAATGGACGTGGTTATGGTTACCCACCTTTGTGCTGGTTATATTCCCTGGTTATATGCAGTGGGCCATTTCAAGAATCACAGCCATTTGTCCCATCACCCTCTCCCCCCCCCGCCATTTCCCCACAGATCTCCTCTTATGGGCTTGACTAGATGCTACAAATGCCATAGGAATCTTCCAGAGGGTCTTTGATTACATAATACCTGTGCACATGCATATACTTCAGCCTCAGATTTAATAGGAGGGTAAATAATTTATAGTCACCAGTCCCAAATATTCCTTTTTGCCTGCCACTGATAGATGGTGACAGGTACCCACTGAGTTTCATGGCAAGACTGCCTCCATCCTGCTGAGCCGTGCTCCAAAGTGCATTTACTGTCCTCTAAAAAGTCAGGGAAGGAGGAGCAGGGTGCACCAGCTGGAAAGAGAGACAGCAACCTCCTGGCAGAGGAGCAAACTTGAACACAAAACCTCCGTTGTTTATTATATGTCCCACTGAAAGTCGTCTTCATGAGGGAACCCACACAAAATTTCCTAGAGTGGTTACAGCCATTGCTCAAAAAACGTTCACAGCCTGTGTGTGTATCCCAATACTTGTTTGGCTTCAGGGACAGTGGGAGACAGAGCATCTTCTATAGCAAATATATATTTGATCCTTGCAGTTTCCAACAGAATTAGCCAATTCAAACAAGATGAAGAGCAATTAAAAAAAACCCATCTAGCTCAGATCTCTGTGTCAAAAGAGACATAGAGAAAACATCACTCAACCCCACAGAATATCCTCCAAACTTTCCTTGGAAGGGTGTGAAATGTAAGTTGCCCATAGTTCATTGGTTTAGTAGAGGTGGTTGTAAACTACTGTGTGTCACTGCACCGAGGATTTGTCTCACCGTGTGCCCTTCCTGCAGCAAATCCCTGAAGGAAAGAATTACCTGATTTTCTATGAATCAGAAGAAAAATTGAAGTTGAGGGTTCTTGTAAAGGCAGAAGATACTAGTGGTCAATAGATACTAACTGCATAATATATTCCCCCCTCCACAGCACACACAATTAGCATCCAGCTAAATTCATATGTAGACACATACATAGAAAAATAAATATTCTGCTGCTACAGAAACCTTCCACAGTGTGAGGCACTGAGTTCCTTTCACGGCTAGCAACCGAAGCAAGGCTCCCTGATGTTCACTTCTTTCCAGATTCAGGTCATTAAGGTAGGGCACAGTTTACGAAAACTTTCCTTTGGAGGAGTTTTTAATTAGACTCCAATGTAACAGTCTGCTCCTAGGCACTCTCATTCAATATATAGGTGTTAAAATTGTATGTTTCTAGCTCTTTTAAAAAAAGTATTTTCATGTGGTTTTCTATAGATTACTTTATAATGGCATATTTACCAATTGCTGTTTCTCATGACTTATGATTCTTAGCTAAAGTAAAAGTCTTAGAGATTTGAAGAATAAAGGAAAGTTTGATAGGGTTTACTGTGCAGTAGACATCAGGAGTTTAAAATGGTAACTACACACTGAAAGGTGAACAGCCAAAGCCTGCATCACTGAGAAGAACTTCTCGGCTGAGGTCCATTGATTGCAGTACTGGTGTGCCAGCTTACAGACCATAGTCCAAAGATGTGAAATCTGTTAAATAAAAGCTGGATGAAATTAAAAGTTTACACTTTCCTGACATATATAAACATATGTTAAAAATGAGTTCTTTCTTCATTTTGTCAGCCTTCAGCCAACAGCTTCTGATGATTTGGCTGTACGCTGCATAAGGATACATACATGAAGAGTTAATGAACTTGGCAAGACTGAGTAAATATTTGTTTAGTATTGAAAATAGGCCCCAACCCATGTTTTTTAGGCCTGTTACACGAAGTCCAGAGTAGAAATGCTGAGTAGGACGGTACTTCTTATCTCTCATCCTTCCACTTCCACTGTGCTCACCCCGCTCTCTTTGGGGTTCCCAAAGGTTGTTTCAGAAAAAGATTCTCTTTTCTTTTGAATTTTTATAGCAGGTGAGTACTTCCATCCTCACCCTTGGAAGGCAGAGATAGTCAACCCTCAAAGAAAGCATCGCTGGGGCTAGGATCTGGCCTGACCTCCAGAAGCGGAGAAGACACAATCCCTTCTGCTGCCAGTTGTCACTCCACAGCTTTCAGTGTTTGATATCTTGAATGAATACGACCTTCTAATACCTTTCATGAACCAGACACTGCAGGAACCTTTCAGCTTTCATCTTGATTCACTTTAAAGCTTTCCTATTCACATTTACAAGAACAAATAGGTTTTTTTTCTCAATGAGTTTTCCCCTTTTCTCTGCAAGGGACAAAAGCCTTCTACAGGAGAACGGGCTAGTGGCCACTGTTCTGCAATAGACCCCCTCAGTGTACCTCAATTTTGCCCTGACATGGATTAGCCAGGGGAAGAAATGTTCTACCCAAACCAAATTACCACAGAGTCATCTGTTTTCTGGGGTAAGGTTTCCCCATAACATATGAAACTGCCTGGCAATACTGTGCCTTAGCAGGGGTTTTGAGACAAGACAGAGATGAATGAGAAGACTGTACAGGGAATCAGAAAGGAAAAGAAGGAGTTTCCTTTGTGATAAGGAAATTAGAGCATGCCTACTTACAACTTATCACTCTGCCTAGTTAGAGAGGGGAGCAGGGGCTGGTCAAACCAGAAGGAACAATGTGTATGAGGAAACACTCAGAGACGGATGCTGAGCTGGCAGAAAGCAACATAGGTCCACTGGAGGAAACCAGTTGATTTATATCAGGCCTGGATGTAGAATGAGGATGGAGTATTCAGAGCTGAGATTTACTATTGAAAATTGACAGTTTTGTGGGGGCAGGGGAAGAAGGCCTGCCAAATAATTCACAGAATAAGATTGGGATAACTTGTGCTCTGAGCAGAGCCAAACTGCACACATGTTCTGCAGTTTCAGATGTGCCAAATTCTGGGGCTCTACATCTCCCATTTGCAAATGTCAAAACACAGCAATGATGCTTTTTCTTGATTAGCTACTTACATGTTGAAAGCATTTGACAACTGATTTATCGTCACAATGGCTGATTGGTTTATTATCTTCCCACCTCAAAATCTGACATTTTGGTAAAAGAGTGAATTACCTGATAGGACCACACAGCAGGATGGATATTGTGGCAACAGGCTGCTGCTTCTGCTGGTCTCAATGTACCAGACCATTTCTTTAGTGAAGATGTCACACTCATGTACAAGCTCAGCTATGTTCATGAATTGTTAGCACAACTGTAGTAGCTGCAGTAAGCACCTGATGTGGAAAATTAAGAGTAGCCATCTCTCTTGCATGTGTATTGCCATTGTACATTTATTGAAATCATCTTTGTTGCTCGTTTAAAAAATTAAGCACCTTTTATTGGGAGAATTACAGGAGCTCCTGTAGCTGGAGAAAACAGACAAGATCTTGAACACAGAAGCTCTTCTTCAGCAGTGCTGAAGATGTTTTTCTGAGAGACACAACAGTCTCCAAAGTATGTACAGGCTGGGAGTTACTGCCCTGTCTCCTGAAAGTTAAAACCTGCTGCCTTCTTTCCCTCTTCGCTCCGTATCTCCCTTCTAATCTGTTCTGCTCCTGTCTTTACTTCTTCTCCACTACCTATTCTTCACAGCCAGCTGGCCTTCCTTGTCCTCCTTTGTTTCACGTATGTAGAACAGGCACACTGAAAAATGTGTGATTTTCTTTAAGGTATATAAAAGCCATACTCCAACATTTGCGGTCTACAGAATATTTTCCATCCAGGAGTAGAGCACAATTTCTCTTCCTGCCTCTTTCATAGGCAGTTTGGCTTTCAGAGAAGGAACTTGTTGTATCTTCAGATCTGCATCTATAGAAGCAGCTGGAACTTAGAAGATACTGTTCCTTTTGCCAGCCAGTTTGTCACAAATCTTTTGCAAGGACTTGTGAAGTCTAAGTGCAGTGGTTTTTTGAAAACTGTTCTACGTTTTGTTGTACTATTACTGCTATTGGCACTATTACAGGGATTACACAGCGCATCCAAAGGCTCCAAACAGAAATAAGGGGTTTTTTTCTTTCAGTAGACATTGCGTAGATAGAAATAAAAAAGGCTGTTGAGATGAAAAATACTGTAACAATTCCTTCAACTATACAATAACAAGAGGAATAGCATGAAGCAGTAACAAAGCAAATTACTTTTTCATAAAATACAATAATTGCCTTTTTTTCTGATCACTCCTGTTAAGAGACTTAAGGATTGTGGTAAGAATGAGAGTGAAGAAGTATTTAATGAAGAAAACCTCAAGCTGTTAAAAGAGATGCTGGTATGTAGCAGGAAAGATGAGGAACAGCGCAGCCAGCTTCATGTGTCTATGGTGCTACTGAAGTTGCCTAAAGAGACTGTGTTAACAAAAAGAAAAAAAAAAGAAAAAAAGCTTAATTTTTTCCCATTTTCTTACTATTTAAAATGAAATCTAACAGTGACAGAACGGTTGACATCCAACCAAATGGTGACAACACATCTTGTGCTGTCAGGGGCACATCTCCAGTCCAGAGCTGGGGATGTTCATTGGCACAGCAACAGGTCCTCCCAGGCAGGGCAACAAAAGGCCTGAACGACAAGACAAAACAGGAGGAGAAAGTGCAGCATTTTGGTGTCTCCTGACCACCCCATCTGCTTGGGAGAGGCAGATGAGCAGTCTGCATGCCAAGGGGAAAGACAAGGGAAGGCTGAGTAGAGAACAGGAGGATGGATTTCTCCTCCTCCCACTAGCAGTGGTAGTACAATGGAAAGCAGAGGGCTGTACATAGAAGAGGAAGAATAAAAACCCATGGGATGTCACACAGGAGGCATAAAGTTAAGAATGAGACAGAGTTAAAAAAAGGGAAACTGGCATCCTTGAAGTTGACAGGGCTTAGAGAGAAGACCATTACCCCAGCTGCACCATCCTGCCCACAAGGTTGAGCCCACAGTCATCAGCATGTTCTTCTCTTCTGAAGCAGCTCCTCCAGCAGGGCCTTTATTTACTACTTTCTAAAACCACAAGGAACCTGAACTATGTCATTTCTACTTGCTAATTTAACCACACTAAGTTCACAGAAAGCATTTTGTACGAGGGACATGACCTGGCTTGTTAGCACCACATGTTGTAAGATATAGAAAAGGATCTTTCATACTTCAGAAGTCTTGTTTCTCAATTGCCGGTCTCTTACTTTTTAACTTCTTTGCCGTTTTGAATGGATTTCAAAACAAATCAACAGACACATAGAGTCTTTGGTTATTTTTGGCCAGAGTTGGATAAATGAATAGTCCAGAAACTTTCTGACATTGTGCCAAATGTCTATGTGCCTAAAGTTTAAGAGTCATGTTTTCCAGGAAACCTTGAAGTTTGCCGAGATTTATGCTTTTGATATTGTCATCCATTACTGTATTCAAAGGAGTTGTCTGCATAAAGGTTGATAGAGGGCAGTCAAACCTTTTGCACTGAACAAATTATATCATTAGGTGTCTGCCTGTGGGTCAACTTGTTCTCAAGCCCCAAAACTAAACACAGCTGAGATCTAAATCCCCTGACAAATGAAGGCTGTGAGCAAGGATCATGAATAACATATGGCAAATGGAATTTCCAAACACCGCACTGCCATACAATATACACCTGATAAATGGTTGTCTACAGTGATGCTGTTGAAAAAGGCACTTGATGCAAGCCTCATGCATGGCAGAGAAACATTAACAGAATTTTACAAGACATTTCAAAGCTGGCAAGACATTTATCCAAATGTGTTGTCTGGTCCTCCCTTCCCCAAGTAAGGACAGCATCCTTGTTTTCTTTCACATGGGAACAAAGAGATGTAATAATTCGATTTGTCATGCCAGAAGCCTGTGGGGCAAGAAGCGTTCGAATAAGAACAAAAGGCATAATTGTGGGAGAAAAAAGAAAAGAGAAGATGAAGAAAAGGACAGCGAAATATTACTCAAGACAAACTTCTAGGTGCATATGTAGCCAAAAAAATTTAAAGATTACATAGCATTGTCCTAGAGAAACAGCAAGCAATTTTGTCCAGTTAAATAAAAGTGTGAACACAAGAACCACTTTCCCTGGTCATCTAAAATGCAGCCAACTCTGTGGCAAACCTGAAGATGGACAGCACACAAAACAACTGGCTTTGGGAAAAAAGTGTGGAATGCTGCATCTGACACCATTCAGGCAGCGTCACAGCCCCAAAATCACAACGTGCCTCAAGGAATTTTGCCCAAGACCCTGGAGCAGCACTCAGAAGGTGACAAGGAAATCTTTTGACCAGAGGCAGGTTTATATCTTAGTGAAAATGGATAGTAAGGTGTTTTTTTTTTTTGTTGGCCTTTGTTTTGTTTTGTTTTGGTAATGATTTCTGGAGTTGTTAATAACCTTGATATCCTTTGCAAATTTATTTCTCTGACCAGTAAGTGAGAGCTCCTCCTCAGAGTAACCTGTTAAGCTATCTCCAGCCTAGCTGTTGTGCACATGCACAAGTATATGCGGTTTGTTTCGTCCTGCTGGCTAGCCTCCGGAGGTGCTACTTACCCTAGTGAGGTCTAGGCAAATAATAGTAATAATAATCCTAAACATTATGCAAATAGGTTATTTTATTTTCAGAAAAGGTGTCCAAAACAATTAATATTTTTTGATTGAATTAAAGTGATTTTTTTTGCTAAGAAAAGAAATTGAAGGATGATTGGGATGTTCCATTTTCAAAATTCTGTTTTCAATGCTTTCTTTGGAAACAGCTTCATTTCAAACATGAACTAAATATAATAATTAGATAGCAATTAAATAGTGCCAGGAAGTGAAAGTAGCCTGTACACCTATTGAAATAACTTTTTTCAGATGCAAATAATTGTCAGTTTTTCATTACAGTGATAAAAACGGAAAATAGGAATTCGTTTCATACTGACTCCAAATTATCATTCTTTTTCCAAATGTATCAATGCTCCTTTAAGAAGGTGTCTCATTTTTTTAATAGAACAAGAAAGCAGATGGATTTATTGCTAAGCTTCATCCAGTTTACTTCATAACCCTATAAACAGTTGCATAAGCACAATAAGAAAGTGCACAAGGTAGAAGTGGTGGGGAAGGGGGAGGGAATAGCTTTTCCTTAAGCCAAAATTACCAACAAGAATGCGGGAAAAGGAACCGTGTATCCACGGGTCTCCTATGCCAACTAGAACTGGCCACTTAACTGAGGTTAATGGGTTAAAACTGCAGTCATATGGCAAGAATCACCAGTTACAAGTAAGTCTGGCTGTTAGGTGTCAAGTTCAACTCTCACAGATTGCCCAGTGTGGTCTGAGAGCCAAATTTTCAGATGTTCGTCCATACACAGAATAACGCACGTGTCACTCAGGGTCTGTGCTTGCTCAGACAACACCTCCATTAAGGCTTCAGAAGAGAGATTTTCCTGCCTAGAGGTCATGTGGAGTCTGTAGTCAGGCTGGTGTGTAGTTCAGGGCATGGCTAAGCACAGCACCATTCATAAAAGGCAATGTGTTAAGAAGGTAACAGTTTAAGATTCACTAATTGCATGAACCTAAGTCTAATAATTATTCTTATTGCTGCTACTAACTTTCACAGTTTGAACTACAATGCATGGATGTGCAAGTCAGACATGCTCAGGGAAATTTTACAGTTTGTGTTATGTAGGAAGTCAGATTAGATGATTGTAACACTTCATGACAGAAAAATTCATGACATATTAGATGTTTTGTTAAATTGGAGTCTAAGTGATAAGCAAAACTAATAGATTTCTCTATTTCTCTGGGTGGTCCATCCATAACATGGGCATATTTGTGTTTCTGTGCTCTGAACCACTTGTACATGTAATACATATGTGTCCGCATGGACCTAATGCTGATAAATAAATAACGTTTTTCTCAGGCTGATTTCTTAAAAGCTCCACAGAAGATCAAGGGGATATGCTTTACATACTCATTTTGTGCATAAAAGTAATTCTTAGCCATTCTAGACAAAAAAGCAGCCCCTTGCACTTCAGTGGGGCCATTTGCACGAGTAAACATTTGCAAAATTGGTCTCTAAACGTTGCTTAGAGTTGCAAAGAAGCATAAGTGCTGAACATGTCTTCTATGCATGTTTCTTTTTAGCCTGTTCCTGGCTCTATACCATCACGTTTTCTTCACAGGAAACATCTATGCTAAACATCACTGTCAATTCCAAGACAAGAGACACATTCAAAAACACATGGAAGCTTTTTTTGTTACCATAAGTTGCCCGCAGAGGGTCCATTCATTCTGTTTGCTTGTTCCACTGTGTAATAGCTCAACTCAAGTATCAACAAGATAAGCTTTTAAAAGCAGAATATTCCCAGCTGTTGCGGTCAGGCAGCAGCAGCAGGTTCCTATCTGAGGACAGCAGAACAATCCAGTGCACCCGCAGCGATGGCAGTGTCGAGGGGAAGCATGTGTTCTCTGTACACAGTAGCGAAGGGTCCAATAGACAGCAATTAGCACCAGCAGAATGAAGATGAACGGTCATATACATAACCTTAATAAAAATGTCATAGAAGAGAAATCTCACACCATATGGATCCATGCTGAACTTTTTTTTTTAGTTTTTTTTTTTAAGGAGCAAGACAGCTCCATTTCTTTATAGTCTTTTGCATTAATTTATCTCCCTATTTTTTTGCAGCTTTCTTCCTCCATAAGCAATATGGGGCTGCTGTTTCATGTGATAACAAAGGAAAATTTTATTTTAATTTCTATATTTTTATATACTCAGTCCCAGATTTCCATCAAAAGTGTCTTCCACTCAGCCTCAGCAACCCAGATAGATCGTTTCAGTGTCATTAGGTCCTTTTCCATTCGCTTTTGAAAAGAGCTCCACCAGAATTTGCAAGATTTTACTCCTGCCAAATTAGTGTAGCATGGAAGTGGGCATTGCTTGTTCTCAAGTCTGCTACTTGTGTTTTGGACGTGGCAAAGAATATAAATTTCATCATTATAAACAACACTGTTACAAATAACAGTTTTTAAATGATTTTGAGAAAAAGGGTGAGGAGTAAGAAGCTGCTTTAATGTCATCGTGGTGATGTCATTTCCATTTTTCCACCTCAAGATAAAATCCAAAGATCAGGAAGAAAAATGATAAAGGGACACCAGAGCAGGAATAAAATCTTTCCTCAAAAGTGTCATATTACATTTTTGTGCTTATTCTTTTCGAATTGTTTCTTCATCTTCAACTAATCAAAAGAGAGCATTACTGATGCTTTACAAACTTCATTTGAGGTCTGAAAACCATCAGGTTTGGTCCTTTCTGCCTTTTCTCTACTCCCAGTAATAAGACTCCTGCCCTTAGAAAGTAGCTGTGAGTTTTGTTGATTGCATTAACAGAAAGTAGGGCTGGAGAGGACCTCATGAGGTCTTCTAACCACCCCTTTGCCAGTACAAAGGATTGGCTATTCATAGTTGGAGATGTTTGTCTGAAGGCCTTCGGTGAAGGAGATTCCATCATCTCCATCCTTCTTCTCCAGGCAAAAAAGCTAGCTGCTTTCCTATATCTAAAACTAGAAAGTTATTAAAATATTAAGGGATAACAGTCTCCCATTTTGCAAGGGATGCACATCTCTTTTTGTCATATGCATATGGAGAACAGATTAAGCCTTTTCTCTTTGTGATAGCCCCTTGCATACTTCAAGACTGTTGTCATGTCTCCCTCTGTCTTCTCCAGATTAAGCAAAATATGTTCTCCACATCCTGTTCATCCATAGCAACACCATTTAGCAATGTCTTCTAGACTTCTGATTATTCTACTTGCTCACCTCTGGACTATTTATACAATTTGTAGCCTTCTTGAAGCATAATGCCCAGAACTGGACACAGTACTTCATCTGAGACTGTATCAGTGTTGAGGTAGGACAGAAGGACTGTTTTACGTGTCTAGCAGACTACATTTCTGCAGATACATTACATATTTTTACAATAGACAAGAACCAACTTGCTGTCTCCTAGCTCCATTCGTTCTGCAAGGAAAAGCTTGACATGCCAATAAAATGAGAGGCCATGACTTGAAAATACACAGAGGACAGAGAAGCTGTGGAAAACACAACCTTTTTACACAGGATTCAGTCCTTCCAACACTTAAGTTATAGGAATTATTTTACCAATGGGAGCATTCCCACTGAAGTCTGTGACCACGCTCATGAGTACATAATTTGGTTGCATAACTGGTGATTGAAGGATTGGGGACAGGCTACTTCAGAGAAAACACAATGAAAAGACACAAGTGGGAGTCTGGATTTCTCCTGCCTCTTGTGCCACCCCTTTCCTGTTAATCTGGTGTAGTATTTTTAAGGATAGGGACATGAGCGACAGGGAGGCCCTGATCCAGACCCTGAAAGATTTATTGAAGGACAGCAAATCTAGCAAATCTTTATTTAGAGAATGAAAACATTATGATCTCAAGGAACAAAGCGGAGCACAGAAATACCCACAGGAACACAAGTGTGGACAAATACTAGTATGAAATCTCATCTTCCCCCTAGTCCCCCTAGTTTAGCTTTAGTGATGACAGCAATCCACTCACAGTATGCACTAAGCCATGACTGTCTTCTTTTGACTGTGCTCACTTGTAGTCATACTGCCATATACCTCTCTAAACAGAAGGGAAACGGATGCATGCTTCCAAAAACTGTCTTTAACAATTTTAAATGGAGCAAATAATGAATCAGTTCAGGCTCAAAAGCCGCAGAAGTCTCTACCCCTTTGCCAACCCCTTACTACACACTCCCTCTGTGATGTGAACATTAACTCTCAGGGACTATTGACTTAACATGATTCAGGGGTGGCTGGTTTGCATCAATATTTCTAAAATCCCTCTTATTATCTTGCATATGTCAAAGTTTGATAAGAAGGAAGAAGGATGAAGCTATTTATAATTCAGAATGACTGTTACCAAAAGGTATTTAAAATCAAATCACAGTAGGGCAGAGTTTACTTTTAAATCAGCTTAAGCAAAAGACACAGTTTGAAAACAATTAGTAAATGTGACAAAATTAACTTTGACCTTACAATCTTTATAAATGCCAACACAGCTTTTCTTCCAGTGTCAGTGTGCATGCGTGTCTCTGTGTGTATTTTCAGCAGGGCAGTAATTTCATAGCAGAGAGCCATACTGAGCTTTAACTCTCAGGCAAGAATTATGCTTCACTGCTCAGGACCTCCCCTTGGGGGGATGTGCTATTTCATTGCTCCATTACACAGGAAATCCATCTGTACAGACAAGTCAGATTAGTGTTTCATTATTCTCATTATTACTGGTAAGAAGATATCATCTCCCAGCCCAGCCTTGTGGTCATTCTTACTCCTCAGCTCACAGAGGAGGGTCTTTCTAGGTTTCTTCCTAATTTCTCTTAGTCTTCCTCAAAAAAAACCCCAGGTGAAAATATAAACTCTCTACTTCCTACCCAACCTGACAAAGGAGATTGTAATGTTTTGGTAAACACACAAAAGATGTGCTGGTGAATGTGTCAATCTGCTAAACCAGGGGGCAACTCCCTTTCCCCCTGAATTTACCAGTCCAGCCATCAGCACCCTCTTAACAGCTGGCGCCCGTGTTTTCCTCTTCTTGTCCAGAACATCTGCAGCCTTCCCTGGTCAGAGCAGTTTGCATGTTCTCCCTCTAGAAGGAGACAGTCCTTTCTGTAGTCTGAGCAGACCCAGCAGCCCACTCTGCATCTTGGCAGAGCCAGCTCTGAGCAGCGGGTGGGACCAGAGCCCTCCTGAGGTCCCTTCCGAAGTGATCTTGTGGCATGCCCATGGCAGCCCCTGCCACCAAGCTGCCATTAGGCTGGGGGAGCCAAGGGAACAGCTGGGAGGTCTCTTGGTCACCATGGTCTAGGGACCCTCCTAGCCATCTTTCTCAACAGACTGATTGGCAGTGTCCTGAGCAGACACAAACTGCTTCAATAATTTCTCTATTGGTATATTCCCTTTCTGACCCAATGTTTCAGTCATGCCTGCCACGTAGGCTTCAGTTCTCACCGCTGCCTTAACTAATAGAGACTGGAAACATATTGTTCAGCTTTGACTCACTAGGGTGAAGATCTATAAACATGGTCTCCAGACTCACAGAATCATAGAATCATAGAGTGGTTTGGGTTGGAAGTGACCTTCAAAGATCATCTAGTCCAATCCCCTGCCATGGGCAGGGTTATCTTCCAGTAGATCATGTTGCTCAAAGCCCTGTCCAATGTGACCTTCAACACTTCCAGTGCTGGGGCGTCCAAAACTTCTCTGGGCAACCTGTTCCAGCATCTTACCATGCTTATCATAAAAAATGTCTTCCTTACACCCAATCTAAACCTACACTATTTCAGTTTAAAACAATTGCCCCTTGTCCTTCCACTACAGACCTTGATAAAAAGTGTCTCTCCAACTTTCTTTAAGCTCCCTTTATATATTGAAAGGCCGCAATAAGGTCTCCCTGGAGCCTTCTCTTCTCCAGGCTGAACAATCCCAACTGCTTCAGCCTTTCCTCATAGCAGAGGTGTTCCACCCCTCTGATCATTTTGTGGCCCTCCTCTGGACCTGCTCCAACAGTGCCATGTCTGTCCTGTGCTGAGGGCTCCAGATCTGGATGCAGGACTCCAGGTGGGGTCTCGCCAGAGCAGAGTAGAAGGGCAGAATCACCTCCCTCAACCTGCTGGCCACACTGCTTTTGATGCAGCCCAGGATGTGGTTGGCAGTCACCTAGTCTATTGTAGTTTTCTCTCTTTGAGCTATTTCCTTGTCCAGCCACCAGGCAGCAAAATTGGATAACTTGCTCAGTTATTTGGGATCTGTTGGCTACTGAATAACACACATTCTTGCTTTCTGCAGATCTGTGCAACAATTTGTGTGTTACTGGGTCAGTTCTAAGTTCAAGGACTGAGTCCATGCCCTGATGGTTTGTTGGGATGGCAAGGCCTGGGCAGGATCAGTCCCATCCTTGTAGTCTCCCCAGTCCACACCCATCTTCCACAGTAAGCAGATGTGGGGTGACAAGGCAGAGGGGCACCAAAGTGAACTCCCTGGAGGAGGAGCTGGAGCCCAGATCCCTGGCCCTGCAGTGGCACGTTCCAGCACGCAGTGCTTGACAAAGCCCAAAAGCTATAGGTGAAGTATCTAGGCTTGCTGTTCTTGCTGCTGTAGAGAAGCTGTTGCTGCTGAGCTTCTGCTATCGATCCACAACTTCCTCCATTTTGCCTGCTCTTCATGATATGTTCTTGCAAGCTCCCAGACAGACCCAATCAATCCTTTTATTCACAGGTGGTTAGAAATTTTTAGATGCTTAATGAAGCATCGCACCCCCTTGATGCTCTTTCAGCCAGAACTATATGACATGACACCTTCTCTCAGTAGTTTTCTACTAAGGTAGCACAGACTTAAATTCACTTTTTCTCATGCAGAGGAACCCACCACCCACCTTCCTAGACTCTTTCACATATTTCCTCTTTCCACACTGAAGGATACCAGGCATCTGCCAGCTGAACTCTCTGCCATCTGTCCCCAGCCATCTTTTTCAGCCTGCTCGTAATGTTTTGAAGTATATTCCTTGATCATCACCCCTCCCTGGGCATGGCAGTGAGATTACAGCAGGTGTCTGGACCTAGTTTGTCCATTGCTGGCTAGCAAAAGGTAAACGTCCCAGCTCCCTTACTCTGACAACTTAATTTTTGAATACAGCATGCAATTTATGCAATCCATGAGAACAAATTGCCAGCTTTGATTTGTAATTGCTTTAAAACCTGCCCTTTTATAAATATTGATTTAGTCCTGCTGGCAATTGTATTCATGACCTCTTTAGACAGAAAATGGGCTTTCATTAGGTTTTAGAAAAATCCAATGTGCAGGCTGGTTTTGACTTTTATTAATCAATTTAAAGATTTACCTATTAATTTAAAATGAATCATACTTTGCTTTCAGTCCAAAACTACATTTATCCATGTAGTGATGGTCACTTATTAATGCTTTTGTTGAAAAGTACTATCCCTCTTGTCTCTATTTATCTTCAGAAGACAGCCCCAGAATATGGGCTTTCATTTAAAAAAAACCAGTCACCCTTTATGGCACTAAAAACAATTTTGAGAACCTGAACCAAAGTATGATGGCTTGACTTCCATAGCCTAGAGACAGCATAAAACTATAGCTGTGCTGTGTGAACCACTTCATTCATCTCTGCCTTTGCTTTGACTTGCTCATTTGTTATTTATTTATATGCTATAGGCCAGACTCTCTCCTGTGCCAGAGCTCCACTCAGTGCAGTTTGGAGATGGGTCATAAGGAAGTCATTATGGCTCTCCCCAGTTTTGTGAGCACTCCTGGCCTCCACATGATTTCTCCTGGTTGCCAGGCAGTTCTACGTTAGACCTTGAGCAAGGCTATTAATGGCGTATTAACTTCAGTGTGACTTAAGGATATGCCAAAACTGTGGCACATGCTTCTTTTCCTGGCATACACAATCTTTAATGAAAGTGGTCTGATTTTATAAAGATCCAGACAGCTAAGTTTTCTGAGCCTTCATGGTGCACGATATGGTACAATTTAGGCCATTTTTGATGAAGATACTTAATCTGAATACCAATTCAGAATTATACGCAGCCATCTGTGACAGAAAATAATTCACAACTCTGTTCGATGTTTGGCGCGACCGAGCTGGAGGCTTTCAGGAACATCTGTAATATAAATATAACTTGTAAAGAAACAGCATTGGAAGATCCTTCCCAAGATAACAGGTTAAAAGTTATGGCAGGATGGATACCACTGCTGGAAATGCTTTTTGCCTCCCTCTTGCTTGGTAGGAAGGACCGCTGCCCCGACTTTTCCCATATAACTGCGGGACATTAGAAGAAGAGCCTGGATAGTGGTCACTGCTTTCTGAGCACATCCCACCCACTTCAGACACTCCAGAGACGTGCCTGGTCACCATGGGCTCCTTCTCCAGTTGGAGGAGAAACATATCTCCAGATAGTGGCTCTGGCCACTTGAGTTCATCACCTACTTTAAAGGGAGCTGAAAGCAACTCGGATCCTAAGATATGGGCGTCTGTGAAGTGTCTAAGGTTAAGTGAATGGGATTTTTAACTATTTATCTCCACGTCTGAATACACTGAATACTCTTACAGAAAGATAATGATGAATGTCCCCCTGTGACTTCCTTTGTGAATTAACTTAAATGTTTATTGTCTTGGCTGTTTATTGTCCTACAAATATTAAATTATTCTTGCAATACTCCTGTTCAGTGACAGGACTTAATGAACAGACAGGGAACTGAGGCCTTAGGGGGTGAAACTCACTAATTTCCACTCATCTTCAGGGCGTACTGTGAAACACCTGAGTCCTAATTTTTCTGATTTTTTTTTTTTCTGTCACAGTGGAGTTCCCTCTGACTGAAATTGCACAGCCCACCTGTAGAGAGACCTGCGGTGTCTCCTCAAAAGCATACCTGTGCTAGCAGCTAGGGCAGAAGCCACACGCTACCACAAAATGTGTGTGAAGCTCACACATGTTTCTCAGCAGTACTGTCCCTCAGTCAAATATAGCTCAATAAGCCAGGGGATTGGAAAGTTACTGGGTAATGGGGTAATTGACCTGCATAAAGATAGACAGATGCATGTGCACACATGCACGCACGTGTACATAGCTCTCGCCCATCAGTCGTCTCATTTGCTCAGACAACCTGGCTAAAACACTAGCATGTATTTAGCAGCTTTTTACAAGGTACAAGCACAGGGGAACCTAGCTGGTTTCATGGACCACCATACTTCCAACAGTTTCTACTTTCTGACCGCTTGGTACAGTAACAGTTCTACAATTCTTTTTACAAAGTTCAAGCAGGGAGGCATTCCTACTTGAAATTGCAATACCTCTGAAACACCACACTGAGACTGGTGTAGTTTGATGTGTGTCTCCTTTTCGGAGATGATTTTCACTGTGTATACTTGAGCTATTTGTGTTAACAGAGGAACAGACAGAGCTTGTTGGTTTTTATTTTCCCTGTGGACCACTATTAGCAGAGGCTGACACAGATGCCTTGCCAGAGAGTTTCAGAAATACTGATCTAAGGCAGTAGCACAGTAAACCTCAGCTCACTTGTGTTCCACCCCAGCCTCTGTAGTCCTGTCCTCCTGTCTGATGCTTCCCTCCTGCTAGACCCTCTCCTTTCTCCTGTATGTGCCTGCCTCCTCCTCTCAGTTTTATTCCGCACACCTGCCTGGCCTAGGTCTCTCAGACCTTCCTTTCTCTTCCCAGTTTATTTGCTTAAATGGTCCTCGTGCACTGTGTCAGCCCTCTGCTTCCCTCACATCCCCAGCCAACTTTCTGCCCATTGAGTCTCAGGCTACGTTCCCAAGATCCCCACCCTTTCTTCCTGCTGCAGTGACAGGACAAGACACTGAGTGCCAGCCTGCAGTTTGAGATCCCACCTGCAGCTCAGGTCACAGCAGGCACGCATCAGCATTGCTGGGCAAGTTCCTGGTGTTACTGGGCAAGGTGCACCGGTCAGCTGCATCCATGGGCTGTGATGAGGTCAAAATACTTAGTGAGAACAGATTTCTGAGAAAATTTTAGCTGCTGAAATCAAAATCTGTATTCAGTGCACTTAGTTTGATTTTTCAAAGCAATAGAATTTGGTTACATTTGAATCAAAGCAGAAAATACATGTTATTAATTACTATAATACCTGATCAGCACAAATGGCTCCTTCCCTAATGTCCTCGTTTCGGCTGGGGTAGAGTTAATTTTCCTCCCAGTAGCTGCTGTGTTTTGGATTTAGTATGAGAAAAATGTTAAACCATGACACCTACCAAGCCTGAAGCGCCTTCTGGAAAGCGTGGGGGCATTTGGAGAAGAGATTGTCAACATTAAAAAAGAGAAAGAAAGAATGAAATGACATTTTCTTCCCCCAGTGCCTGGCTCAGAAATGGCTGAAGCATTTTGCTCCATTAAACAAATAAAGATCAGCTTGAGGCATGGAAAATAACAGTACAGGCAGTTAAAGTCTGACAAAGCTATGAGCAGCCAGAGACAGAGCTAGAAATCTCAGGAACTTTCATGGGAGATGCACAGCTTCACCTCTGGTAATAGTAATGCTCCCCTTCAGCCCAGCAAACAGATGGGATGTCCCCACAGGGGACCACAAGTTCCAGGTATTACTTGCTGCTGTGCAATGATGGGAAGCAGTGTCTCA